>NC_142514.1:164730000-165342500 GCF_057876585.1 Rhinolophus sinicus
AGAACTTCTATTTAATGCCATTGGCAAATATTACAGTAGTAGGGAACCTCTGTTAAATCACTTATGTGATGTTCATAATGGAATTGCAGAACTCTTAGGTAAGTAAGATCTTATGGGATACTGAAATTTGTCTTTTGAAGGAAACAAGAAAAATTGTCCTCAATTAATCAGACTGGTGGTACAACTTCAAGCTGGGAGTAGATCTGGATAGATTCATGGAAAGTATGTTTATTCCAAGACTTCTAGGAATTATTTGGAAAGAGGTGTTAAAAAGTTCTAATAGTTAGCTCTAACTTTTGGTTGCTACAAGAGAATGCAGCTCTCATGCACTATAAGCTTAAGCATAGAAATTGGCAGATACAAAATGGCAGATACTCTGCTTTGTCCCTCTACCAATGAGCCAGACTATTTATATGGTTTGTTGAAAACAAATTGGGGGTTTCAGAGAATCCTTTCTTTTTCTCAGGTAGAGTTGGATACATTAGTACTGTACACGTACTGTACCCTCAAAATGTACTATATTTAGGAAAAACATAGGCTGGGAATTTATTTACAAAGCCAACAGTTGATTTAACATCCTAACATTATTATATGACAAGGACTCAGGGTATTAGTTACCAATTCGAGACTAGCCTGCCTTGGTGGAATTGGACATTCAGTGTAATTCCTGGTCTTTTTGTTTTGTTTTGCTTTTGAAAATTGTTTTGAATAAATTTACTGTTTAGCTTAAACTTTACCTTGAATTTTATTCTTTTAAATATAGTCATTTGGTCAAAATTAAAAGCTTTTTTTTTTTTTCTTTTGGCTAAAGTGAATGGGAAGACAGAAGTAGCATTAGAAGCTACTCAACTCTTCTTAAAGCTTCTGGATTCCCAAAATAGAGAAGAATTTAGAAGACTACTGTATTTCATGGCTGTTGCAGCACATCCTTCTGAATTTAAATTACAGAAAGAAGTAAGTCTTTTGTCTAAATGTTAATCGTATTCAGTAGGACCCACATTTCAGATTATTCTATCAGCATCAAGTATGCCGAAATGGGTAATAGCTATTAATATTTAACATTACCGTTTATATTTACCTTATTCTTTTGAATATATACCATTAGTTGTGTTTTATTTTTATAGAGCGACAACCGGATGGTTGTGAAAAGGATATTCTCAAAAGCTATTGTTGACAATAAAAATTTATCCAAAGGCAAAACTGATCTTCTGGTACTCTTTTTAATGGATCATCAAAAAGATGTTTTTAAGGTAAAACTCTGAAAGTAGTTGAGCTTATGTAATAGATCACTAGATTAACATGCATTTGAATAATGTCCCATGTCCCTTCTTTTTTTAAAGATTCCTGGAACTCTACATAAAATTGTCAGTGTTAAACTCATGGCCATTCAGAAAGGAAGAGATCCAAACGGAGACACAGGTAATCTGAGAAATATTATTTCCATGATCTTTCAAAGATAAATTCCTACTGTTTATTTGAAAGTGTTTTGCTGTAAGTAGTTGTATTTTAATTTCATCTAAACTTTAAACTGTCTCCTCAGAGTTATCCAGACTTAGCAGAGAGCCTCCTTGAGCTCAAAAACAGCTTGACCAGGGTTATAAAGTCAGCAGTGCTTAGTGTCTTCAGTGCATTTTACAAAATGGGGAATAAAAATATAAATGTAAAAATATTGCTTGATTTTTTTTGTAGTTAAATCTGAGGAATAGATTCATTAACTGAACTTTTTATTTTTAAAATTTAAGGATATATTTTTTGCCAGAGAATTGATCAAAGTCATTATTCTGACCATACACAGAAGACAACCAAGGATGAGCTACTGAATTTATTAAAAACTATTGATGAGGATTCAAAATTGTCTGCCAAAGAGAAGAAAAAATTGCTAGGTCAGTTCTATAAGTGTCACCCAAATATCTTTATTGAGTATTTTGGAGAATGAGTTTCTAATGTCTGTATATAATTTGTGTATTTTAAAAATAAATTATGTATCCTAAAGATCCGATCACATTTGTAATCTTGAATGTCAAAATGTCTAAATATGAAAATGTACTTAATAAAACTTTTTGTATGACTTTTCATGTCCGGAACTGAGTTATTGGATTGTGTATTGCTGTTAAGTATTGACCTCTCTTAGGTGAATTGATTTATAATTGTGCATAATACTTTATAGAGCATAGGAATTTTTTTTTCTTTTTAATTAAAGCTTGTTGGGGTGACAATGGTTAGTAAAATTACATAGGTTTCAAGTGTACAATTCTGTAATACATCATTTATATATCACATCGTGTGGGGGAGGGCATGGTAGATGAGGGTAAACAGGATCAAATATGTGGTGATGGGAGGTTTCACTGTCTTCACTGATCAACTTTGGAAAACAGAATTTCTAAATCTCATTATAGTCCAGTTAACCTAACCTATACTTCTATTTTATATTTAGTGCTTTTGTTTTTGGGTTCTGATTGATAAATACCTGCCTGTGGCAAAGTGGGAAAAAATCCTGTGTATCTCTCCCAAGTCCTGGAGCTCTAATATAGATCATCATGACTGCAGTCAAAATACTGTGGTATTACTTGAAAGTTGCTGAGGGACAAGGTCTTAAATGTCTTCACCACAAAAAATGATAATTCTAGGAACATCATAGGAATTTAAATATGACATTGCAGTGTTTACATGAGAAAATATTAAAACAGTAAGGATGTCCGTAATTTCAAGTTCATTAGAGTGTGGTTTGTACCTTGAAAAGGACTCCTTCAGGGAAAGGCAGAACTGTTACGTTCATAGAAGGATAATTGCATGGAAAAATCTAGTAAAACCACAGTTTACCTCGAACTTCATGAGAAAAGAATATTTTAAGAAAAACTCCTCATGTTTACTGCAAGCATTGTCCAAGTTTTAAATCGCAGGTCCAGTGCTACTCTGAATGCCTTGGACAACCTTCATGTATCACTAGTGTTGTCAACTTGTTTACTGTGTGCCTTCATTCACTCATCCATGATGCTCTCTTGGGGACCCATTCCTACTTATACACCACATGCCTAGGTGATTGTGAACCTCACCAGCAACCTACCTGAGGAGACCAGGGCTAAGCACTGATCTGAAGACAGCCTACCTGTAGGTGAATGAAACTGCCTGCACAAAAATCAGCTTGGCCAATCAAATTCTATATAGAAAAATCTAAATTATGAGGGAGCAACAACTAAGAAAATAGAGAAACCAGTCTGTAGAGAAGGGCGTGAAATAGACTGCAGCAAGCAGCAGAGATGTGATGAGAGATCTGTGTGATTTGGGAGATGATGTAACCTTATGGAGCCTGGCAGTGAACTCCCTTTACCTTGAGGTAATTTGAGTTTCCAGTCCTTGCAGTCAAAAATCAAACTGGAACATGGGTCAGTATGTTTTTACTATTTAAAATAAATGATTCAAAATATGTCAAAAGATTGTAAGTAAGCCATTCCAAGTCAAATAGTAGTTTTGGTATTGTCACAGTGTCTTCTCCACATGCAAAAATTGTTTATATTAATCTAAGGAAGGTACGACACTCTCACTAGAGGCCTGGGGGTTGGGGACAGATCTTGCTAGGGAGGTTGTTCTATTCCGGCTGTATCTTAGAATCACTGGGGAAGCTGAACAGTTCTCACCTGGCATCACCCACCAGTTTCAGATGATAGTTTTAGAAGCTCTCCTCTCCCCCAAAAGATTCTAAGGTGTAGTCAGGATTGAGAACCAGTGCTTTTAAAGTTTTCTTTTCCCTCCTAAAAATGAATCCTCATCTGAGGACTTGTGTATGTGTATTTAAGGAAAAATACTTTAGTATGTTAGTGAATGGATTGAGGGTGTTGTGTTGCACTCAGCCTTCAATATTTTAGGAATAACTGCCTACATGTGATCTATTTAGAAGTGTTTGAAAGCACTAATTCCACTTCATCTTGTTTTCTTCTAGTTATTTAAACATAAGAAGTATACAAGCTGGGCACTTGGTTGGCTCAGTTGGTTAGAACGCAGTGCTCATAACACCAAGGTCGCCGGTTCCCTTCCCACCTGGGCCAGTGAGCTGCGCCCTCCACAACTAGATTGAAAACGACTTGACTTGGAGCTGATGGGTCCTGGAAAAACACACTGTTCCCCAATATTCCCCAATTAAAACAAAAAGTATATAAGCTACAAGTAGGAGAAAATTATTACCTTCATTCTGTTTAAGGCATACATGATTTATGCTCCTCAGTCTTAAAGCATTTTTACAAATGAACAATTAAGAGTGATGTAACTTTTACTTTTAACGATTAGGCACAAAAACTATTTCTATTCGTGTAGTTTATCTTACTGTTACAAACTGAGAAGAGCATGGTTTGCTTGGAGCATCAACTAGTCGTCCTGCCCATATTGACGGCCCCCACTACCTGGTAGGGAGGGAGATGAGGCTCCAAAAAGAGCTTGTCTTGACGTAATATTAATTTTCCTTTCCAGAACACAGACGGAACATAAAATGCTTGGAGAGCTCACTGTGTTTATGAACCCGACCTCAACCCTCATGGGAACCGTTTTCTCCTTGCCTTCCGTCTTTTCAAGGCTCAAGTCTCGCTGTTCCTATCGACAAAGTGTAGCAGCCCCTTAAATAAATCTAAGAGATGATCCCCAAATCAAACCTAGTCTGTGCCATTAAAAATGAGGCTTGGCTATCCAGATGGCGAGCATGACTTTTTAACAGCCAAAATGAGGGGAGGAGAAGAAACTACATGCCGCTACTAAACATGAATATTTAAATTTGAAAACCTGGGCGGGTAAGGCTATGAACGAGGTTGCAAAAAGGCGACCTCCCCTTTCCTTCACTTGCCTGACGCCGCACCTCCTCCACCTCGCGCTCCTCTCCGGCCGCCTGCTCTGGCCCTAGCGCCCTGTGGCGAGCTCCCCGCGTCGTCGCCCACCTTTCCGAACGGAAACATGACACCGCCCTGCGTGGGGCGGGCACTTCCAGGCGTCGAGCCACCGCCCACTGGGCCCCGCTCCGCCGGGCAGGGAGCCTCCCCTCCCGCCTCTCCGTACGGAAACATGGCGCCTCCCAGCTGGAGCCACGCCTCCCGCCTTTCCGTACGGAAACATGGCACCGCCCCCCCCGGGGCGGTCGCCTCCAGGTTACGAGGTACCTCATCCTTCCCGACGCGGAGGGGCGGCAGAGGTTGGCCGTTACCCACCCGAGGCGGGTGGGCAGGACGGCGAGAGATTTGGCCTCTGAGGGGCAGAGGCTGAACGGCCCGGCCCTCCGCGCCACCGGGCCCCGCCTGATTCCCCGCCCCAGCGGCAGGAGCGAGAACGCCGACTCCGCGGCAGTTGAGGGATGGGGACGCGGAGGCTGGCAATCCTGCGAGATCCGCACGGGTAACACGAGGTCGAAATCATTGTCATGTCTTCGCCTTTTCCCGTCGGGTCGGGTCCCGGTGATGTTGGGTGGAGGCGAGGAAGAGGCAGGGACAGCGATCGGATTGAGGTTTAGCGCGGCCTTTGTCCCACCCCTCGAGGCCCTCCTCCAGGCGCGCCCCGCTTCCATCGCTTGCTCTCGGCTGGGCCACTCCCTCGCCGGTCCAAACAGTTGTTTACAACGGAATCTGGAGGCTGGGAGTGAGTGGCACTGAGTGCCAGAGAAAGTGATTCCCAGCGTCGGTGGACAGAGCCCCTTTTGCTGAAAGACCTTTTCTACTGGGGAGTCGCCTGTGTCCACCTTGGGCCCTTCGCGAAGCTCAGACAGTGTTCACCGCAAGTGCGAGGATCCTCCTACCCACGGTTGCCGTTTTGGGGATAGCGGCAGTTGGTGATTGTTGAATGAATGAGCACACTGTAAGTAATTAAATGGTTCCTCGCTGCATCCTATAGCCCTGTAACTATAGTTACCATTCGTGGGAAGCCCATTGTGTGCCATCTGTTGTTATGCATGCTCTGTCGTTTAAACTTACCCCGAACCGAAGAGGTAGGTTAGATGCATTTTAGAGATGAGGAAGCTGGAGTTACACAGCTAGTAAAGAGCCAGAATTGGAAGCCATGTATATCTGAGACCAACGCCCATCCCTCCCACATACACTGACATCACAGAGATGACACAGCCATCAACAGTCCTTGGTGGGTTTGTGTTTGGTGGACATACGTATGGAGCATATGTGGGGAATATGGTTGGTCTTGGCCCTTAAGAAGTTAAAAATCTAGGTGAAGAGATTTTTAAAAATAAAAACTAGCAATTTTACAATCGGGCCCCAACCCATCTTTTCATCTTCATTACCTGCCACTTGTTCTTTACTTCTACTCATTTTCCTGAGCCTTCCCTTATACTCTGAGTAAAGTGGCTCCCTTTTCACTTCTTCTCCCTCTCCAGACACTTTTTAATTAGGTAAAATCCTATCTTTTTAAAAAAGACCAGCTCAAATGTCACCTTTACTGGGAAGGTTATCCCACCCTCCTTCCAGGCAGAATTAGTTTCTCCCTCTGCTATATTCCCGTAGTGATCTCATAATGCCATTAAAGCTTAAGTTTCACTGTGTTTCTTATAAGCATGTCTTCTCTCCCCCTCTAGACCATGCCTTTTCATCTTTCTATTCCTATTTAAGTAAGCATGTTTTGAATTGGATTTCAGGCAAGGATGAATGCCAGATGTCTAGTAACCACTCCTACAGTAGTTCAGAGAAAGGTGCAAATACTGGTGAGGTTGGGGAGGTGTCCTGGGAGGAGCTTGGACTAGAGCCAGTCTTAAAGGATGGGTTAGTTTACTTCCCAGAGTATTAGAGACCTGGAATTCCTGCCTTTTCTCCTCACTGCACAGAATGAGTTACTTCATCCTTTCTGAGCTCATTCCCAGCATGTGAAGAGGATAAAATTAGAAGTGTTTTTGTCCTTTCTCATAGAATATGCTGGTAATGTTACATTTTGGATCTTGGAGCATTCCCAGAGCCAAATAGGATTTATGACAGAGAAGAGATGTGTGTCTAGAGTGGGATGTTGGAAGGTAAAGGGGTTCTGCATTAAAGCAACTTTCATATTAATAATACAGGCCTGAAAATGTCAATTCTATTTAATGGAAGTATCTGAAATTTCAGATAATTATATCAAGTAATTCTTCTCTAATGTGTAGAAGAGAGTCTGCCAAGCCTGAAAGCAGTAGACATTTCTTTTGATCCCTGGATTATCTCCCAGGTGTATTATAAAGTCTAATTAGTGTTTATGAACATGTTTTGTGATCTTAAAGTGCTAATAGTACAAATGCTAATTATTTTTTGTAGTATAAATGCAGAAACATTGTCTTTCATCTCCCTTAATTGAAAACACTTCAAGAATAGAGAACCCTAAACCTAGAGGGGAAAAAAACCACAACTTGACAAAAACTTTTATGGTAAATCAGAGGTTATTATTCCGGGTCTTTATTAACTGGCCCAAACCAATGTGTTAAGCGTTTTTCCTATTGTAATCAGCAAGTTGAAAAAAAAAGAAAAAAAGAAAAAAGAAAACCACATATCTTATGGTTATTTGCAACTTCCTGCCTTACTCACCATCTTTTCCTGCTGACTGGCAAGAAGTTAATAAAAGTATTTGCCCTACACATTTTTCTTGAATGCTTCATAAGACTGTACCTTCTGTCATCCCCAGGTATCTTATTCATATAATAGGAACAGGGAACCAACTCCTCTGTCCAGTATATTCACTTGGAAGCTAAATTAAAAGCATCATTCCAAAGAGTTTTCCTATCATTTCTCAGGAATGAAAGTGAAGAATTTAAGAATTCAATTACTCTTTGATTAAAATAGAAGCAGGCAATTTATAGAGTTTTCTTTGAACAATTTAAGGCCCTGTGTTCTTGTGACATGGTACTCAGGAGGAATGGGACAAAAATATTCATACTAGTTACTTTCTGTCTGAGGTACAAGTCCATAAATGTGATAAATTGGAAGTGTCATTTTACACGTATCTGTTTAATCATGGAAGTAGAATATTATAGCTGGATACTTAGCAAGCCCATTTATTTTATAGATGACAAAACTGAAACCCAAAGAGATTAAATGATTTGCCAGTCATACTGATGGAGCTAGAATATTTTGGTTCATTATTTTTTTCTTTCCTAGGAAAGTGAATAAACTTAATTGAAAATGTCTGAAAATCTTGACATGTCTAATATAAAAGAAGCAGAAAAATCAAAAGCAAATGATTCTGAGCAAGGCCTTGAAGATGCTGTGGAAGGTTCTGATGAAGCTTTACAGAAAAAAATAAAATCGGGCTCTCCTAGCACCCAAAGAGTGCAAAGACCTCACTGTAAGCAAAATTGACTTTGGTTAGAAACAGTAGTATCATTATTTTCAGATGATTTTTTTTTTTTATTAGGCTTCCTTGTACATGTGGCCTTGAGCTAGGTTCCAGTAATTATGATAACATTGCCAATAATTAGCGTTTAAGAATAGCAACAGTTTCTAGTCACTTGAGGGTTTTCAATTGCCTGAAAAATTAAAATTTTGGAATAATTTCCAGAATGTTCCTGTTTCCTCCAGCCTCGGTGACATTCCAATTTCTCTGAAGTGTTATGAGAAATAGGAGGGTGGAGTACAAATTGCAGCTTTAATTAAAAGAGTGTTTGAAAAGTCTGAGGCAGGTTCCAGCCAGGACTGTGCTTGTACAGGTTGAAAAAGGGGGGTTTTGAATGTAAGTTCACCACACCCTAACTTCACTGCCTGGGGGCTTAGTTCCCACGAGGTTGAGGGCATTCAGTTTGCTGAAGTGTGTGATGGAGTCATTTCAGATCCCTGGCAGGGAGCAAGCCTCTTAGATGAAGGTATGGCAGTTTCCCCACAAATTCCCAGCAGTTGCCCCAACTCATGTCTTTTATTAAGAATGCTTAAGTTTTCTGAAGTGAGTCCAAAAATGAAAGTTTTAAGAGAGTCTCATAGTCTAAGAATGTCAGTGCTGATGTTATCTCTTTAAAGTGTAGGTGATCAGTAATTCTTCATATTTGGAAGAAGTACAGACATTTTTGGGTTTTAGGTGTGCTTCTTTTAAAACCATCCAAGCCCTCCCCAGGTAATTTATTAGTCAATGTAGTGTTCTTACAGCAAATATTAGTGGAGTCCGTTTTATTGTGGTTTATTATCACATAGATTTTGATAAATACACTGCTAGGTCAAATTGTGTCAGGGAAACATGCTGTTAATAACTATCAGGTATGTGCTAGGCCTTGTCTCTAAGATGTATAGTTAGAAAGCTTCTGTTTTCTCCTTTTTTAAATAAGGAAAATAACACTTACCTTTTAGGGTGGTTTTAAAGATTAAATGAATTCAAGTAAAGCACTTAGAACAAAATAAATGCTCAATAAACATTAGTTGTTAATATTACTGTTATTACTACTGTAATACATTAGTTGTTGATGCTACTAACATGTCATGTGTTACATCTAAAGATACCAGGACTGGTTGCTGTAATGTGGATGTAGCTGGCTAATGTGATAATTTTATCACCTACAGTTGCTGATAAAGGAGGACCTTCAAACAATAAAACAGAGTCCACTAATGTTTGCTATAAGAACACTTCAGTCATTCTTTGATTCCTGGTCTTGCCTTTGGCATCCTGTCAGTCTAATGGCATGACTTCCAATTAATGTCAAGCTGGACTACATTAGCTGAAATTCTACGTAGTTATGCCCTTAAGGCAAGACTACTTATCCTGGGACCCATGATTGAGTGTTAGGGGGTCCAGGAACAGCCAAACAAGTATATCAACATTTGTGTGTATATGCATTTTTCTAGGATGAAGGTCATGGAAGATTTCATTAAATTCTCATAGAGGTTCATACCAAAATGAAGTTTAAAATGAATGCCCTAAAATGTTATTTCTGGCTTTCTTGTCCTTTCTCCTTGTAGTAATAGGTAGGTACAGGGCTGTGGGCCACAATGGTAAAGCTAAGACCCCAGAGTTGGGGGTTCAGTTCACGAGGCATCACTGCCCATGTGGAGCATAGATAAGAACTTACAAAGTATGAAATTAACTGCAGATATTTCTCCAAAACTGTGTAAATGTATAGCTGATGAGTTTAAAGTAACTCTAAAATCACATCTGGAATTCTACAAATTAAAATGTAAATAGCAAAAAGATAACCTTTAGCCTTGCAAATTATAATAGAGAGTAATATTTTAAGGGTAGAATTGCCATCGATAACTGTGTTATTGTGATTTATGATAAGAAATATATATTTGGTCTTTGTCCCATTTCTGGCACAGAGCTCCTAAAACCATTGGAATTTTCTAAGTGATGAGATCTATAAAGGTGTCTTCTGTTAGTGAGGTGACTTTTGGAAAGCATCTAGGGAACCTAAAGATGGGAGCTGTCGCCAGGGGACACAACCATGTGATTGGAGGGTTGGAACTTTCAGTCCCACCCACCCCACCACTCCATCTCCAAGGAGGGGAAAGGGGCTGGAGGTTTCATCAATCTCCAATGGCCAGTGATTTAATCAATCATGCCTATGTAATGAAGCCTCCATAAAAACCCAAAAGGATGGGGTTCAGAGCACTTCAGAGCATGAATACATGGAGGTACCAGGAGAGTGGCAGGCTGACGAGAGCATGGAAGCTCCATGCCCTTTCCCCATACCTTGCCCTATGCATCTCTTCCATCTGGCTGTTCGTGAGTTATATCCTTTTATAATAAACCAGTCATCTAGTAAGTAAAACATTTCTCTGAGTTCTGTGAGCTGCTCTAGCAAATTAGTTGAACCCAAGGAGGGGGATGTTGAAACTTCCGATCCATAGCCAGTTGGTCAGAAGCAGAGGTGACAACATGGACTTTTGACCACTGTCTGAAGGGGTGTGGGCAGTCTTGTAGGTCTGAGCCCTTAACCTGTGGAATTTGATGCTATCTCCAGGTAGGTAGTGTCAGAATTGAGTTGAATTGTAGGACATCCAGCTGGTGTTCAAGAATTGCATGGTGGTAAAGGGAAAAAACCCTCACCCCCCACCCCACGTTGGAATTTGAATGCAGAGCTACTAGTAACTGATGCAGAACATTGAAAAAGCAAAAATACCTGGCTTATAAGAGTTTGTTTGCACTGATCTGAAGTGGTGATTTGATTCTAAAAGGTGATCTGTTCTTTATGTGTAACCCTATGTTCATTGCAGCATTATTTACAATAGCCAAGATGTGGAAACAACCTAAGTGTCCATTGACAATTAATGGATAAAGAAGATGGTGTGTGTGTGTGTGTGTGTGTGTGTGTGTATTCAGCCATAAAAAAGGTGAAATCCTGCCATTTGTGACAACATGGATGGACCTTGAAGATATTATGCTAAATGAAATATGTCGTACAGAAAAAAACAGATACTGTATAGTTTCGCTTATATGTGGAATAAAAACCAAACCAAAACAAATGAACCCACGAAAACCAAAAACAAACTCATAGAGGCAGACAACAGATCAGTGGTCACCAGAGGTGAAGGAGAGTAGAGGGAGAGTGAAACAGGTAAATTAAAGGTAGTCAGTTGTAGGGTGACAGATGGAAACTAGACTTGTGGTGGATGCAGTATATACAGATGTCAAATTATAATGTTATAAACCAATGTTACCTCAAAAAATAAATTTTTAGAAATAAAAAATAAATAAAAAGTAGAATACGATCTGTTGTTTTAATACAGAGATCCTTAGGCCAAGGATCAGTCAACTGTCACTTGATGTTTCCTGTAAGATCTTCTACTTCCATATACTTTAATTCTCTATTCACAGAGCACCTTCTGCTCTAGTGTTTAATGACCTAGTTGATGAGTAAACAGATGCCATATTCAGATATGAAACATCAATTGTTATTCTAGCTAGTATTTCCCATTTAGCATTTTGGTTTATTCAGTCAGATACTTGTACGGTTAATTAGTAGATCCCAGTCATCCTTAGATAAATGGATGACACTGAGTTCTTACAGTTCTGAAGTGCATGACTAGACTTTGAATTATGATGTCTCTATATTCAATCAATCAGTTAGTGTTTATTGAGTGTATACTGTATATCAGGGATCCAGCTGTGAACCAGACACTCAAGGTCTCTGTCCTCATGGAGTTTGCAGTCTAGTGAGGAAGGCAGGTTAACAAGCAATTTCCACACAGTGTAGTAAGTTCTATGGATAAGCTTTGCCCTTGGTTCACTATACTCACTCTATATTGGCTGCTTAGGTGACATTTGCCATCTCCATAAATGTCCATCTACTTGTGTGAATAGAAGCATCTCTTTAGAGTGTGTAGATTTCTCAGATCCCAGAACATCTGAGTAAAGAAATGTAGAGAGTGACCATTCTATGTTAGACCTTCACTTTATTTTCGAATCTGTTTGCCAATGGGCATGTTTAACTTAGTGTGGTTTTCAGTTTCTCTAATAGGCCGTCAGTACACAAATGCTGTAACAGAATTTAGCAACAGCTTTAGTTCTATATCACGTAGTAAAATAAATTCCAGGGTAACATACACGTAACCTTACCATTTTTCATGGTTCTTATGACAATTCATTCTCTTCACAAGTTGAGGTGAAGCCATATTGTCCAAACAAATGTCACCCCACAACCCTATAATTAGTGTGAAATGAATAATTCCTGTATATGTAAATCTATAACATATTTTGATCATATCTTAGAATTGTAGCTTTTATCTTTCTTGATCATGTACCCTCCATTATTAAATCTGATTTTAAGTAGTCTAACTTGGACAGCTCCTGAAAACTTTCTTCCTGGTGTCTGATATTTTCAGCACGTGGTACAAGCTGTTTTGTCCCAGGTATGCCCAAACCACACTTGCCTAGAATTTAGAAGAGTCTCGTCTTTCATGGAACATCCTTCAGTCTTGTTATCTTCTTTTTGCATGTTAAGAAACAATGGCCCTGAATGATTTAAGTGACTTGTTCAAGGTCACATGCAGCAGAGTCTAGAGGAAGCTGATTTTCTTCCTGATAGCCTCTGTCCATTGCATTTCATAACCAGGCAGCGACTGGTTATGCAAAAAACAGTCTTTTTATCATTACCCAAATGCCTGAGAGAGCTTGGTGTGTTTCTGTTAGTTTCATAAATTTAAGATGATCACATATTTGAAGATTTTTGCAAAACCAAGGTTAAAACAAAACTTGGAAGCCCTGCTAAGGATCTCTGCATTTCTTTCTAAGAGATAAGAACTCGATGGAGTTTAATAGCTCCTGATGCTTGATATTAATAAATCACAGTGGAGGTTCCATTTTCTGATAAATGGTAACAGAATACTAGCTTGAAGAAATTTAATAATTATTGTACATACAGCAAATCCCTACTGAGTGCCTTATGATTTTTAATCAACTTTTTTGAGGTATAATTTATATAAAATAAAATTCACCAATTTTACATGTGCAATTTGATGAGTTTTGACAAATACATTTACAGCTGTTACTGCCTCCACAATCATGAGCTGCTAGACCATTTCCATCACCCCCCAAAATTTTCTTGCCCTTGGTAGTGAATCCCCCTCCTCCACCGTCCCTTGGCAACCACTGATCTGCTTTCTGACACTATAATTTTGCCAATCTTATAATTTCATATCAATGGAATGGTACTGTAGATAGTCTTTTATATCTGACTCTTTCACTTGGCACAATGCTTTTAAGATTCATCCATGTTTTTGCAAGTATCAGTAGTTTGTTCCTTTTTTACTGCTGCGCAGTAATCCATTGTATTGTTACACTACAATTTGTTTATCCATTCTGCAGTTGATAGACATTTGAATAGTTCTAGGTTTTGACTGTTATGAATAAAGCTGCTATTAACATTTGAGTACAAGTCTTCTCATGACCATATGTTTTCAGTTTTCTTGGGTAAAGACCTAGGAGTGGGGCTCCTGGATCATATGGTAAGTGTATGGTTTACTTTCTAAGAAACCAAGAGACTGTTTTCCAAAGTGACTACACCATTTTGCATTCCCACTGCTTATGTATGAAAATTGCAGATGTTTCACATCTATGCCAATACTTAGTATGATCAGTCTCTTTAATTTTAACCATCCTAATAGGTGTGTAATGGTATCTCAGTGTGGTTTTAATTTACATTTCCCTGATTTTAAAAGAAAAAACCTACAGTTTTCTACCGGTGTGGGGAAAAACCCAGTCCTTCCTCCTGTTTTATTCCTGTGTGTCTCCTTTACTAGTCGCACAGAATCCTTAACTTCTAGTCACCAAATATATCCCCCTCCCTCTCGCCAAGTAATTCTCTGTGACAGCAGCTGGGTGTCCTACAATTCAACTAAATTCTGACACTGTTTACCTGGAGATCTCACAGGTTAAGGGCTCAATCCTACAAGACTTCCCCCACCCCCTTCAGATGCCAGTTGCAAGCCCAGGTTATCACCTGTGCTTCTGACCAACCAAGTACAGATTGGGGGTTCCAACGACTCCTTCCTTGGATTCAATTACTTTGCTTGAGCATCTCACAGAACTCAGGGAAGCACTTACTTATGTGTACCAGTTTATTAAAGGGTATGATGAAGGATACAGATGAACAGCGAGATGAAGAGATATGTAGGGTGAGATCTGGGAGGATCCCAGGCTCAGGAGCTTCTGTCCCCATGGAGTTGGGGTGTGTTACCCTCCAGCATGGATGTGTTGGCCAATCTGGAAGCTCTCCAAACCCGGTGCTATTGGCGTCTATGGAGGTTATGATCAGTTATTAACTCCATTTCTAGCCCCTCTCCCTCTCTGAGGGACGGGCTGGAAAGTCCAAGCTTCTAATCATGGCGTGGTCTTTCTGGTGACCAGCCCCCATCCAGGAGCCATGCAGGAGCCCACCCAGAGTCACCTCAATAGCACAAAAGATGTTTCTAGGACTCCTTGTCACGTAGGAATTTGCACGAGTTTTAGGAGCTCTGTGCCAGGGATTGGGTCAAAGCCCAAATATTAGGATAGGAGATGCTCCTAGTTATTATCTTTTAGGAAATTACAAGGGTTTTAGGAGTTGTGCCAGGAACCGGGGGCAGAGACCAACATATATATTTTCCGTTATTTCACACTGATGATTAATGATGTTGAGCATCTTTTCATGAGCCTACTGGCCATTTGTATATCTACTTTGGAAAAACGTCTGTTCACATCTTTTGCCCATTTCTTATTGTTTTCTATTATTGAGTTGTAAGAGTTCTTTATATATTAGCTATAAATCCTTTAGCAGATACATGTTTTGTAAATATTTTCTCCTATCTGTGGTATGCCTTTTCATTTTCTTAATAGAGTCACAGAACAAAAGTTTTGAGTTTTGATAAAGTCCAATTTATCCGTTTTTTCCTCTTATATTTTGAGCTTTTTGTATCCTATCCAAGAAATTGTGCTTATGTTTTCTCCTAGAAGTTTTATAGTTTTAGCTCTTATATTTAGGCCTGTGGTCCATTTTGAGTTAGTTTTTATTTACCATGTGAGGTAAGTTTTTATTTATCATGTGAGGTAAGGGTCAAGAGTCATTCTTTTACGTACAGATATCTAATTGTTCCAGCACCATTTGATAAAAGAATGAATCTTGCCTTATTAACCACATGTGTGTATCTATTTCTGGATCCTCTGCTCTCAATTGACATATATATTTATATATATATTTTTGTCAATTGACATATGTACATATTTTTGTCAAATTATATATATATGTGTGTATACACACACACACACACACACACATAGAGAGAGAGAAAGATGACTCAAGGTTTCGATTCAGTGACCCTGCAGTCTACAAAATTCTTGTGTCACAAACCCTCTCATTTCTTCATTAGTCAGCTTTAGACTTCTTGTATTCTGTCTTTGTATCCTGTACAGGGTAGTGATTTTTAGTTGTTTAAACAGCACCTGGCACCTAAAGTACTCAATGGTCTTTTAATTTGGGGAGATTCATTCATGGCACAGTGTTAATGGTGGAGCAAAATGTAAACTATGCATGACAGCAAAAGAGGAAATCTTAAATTTGGTGTCTCTCTTTTGCAATTAGGATAGACAGGAGGCAAAGGGATCCCTTGATGTATTGGGAAATTGATAGTTTGTAACTTAAATTTTTTTTCTAAGTCTTAGTAATCATTTTCCATTGACCTGTCTTAGTAAAAACAAAACAAAACAGGTTTTGAATATTGTAAATGATTTAGGATTCTAAGTTAAAAGAAAACATGAATATGAAATAGGTAAATTTATTGTTTGAAATTGCCAGAATATGTTCATAAATAGATGCATAACCAAAATTATTGGCTAGTACCAAAACCACTGCTTTCTCCTTACTTTAATAGAAATTCTAATCTAGAGAAGCAAATCTCTTACGCTGGGTTTTTGTTACAGCTAGTCCTCCTCGTTTTGTGACTGTAGAAGAACTTCTAGAGACAGCAAAAGGAGTCACTAACATGGTTTTAGCCCATGAAATTATAGTAAATGGAGACTTCAGGATTAAACCTATTGAATTACCAGAAGACAGGTAAAGTGGTTACTGAGTTATTTTGTTTAGTAGAATGCTATCATTTCCCAGTTCTGGAAATGTTTTCTTCACTTGATGTCACTATATTCAAATACACCTCTCCTTTTGTATGTTGTTGTTAAAAAATATCCCTATACCAAGAATTACTAGAGTTTGAAAGTGGATCAAAGGACCACTGATCCTTCAAAATGTAAACAAAAGGTCTGGAAATCTCCTGTGGAAATCTTTCATGTTAGCTTCTCCCTACTCCACAGGACTTAGCTGCCTCATATTGTTTCATTCATTTTTTGTAACTATCACATTGTACTGTAGTGGTTGGTTTACTTGTGTTCTTCACCAAGTTGTAAACTCTACATACTGTGGGTGCCAAAAAAATGTATACACATGACTTGTATTCATCTTTTGTTATCAGTATATATTATTACAATTTTATTTTATTTTATTTTTTTAATTAAAGTTTATTGGGGTGACAATTGTTAGTAAACTTACATAGATTTTAGGTGTACTATTCTGTAATACATCATCTATATATATCACATTGTTTGTTCACCATGCAGAATCATTTCTCTTTCCATCACCATATATTTGGTCCCCTTTACCCTCACCTACCACCCCCTCCCCCTGAGTATTACAATTTTAATACAGTTTTTTCCTTTCTTAAACTGTGTATACATTTTTTTGGCACCCTCTGTATACAAGGACTATGCATTATTCTCTGTATCCCTAGCGTCTGGCATATACCATATTGAATCCAAAACTCTACTGATTGTAAGGTGCACCTTTTAACATGTATTTTCATAAGAAAGAGAAATCATTGCTCATTATAATTGTAAAAGTGCTGTGGGAAACACTGGTATTCTGTTAACAGAGGAGGAGTAATGGATGCTGGGTTGGCAAGCTCTAGTGGGTGCCACAGTAGGCTTCTAAATATGACTGTACAGACATTCCTTACATGCTCTGCAAAGATAGTACTTTTTCATATTAATAATGAAGAATTATTTGTTTTGCTTATGATATAATGACTAGTTTTAATGCGATGTTACATGTAACTTTTACAGTTTGGTAGTTAATTAAGCAATTATCTCATATATCACATGGGAATAGGATATTTTTTAGAAAATAAAGTCCTTCAGCCTGTATACATGCTGAATTATTATGTTAAGCTATTTAAACATAAATATCTTAGGAAACTTGATGGTATCAGGAACTAAAAATTAATAGCTCTGAACTTTCCAATATTCTTTTTATCGTAATGGCACTATTATATGCTATTAATTGGACTAATGTTATCTGTCAAATTAGTTGAAAGTTATTCTATCCAATGAGGTACTTATTGAAACAAATCACTAACTAAAAATAAGGTATATGATTGGTTTAAGTATGTCTGGTAAGTCTTTTATCCAAATTATTTTTAAAATTTCCCACCATAAACCCATAGAATTTGTGCTTTTGAAAGTGATTTGAGGCTCAAAGATTTTCTTTTCTTCTTCCTTTTTCTCATTTGCCTCCAGTTTGGAGAAGAGAGTAAAGGAGATTGTACATAAAGCTTTTTGGGATTGCTTGAGTGTCCAGCTAAGTGATGACCCGCCATCATATGACCATGCCATTAAACTTGTCGGAGAGATCAAAGAGGTGAGTTGAAGAGCAACTTGCGATGCTTTTCTGGTGTGTTAGGCATAGTCATCCTCTCTGTGTTACTGTGCTGGAAGACTTTAAAGAAATCAGAGGATGAAGACGTGAAAGTACTTGCTAAAATGTAGATTGAGACTATTTTAGGCTTAATGCCTTTTTAAAATTTTTAAACAAGCTATGATAACCTGAAGGCATTTCTTTTGTAGATGAAGAAGTTCATATTTTTTAAAAACAGAATTATTTAAACAAAAGTTGTTTTATAAAATATAGGTGATTTATAAAATTTTTAAAAGATATGGACATGTTCAATTAATAATGGTCAAAAAGTGATTCAGCCTATGGGATAGAGGAGGCATTAAGTGGAAGGCAGGGCTGTTTTCGCAGTACTATGGAAGGAGAGATGTATCTATGGAAATTGGCATCTGTGGTTGGTTCACAGGCTTGTGTTAATTAATGCGTTTTCTTTTCTCACTTTTAACAGTTTATTTATGTTGTATCCAGTAATGATTACTACCTAGGGCTTCAGTGGAAACTTAAATAGCTAGTCTCAATGATTTGTAAACATGTGTTTCTGCAGATTTGTTGAATAAGAGATTAAAATATGCATACCATTGTAGTAACAATTGGCAAACCCTTATTTGGGTAGATGTAAATTCCTTTACATTAATCGAAAATGATGTCTGACTAAGAAACTTTGATTAAACTTGGCTGTCCTCTCTTGTAGACTCTCTTATCTTTCTTGCTGCCTGGTCACACTAGACTGAGAAACCAGATTACAGAAGTCTTGGATCTGGATCTGATAAAACAGCAGGCAGAGAATGCGGCCCTAGACATTTCCAAACTGGCAGAATTCATTATTGGCATGATGGGGACACTGTGTGCACCTGTTCGAGATGAGGAAGTGCAGAAACTAAAGAACATTAAGGAAATAGTGCCCCTTTTCAGGTATGGGAATTGTGTTGAATCACCTACAGTGCACTGAAAATATAGAGCCTATTTTTCAAATTTAGACTTCCTCAAGTGTAGATACTCATGCATTTAAAAAAAATTTTTTTTAAGCAAGCATTTTATAAAATGTAGAAAAGTTAGCAAGATGGAAAAACATTCACCCATAATTTAAAATTCACCACATGCTGAGTTGGATGCTGTGGCTGATACTGTAATTCTTGCTGAAGAGGAATGCTTGGTGCTGATGTGTTGGCAAGCTGTGTGAGTAGATGACGCCAAACCTGTGGTAGTCTTGTGAGTCTGAATGTTCAGCTGAACCTAAGAAGACCTTCTGGTGGGCATTGCAGGCCTGACTTTTCCTGTTAACATTATACCCTAATCATTTCACTTATTTTTTATTTGAAAGTGTCATTGAGATAATTGTGTATTCACATGGAGTTGTAATAATATAGTATACTTTATCCATTTTCCCCCAATGGTACATTTTGCAAAACTGCAGTATATCACAACTAGAGTATTAACACTGGTGGGGCTGGCCGGTGGCTCAGGCTGTTGGAGCTCTGTGCTCCTAACGCCGAAGGCTGCCGGTTCGATTCCCACATGGGCCAGTGGGCTCTCAACCACAAGGTTGCCGGTTCGACTCCTTGACTCCCACAAGGGATAGTGGGCTCCATCCCCTGAAACTAAGATTGAACACGGCACCTTGAGCTGAGCTGCCACTGAGCTCCCAGATGGCTCAGTTGGTTGAAATGCAGGCTCTCAACCACAAGGTTGCCAGTTCGACTCCTGCAAGGATGGTGGGCTGTGCCTCCTGCAACTAACAATGGCAACTGGATCTGGAGTTGAGCTGCTCCCTCCACAACTAAGATTGAAAGGACGACAACTTGACTTGGAAAAAGTCCTGGAAATACACACTGTTCCCCAATAAAGTCCCGTTCGTCTTCCCCAATAAAAATCTTTAAAAAAAAAAAAGCTACAAAAAAAAGAATGTTAACATTGGTAAAATCCACTGATCTCACTTAGCTTTCCTGTTTTACTTGTATACATTTTTGTGTGTGTATATTCATTTTTATATGAGTTTATCACCTGTGTAAGTTTATGTATCTGCCACCACATTCAAGATACTGAACAGTTCCAACAGCACAAAGATCTCTTGCATTGCCCTTTTATAACCAACTGAAACTATTTTAAAAAACTCCCCATAAGCATTTTCTATGGCTGCAAATTATTCACTTGCATATAATTAACTATTTCTCTGTTAAGATGGACAATTATCTATAATTATTTACTATTTAACCCTGCAGTGAACATCTTTGTGCACAGAACTTTTTTCTGTATTTTAGGTTATTTCCTAAATATAGGTTCTTAAAATGCACTGTCAAGTCTGCCCATTGGGTACATTCAGAGTGTGAAACGGCAGTTATGCCACCAGACTTAGAACATGAAACACTCCCAGAAACTAAGAGAGACTAGGGTAAGAGGAGAGGAGAAAGGAGAATTAATTTTCTTTCTTTCCTAGGAAAGTGAATTCACCCACGTGAAAGCAGAGAACAGGTGGTGAGCTCTCTGCCCTTCACCTTGGGTCTTGGGCTCCTTCGTCTCTCTGGGGCTGTCATGAGAGCTGACCCAGAGCCAAGGAACAGCAGTGAGGGGAGCTATGTTTGCTTGGGGGCAAGGGCTAGAGGGATGGGGACAGAAAGCAGCTTACAAATGTGCAGTCTTTTGAAACCATTATTGAAGTTTTTATGTTTCTATATTTGTTTTTCTTAATCTACTTTCTCATGATTTTTCTAACTTTTCTTGCTACCCTTTCTAACATGAGAAGACGATTTCAAATCTGCTCATCTCTTTTTGTTAAAACTATTTATTTTCCAAGTGCCCAGTTCTAACTCCTTGTATCTCTTTTCTTTTAGGGCAATTTTTTCTGTGTTGGACCTAATGAAAGTCGATATGGCAAACTTTTCTGTCAGCAGCATTAGGCCACATCTCATGCAGCAGTCAGTCGAATACGAAAGGAAGAAGTTTCAAGAGCTTTTGGAGAAGCAGCCAAGTATGTTTAATGTTTGTAGTGCTCTTTTGTTGTCTGTGTTTTTTCATTTTAGTTGCTATAGCTTGTTGCATAACGATATTGTTTTCAAGACAAAACTAAAGGGCGGGCCCAGTGCTCAGGCGGTTAGAGCTCCATGCTCCTAACTCCGAAGGCTGCCAGTTCGATTCCCACATGGGCCAGTGGGCTCTCAACCACAAGGTTGCCAGTTCAGTTCCTTGAGTCCCGCAAGGGATGGTGGGCTCCGCACCCTGCAACTAAGATTGAACACGGCACCTTGAGCTGAGCTGCCGCTGAGCTCCCGGATGGCTCACTGGGTTGGAGAGTGTCCTCTCAACCACAAGGTAGCCGGTTCGACTCCCGCAAGGATGGTGGGCTGCGCCCCCTGCAACTAGCAACAGCAACTGGACCTGGAGCTAAGCTGCGCCCTCCACAACTAAGACTGAAAGGACAACAACTTGAAGTTGAATGGCACCCTCCACAACTAAGATTGAAAGGACAACAACTTGACTTGGAAAAAAAAAAAAAGTCCTGGAAGTACACACTGTTCCCCAATAAAGTCCTGTTAAAAAAAAAAACTAAACTAAAATTTAATATGAGAACAGTCTGAATTGAAGACAGAAAAGCACAAGACATTACGACTTGAAAAGAAAATTTAACTGATAAGCAATTGAAGTATACGTAAGATATAAGAATAGAAATTTGAAAGACAAAGAAGTCCTAAATGAAATAAGTTTTTAATAAAGGCACCGGTTTGAGATAAATGGTATGCTTGGCCTTGATTTTAAAAGCATGACGGACTTTTTGTGACCGTTGAATTTACTTTTCTCCCCACTGTGAGGTACATCAAGAAATTTCACTTTGCTTCTGTTTTATATTTAGAAACCTTCTGTTTTCAGACCCAGAAAAAGTCTTATATTTTATAAACTTCTCAGATGACTATAGGAAAAAACATGACTGTGGAATCCAAAACTGTGTTGCATTTCTAGGGTGCTTTTTTGGTCTCTGTATTGGTAGCTGATGTTTTGGGTAAATTCCTGTCTTCAGATCCAATTTATTACGAGTTCTGTTTAGCCTCAAACTTTGCTGGTCATAAGATGAAAATGGTTGTCTCTGGATAGATTGTGTTGTCTGACCAGAAGAGTTCATCCAGCCCCGGAGATGGGGGCCAGGAGGAGAAGGAAAGAGCAGAGGTAGAAGTAGCAGCCCTAGAAGAACAAGATTGGCTAGTGTTTATTACATCAAGGGTGTTATGCGCACTACCATATATACCTTCACACAGTAAGCCTGTGAGGTAGGCCTATTCTTAAACCCCATTTTACAGATGTGGACGTAGCTTTTGAGAGATTTTTGACCAGAACTGATTGACTACACAGCTCACTTCCTCAACCAGTATTGTACTGCCCCTCAGGAGACATCCAGGGTTGCCGTTTGATAGGCTGAAGAGCCTTAGTGTGAGAGCCAGATGCAGCCAGGGCCCAGTGAAGGACGACACACAGTCCTTGAGCTGGTCAGAGTTTAGTGCTTATTACTCACAGTTGGTGGGCTACAGAGAATGCTGTCAGCAGAAAGCTGAAGGGAGAGTGAAGCTCAGAACCAAGAGCTTGGTGTGATTCCTGTGTTGACAGAACTAGAGGTGTGTCCTCATGCAACAGTGAGGCGTGAACTCCAGCCCTGGCCTTGGCCGCCCACTGGCTTTAAGGTGGATTCTACTGGCAGAGCTGCAACAGAGTCCAGGACCTGTCAGAGGAACGTTTTGCTTAGATAATGTGGACAGAAACTTCATCTGCTTTCTCTTGTGTCCCTCAGAGTCCCTAGTGCATTACTCAGCTTAGAAAAGTAGGGAGAGCATAGTGGTGGATGAAAGACAACTGAGTTTCCCCTGATAATGCTCCAGATGCCGTATAATACACATCAAATGTGACAGAGCTCATCTACTGCAAGGCTGGAAGTAAACTACATTGACAGGAGACTAAGATCTAGACAAGGACAAGCCAAGACGGGAGAGAAGAGAGCGAAGGTTTGTTGAACATCTGTAGGTGGCAAAGCCTGGCTAGGTGCTTTGTAGTCACTGTCTTGTTTAATCCTCACAACAGACTATGACGTGAAGTTGTACAGTTCTTATCTTAGGAATCTGATATTCAGACAGAGTAGGACTTGCCGAAGATGACTCAGCCAGTAATTGGCAATACTGTGATTTGAACCGAGTTCTATTTGATTCCAAAGTCCATACTCTGTACTGTACCATACCACACCTCCAGGATGATTTTCCCCAAAGTAATTCCGAGAAGCACCCCTGAGTGTCACAGTAAAGTTCACAGCCTTGTTTTCCACAGATTCCCTGGACTTTGTCACCCAGTGGTTGGAAGAAGCTGCAGATGACCTTATGAATCAGAAGTATAAAAATGCCCTGCCAGTGGGGGGAGGGGCCTCTGGCTCTGATGAGGGCCCTGTGCCAAATCCCGTTGCTGTCCAGAATCATGCATACCTGAGGCTCCTGAGATGGGACCACCTCCAGAGACCTTTCCCTGAGGTAGGTGCTCCAGACCAGTCTCACTGCATATGCTCACTTCTTTTTGTGCTGCTGACTTTTAAAAAATAATAGTTTTGTCAGGATATAATTCATATACCACAAAATTTCTCCTTTTAAATTGTGTAATTCAGTGGTTTTTAGTATATTCACTAGAGTTATGGGACCATTACCACCATTTAATTTCAGAACATTTTCATCACCCCAAAAAGAAACCCTGTACCCATTAGCTGTCACTCTCCCGTCCCCTCCCCCCATCCCCTGGCAACCACTGATCTACTTTGTGTCTCTATGGATTTGCCTATTCTGGACATTTTATGTAAGTGGAATCATACAATAGCAGCCTTTGGTGTCTGGCTTCTTTCACTAAGCTTTATGTTTATCCATGTTGTAGAATGTATCAGTACATCATTCCTTTATTTTTATTTTTATTTTTTGTAGTTTTCTTATTGTGGTAAAATATGCACAACATAAAATTTACCATTTTTAAGTGCATAGTTCAGTGGCACTAAGTACATTTACATTGTTGTGCATCCGTCACCACCATCCATCTCCAGATCTTTTACATCTTTACATTGAAACTCTGTATCCTTTATTAATTGATTGATTTGTTTAACTTTTATTTATTTTAAGTGTGTTTTTCCAGGACCCATCAGCTCCAAGTCAAGTAGTTGTTTGAAACTCTGTATCCTTTAAATACTAACTCCTCATTCTTCCCTCTCCCCATTCCGTGGGAAACACCATTCTGATTTCTGTCTCTATGAATTTATCTACTGTAGGTACCTTGTATGAGTGGACTCATAGAGTATTTGTCCTTCTGTGTCTGGCTTATTTCACTGAGCATAATGTCTTCAAGGTTTCATCCATGCTGTAGTGTGTGTCAGCATTTCTTTTCTTTCTTTTTTTTTTTTTTTTTAAAGATTTTATTGGGGAAGGGGAACAGGACTTTATTGGGGAACAGTGTGCACTTCCAGGACTTTTTCTCCAAGTCAAGTTGTTGTCCTTTCAATCTTAGTTGTGGAGGGTTCTGTTCAGCTTCAAGTTGTTGTTTTTTCAGTCTTAGTTGTGGAGGGCGCAGCTCAGCTCCAGTTGCCGTTGCTAGTTGCAGGGGGCACAGCCCACCGTCCCTTGCGGGAGTCGAACCGGCAACCTTGTGGTTGAGAGGACAGGCTCCAACCAACTGAGCCATCCGGGAGCTCAGCGGCAGCTCAGCTCAAGGTGCTGTGTTCAATTTTAGTTGCAGGGGGCGCTGCCCACCATCCCTTGCGGGACTCGAGGAATTGAACTGGCAACCTTGTGGTTGAGAGCCCACTGGCCCATGTGGGAATTGAACTGGCAGCCTTCGGAGTTAGGAGCATGGAGCTCTAACTGCCTGAGCCACCGGGCCGGCCCTCTTTTCTTTTTAAGGCTGAATAACATTCCATTGTATGGCTATACCACATTTTGTTTATTCATGTATCAATTAATGGACATTTGGGTGTTTCCACTTTTTGGCTATTGTGAATTGTGCTGCTCTGAACATTTGTGTACAAGTTTTGGTGTGAACATACATTTGCAGTTCTTTTGGGGTACGTACCTAGAATTAGAATTGCTGGATCCTGTGGTGACTTTTAAGTTTAAAATTCTGAGGAACTGCCACACCATTTTCCAAAATAGTTGCCTCCTTTTATAATCCCACCGGCAATATGTGGGGCTTCCAGCTTGTGGTGCTGCACTGCTGTCCTACTGTTACTCATCTGGATTAAAGCCGTAGCAGTGATGTTGCTTTTCAGTTTCATCTAAAGAAACTTCTTCGTCTTCTATGCAGAGCAGTATTTTTTTCTTTTTATGTTTTTTCACAATAGGTACTTCTAACTGCAGTAATCCTTTAGGAGAGATGACTAACAAGGGATTCCCCCATTTTGTCTGCAAAGAGCTGGTTTGGTGTAGACTCCCCTTCTTTTCTGAGGGCACTCAGTCTGCTGATCTCTAGCCTCACTCAGATGCTGCTACTTCTCTAAATTAAATAACTTTCTCGTGCAAGTTCCTTGTTTTTATTTTCAAGACATTGCAAGCCAAAGGTTTCACCTCTTGCCTCTGAGTTCCCTGTTTTGTGCCAGAGGAGGTTCTAAAGAGGGTGCTGAACTTTGGAGGAGGGGGACATGGGGAGGTTCCTTTCTGAACAGTGGCATGCTGGCTCCTGGAGGGCACTTCTCCTTTAAAAAATGGCTGTGGGGAGGCTGGTGTTTTCACTGGGGACAGACATCTACTCTGGGTATTGATCCTTGGAAGTCTTTTGGATCCTAAACTCATGTACTGCATACCGTTGGGAGGCATCAAAGCTAGGACACTGCCATCTAGCAATGTGACAGCAAAAAAACAGGCTGATGAGAAGTCTGTTGAAGCATCTTGTGTTTAACAATAGAGGAGTTTCCATCTTCAAAGATAGTTTTTACTTCCTGAGAAGAATTTTGGGCTAAGACCACAAATTGTTACTGTCTTAGTTTGGAGTGTGTGTGTGTGTTGGGGGGGCGGGGGGAGTTGGAGGGTGGGTAGGGGTGGTGTTTCTGGTCCAAAGTCCAGGTGCGTGATGCTTTCTTTGAAAGGCCAAAACTCAAAACATCCGAGTTTGGAGCAAGGAAAGGTTTATCAGTGAAGGAGCCGAGGGAGACGATGGGAGACCTAGTGGTTCCTCAAATCCATCTTACAGAGTTCAGGCTTCTTTTATGTCAGGGGAAGGGGAAACTGGAGGAACTGCTCTTGTAAAACTCACACCACAAGCAGAATTCCTCTAATGGTTGGCATGTCTGTGTGCATGACTAAGCAGGAGCTGTTCGCCTGGAGGCCACTGACACAAGGCAGGCTGGAAGGAGATGAGTCCCAGAGGCCGAGCGTTTCCCTCTGTTACAGCGGTTGGTGTTGGTAATCCACAGGACTTGGGAATTTCCGTTGTGAAGCGGAGACAGTCCTGGACGAGCTGGATGACTAGGTCACCCTTGCTCTGTACTGCGTGACTCTTTCCTGTCTAATGATATAACTTCTATCTACTGAGTGTTGGCTCTGCCAGCCGCTTTATATGCACAGTCTATTTTCATCTTTAAAACAGCCCTGTGAGGTAGGAATCCTCATTTTTCTGAGGACTGAGTTGAAAAAACTTGTGTGAGGTTATGTTGCTATTATACGTCGGAGTCTGGATTCACAGCCCGTCTGTGTCATGCTCTTAGTGAGTGCGCTCCGCTGTGGCCTTTTTAAGGAAGAAGGAGCTCTGAGATGAAAGGATAATTCACACATGACTCCCTATGGCTCTGAAATAACTACCATGTTTCCCCGAAAATAAGACCTAGCTGTACCATCAGCTCTAATGTGTATTTTGGAGCAAAAGTTAATATAAGACCCGGTCTTATTTTAATATAATATAAGACTGGATATAATACATGATATGATATGAAATGATATGATATATGATATAATAAATACCGGGTCTTATATTAATTTTTGCTCCAAAAGATGCATTAGAGCTGATGGTCCGGCTAGGTCTTATTTTTGGGGAAACATGGTAGAAAATCCTGAGGGAAACTTTGGCGGTGTATGTGGGGGCTGAGGCCCCACTGCCCTCTGCTGGCCAGCTCGAATTTACAGCTCAGGGATGGTTTGTGTTTTCATTACAGACTGTTTTGATGGACCAGTCTCGCTTCCAAGAGCTGCAGCTCCAGCTGGAGCAACTGACCATCCTGGGGGCCGTGTTGCTGGTCACATTCAGCATGGCAGCCTCAGGAATTGCCAGCCAGGCCAACTTTGCTGAGAAACTCAAGATGATTGTGAAGATTCTGCTAACAGATATGCATCTGCCGTGAGTGGCTCAGAGCTATGGGGTGGACCTTTAATGAATGGATGGGAGGCAGCGGGTGGCAGAGAGCATACTAGAATGGACGTCTCCCAGTATAAGGCAGAATCTGGGGACACTCTCTAGGAACTGAGGAAACCTTGCCCTCCAACTTTCTTCGCCCCGGCAGACTTGATTCAGAGCTATCTGGTCAAAGTTAGAGCGAACTCAAGAGGTCACAAGGCTCTAGGATAGTGGCTTTCAAATGTTTGTGACCAGGACCCATAGTGAGAAATTCATTTTCTATTGTGATCCAGGACACACTTAGACACATATGTAACTGAGATAAAAATTTCACAAAGCGAAACTTACCCTAACTATGCTTAATACATCCTGATATTTCTGTTGTATTCCATTTAAAAAACACTGGTTGCTACCCATTGAATTGCTTTCATAACCAGCTAACAGTTTGGACAGCACAGTCCTAGGGAAAGGTCAGATAAGAAATAACCTGTATTCCTTAGAGTTACAAGCATGTGATTCAAGTTTTCTGCCCTTTGCACATTCTTCATAGACGTTTTGTGCTTGATATAAATGGATTATTTTATCCACCAGCACTCATCCATACTTTTGCGCCCATAGTGAAGTCAGATTAGGTGATTTATGTGGTTTGCAGCATATAGAATATTTTTGAATGGTTTTGAGTAAACACTATCTGACAAGGTCCAATTTGGAGGATTCTTCAAAGGGAATGCCCCCAGACTTTCTCATCATTACAAAATGGAGGAATTTTGTTGCTGAATTTGCACAAAGCATGCGGGTGTTGAGTGCGGTGAAGGGCGTGTCCACATGTGACTAGCGGTTCTTGGTCTTGACTTAGGCCAAGAAGGTGTTTGCTGAGGTGAGGCCTAGTCTGAGGTGTAACTCTGGGCTGTCATCTAGGTCCCCCTCCAGTAGAACTGCTCTGTCAAAGGTGCTGATTTGAGGGGCCCTGTCCCGTGCTTCGCTAGGAGTCCAGCCACTGCCATTTTAACCCTGGCAGCCAGAGGCTGGCAGACTTGGTACCAGCAGTGAAACTCAGGGTTTGCACACTTGCTCCCACTAATTCTAATGTCCAAACAATCAAGACCCAGAACAAAGGCAATTGCCTTCCCATAGAAGACCCACCAGCAGGAAGGCTCCCAATAGACGTTCTAGGAGAGCCTGGGGGTCCCAGGAAATCCAGGTGCGAATTTTATTTACTTTTGGATTTCAATTTAATTTATTCTTTTAAGTAGTTAATATGCTCACGTGTTTCAAAAATCAAAAAGGAAAAAAGATGTCTAAGGAAAAGTTTCTCTCCCTATCCTATCCCACGACTACCAAATTTCTGGTTTCTTGTATATTGCTTCAGAGATATTCAAGATATTCTTAAGTCCATTCCAGGCTTATTTCACCACACAGATGCTAGCAAGAAGTTGAGTTTTGGGTTGTTGGTTCTGATGTAATTGAAGTCCTCCTCTTCCTACTGTCCTTTCTTGGAGAGAGAGAGAGAGAGAGAGAGAGAGAGAGAGAGAGAGAGAGAGAGAGAGAGAGAGAGAGAGAGAGAGAGAGAGATCCCCCTGAGTCAGGTATACACAGCCTGAGAAGTCAGGGGCAAGGAAGAGAGTCACAGATTTTCCCTTTGAACATGTCAGTCCATGAGTTGGTTATTGTGACTCTTATCAGGCTGTTTGAGCTGGGTAGATGTTCACGTTGTTTATGTGTTCTTTCTTCCCTGGCTTCTCCTTTCCCTTCTCTGCTCAAGCTCCTTCCGTCTGAAGGATGCCCTGACTACCATTGGGGAGAAAGTCTGCCTGGAGGTGAGCAGCTGCCTTTCCCAGTGTGGATTCGCCCCCTTTACCATGGACAAAGAAATCGTGCTCAAGGGCCAGATCCAGGCCGTGGCCAGTCCTGACGACCCCATCCGCAGGATCATGGGTACGTTTCGGGGGAGGCAGGAAGCAGAGATGTGCACTCAGAAGGGCTGGCAGACAGGGCCCTCTGAAGAAATCTAAAAGGGTTTCGATGGATTACCAGGCCGGTGAGTGAGGAGAGAGTGATTCATCGCCACAGTGCTATTAGGGCAACCCAAAGGTTTGAGCAAGTGACCAGGCAGCCATCATTGTTCTGAAGACTCTGACTTTGGAATCACAGACCTTGATTCAAAACCCTGCTCCAGTGAAATAACAGGGAGGGGGGGGGGAATATATATATATATATACCGGCCCCCTGGCCCCTGGCACAGAGCTCCTAAAACCCTTGTAATTTCCTAAGTGATAAGAGTACTAGGAGCATCTGTGGTTCTAATAGTTGGTCTTTGACCCTGGTTCCTGACACAGAGCTCCTAAATCATTTGGAATTTCCTGGGTGGTAGGAGGGTCTTTTGTTCTAATGAGGTGACTCTGGGTGGGCTCCTGGATGGGGACTGGTCCCCAGATAGACCAAGCCATTATTAGAAGCTTCGAATTTTCAGCTCCACCCCCCATTCTCCAGAGAGGGGAGAGGGGCTGGAAATACCTGTGTGTGAAGTCTCTATAAAAATCCCCAAAGTACAGGGTTTGGAGAGCTTCTGGGTTGGTAATGGGAGGGTGATGCACCCCAGCGCCATGGGGACCAGATCTCTTGTCCTCGGGACTCTCCCAGGTCTCCCTGTGCAGCACTTCTTCTGGCTGTCCATCTGTGTCCTTTATCATGTGCTTTATTATATAATAAACCGGTAAACATGAGTGTTCCCCTGAGTTCTCTGAGCTGTTCTTGTAAATACTGGTAATACAAATCCAAAGGAGAGAAGGTGATGGGAACCTCTGATTTGTAGCCAAGTCGGACAGCAGTTGTGGGTGACCTGGGGATTTACTACTTGTGATTAGCATCTGAAGTGGGGGCAGTCTCATTGGACTGAGCCCTTAACCTGTGGGATCTGACGCTATCTCCAGGTGGTGTGAGAATTGAGTAAAATTGTAGGACACCCAGCTGGAGTCACAAGCATTGCTTGGCGCGAGGAAACCTCTCCCACATCTGGTGTCAGAGTGTTTCAAGTGTGGAGAAGTGCAGGGTTAGTGTAGGAGAAGTATAAGCTTTCCTTACATGTACTTCCTGTGTAGTTTGAGCAAGTGACTTGACACTTGAGTTTCCTAATCTCTGAAAAGGGGATAATACCATCAACCTTCCAAGGTTGCCGAGAGGACTACAGGTGATAACAAGTATAAAGCGCTTGCCATCATCGCTGGCAGCACATAAAACTCGATAAATGAGTAGCTATTAAAAATACTACTGTATTATATTAGCTATTACTTTTCATCATCGCTGCAGTGGCACTCTGAAAAAATCTGTCCACTGGTTGATCAAGGAATGCAATGTTTATTTAATTTTAAAAATTCAGGTTTATCTTTAAATGTAATTTAATTAATTTTGAATTTCTTCCTCAACTTCTTTATGATACGTGTTCAACATATACATAGTGAAAAATTGGCAGGCTTCAAGCAAAAGCTGAATGATCCATGGTTATCAGATTTCAGGTTGGAGTAGAGGCTGGACCAGTGACATGGTCCTGCTTCTTCTTCTACCGTATTTCCCCGAAAATAAGACCTAGCTGGACAATCAGCTCTAATGCGTCTTTTGGAGCAAAAATTAATATCAGACCATTAATATTATTGACCTTGGTAGAAATGCAGGAAAGTGCCTATAAATAAGACGACTGGTAACGAGCCGCTCTTTGTCTGCCAGCCTGGTTGTTTAGTGACAGCCAGTTGTAAACATGGGGATACAAACCAGCCCTCGGGGAGGAATGATCTGAGGGTCTCCACTTCTGGGGGAGGCTTCCAGCTCTGGGAACCTTCAGAAAACCAAGTTGTCTTTGGGACAGGGGTGATAGGACTCATTCGGTCAGTGAGCTATTGGGTCCCAAAGGGTCTAAGTCGTTTGTACCTGAGAGATTCCCCAGGGCACAGGGTGGGCATGAAGTTTGCACAAGCTTATTCAATATGAATGTCCCTGTTGCTTTTGTAATAAAATCTACAAGAAATATGGCTTGCACACACTCATTTTTATACACAGGAGAGTACAGACGTGTCATAGAGGGGAATGGGCTAAAAAACCATCAACCTAGATTACTCCTCAGAGTAGGACAAGTTTACAAATGCCCACAACTCCATGGCTTTCCATCGTGGCATTCAAGAAGGAAGCTCAGGCTTCTTTCATGTGGGCTCAGTGGGAAAAGACAGATCACAGCCAACAGTGCTGGAATTTGGGGTCTTCAGTGGCTAATGCTGGTCTCAGTATGTCTTGCTCCTCTGAGAGCAGAGCCTGTGAACACTCTTGTCCCCCTTTATTCATTCATACATTTATCCTCGCTTCCCAAATGTATTTTGATCTTTTCCTGGGACCAGGTTCCATGCCAGGCAGCGTGCTGGATGCTGGGGAGAGAATGATGAACGAGATAAGCATGGTTCCTACCCTCGTGAAACTAACCAGTAGAGGGAGGCAGGAAACATTACACATGTGATGACTGTTCAGAAGTGCAAGGTGCTGTGGGCCCCTGATCTAGGGGGTGGTCAGGAAAGACGTTCCTGAAAAGGTGACGTTTAAGCTAAAAACTGAAGCATAATCAGAAGTTTGTAAGGTCACCCCAAACAAGAAACAACCAACTGCTTTCTTTTCTATCCCAGATTCCCGAATCCTGACCTTCTTAGAAACCTACCTTGCGTCAGGTCATCAGAAGCCATTGCCCACAGTACCTGGGGGATTGGGTCCGGTCCAAACAGAACTGGAGGAAGTTGCCGTTAAATTCGTTCGCCTGGTCAACTATAACAAGATGGTCTTCAGTCCCTACTATGATGCAATTCTCAGTAAGATCCTTGTCAGACCCTAACATGTGTGCTCCCTACAGCAGCAGTATGATCTACTCAACTCAGAATACCTGTTCTCAGCTATAACATTGCTTTGGAAAATGGCTACATTTAGTACATTGGTATTTAGTAGCATTGATTCCAAAAGGAAGACTATTGTGTATCACTGTTGAAAAGACTTGTTGAAAAATGCACTGAATTCTCTTTTGAGGGTTTGTATTTATGAGTGAAAGTTTACAAATCAAAGAAGCTTTTCCTTATCTTGAGTTTTTAAGGTTGCCTGCCCTGTGTCTCTACCCCCTCCCCACCCCATTATGATTGTGGCTGCCTCTCCCAGGAGGCTGGGATCTCTCATCTGCCATCTGGGTGGTTTTTCTTTCGCACACCCAAGAGTATCTGACAGTCACCCAGGAGTGGAAGCAACTAAGCCATGACGTGTTTAGACTCTTGCCCCTCTCTCGCAGAGCTTCCCACCCGTCGTCCCTCCAGGTATGTTGTGTTAGAAGGGCTTATACAGTCCTACTGTCTTCCCCGCTGACCCCCCATTTATTGCTTCTCCCTGTCTGACCTAGCCAGAGCTCCAGAGCCCTTTTGTTCTAGAAGAGACTTACTTGATTTTGAAAAGTTTATTCTTTTACCCAAAATTACTCCTGAGCCTGGATGATAGGACTGTGACTTATGGGATCTAGAGAAAGGAAATTCTTTGACTTTTAAGCCTTGAATGGTAAGGAGGAAATATTTATATTTTTAAATATATGTTAGTGTACTATAAAAGGAAATAAATGTCAGGAGTTTTTACTGAAAAATTCAGTCTGACACAATGCACAGATGCTATTGATTGGATTAGAATTCCAGAATTAGAGTGAAGTGGTTTCAGATAAAATAGTGTACGTTGACGTATTTCTTTGGTAAGGAAGTCACAGAAAATCCCTGGGTTTCGAGCAGTATTTTTCAAGGAACTTCAGTGACCAGAATTCCTGACATAGCCTGTGACTGAAAGGGGAGTTTGGGCTTCATAGATGACCTGTTCTATTAAAAAATAAAATGTGTGCATGTGCATGTGTGTATTTCAGACATTTTATTAGGAGCAGAGCCATGCGTTTGTTGGCAGTGATCTGCGACTGCCGGGACAGCAGGGGGTGAATAATGCAAGGAGTCCCTTTATTAAAGGTGACGAAGGGTGTGGGTGGAGTGAGGGCCAGGGTCTGGGCAGCCAGGGGACACTTACCCTGTAGACCGTCCAGTGATACCGGGCTTCGGAGGAGTGAATGGTTGTACTAAGAGAATATGATTTCTCCACATACATGCCACATGCTTTTTACTTGCCGTCAGAAATGTATGCTGCATTATGTGGTCAGACGTCATATCATTCAAGTTTAGACTCAAGGACATATCTTCCCTAGTTTCATTGGAAAGGGACAAAAGGTCAGTAAGTAGAACTTTCAAAGAACAAAATCGTATCTTTTATAGTGTATTCAGTGCGGTCCCTCTTGGAATGGTTTCCAGAGGTGAGGTTGCTGTATGGCAGCCGTGCTCATGGGCTGTGTGGTATCAGTTCCCCGGCTGGGAAACCCGAGCGGGGGCAGCACTCAGCCCACCTCAGCCTCCCCCTCCAAGAATGAAGGAAGGGAGCTTTACCCGCAAATACACCAGATGGATCACTACTTCCCGCAGTTGTTCTTCCTAAATCTCCAAAATTCTTCTTTTTGCTTTCTTTCGTAATTGTTAACTGTCACAAGATTTTTTTTTTCCCCTCGCAAGTTCCTAAACTGACAAAGTTTGGGCAGTTTGAAATCTTAAATGCGTATTGTCTAATGGGGAGCTTCACAGACTCTCATGACCCCCCTACCTCAGTTTCCACTGGTGGAGTTCTACAAGTGGTAAAAGCCAAGAATGAAGGAGGCAAAGTTCAGAATCACAGTATTCATATTGAATCGTTTCGTTGTTGCTCTTTGAAGATAAGTGAGCTAGTTTTTCTCCTGGAATCTCATGGGATTATCACTAAGGGCCAGGAAAATTCACTTAGTTCATTTAGTCACTCAGGAAATGATTAAGCATCTACTTGTAACTCCTCCCTACAGCTCTCTATCTCTCCCTCCAAGACAAAATATCCTATGGCATATAAATTATCCCTCCATATTGAATTGGTTCTATATAGTGCATACTGATTAGATTTGACATGATTTCCTGCCTAATGGGTTTGTGGAAACGTGTCTTTTATGAAACTGCTAAATTTATTTGGCAGTAGTACTTTACTACATGTGGATAGAACCCAGAGCCCTGAGAGTTAGGTCAGTATCAACAAGTGATTTATTTGACAGTCGAATGAATGAATGAATGTCTAGAGCAGTAACTGCTACTTTGTCAGCTCTCAGCTGGGTGGATAGATTATTAGTCTAGGTGTTTTTGTTTTTAAATCTCATTACTTTTAAAGCAAGCTGTTACATGTGATTGTTTATATAACCATGTAACCCAACTATAAATATATTTCAGGTAAGAACCGCACTGATAGGATGTCTTACTGGTTAAATGCAGCAGACAATATAGGTAATAAGAACTTTTTTCTGTGTGAAGAAAAGTTATTAAGTTTGACATAATAGGCATATAAGGTAACATACTGGCTGATGATTGTAAATGGATTATTCCGCAATTCTGTTTTTGTGGCAGTGCTTATTTTAATTTCTCCAAGCCTTAAAATTCCTGGGAATAGAAAGGTGTTGCTCCCACCAACTTTCCTGGAGAGTTTCAAAAGAAATAGGTGTTTGCTGTTTGATTTCCAGATTTATATGTCTAACATTTGTGTTTGTTTTCATTTGGAGGCAGGGTGGTAGAGTGCCAAGATGGGGAGCTGTCAAGAAACCAGAGTTCTAATCCCATTTCTGTTCCATACTAGCTGAGGCAAATCAGGACCCATTTCTAACACCTACAAGTGAAAGGACCAGACTTGACCTGGAAACTCCTTTCCAGTTCTGACATTCTGTGACAAATCTGACTTACATAACTTAAGTGGACTGCAGTAGGAATGTGCACAAAGCTCCTGATTTAGAGGAAGATCTGGGTTTGAGTCTTTCCTGTGTTGCCTTTTTACTAGTTTTACTTTATGGCCAGTAAGGCAAAATATTGGCCTCAGTATTTTCATGGGAAACAATACCAACTCACACTTCCTGTGAGGATAGCATTTGATAATGGATATTAGCATGCTTAGTGCATGGACTGTAAGTTCCTTTGTTAATGACAAAGGAGAGCACATACCCTCTACCTGTAGGTGTACCTCTGTTATCATTAACTGTTGGTGCCAACCTCCCTTCACTCAGGCACGTCTTACAGGCCTATAGTTTCCCTCCTATCCTGTCCCAAGACTATTATTTCATCATCTCCTACTGGAGCTGCAGTGTTACCGTATCTCCCAGTGTCCACCTCCACCCCAGTGATTTCTCCCCATCTCCGCCTCTGTACTATTGTTTGAACTAAGTGAATGCATGAACGAACAAATGAATGGATGACTGAATGGTAATGGGTGATGGGCTATGACACTCATATTTAAAGACATAATCTCATTGAAAACATACTCTAAATAAAGAACTACAATGACGTTTGCAACTGCATTTAAATTGGATTCTGTGTTGTATAACTATTTTAATGGATAGCCTTTTATTCATAGTATTGAAATCAACTCGATGGGATGAGAGAGGGGAAAGCTTTAAGCCCAGTAAGCTTGATTAGCCTATCAGATGTTAACTGATGCTTTCAGAAATAGCTAAAGTCCTAGAAAATAAGTGTCAGAAATCTAAACAGGGCAGAATTTTACTTAAAACTGCACCTAGTATGGGTTTCTGTTATACCTTACTATATTGCCTTCTGAACCTAAGAACCAGAACTAATCTATAGGCCCAGTGTGATGGAGTGTTTAGTTTTGAAATCAGATGTGTCTGGAGTTAGCAGCAATAGTCAGATTTCACCATTGTCAGGTTTGTCATATCTGAACAAAACATTGAGAAGCTTTAAGTGCAACTTCTCACTTAAAAGCACCCTTAAAATGGAAGCAAACTATTTTTTTCTGTGTTTCTGATTCATGTTGCCTCTTTTTATTTAAAAAAAAATTTTTAATTGGGGAATATTGGGGAACAGTGTGTTTTTTTCCAGGACCCATCAGCTCCATGTTTTTTTTGTGGTTTTTTTTTTTTGTTTTTTTTTTTTTAGTTTTTCCCAATATCTAATTGTGGAGGATGCAGCTCACTGGCCCATGTGGGAATTGAACCAGTGACCCTGGTGTTATGAGCACTGTGCTCTAACCACTGAGCCAACCGGCTGTCCAATGTTGCCTTTTTTTTTTTTAAATTTTTATTGCGGAATATTGGGGGACAGGGTGTTTTTCCAAGGCCCATCAGCTCCAAGTTGTCCTCCGATCTAGTTGTGCAGGGTTCAGCTCAGCTCCAAGTCCAGTTGCCGTTTTCAATCTTTACTTGCAGGGGACACAGCCCACCATACCATGAGGGAATTGAACCAGCAACCTTGTTGTTGAGAGCTCCCGTTCCAACCAACTGAGCCATCCGGCCGCCCTGTTGCCTCTTTTTAAAGGACTGTCTTCCTTATGTTCAAAGCAGAACTTTGGTCAGGGCTCAGACAGGGAAGAAAATTTAGTAAACTGTTGAATTGTTTTTCTTGACTTTTATTCCCAAAGCTTGGTAAGCTATCACACTTCTGTTGAATATTTAACAGGTACCTAAGTTTCGTTACTTGCTATGAATTATCTTTCAAGACTTATGAAATTTTTATTTAAGTAAATATAATTTCACTTGCTGAAGGTCACAGTCAAGGAAGAACTACCGACTTTAATGAAGTTTGTTTTGGGAATTGAAATGTAAAAAAACAAAATTTATGAACATGGTAATTATACTTTTACTACTGTGTAAATTAACACTTAGTTTTACATACTAAATGTAGGCCAATGCAGGATTATAAAATTACCAAATGAATTCGTAATTATTGACCAAGGTCAATGTGCTGATAAAAGTGATGTATCTTTTCATTCTTTCCCAGTGGTACAATTTGGTTTTCAGTTTTACATTTACTACTAGGTAGTTATGGCCTTTTACTTTGCCAGGTGTGGCAACATAGACATAACCTCTGGTTTGAAATTTAGTGCTAAAGGCCAGAGTTTGACTAATTTTTGTTTAGGAAGGACTTGCAGTTCTTAATCCAGTTCTAGAATTGTGGGGGAGATTCTGTCATTGTTTCTGTAAAAAGGAAAAATATGGATTTTTTTGGGAAATTTCTCTGCGTCTAGCAATACAGATATGAGTCCTTTGACTTGGAGGACTGGCTATCCCCTGAGAGCCTGTCTGCACAGTAGAGTTCCAAAAGTAAATTCAAATGTCCAACATCATGCTACTTATTCAACTGTGTTTACAAAAGGAATGATCAAATATTCAGACAGAATCATATTAAAAACTAAAAATTCCTTATATCTAGAACGGTTAGAACATTAGAAAATGTTTTCTTCTAACAAGAAATCATCCTTTTTATGTTTAAAGATCAGATAATTTCTAGAAGAAAAATCTTAGAAATAAATGCAGTAGGAGCAATTATATTAATAACAGACACAATGGCCTTAACAATGCTTGCTGGCACTTTTCACCAAGGTAGGGTGTAGGTGTGTGTGTGTGTGTGTGTACATGCGTGCATGCAGGCGCACATGTTTTCTCTTTATTACAATGCTAAAATAAAGATCATTTCTCATGCACATTCATGTGGCTTTGTTTTCTCATTTATGGGCACATTATTATAAACCATTATAAGTATCTGAAAACATTTTGTCTTCAAAACACTATCCAAAATAGCACTTCAGGAAAGATTCTATACATCTCTATATTTCTATATTTTAAAATCTATGCTATATGGTACTACTTGTACCCTTCATATTGTTTTGTTGATGAGCAAAACCTAATTCTTTGAGCTTAATTTGCGTGATAAGTTTGTAATTAATTTGGTTAATTGGCTGTAGTATTAAGTTGATGCAAAAGTAATTACGTTTTAAAAGGTTAATAACTGCAAAAACCGAAATTACTTTTGCATCAACCTAACAGTTTTCTTTAGTGCTATCTGTGTTTAGCTGATGAAAAAAAAAACATTCTTCAGCACTGAGCACCCTTCTGAAATATATTTATGTTAGAACAGACAGTGGGTCAAATATATGGTGATGGAAGGAGAACTGACTCTGGGTGGTGAACACACAATGGGATTTATAGATGATGTAATACAGAATTGTACTCCTGAAATCTATGTAATTTTACTAACAATTGTCACCCCAATAAATTAAAAAAAAAAGACAGTGGATGATTAAAGGAATTCCCACACATGCTAATATCTCAATCTGCCCCAGGTTAATTGGGGAAAGTGCATTCATATTTAAGGACTTCTAAAACGGTTAGTTTGCCTCTTAAAAATGGATCCCTTATATTTCAGTTAGCAACGAAAAAGGCCAGGGAGGACATGTAATTAAGTGTACACACAGTAAATATAAGATGACTCTGCCTTGATATTTATTTTGAAAAGGTATTGGCTAAATAAGTAGCTTCATTTAAATAAGTTTTAAATGAAAGCAGCAGAAAGAGGAGTGATTTTTTGAGATCCTTTTATTTTTTTAAAGGATTGTTTTAAAATTTTAAACTACAAAACAGATTCCGTACATTCTGCCATAAATAAAAACAAACAATAAGGCAGGACTCTACATAAGCAAACCGAGAACAACTGTTTTCAGAAAATGTGATAAAATGCTTTACAATCATAAGCCATCCAGTTTTTAAAATAAAACTGTTGAAAACTCACAAGTCTTCAAGCGGCACATATGAGACACCCTTGAAGAGGGAACAAAATGTGGTTCTGCCATTTTGTACTGCTCTCACATTTTTGAAAACCTAATTTTGCTTGGAGCATAGGTCTGTTCCATATTCTAAAATTCACACAGGTTGGTTGTTTTTTCTCAAGAACCATATGATAGAGGCACCAATGACAATACAACTTTGTTTCCAAGAACCTTGTAACAAAGCATTGTCTCTTTTAAACATATGACTTAAGAGGCAAAAAGGGAATCCTGGATAAGAGTTTCTTTCAGAGGCCGGTTTTGAGCCTGCTTCACCGAATTCGCTTCTGCTGCCGTGCTCTGTAAATGTCATGAACAGGGGGGACGACAGCTCCCTTTTCCTCATCCTCATCTGAATCCTCATTGGGCCTTTTCACGGCCTTGGTGAGTACTGCATTACTTTCCACCGGGCCGTTGCCTTCCACAGCTAGCTCTGGGGCTCCACCGGTAATGATCCTCACAGCTTCCTCAACAGCTATCGAAACAAAACATAAAGCACATTGGAAGATATTGAAAATTACCCTGCTATGAAAGAATATGTGTCTACTACTTTGGATACTTTATAGTTCACTTCATAGCCTACTATTAGCAAAGCATGGGATAGTACTACTGACTAAATAATTAAAGGAAAAGACAAAAGCTGCTGTTAAAATTAATAAAATGGTTTTCATAAGCCAAGTCTGATAGAGCACATTCACATGAATAGAAAAGATGAGCTTTTATGACATTTTACTTCATGGAATTAGGATATGAACAATTCTCTCTGTGCCAAAGAGAGTTTGGATCACTCCTAGGTTTCTTTGTACTTCTATATGATGGCTAGCTGCTTTTGGAAACTTCAGTGGCGAAGAAAAACAATCTCTCCTGCATAGGAGACAACAATGTGAATTCCACTCTAAGAAAAGGCACTTTTATCACTTACTATTTGGTATCTTACATCTTCGGAAAATTTCCATTAGTTCATCCACTTGTACAAAAGGACCCTATTTTGACAACAAATACATTTTATTTAAAATTTTTTTTTATTGTTCAATTACAGTTGACATTCAATATTATACTAGTTTCAGGTGTGCAGCATAGTGGTTAGACGCTTATACGAGGTGATTTCCTCCCCTGATAATCTAGTACCCTGACACCACATACATTACCACATCATTGACTATATTCCCTGTGCTGTACTTTACATCCTTGTGACTTTTGTAACTGCTAATTGGTACTTAATCCCGTCACCTTTTTCACCCAACTCCCAACCTGCCTCCCATCTGGCAATCATCAGTTTGTTTCTATGGGTCTGTTTCTGTTTTGTTTATTCATTTATTTTGTTTTATAGATTTCACATATAAGTGAAACTATGTGTTATTTGTCTTTCTCTAACTTATTTCATTTAGCATAATATCCTCTAGGTCCAACCTTATTGTTGCAAATGGTAAGATTTCATTTTTTTGTGGTTGAGTAATATTCCATTTTGTGGTTGAAGAGTATGTGCCACATATTCTTTATTCATTCATCTACTGATGGACACTTAGGTTGCTTCTATGTCTTGGCTGTTGTAAATAATGCTGCAGTGAACACAAGGGTGTATATGTCTTTTCGAATTAGTGCTTTGGATTTATTTGGATAAATACTCAGAAGTGGGATTGCTGGGCCATATGGTAGTTTTATTTTTAATTTTTTGAGGAACCTCCAAACCATTTTCCATAGTGGCTGCACCAATTTACAATCCCACCAACAGTGCACGAGTTCTCCCTTTTCTCCACATCTTCACCAACATTTGTTGTTTGTTGATTTATTGATGATGGCCATTCTGACAGGTGTGAGGTGATATCTCATTGTGGTTTTAATTTATATTTCTCTGATTAGTGACATTGACACAAATAAATTTTAATCCCCAATAATCTGACAAGTTAAAAATAGCACTACTTTATATTTCCCATGATACAAGATATGAAGCACAGTTACTGTAACCCATAGAGCAAATATCTATCATGAAAACAGTCAACAAACCTGAAAACAGATAGGAGGAGGGAGAAGTTTCATTAAAACAACAGCTGCAGGAGGTACTGGGAATACTCCACCAGGGACAGGGTGTAAGCCTGGGGCTATAAGAGAAAGAAAAGTAGGGATCAGATGGAATGGAAGAATTTCTACACATTTAAGAGCTAAAATAAGTAAGTAATTTGTATATAAAGATGTTCTATGTCTATGTTGCTTTGTTCTGGACATTTTAAATTGCTTTCAGTGCTTTAAATGTTTGACCAAACTCAAGTGGGTGAGACAGTGAGAGCAGTCTCAACTCCATGGCCACTGGGAGGCAGAAGAGTAAACAAGTGACTTTGCATAGACAACCCAAGGGCTGAACTAAAGTCCATTTTCATCAAAGACCATTTCTAAGCCTCACAAGTCATTTGTTTGCAATCCTGTTTAAAGTCAGTTATTCAACAACATATTTAATCAAAAGGGCCTGGTTCAAATAAGATCTCGAGGGATTACTACCCATAGGTAAGTATAAATAATACCAAATAACATCAGGGAAGTAAGTTTCCAGCTGTACAGGTAATCTGTGTGCAGCAGCATTTCTGAAAACTAAGTATCACTGCCCAAATGGGTTACTGGAATCTGGATCATTGAGCTTTTTCTTTTTAGACATTCTTAACGTAGTTCAAAAATTATAGTCAAGTCACTTGTTACAGTGACCCTGGTCTAATAACCTACAATGGTAAGGTCACATTGCTTTGCCCCCCACACCTCTGGATTTAAATCAATAAACAAACTGAGGTCTCAGTACTGGATCTAAAGTCATGGCTTACGTGCTAAATGTCGTGGCTGAAATGGAATCATCTGCTGAGTATCTGGTTTAGGGTATTCTGGTTTTCTATCCACTTCATCTTTCAGAACAGGCACTATAGAAGGAGCTACAACTGGGTCTGGAATTATAGCTGCTAGCTTAGCACGGGAGACATCCTGAAAATGCAGAACAGAAGAATCCTAAACCTGAAAAAGGGACTTGTAGAGTATAATTGTGCAATTCTACAATCTTGAGGATACACTGAGTAATTGGGTTAAAATCATAGAGAAGGAAGAGGGATAAGCAAGAACTTGGTGATGGTAAAGACTGTTAAACACTCAACAAAGTAAAGCTAAAAGACTGAAGATTTGGTGTTTTGTAACCTTACCCAACCCCAGTTAAAAATAATTTAGACACCGTGTTGCCAGGTAGGACATTTGTCAGATAGCTACAAGTTTTTATGGGTAAATACATAAGACTGGAGTAATTTGGAAGAAAATCTGCAATTTCAGATATTTTTCTGATTCCTCCCTTCCACTAAAGAAATATGTTGTTTCTTTAAATGAAGTAACTGGATTAAGTGAGGTCCTGCTTCATGAATGCTAAAATCAAGTTTATCATTGCTTATATATTAGCTAGTAAGATTTTGCTAATGAAATAAAAAATTATTCCCAACATACTATTACAGGGAGAAAGAACCCTTATCAAGCACTCACTATTTGTCAGATAATTTTAGCCATTTATTCCCTTTGATGAGGCCAATAGTAACATCTCCATTTTAGACAAGGGACTGAAGCTCAAAGAGTGTCTAATATTCCGAGGTCATACAGCCAAGAAGCAGAGGACTGGAGCACAGGCCCATCCACTGTCTAACTTTAGTATACTGTACAAGCAATGCCCCATCAGGATGCTCTGCCAGCGCTGAGAATAAGTCTCAGGGAGTGAAACGGCCACCTATTAGCAGAGACCCTACCCCAGAGAAGTTCCTCTGCTACAGGCCAACCTGTGTCAATCAATCTGCCTGTCTAGAATGCAAAAGGCCCATTTTTGCCACCATCAAGGGATACAAGAGAGTGCATTTGAGATCTTGCTTCCCAGCAATTGTCGTCAGTTTGGCTCAAATAAGCTCTTATAAATATTCTTAAAAAAAAAAAAAAAAAGATATAAGACCATTTCACTTTCTCAAAATTTGCTCATGTGCAGTTGCTGGCAAATCTAAATGAGTAGGCCCACTGGGAATCACCTTTTTCTCACTTTCCCTCTCTCATGTAACATGTTACACACACAGAAGCACATTAATCCTTCCCAAATAAACAAAAAGAGTAGAAATAGAATTATAAAATGGAAAATTCATATTTAAGAAGTTCTACTTAGAAACAATAAGCTCTTTAAAATTTTCATTAATTTCCTTAATTTTCCTTTTCAACTTGGCAAAGTTGAGATAGCGTTTCCTAACAAATCCACACAGTCTAAAATGTCTTTGGCTTTTCATTGAGCAATAGTTCAACTAGAAGCAGAACCTGCTCAGCCCTGAGCAGGAAACCCTGAGTTCAGAGTAGGAATCGGACTGGCACAGACTGGACCTTCCACTAATAAAAAGGTACGAAGTTTAATTATGGGTCATTTTTCTCAAACATTTTAATCTGTTTGGACACCAGACCAATGAGACATGGGCCAAAAGAGGACAGTGAGGAAATGGAGGATGATGGTCAGGAACATCCTAATGCTGGTTGGATTATAGGGACCAATCTAGGACTCGTGGATACAGCTTCCCTTTGGGTTTCCATCTTGGTCTTTGTTCACATGACACATAAAAATCAAGAAATGACAGAAAAATGGTTTTCTCAGCAAGGGCTATTTTTGGGGCTGTGTAAATATTCATCTTTCCTCGTGGTCTGACAGGTACAGGTAACCAGTATGGTTTTCTTATGACTTAGTGGTCTACACAGAGGAGTTCCATTCCTAGATAAGCTAATTTCCTCAAGGGCCCCACTAAAGGAGCGCTGTTTTAAAGATACAGATCACTCAAGGAAATTTATGGATTTAACAAGCTATAATATTCCTCCATTATATCTATAAATATGTAACAGGAACTACATTCAGTCTAAGATCACCTATCAAAATATATTCATCAGTTTTAAGAACTACTAGAAAAAAAATGTAATACCTAAGATGACATTCAGATTTTCCTTTGTTTTTCTTCCCTCCCCAACACTTCCATTTATCTGCTCATTAGACATAAAGCATTAACAATTTCCAGGAAAGAATGAAAGTATTTGTTAAATCTCATTTTAATTCTCATTTTGTTCAGTACTTTTGATACTCAATGTTTCATAAACCCAAAGAAAATCCCTGAATTTTTTTTGTTTTATGCAAATCTATTCTAAAACTAGATTAATTTCTACTTCAGAATTTTCTTTAGAGTGAAGTTTATCCACAAACTATTCTAAAACATGGGAAAAGTAAGGACACACATCTTGATCCTAAGTACATACCTTATAACCAAGTGCTTTTAGTTCACTTGCAGAACAAGGATATAAATCCATGAACTTGTATCTATCTACCAGTAAAGCTGTTTCTTTGCCTTCATACTCTTCTTTGAATGCTGTAAACCGTCTTTTCTCCACTTTGAGTATACTAGCTAGATCACCAATATTACTTTCAAAAGCTAGAAATCGGGCCCAGATTTCTCTGTAAGAAAATAAATATAATCAATACTTAATTATTCTGGGGTTGGAGCTGGAAGTTCATTTACAAAAAAGACTTAAATTCCCCCTCTCCACTTTTTTGAATTATAAAAGTATCTTTTTTATTATAAGGCTCTCCAAATTATAGAAAAATAGAATAGTGTAACAAATATCTATATATCATTATGTAGATTTAATCATTGTTAATATGTTGCCATATTTTCCTTGTTTTTGCTCAAGTATTTGAATGTAACATTTCATAACATTTCACCCTAAATACTTCTGTACTTAAACCCTGTGTGTGTGTGTGTGTGTGTGTGTGTGTGTGTTTTGTTTTGTTTTATTTAGCATAACTTCATATCCTTTGTGGTCAATAAGAGAGATATTTACCCTAGAGAGGGTAAACTCTAGGTTGAAGAGCTAAAAAAGGAACTGGGACAGATTTCCAATTTCTCCTGAATAATGTGGCTTCACCATGTTGTTGAGTGGTGTGCATTATAAGGTAGAATACATTCTTCATTCCATGTATGAATAAAAATTTAAAAGGACTCTATTTTTTCCCATTGATATGGATCATTGGGGATAAATTTGTACCTCACCACTATTCTAACAGCCAAAATTAACTGCAACTCTACTTAAGTGTCATTAAGCACCTTTGTACTAAAGAAATATACTGAGTACCTACCATGTTTTCTTGAAAATAAGACCTAGCTGGACCATCAGCTCTAATGCATCTTTTGGAGCAAAAATTAATATAAGATCCAGTATTATATTATATTATACCCAGTCTTATACTATATTATATAAGACCCGGTATTATATTATATGTGGTCTTATATTAAAATAAGACCAGGTCCTATATTAATTTTTGCTCTAAAAAAAGACGCATTAGAGCTAATTGTCTTGCTAGGTCTTATTTTCAGGGAAACACAGTATTATATACCAGGTACAGGATTATCACAAAAATCCTATATTGATAAATACTATTGTTATTTGAGGAGAAAGTAAGAACTGGTAATATTATGAGATCTGCCCAAGGTGTAGCTGGCTAAGCTGGGAATTTGAGCCCAAGACTCCAGAGCCTTACTATTTTCAGGGTATCACTATTCCATGTTGTTCCTGTTTGGTAAAACTGACAGTCCAATCCATAAATCAGGGACATAATGTGTCAAACTTTCAATATGTAAAACTATGCTCTTGAGTTAGGGAGTTAAACATCTCAGAACACTTCTCTAATTTGTTCATATCAATTTCTAGGAATACAGCAAACTAGAAAGATATATTAAAATAGGCAATAATAAATTGCTAAGGCATCTCTCAAAACAATGCTAAACAGTATGCAAAAACTGAAAAAGAATGACCTTAAACAGGTCTAAAAATATTGCAGTCAGGCATCTGTAAGTTAAGCTTTGAAACAGAAGGGAAACTTCTCCTAAAACTTATATTCAACAAGAAACGTTCATCCCATAGATCACAATTTAAGTATTAAAGCCGCCATTAGAACCTGACTGACAAATTTTCACAATGGCTTACCCTGACTTCTCAGGAGGAAGGCTTCCAGATGTTAAAACTCGTTCAAACAAAACTCGGGTATTATTGTCCTCTAGGGTAATAGAAGAGTTTTTAAATATTAAAAAAATTCAGTTTTACAATTCGTGTATTTGCACATGAATTATTTCATTTAATCCTCACAAAAATCCTATGCAGAAAGGTAACTATTATCACACCCAATTTTTATAGATGAGGAAACCTGAAGATCAAAAAAATTAAGTGAGCTATAACTAGAAGTCAGGTCTATAACTAGAAGTCAGTTTATCCCTCCTTAGTTGAAATATTAAGCAATTTAGAACAGTGTGGTATCTAAACCAGACATCCCATTTGCCTTTTAAAACTAATGAAAATTACATATCTGCTACCATTATAAGTGTCAGATTATTGATAGTTTTAAAATACATTGAATATGAAGGATGGCTAGCTCAAATTTAGATATAGTTGAGTTTATTATTTTGCAGCACCAGGATTACTGACTATTTAACTTTAAATTCCTGTAAGGTACGATAATATCCAGATTGGTAGGTAAATATGCAAATGGAAAATGAATTAAGAATGCTCATGAGAGGTGAATTAAAACTTAAGAGTCAAAAAAAAATTAAAAAATTAAAAAATTAACTAATGCTCATCCTTCAAGACTTATCTCATGTCCCCTTCTCTATGACACCCTCTAGAACAGTGCCGTCCAACAGGAATATAATATAGGCCACATATGTAATTTAAGTTTTCTGCTAACCACATTTAAAAGAGTAAAAAACAGATGAAATTAACATCAATATATTTTATTTCACCCAAAGATCTAAGTCCTTATTATTTCAACAAATAATCAATATAAAAAACTATTAAAGATATTTTTACATTCTTTTTTCATACTAACTCTGAGATCTAGTATATATTCCACACTTGTACCACATTTCATTTTGGCCTAGCGACATTTCAGGCGCTCAATATTCACTAGTCGACTGGTACCATAATTGCGCAGCACCACTCTAGAACTTAAATTACGTTCTCCTCTCTGTGCTTCCAAAGTACTTCATTTAGGGCTCTATTATAGTATTTAGCATTGTTTTTTCATGATTGCCACCATCATCATAGGTAGTTAATATTTACAGTATGCCTACCACATTCCATATATGTCAAACACATGCAAAAATTTACATAATTCTCTCTATAATCCTATGAGAGATACTCTTACTATGGCCATTCTGCAGATGAGAAACCTGAAACAAGTTTATACACCTAACTCATATTTCAAGTTTATACACAGAACTCATGCTGCAATTAAATACCAAATGATGATGTAATTATGTTTACACATCTGATTCCCCCATGAAAATGCTCTGAAGGGAAGAGTGGAGTTCTTTTCACCGTTGTATTCCCAGACCCTAGTAACCAGAAGGTACTGAATAAATGATGGATCGACTGATCTAAGACACTGATTTGGAAGACAATAATGCCAACATCAGATATCATCCTCATTTTTAGAATAGCAAATATACATACTAACTATTCTAAAAAATCAAGCAAAATAGTTTAAAATTGGTGAGGAACATTAATTTCACACAAGAAAAATTTTTTTTAAATTAAATGCTCCAGTCTCACTTTTTGGAGTTAAGTCCTTTTCCAGAGTGTAGAATCACTAAGCTGAAATACAAAACCATATTTAAATTTTATTCTTTTCTACTATTTAGGTATATGGAATTGCTATATTTTTCTGAAATATCATTAAAATCATTGATCTATACCTGTAATATCTAATTCTATAATCATTTACATGGCACATAATTGTATATTTCTTTCTTAAACCATTTTTATAAGAGGTCATTTTTAATCAAGAAATTACATCTCCTGGACTATAGGTAACTAGACTAAATGAGATATATACATGTATACCATCCCTTAGCTCAGTGCCTGGTATAAGGCAGAAACTCAACAAAAGATGGCCATTATTATTATAACAGAATAGGGACATAAAAATAAAGATGCTAATAAACATAATCTTTGGTTTTGAAATCTCTTCCCAAGTAGCCTCAAAACATTTTACTTTACTCCTTGGGCATCTTTGAGTTTTGGTGGTTAGAGGTTTTGTTTGTTTGCTTGTTTGTTTGTTTGTCCTATCACCCCCAACCCCTAACTTCAGGCTGGAAACGAGACATGATTTGCCCAGAGTCACCATAGATGAGCATAAACAACTCTGTGTCTCCCAACTCTAAATTTGCAGCTTTATCCTACTGCTGACGGGACTTCACTGATGATGCATTAAAGATGCATCCATTCTGCAGAGTCAAAAGGCATCTACCATTACTCAATAAATATAAATTCATGGTTGATAGGCCACACATATTTCTTGAGTGCCCATCAAGTGCCTGGTTCTGGTGTGATGACATAATTCAAGAAGGAAAAAACCCAGCAACATAATTTCAGAGAATGATATTGATGGCTTCATATTAAGTAACCATCATAGATCTACAATCTACTTACCATTGAGGTGAGAAAGATAGTCAATATAGGCCAGAACATATTCTGGAATGTCTCCATATTTCTTTAGCCCCAGCTCAAAAATCTTAAAGGCAACAGATTTGTCCTAGAAGTAGAGAAAGTACTGATTTCCATGAAATGTCAAAAAGATACTCAAAAGAATATTAAAACTAACACCTAAATATGACAAAGTTACATTAAAAATTAAAATCATGTTACGTAAAAATTGCTGAGCTGAAAACCATTCAGAAATATGGAGTTTAATAAAGCATAAATTAGCAGGCAGTGGGTATTTGGATCATGCTCCATGTAACTGTATAGATACACTTAGACTTCCCTTATGATATGAGCAATTAAAGCTTAGTGATAGAAACTAGAACTATCTTTCTTTTAATCAATATATCTCAGATGAAGAAAATTATTGTAAGTTATATTTCAGTACCTACCTTACTACAGTAATACTCCATGAGTGCTGCAGTAACATAGACATGGTGGCGGGTTCTGGTATCTTCTCTTGCTTTTTTAAATATCATTCTTCCAGATTTGATACCTTCTGCTCTTCTTGCAAATTTCATATACTGGATATATACCTATGCAAAAAAAAAAAAAGTATTTGTTTTCTGTAAATTAGCAGAATTCAATCCCTGTAGCATCCAGTACAGGCTCACCTTATTCCTATAGTAATGTTTTCTGTATAAGAAAGCAATCTTGACTACCCAAGAAATCATAAGTAATATTATAGATATTGCACTATTTAAATCCACAAGCAAATCTGTTCCGGTATTAAAGATGTATGTAAATTAATTTTAAAGAACTGATACAATTCACCTACCACAAAATTCACCCTTTAAAGCATACACTTAATTAAAAGGTTTTTTAGTATATTGACAAGGTTGTGCAATCATCAACCCTATTTAATTCCAGATCATGCAAATTAAATTTTAAGGAGGGAATAAGAGTGCAACTGTGGGAAAACACTCCATTAATATTCATTATCCAATACCTAGAAAACTCAAGTTTTGATCTAATACAAACATGTTTAGCAATATATGTTTAACTTCACATTTTCTTGGTTCATTGCTTTAAAAGTCCACTACTCTATTTTCAGAGACCATACAATGTAACTTATTGATAACTATTTATGAGCCATTTTATATTCAGCACCTATGGAGTGCCCAACACATGAAGAGTATGCAGTACTTGTTCAATGAACAAACATCTCTGGATGAGAACTAGGGTGATTATGAGCAGGGTCCTGATTTGCACAATTTTGATGATGTCAAACTATGTTGCCCAATTTTGACCAATGGATGGATAAGTGAATGAACTGAGTTCCTTGAGGAAAGGAACTTTATCTAATATGTCATTATACTGTTGGAATATAGCATAGTGCATAGCACAGAGTGGTTTGCTAAATGAAGTTAAGAATGATTAATAAATGCCAGCAATTAGAGCAGTGGAATGCCAATATAAACAAGCAAAAAGGCAGTACAGCTGGAGCTGACTGAGGGAGAGGGTCTAGCGCCCCATGCATGGGCCTATCCCCTTCCCCTCCCACTGAAAGAGCGCCACTGCAGTTCTACAGAAACTCAGGGCTTTGAAAAGCACTATTACAGAGCAGAATTCAGGAGAAAGTGAGTTCCTATTCAATCTCTCCACAAGATGTTGGTTTCTCCTGCCTCCATTTATTTAAAAATAAATATCTATTAAGCAACAATTATGTGGCATAAATGACTTCACACCATGATCACAGAAAAGTGTTAGATACAGAAAGCCCCACTGTAGCTGTTACATACAGCTGCGTTAAAAAAAAAAAAAAAACGATCTAGCAGAGAGCAGATCAGTAATTGCCAGGGGCTGGGAGAGAGGAAGGGTTCACTACAAAGGGGTCACGTGAGAGAATTTTGGAGAGTCATCGAAGTGTTTTCTATCTTAATTGATGGTGGTCCCATGACTCAGTGTTACTGGTCAAGATTCATAGAACTATACAATAAAAACATAATTTTACTGTACAAAATAATTCTTTTTGTTTTTGTTAAAGCAGATTGCAAAGGTGGAAAAGAGATCTGTAAAGTTACTCACCAAGGTGGGGTCAATATCCTCAATTGCCAGGAGTCTGTTATATATACTGTGAACTTTCTCATACTTCATGCGACTCTAAGGTGGTAGAGAAGAAGTGGATATAAATATATACTCTAAACAAACAGGATTTGAGCTCTGAGGAATCCAGTGTCTACATCCCCCAATGGCACCTGTTCTGAGCATAAATATATAATGACCGAGCTGAGGGCTAATAAGTGTTCAAGTCTACCGAAAGCAACATGCTTGGCAAAGAGGCAGCCAGAAAGAAAAGTCAGTCTTGCAGTAAAAAAATCCAATTATAAGAAAGTTCTAAATACTTTTACTCACCTCTTCATAATCTGCATATGCAAAATAAAGAAGCATATTCTTCTTTAATAAAGTGCTTATGGCTCTTTCATATATATTAGCAGCTTCATCACTAAATAATTTGGCATTATTCATATCCTAGGAGAAAAAAAAAGTAAAGCTCACTCTCAATGATTTTAATAGAGCTGAAACAGAATAAAATACACACTCATTATATATACACACATGGACACATATGCATTTCTGGATTCTAAAAATATTCCAAAGACTTCTTCTATTATTTTAACAGAAGAATCACAAAGTACTCTAAATGATTCATCACTTTAATGCATTAAAAAACTGCCATTATACTTTAATTCTGACTAAAGAAGTCTAATCATAAAGAGTTTCACTAAGACTCATTGATATAAAGTTTTCAACATTTACTCCTTACTACCAAACACCAGTGTAATGTTTTTAGCACATTTACTATAACCATGAAAAGATCAAAAGGTACCAAAGGGAATACTCACCCCCTTCTCTGCGAGCAGTTTACTTGACTGCTCCAGATACTGGGCAGCTTCATACCAAATATCAGGGTGATGGCCCAGCACAAGTAGGCACTGTTCATAAGCAAACATAACTAAGGGAAGACAGTCACAACATTCAATTAAAATAAACGTTATTTATGAAACTATCAATACAAGCATCCCAACCAAATTATTAGGCTAAGACAGGGCACTCAATAATGAATGACAATTAGAAATAAAAAGCTTTAGTGATTTCTGGCACCATCATCCACCCAAGCCCCATCCATACATCATTTATTAACTTCATATTTATTGAGCAACAATATGCGAGGAATGTGAAAGACACTGTGAATACGCCAGTGAATAAGACTTCCTATACTCAAGAAGTCTGTAGTACATTGAAAAGAGCAACATTAAGAGAGCAATTATAAAAAGTAATAAGTATTGTGATGAGGAAAGTATAGCGTACTCTTGAAACTTACAGCAGCAGGACTTAACATAGTTTAGGGACTCAAGAAAGGCTTCACTAAGGAACTGACATCTAAAGCGAAACCTGAAGAAGGGATAGAAGCTGGTCAGATGAGAGAGCAAATGGAGTGCAAGAAGAACAAGAGTAGATACAAAAATGGTGTAGGCAAAAAACAAAACAAAAAACAAAACCCCATTATTTGCAAAGGCCAACAGGTGAGAGAGAAAGGCAAGACTGAGGGATTTTTGAAAGGTCTAAATTCTAGTTCTGGCAGTGGCGGAGTAGTTTGTATAGGATTAACTCTCCTGAAAATAATATTCATAAGCTAAAAAAAAAAGGCACTGGAGAATGACCAAAAGAAACAGAAATCAGAGAAGACAGAACCTTAAAAAATCAGAACCACATTGGGTGAGATCAATATTTAACATGGATTTTACCCTCAAGGGCATACAGTTCTGGGATAACTAGTACTCAAATCAAATGCTGAAGTCTTACTGGCTTGAGATAAGTAATATAGATTTCTGGGCTATGAGAGCAGCTGGAAATTAAGGGGGGAAATCCCCTAAAAGAGAGAGCCACAGAAAGTGGAGCCTGAAAATCATTAGCTGACCCCCAGAATATACATAGATAGGAAAGAATACGAAGAACCCAAGCAGAAAGCAAAGCTGGAAGTCTGAAAGAGCTGAATAGGTATCTCACCAGCTGCCCACTATAATGGAGACCAAGTTTGGAATTTGAGTCCCATCAAGTTAGAGGGTGTGGGTAAACACCTTGTCCTTCCCATTTTGTTTTAGGAGTAAAGACCATGTCCCAGGATTAAGAGATTTACCCTAAGATTAAGGGCAAAACTAAAACAACTTAGCAGTGTAAAACCAAGCCATCAAAAGGTCTAGGTGATCTGCCAGTAATTTAACTCCCTGCTAAAATAAAACTCAACATTCTTTAGAGGACGATAACAAAATCCAGTCTTTACATTGCATCACCTGTACATCTGTACAGGAAAAATGTTAATGTTTATATTGTGACAAAACAGGAAAATGTTACTCATAGTGAAGAAAAAAAGAAACCAACCCCACGATGGCTCAGATGTTGGAATTAGCAGACGACAATTTTATAACTACTGTTATAAATATGTTCAAGTATATAAAGAAAAAGATGGTAATCGACATGGAATTGCAACAGAGAAAGGAAACTATAAAAAAGGAACTGTGAAAAATACAAAAATTTCTAGAATGGAAATTTATAGAACTGAAAAGTAAAATATCTAAAATGAAGAATTCATTAGATGGGCTTAACATTGGATTGGATATGATAAAACAAAGGTCAGTGAACCTGGAGACAGAGTTATAGAAATTACTGAATCTGAAGAACATAGGAGAGAAAAAGACGGGGTAAAGAACAATCTTGGTAACCTATGGGATAATATCAAGTGGCCTAACATACATGTAACTGGAGTTCCAGGAGGGTTAATCTTATTACCTCTTTTTGTTATAAGAGTCTGATCTTCTGTACGAAGAGGGTTGCTCTTTTCCCACTGTATGTATTTCTTCCACATGTCCACCTGCTGAGCTTCTTGCGGAGTATTCTGAGGAGGCACTGAGGGTGCATTGCGGTCCAAACCTTTCATCACTGTCTCATATTCCTAGACAAGCATTTAGAATTCTGTAGTGAGCATAGGAACAACTCAGATATACAGGACGGAGTTGATCAGTTTGGAATACTTTGTTCAAATGCCTATTGCTTCCAAATACCACTTTGTTAATATAATCTAAAAACCATTTTAAGAGCAGGGAGAAAGATAACAGACGATTACCTACTCAAGAACAGGTTATCAGGACTGCGTGACTAGAGTACCCCTAGGCCCTCTCTATCGGTGATCTAGGAGGTCACTCTCTAGGACAGAGGAGTTGACATATCAACAAGACAGATGAGCCGGTGGCATCATTACTGCCATCTTTGGAGAAACCATCTGGTCTTATAAAATTTCAATAGTTTGTATTACCAGGCTATTTTCCTAACTTCTCACAGTGTCAATGAATAAAGAGGTATGCACGCAAGAGAAAAATCTGTTTTTGAGAACTCTGTTATTAGACCACAGAGTAGTACAGCATTCACATATGTATGAGCAAATAGGAGGGAAAATAAGAACTACTTCATAATTCTAGTTAGAACCTTGTCCCTATGACCTATTTTTATATTTAAAAAAAAAATGATTTCTTCCAAACTTGATTTATTTTGTCCTTTAACATGTCTGTAAAGAGGTATTTCACTTCAACAGTATCATCTTCTCATACAATGCAACTGTCATTAGTTAAGATTACTAATAATTGAAAATATTGAGTAATACCAGGGAAAGCTCTTCTGCAAACATCATACTCATAACAATCATTAAAATAAGTGGCCTGATAGAATTTCATACCTTTGCTACACGCCTAGCATTCATGTAATCTCTACTCCGATCTTCGATCATTTTTTTAGCTAAATGAATATTGATACCCTAATAAAAAACAAAGGAAAAGGTATATTATCTTTAAATTAAGTATATTTTTTATTAGCACAATACAGTTAATTTATTCATCTACTAAGTTACTTTAAATTTAAATTCTTTACTTTAAAAGATTGTTTTGGTTAGTAAAACAAAGGTTCAATCACATTTTATGTTTCAGAGATCAAGGAAGATATGCTTATGTCTGTTACGAACTGGCAGTGTATTTCCATAGATCAGAAATTTCTAAAGATAGGGAATGATTTGGAAAGGATCAATTATTTCATATAAAATTATACTAATAAATAATAATGTTCAGATTCATCTGGGTGAATAGCCATGACTTAGCTCTAAAAGCCCTTTTTAAACTAGGTCTGCATAACTTGAAAAATTAGCATTAGCAAGGAGACAAACATTATCACTCGTGTCTAGCAGTTCTCAAAGAGTAGTTCAAGGATTCCTGATCCCCAAGACCCTTTTGGGGCTGAGGGGATGGTCCATGAGATCAAAACAATTTTCATATAGCACTAAGACATTATTTGCCTGACTTACAAATATACTTGGAATTTTTCAGAAGCTACATGATGTTCAGCATCATAGCAGATGGAATTTAGAAGCAGATATGAAAATCTAGCTGTCCTCTATTAACCTAGATACTAAAGAAATTTGCAAAAATACAAAACAATGCCACGCTTCTCACTAAATTTTTTCTTGTTTTGGCAAATAGTTTGTTTTAATGCTATTTATGTTAAAATATAAGGCATTTACTATTGTAAAATTCAAATTAATTTTTAAAAATCTTAGAATTTCTCAGTTTTAACTCCAACATGCTAAATTTGATACATAAAACCCTTATTAAAATTCAAAGTTCTTTGTGGTTTTCAATAATTTTTAAAATCTGAGGACCAAAAGTTTTGATAACCACTGCTCATGTCTATAAGGGAACGGTTTCAATATTCTACTTAGTTCTTCCAAATCACAGTACATCTGAGGAACTTTCTTTTAATGGTAGACCTTATGTAGCATGTATATATACTTATTAGCTCACTTGGTTAAAGCACATACCAATGAGACAAAAATCTTGGATTGCAACTCCATATCTCACAAATGCAAGCCAATAATCTTATCACTGTAACTAGGTAATAGAGATGCATTGCAACTGATTATTACTACTGAAAAGCAATTCTAAAAAGCTATCATTTCATAAGAGATCAATGGCAGTGTGTGTGTATGATTGTGTGGGTATGGTTTAGCATTGAATAAAAATGGTTTTGTAAGAATTATAATTCTCCCAGAGTATTCTCTGAAAAATAACCAATAGCAATATAAGATGCTCAAAACCTTGCAAAAACATTAGGAATGGTTCTTTTATTGCAATCAATTTAAAAACATACATGTGTAGCACTGATATCCAGCTACCTAGTTACCTGATGCAAGAAAGGCTAAAATCCACAAATCTACAACGCATAAAAGTAAAAACGGCTTGGTTATAATAATCATTCTGGTCCAATTTACCTCTTCATACTTGTTATAGTCTCTCCAGAGTTGTTCAATGTTGATCATTGGGTTAACACAACCCCGTTGATAAACCCTTCGAACAGCTGTTATTCTCTGATTTTCTGCATAAGATCCAACAGCTTCCCTGGTGTTGGATAAGACATGCCATCAATTATATTATAGCTAAACCAACTGTGTACACTGAAAAAACAACCTATAAAAATACTTACACGCCTTTTAAGAAATTGATGTAATCCACCCAAATCTAAGAAATAAAATAAAGTGTTATTATCTTTCTTGATATTTTCAAATTTTTTTAGTGTATATATTAAAAATTTTTTAACTCTACCTGATAAGACATAATTTCCATTCCAATTTTATCCAGTGCAAAGTCATATGCTTGAGCCATTTTTTCTCTGAAATAAATGTGAGATGTTTTTTTTAAATTGTATTTATTAAAATGTATCTATAACTAAAACAATCATAACGTCTGATCATATGATCAGAATAGCATTTAAACCTTTTGTGTATATACACAAAATTGTAAAGACATCTTTGCAAGAATATAAAGTAATCCTTTTGTGGTTAGCTTGTCAATGTCATTAATGTATATACCATATTTTGCCATGTATAATGTGCTCCCTGTATAAGGTGCACCCACAGTTTTGGCCCAAACTTTCAGGGAAAAAAATCTTTCATTTTAATTTTTTAATTCAAATTTTCATTTGTTTACATTTACGTACTTGTGTTTTGTATTATAAAGGAATTTTAGCATTTATTTTTTAACATATGGTACAAGAAATTTTATGCAAAAATAATTACAAAACATAAGAACAAATATGAAGTACAAGAAACTTTATGTACTGGTAACAAATTTACAATATTTATGCATCATAGAAGGCCAAGAACTCTTCATAGTTGCAAGTTTGTCATAAGTTCAACAAAACCAATGATTGTGTTCCAGAGTATCATTTTGTATAATTGGTTCCAATCAATCATTATTGATTTCTAGAGTTACACTTTTAACTCATAAGCATAAAAAGAATTTAAAACATTTATATAGATATGGAATTAGTACCACCTATGTATAATGTGCATCCTTATTTTTCCCTCAAAAATTTGGGCAAAAAAGTGCACATTGTACATGGCAAAATATGGTACTTTCTTTTCTTTACCTACTGCTTGTTAGTTTATCAATAATAAGGCCCAGGTTTTACTTATCTTTATATCCTTTAAACTGCCTAATCTTATATATAGCAGAGTAATATGTGGAAATATCTGGTTTAAGGAGGTTAAGTTACATCTGAAGATATATCAGCTCTGAAGTAAATTTCAGAGAGAAAGAACTTCCTCTTCACTATAAGACAATAAAGAATGAGGAAAAGAAAAAAATTCTAGTTATAAAAATAACTAGCCTGCTTGTTATATACACAAATAGTATTTGAGAAGGTCTATTATTTAGATTCAGCAAACATAGATGGGTGGGTGTAAGTCATAGCGGGGAGATCAGCTACACTACAATAGAGTTGTCAAAAGTGCCCTGGAATACTTAAGTAGCACATGGCATCGTAACCTGCCAAGGGTAGTGCCATGCTGAGTAATATGCTTCTTATTAAATTTGACAAGCCTGTCAACAATGTGATTCCGTGTGGCAAATGTTCAGTGTTTCAATCATAGAAGAGGGGCTTGGATGATTCAATTCTACAGAATAAGACTAACGCCAGTGGCTCTTTTGAAGTACTTTTTCCAAGATTACTGACTTCTCAGAGAATTCCAACTTTTTAAATCCTTAAGTCTCTTTCCATAGAGTTCAGAGAAGGTGTGAGTTACTGTGGGATTGACTGTGCCTGGGGATGACTTGCATTTTAAGATCCTGATTTAACTTACTTGTAACTTGGAAGTTTGCCCTTGGTTTCTCGGACATATGAAAGATAACACTTCCATAAATCAATGTGCAAAACCTTCATAAGGCATCTCTGAAATAGCTATAAATAAAATAAAATATTATCAGAATGCACAGGTTAAATTTCACATGTACATGGGTGAAATGGAACACTAAAAAAACAAATTCAGCTCTTTTCATGAATTTATCCTCTTGCAAATAAATGGCAAATAACAACTTCCTATTTTTAGATAATCAAAATCATTCTGATGATTTTGGTCAGAATATAATCACTTTCTTTTCCAAAATTTTTATTATGACCATTTTCAAGCATACAAAACAGTTGAATAAGTACAATGAACTCCTACATAAATCACTACGTAGGTTCAATAATTATTAACGTTTTACTATATTTGCCTTATATTGGGTAAGTCCTAAGTTAAGTGTCAGCATAAAATTCAAAGTATATTTTAATAGGACTCACCTTTTCAACCTTGTCATAATTTTTAGCTTTAATCTGAGAAATAGAAAAACATAGCATTAATATTTTTTCTAGAATAAAATACTACCTCAATTTTTTGACTAATCTTGCAAACTCATCTTTATACTTTATTAATTCTACCTTTTAAAAATAGCAAATAGAAGTTCGAACCCAAGATGAATATATGCATTGTAAATAAGCCTTATGTAAATCGATCCTATATGAATAGATTTTCAAACACTCATTTATGTTTAAACTTTGTGAATTTAAAATTTTGTAGAATAGTCAACAAGATGAATACAGATATACAAGGCATAGTAGGGCAGAAAAAAATTGTTAATTTGGACTATACATAAATTGTAGTCACCCAGGCAAACTACTGTATTCCAGGCACTGGGGCGACCAGTGAAGAAAACACGCATAGTCTATCCAAGTTCTCATAGAGCTTACAATTTTATGGAGAAAATAAGTGCCAAGATGGTGGACGGACAGAATGCTATGGGAGCACTTAGGCGGAGCATAAAACATAGACTTAAGGAGTTGCAAAAGATTTCTTGAATGAAGATAAGATGTTAAGGATGAAGTGTTATACTGGTAAAGAAAGGGAGGAGTTATTCCAGGCAGGAAGAATAGTATGTGCAGACAAAAGTTAATTATTACATTTCCCTTTTTTGAATATTTTCATCAGATGGTAAGTAGGATTAGGTGCTCAATTGTGATATATCAGCGAATCTTTGTTTCACGCTGATAGGTGAATAATTTGGCTTGTGGTCCTTTTCTCTCAGTAGTATATATAAATCCGTCCAGTTTTCTGGCTTCAGATGCTGCAGATAACTCTGATGAGTGTTTTGCTGAAAACTTGCTCTCTCTCTCTGGAATTTGTAGGATTGTCCCCTTGATCTTCAGAGTTCATAAATTTTCACAGGATAGCCCTAAATATAGATAGGTCTTTGCTCTTTGGGGCAGTTTAGTCAAGGCTCTGGAATCAGACCTCTTGGGTTCACATTCTGAGTATCCACTTAACCTCTTTTTTCTTGATCTGCATAGAGGATAATAGTACCTATTTTGTAGGGCTGTTGTAAGGACTCAATTAGTTAATGTGAAGTCATTAGGACATTGCCTGGCAGAGTGAGCACTTATAAGTGGCATTTGTTATTATGAACATAACTTTTACCTGGAACTCACCATGTCCTTTGAAGCCAGACTTAACAATTTTTAAAAAATTATTGCCTCTTCCATCTGTTCCCTCTTTTCCTTTTAGAACTCCTATTGTACATCTATCCTCAAAATCTATTATTTTCACCCTTTCTTTGAACTTTTGCTCTAGGTTTAAAAATATTTTTCCACTAGATTCTCTAGGCCGTTAATTTAAGTCTCCATGTCACCATTCTCCTCCATTTGACCTATTGCCATGGTTGGTTCAAAACTAATGGTTTTGGCTCCAGAGTTTTTTTTAATATTGCACTTTCAGCCTTGCTGTGTTCATATAATTTTGTTCAGGTTATTGTCGCTCCTGCAGCAGCTCTATTTTGTTGGGGGCCTATCCCGACAGTTGTACATTCTTTCTTGTTGCTGGATCCTTAGCTGTGCAGTTTCTCTTTTTTTTCCTCCCGTCTATTCACTGAAGCTCAGTGTTGGCAGGCCTCGAGTAGCAGGTGTAGACAGCAAACAGGCTGTTGGTAGTCTTCCGACAAAAAACCAGAAAGAAATCTTTGCTCAAGAATAGGGAGGACTCAGCCTGGCTGATGTCCACATTCTTCTAGGGTGGAAAGGCAGTTGAGGTGTTCCAAGTATTTGAATGGGTCAGTTTCTTACTTCTTGCCCTAGGCTCTCCACCAGCCGTCTTCTTTGAGACAGCCATAAAACCTCAGGTTTCCCTGCATCCAGCTGCTTGGCTCAGTACAGGCAAATAGGTTGAGAGTGGGAGTGAAGTAAGATGAGTTCAGGTCACCAGCTTCCCAAATGCAATGACAGATTATATACAGTTCTTACAATAGGACAGGAAAACCAAAACTACTCATTGAGAAAATTGGCAAAGAATATGAATAAGTGATTCCCAGAAGAGAAAATGCTAATGGTTAAAAGTAACATGGCAACACGTACAAACTTACGAAATGGGAAAAACAAAATAACAAGTGTAATTTTATACCAATCAGAATGATAAAAGCGTAAAAGGGTATTAATACTACTGAAGCAATAAGTAAAAGGAATTTCACACATTGCTGGAAGAAATATGAATTCTTATGGCCTTTATGGAAAGCCAATGGCAAAAGCTATTCAAATAAAAAATACTTATCTTTTGACCCAGCAATTCCACTCCTGGAATCTACACCATAGAAATAAAAACCAGGATATAAAAGTGCTTGTACCAAGTTATTTACTGTAAACTTTCCAGCAGCAAAAAGTTAAAGTAAATGTACACCAATAGAAAAATGGTTTAATAAATTATGGTGCATCCACATCATGGAATATTCTATACCCATATAAAATTAATTAGGATTGTAACACGTAGTTTGGGGAAATTTCCGTAAGATTTTATTGAATGAAAAAAGATAAAGATATATACAGTATATATGTATAATATAGTCAGTTTTTGTGAAATAATGAGCAAAATTAAATCTTATTTGTATATATGTATGTTTTTATGAGCATGGAGAAAATATGGACTATACACTAAGTTGTTAATATAGTTATGATAGGCAGAGTTCTATGAGTGGAGGAAGAAATAAAGAAAAAAAGACTGTACTTCATGTATTTAATTTATACATTTCAATAAAAATTTTGTCTAAATATATGTGTTAAGCAATATAAGCCAAAAAATTTTTACATTTCTTTCCTACACCAATTGGTCCGACATTTTGGATTCATCAATTATTTGCTTCAATTGGTATTGGTTCAACACATATGGAGAAAGATACTTTTGACTAACATAGGAAGACCCTGACCTTGCATACATGGCCACTGACTGTCATTCATTAATTCCAATATTCTTTGATAGCCCCATTATAGAGCCTATAGTGGTAGGATTCCCAGGGCAGCTATAGCCTCATTATTTTTAAATATCATGCAATTTTTTTCAAACTATCAACCTGCTTTGGAGAAGCAGTGTGATAAAATGAAAAGAATGTGATTACCTTGTATCAACTACTGAATCTCTCCCAGCATCAGTGTTTGTTCCCATTTATAAAACGCGAATGATAATAACTACTACAAATGATTTTTCAAGGATTGAAAAGAAAATGAAGCATCTAGACATTCCAGGTGTTCATAAATCATACCAATTAACAAAATTATGAACCAAAAGAGTATAAAGTTTTCATTACATCTTCTCTAAATAGAGCTATGTAAACCAAGCAGCCAGCAAGAGCAATGTTATTATAATTGGCCCCATTAGAGAAAAGCAAAGGTTACCCTGCAGGTCATACTCAAATTCAATTATTGGTGAAGCTAGCACAAGAACAGGTGAACACCCTTCCTTTGGTTACCCTACTACTACTCCATTTTTCTTTGAAAGATTATTATCCGAGATATTGTTTATTAGTATTTATGTGAAAACATCTTAAGTTAAATATTCTTAAATATATTTAGCACAGTTATGTACATTTACACAAGAATCTACTTGATAACCAAAGCTTGGTTTAAATTTTAAAAATAAAAATTCTTGATACTGCTTTGAATTTTGTTTTGACATCAGAAACTCTCTAGTCTATCATTAACCAATCAAAAAGCCTCCATTTAAAGCTTTTTATATACATACACACAATTTTGGAAAGCATACTAGAACTTGCTCATATCTATCTACTAAAAGTAATGTTACGTAATTTTAAATGACAGGCTCTTTAGTTTTCAGTTCTCAAACTTGAATATGCAGTCATCTGAGGTGACTGTTAAAAGTGTGGGATTCTGTTTTGTAACAGGAATCCAAAGTTATTCTAATGCAAAGATTTTTTTAAGTGGTTGGAAATATACCAAAATATGAACACTCTAAGAGGATGCCAAAAAAATGTATACACATTTTAAGAAAGGAAAAAACTGAATTAAAATTACACTGGTGGAAACCACTTTGAGCACCTCTTGTAATTGAAAAGTAAAACACGACTTGTATTCATCTTATTGGTATACGAGTATATTGAGTACTACAATTTTATTAATTTTTTTTCTTAAAATGTGTATACATTTTTTGGCACCCTCTGTATATGTTAGTGTGATGGAATAATTGTTTTTCAAAATTTCTATAACATGGTTATATTATCTAATTTAAAAAATAATTACAAGAACAATTAAAGATAATTTTAAAATTCTTATCCTTCTGATCTATCTACTGTTAATCATAAAATATTTGTCATATAATTGCAATATTACATTTTTGATAAAGCAGTTTAATTTTACCAAAATATGACAAGTTGCTATGGAGGGAAAGGAATAAAAAATTTTTACTTGTTAACTTCCTATTTTTATTTTATAACTTGAAGAAGATAATTGGATTATGAAAACTAATTAAACTTTAAATTTAATTAAACGAGTGGTTATTTGCGGAAGAGTAAACAACATATTGAATACATAGATCTGTTCCTGATACTTTTCAACACTTCCTATTTCCAGTCCTTTGCTAATGTCCACAATTACTTCCCAAACATTAATCCAACATTATCTTTTGTAACTAAAATTATCCTCTGGGCAATTACTGAAATTAATGATCACTTACAGCAGACTATTTAATTTTGCAAAATGTAAAGCTTGTCAGAAGAAAAAATGTCTAATAAACCTTTGACGAACTGTAGTAACATCCATTTTTAACAGTTTAGATTAGCTGTGACCTTTGCCTGGAACATTTTTATATGGAGATCTAAAGAAGACATAATATTTACCTGATCAAATAGTTTTTCCTAATACTAGGAATATTTTTCATATTTTGTTGAAGCTTTTATAAAATGTTAGTGTAAATGTCCATAAAGCTAACATTTTTCTTATTAGAAAAAGAAACCTATACATATAAACAGCATTTTGGCTGATTTCCTCAAAATCAACTTTTTTTTTTCCTTATAATATACCTTGGGGGAAAAAACAAATTCCATAACATCAGAATTTTTAAAAAACGTTTTTTAAATTGTCAAAGTAATCATTAAGTAATTGTACAATTAATTTTAAATGGTTCAAAAACATATTTGACAAATGAACCCAACTGACATTATAACTCTACACAGGAAAGTAAACAAGCCAAACAATCCAAAGGAAAAAGGAAGTCTCTATATACTTTTAGATTTTCATAGAATAACCATTTGGGACAACTCAATGCTTGTGTTTTAAGACACTACTGGGTCTAGACCCCATTTCAAAGGAGTTTACATGGCAATTGCTTAAAATAAATGAATTGCAAACCCACATTCCTAATTTGTTTCCTACATGTCTTCTAAGGTATAGCAAATGCACTTTTGTGGAATTTAAAGACAATTAATTTAAATTGAGTTTGAGCTGCAGAAGCTACCTGATTCTGCTTGTCTTAATTATCTAAAAAGGTTAGCCTGGGAAACCTGAAAGCAAGTGGAATCCTAAACACAAACCACATCTTCCATTCATTTACTCTTTTTCAGTACTGTTTTCTGCTGCTCTCCAATATCTTAAGCCCTGAAAAATATGGAAGATTACAGAACATAGGTAGTTTTAAGGAATTTGGGAAATATTGAGGAATGGTACTTTCAGATCTACCAAAATTTTTAAATTGCTGAACTAGCTGCAGAACATTCTCCTTTCCACAGTCTACTCCCAAACTTCATGTAAAGGGATCAGGAAAAGTGTGTCTGCAAACAATTCATTTTGAAAATTTAACAAATTGTGTGCCTACATAGCAGGCTCTTTTCTAGCAGTGGAGATACAGTGGTGGATTAAACTAAATTTTGTAACTCATGGAGTTATATTTTAGTTAGGGAGTCAGGTAAATCAATAAACTAGGTAGTTTTAAATTTTTCCTATATTGTATTACTTTTTTAATTTATAATTTTCCTATTAAATGTAGTTGCAAATATATGCCTACATATACAGACTTAGATTTAAGAGATTCGTTAAACCTGTTGATGTCCCATGTTTGCAGTTCCTTCAGGCACTTAAAATGTATCACAGAAACAACTTATTTTTTAAACATGAGTGGGAAGTAAAGACCACTGTTAAGAGTCTCATTATGACTGAAATTAAAATTTGCTAACCAAAAGTGTGACTACCTTCAGTTCTAGATTAAGTTTACATTCATTTTGCTTCTCTGTACTAACCAAATTAAATATGAATTAATCTTCCACTCTTCTGAATCAACTAAAAAATATTTGTAGTGTGTGCTTAGGATTTAGCAGGTTGATATAAGAATATGAACCTGAATTTTATTAAAGATCTTATCATCTAGTCAGAAACAAAATTATTGGAAAGAACATAGGAGTACATTTTAAAATCTATTTTATGTATGTTCCATGTCCTATAAAATTGAGGAAAAGGAGTTCCGTGCAAATTAGTTACCAAGGAAAGTTTCACTGAGCAGATGGAATCCAGACCACTGAGAAAAGAGGTTTGCGTAAGTCAATGAAACGTAATAGCATGTTTCTGAAGTTTTCCGTGGAATAGGGATGACACCCACACAAGACAATATTTATTAGGAAAATAGGTTGGCTAATTGTGGTGGCAGTCCATTACAGAGAGGCTAAAAAGCTAAGCAGAGTTTAAATCTGATACACAAAAAATCAGATGTCACCCAATAATGAAAGTGTGGAGACTACATAGGGTTGGGGTTGGTTGGAGGTGGGGAGGAAGACAGAGGTGTCTTTTCAGCGCCAGGGGACGAGACAAGCAGACTCTAACAGAGAGAATAGCTAAGAGGCTGTTGCTGTTATCCTTAATGGGGGTCATAGTGGCCTGAGCTTTGAGGCAAGGGGAACAGGGAGAAAACAACAGTAATGTTGTGGGAAAAACAGATATTTTTTTCATGGAAAAAAATGTGGTTAATTGCTGTAAAGTTTACTTTTTATTAGGTTTAACGAGATGACCATAAATAAGTCAGGTTGAAATTATTTAAAATTAGGAGATAAGACTGGTTTTCAAACAAGACAGTAAAATGAAAGATGTGCACCCGAATCAGTGGTTCAATTTCTCAAAAATATCCATTACCCGGCAGAGAAAAGGAGAACCCCAAAGAGTGCTTGAGATAAGAGAAAAAGGATAAAATCATGTCTAAGAAGTCAAAGAACATTATAAGCAAAAGAGTCCTAATGGATGGTGGAATATGCCACAGGTGAAACAGATTGAGGGTGTAGGAAAGATCAGTGGATCTGGCAGTAAGAAAGTTATTGCTTGTCTACTACAAATTTAAAAGTTGAAACAGTTCAACTTTTTAGAAGTTGAAATCAATGACAAAATACTGCTACTACCAGCAGCATTTATTAAACACGTAATATATAAGCACTGCTCTAGGAGTTTATATGTATTAACTTATTCAATCCTTAGAACACTCAAGTAAAACACCATTATTATTTACTCCTTAAAAGATGAGAAAACCGAGGCACAGAATAGTTTAGTAACTTGCCCAAGATTGCACAACTGAGCTCTTAGCCACTGCACTGTACTGCTCTTCAGCAAGATACAAGGATGTTCACTAAAAGAGTACTTGTAATACAGAAAATTTGGAAACCTAAAGGACCTAAGGCAGAATAAATTATGCGTTGTCTAAACAACGGAATGGGTTATATATATATATACATAAACTTTAAAAGCAATTATATATATCTATTTATAATACTGAATGGAAATATGTCCATGTGTTATTTTTAAAAGGAGGTGGAATTTTAAAGATATATACACGTTTGGTATATATATCCATCTACTACTCTCCACCCCCTGCCACGTGTCTCTATCTATCTATATAAAGTGACATAACCTCCGGAGAAATATACACAAAACTGTTGGACAAAACTGTTATCACTGGGAGAAGTGAGATAATTTTTGTTACATACTTCCATAACACATTTAAATAAATTTCTATAACAATTTCAAAGCAGTAGAGTCGGGTTTTTGTTTTTTAAGAGAAAAGAAAGCAAAAACATATCTGATTTCAGGCAGTAAATTCCTCTTTTGAGTAATTCATTGAGATTTTTCCCTGGTTATATTCATTTTTAAATGCTCTCAAATTCTTAGAACTACAAAGCTTAAAAAATTAAATTGCTAGATAAATCAGGCAAAACTGATTTCCACCAAGACTGTTACAACTAAACTAAACTTGATTTTGGCCCAATTTATAGGGCATCTGTCAACAACAATCCCCTAACATCTATAGACTCAGCCTGTTTTACTTAATAAACTATTAAACTCTGCTCACAGTAAATACACTTTGTCAACACTATGCCAAACATTACTTTTTCAAAAATAACTAATCTTAAGGAATTTTGAGGTAAGGAAAATAGAGCATGATATTTTACTTGAGAAAAATGAGTAATTTGGTCTGAAGTAACAAAAATCACTAATTTTCATGGCTCAACTGGTTTTGCTACTGTACCCCACTGTCACCTCCCCCATCATTTATGTATCGTATACGGCTTTCTAAAACGGTAAATTAAAATTGAAAATGAGAAACATATATAATTGTAGGAGATCCTCGAGCTATCAGGAATGTCAGAAAATAAAGTTTATAAGCCACTGATCTCAGAAATGGTATTGATTCTGTACTGCACAGCCAGAGCAGTGCTCAAGTAGATGTGTGGGTTCACTTCCCTCAAAGGTCTAATCAGTTTCTTTCTTTCACATTAGTCTTTTCCACCCTGCTACTTTAATTTTCAGCTTTTATGAATTATCCTCTTAATAAAATGAAAATCCTTCCAAGCAAATTTAAAATATGATTCAATAATATTTCTCTAGGATTACTACATGAACTTTTACACGTTGCCTTAGAAAAGGTCTCACCCCACTCTCATTTGAGTTAATCTCCCATTTATACAGTCATACTTTTTTTAAAAAAAAATGTGGAGTGGAAATTTTTGAGCAAAAAACCACTTACTTAAAACTGTTTACAATTCTTTCATCACTCACTATACTTCTCACTGCATACAAATTGAGAATTGCTATTTTCAAAAAATTAACAATTGAAGTATCATTGGACAAAAGCTTTAGTTTACTCATTCCTCTACTATAGATCACTCTACTTTCACTAATCAATAATTTCCTTCCCATTTTAATAGATTCCTATCAGAATACCATTTTGCTTGCTTAATTTTCAGTGGCACCAGATGGCATCATAAATTTTTCTATGTAGTTCCTTGTTACTAATTCTATATATATATTTATACTGCTGAATCAAGTATTAACATTTATACGAAATCCCTAGTATCATGAGTAACTCTTCATCTAGTCTTTCTTAAAATCACTTTTCAAAAACAGTATTAAGTGGACACAAATTCAGTGGATTATATTTCTCCACTTTTTGAGCAACTTGTCTCTTTCCATTATTTCCCTATCAATACAGACTTATGAATGTGGAAAAAAATCAATTTCATTTTACAAAATTTATAATGCATTCATCAGATTGAAATATTACATTTTTATCAATGCTGCTATTTCAACTTTTAATTTTAGATCTAAAGTAATAATTACATTCTGCAACTGCCTTTGCTACCTTTTATCCAATAGTATCAATATTTGTATGACCCAATTCTAGTTTTCTCAATCCTGTATGCAGTTTATTTCTATTTAATTGAAATGAGTTAATTGCACTTTCTTTAAAATGTTTATAAAATAATCTCCAAATCAATCCTTTTCACCAAAACTGTACATTTATTTAATCTTTTTCTTTCTTGCACAAATGACACATGGGCCGTTTTTACTAAAATTCTGACTTTCAAAAAATCATTACCTAGTTCAATTTGAAAGATCATGATGGCAACCTTTGTTAGTGAGATACCAATTCTAAATGGTCTAATGAAATGATTACAAATGTGTAAAAATATTTGAAAAAAAGATTTGTTAGTTTCTTATAAAGCAAAAAAACTGGAAATATGAATGTACAATAAAGGACTGGTTAAATAGCATATATCTAGAATAAACTACTTTAGCATATTTAAGTGATTTTATATTGTAAATAACAAAAATACAGTACCATGTGAAAAACATGTTACAAAACAGTTTTAAGATTTTATTTTATAGTCTTAAAAACCTAACAGTGATGAAAGGTAGTGGAAATATGGATTATTTCCCCCATTATGTTTATACTTTTTAAATTTTCCTACAACACATTACTCTTTAAATAAGACAAATACAAAAGTTTTATTTTCCCTTTTAAATGATTATGACAAGTTTTTCCCTCATCTCTCTTCTTTCAACTTCTATTCATATGCTACATCATAACACTTGCCGTTTAAAATTGAACAATTCCAAAATTTTCATTCCTCCATGTATGTGGCTTCAGTGACCACTATTTATGAAAGTCTATAATAACTATTTTTTCAGTACTCTGTCTAGGTATTATGGCATTAACTCATTTGAAAACGAGTAAACATCATTAAAAATATCCCACAGGACATGTCTGTTTTCTCCATCTAGTCCTGCTGCTGGTAATTTAGACTGGATGTTCCAGGACATGGTCCTTTTGTGGCTAATACGGCTCAATAAACACTTCCTTTCAGAAAATAAAATCCCACAAGGGCACTGATTTTTATCAGTTTATTTCACAGCCACTAGAATAGTGCCTAACCTATAGCTGACATTCAATAAATAGTTGCTAAACAAATGTGGGTAAAAATCATAGATTGCATATTCATTCAAAATTAACTTGGAATGGAAATGTAAAAAGTGTAACTTTTATAGAAAGCTTATTATGAGTTCTGCAATTCTTGTTAAAACATTAACTTAAAAAGTCTCACTTAAATTAAAAGGGTTTATTGTTAAAACATTAATTGAAAAACCACACTTCAATAAAAATGTTTAGAAAGAGTGCTACATATTATACAGTCAGTCAAGTTAGACCTGGATTCTAATATACAGGTCTAATTTTGACCAGGCTTTACGTAACAGGTTACCGGAGCTCAGACTTCCAGAAGCTGTGACATTATGAATAGGAAAACAAAATTTTCCTCACGCTGTTTCCCAAAGAACCTGAGCTCGTCACCGTCCTTTCCCAATCACTACCTAAACCTGAAGGAGATCAGGGGAACAGCAACAAGACCGCTGTTCTGTTCCCCTTCCCTCAACCCCTCATCCTCCCACCATATGCACACAAACACAGCATTAAAATAATCTAAGGATGGACTTTCAAATTTCAGGTTGAGATACACTGTTGGAAAGGAACGCGTGCATGTTGGAAAACTAGATTTGATTGTTTAATTACTTCACCATTGGGAAAACTAGTTTACTACATAAAACTCACACGTCCAAGGGATCTCTGGTTCTTAAAAGATGCCTTCATGATTCTTATACCTACTATTTTCAATCTCACTGAATAGCTCAAGAAAATGTGTACTATGAATCAAGATTTTTCTTCAAATATTTTATGGGCAAACCAATTATAACTACCAACAGAAACATACTCTTAATAATCTCCTTAAAACTATTATCATTACATATGGGTAATTCAAGCTTCCTCTCATGTCCTTCTAATGTTGAGTTGCAAGTATATAAAAAGCTCAAGACATGTATGAAAAAAGTAATTTGCAAACATAAGATTTGAATGGGAAATATAGGTTTTCATCGATGAAATGAAACTAAGTACAAAACATGTATTTGAAAGAAAAAATACTGAAAGCAAAAACGCCAAAACAAAGGAAAATATTGGTCTTTCATCTCAGAGCATAGTTATCATTCCTTTCAATCTGACATTGAGAAAAAACATAAGCAATGATAGTTAACACAGTATTTAGCTATATCAAAATTACTGGAACTTCTAAATAGCAAATCGTGCTAAAGTTAAGTTTCCCTTAACTTCCCTTATAGTGTTCCTGAAAAAAAGAACAAACAGAAAAATGTGGTAAGGATATCATGTCTATGAAAAATAAATCCAAGGGTCTTTAAACATATGAAGTGCTCAATCTCATTCATAAGAGAAATGCCAATCACACTGATTATAATTTTTTACCTATGAATACTGGCAAAAATTAAAGTATAATATGTGGTAAGAGGATGTGAAGCTGGTTCTTTTATTAAAGTTTACCAATGGTATTTTTAAATTGTTATAACCTTTGTGGGAGGCTATCTAGATACAGAAAATTTTAAAAATCCATATACTCTTTGATTCAGCAATTCCCATAGATACAGGAATTTAATATATTCACACAGATGGAAATGACATGTACACAGATATTCAATGTCGTAATGTTTGTAATAAAACAAGTTTGGGAAGAATTTAAACGTCCTTCAGGAGACAGGTTAAACAAAATATGGAATATTAAGCACTTGTTAAAAACTCTTAAAATTTACTTTGTTAAGCAAAAAGAAAAAAGATGGAAAACAGAACATAAGAGCACATAATTATTCATAAAAAAGGAGAGGGAAAAAAATATACTGAACATTTGTCACTGGGCAGGGAAACTAGGTGGCTCAAGAACAGGTAGACAAGACTTTTTATTGTAGGTCCCTTTTGTATCTTGGATTTTTGAACTATTTTTTCAAAAATATGAGGTCAGGCAATTAAGTTTGCGAACTCATCCTAGAAAAAGTACTACAAACGTCATTGCTGAGTATCACTAGCACCTTCGAAGTACTCCCCTTGGGAACCTATGCACCAATGCCAGCGCCTAAGTCACCCTTCAAAGCAATTTTGGAACTTTTTCTAGAGTGGCCATCAGAGCTGTTGTCGTATTACTCTTGATGTCCTGAATGTCATCAAAATGTCTTCCTTTCAATATTTCCTTTATCTTCAGGTAAAGAAAGAAGTCATTGGGGGACAGATCAGGTGAATGGGGAGGGTGTTCCAATACAGTTATTTGTTTACAGGCTAAAAACTCCCTCACAGCAGTGCTGTGTGATCTGGTGCATTGTCGTGATGCAAGAGCCGTGAATTATCAGTGAAAAGTTCAGGTCATCTACTTTTCATCCAAGTAGTAAACTTGATTAACTGTTTTGTACAGTTGGTACAAATTCATAATAACGCCTCTGATATCAAAAAAAGGTCAGCAACATAGTGCAACAAGTTCGCCAACTTAATTGTCACACCTCATATCTATTTTAAAACTCTTCAGATACACAGCCTTTTGTGGTTTTTATGTTTAACCATGTTTCTGTATTTCACCATTAATTCTCAAAACAAATATTCCAAATACTCTAAATGTACAAAATAGGATATGCATTATGCACATAGAAATTAAATATAAAACTGTTAAATTTAACTACTTTTTAAGACAAGGACTTTTGTAGTTTCTAAACACCTAGTAGAATATAAGCATTTTAAACAAAAATAATCTTAACACAAACTGATAAAACAAAGGCCAGAGGTACATACTACCATAAAAATTTAACTGATTTAGTCAGGTAATTTTCAAACCTAAAAGTGAATATAAATTAATGAAACAAGACACTGCTGTCACCCACATTTTGAAAGTGTATTATAAACTATAACATTTAACAAGGAGATTATTGATGTACATAGGTAAAAATCTAACTGAAAGCCAACATTTAAGAAACTGCTGGAGGCCACAAACTTTATAAACTTCTGGCACTAAACCAATCAAATAAGATTTACCAAATTTATTTATAAACAAAATTCATAATCATTTTCCTCTTAAAAATGAAGCTAAAAAATACCATCATCACAATTCTAATAAAAGTCCTTTTATTTATGAGAACTTTCATTAGAACAGAATGACTTTGGGGGAGAAAACTTAAGATAACAGTTAAGAGTAACTTGATGGATACTAAATGAAAAGTATCCTTTAAAATATATTTTTTTGAGGAAGTTATATACTGTATCAGAAATATCCAAAAATACACATGTAACTTTGACAAGGTTATTGTATTAACCATGCCTGTCTTTTTTCACTCCCATAAGTTTTTCCTGGGTATGGAACTTTGACAGCTCTTTTCTATCAACTATCTTCAATTAGTTGACATTCAATATTGACAGGTATTTGCTTTCAGTAAATCAAAGAGGCAATTCCACTGCTGCTGTTGGGAAGTTGTCAACTTTACTGCTAATCCTTTGAAGGTCATTTGTCTTTTTGTATTCAGCTTCTTCTGTAATGCTTTTTATTTTTAGTTTTCTAGTTTCATTCTCATGTCTCTACGTAATTTTTATTTTTTAAGATTCATTGAGCATCCTGAACCTGTTGAGCTCTTTAAGCATTCTGGAAAATTCTTAGTATTTCTTCAAATTGTGCTTCTGCCCCAGTACCTCTTCTACTTCTGGAACTTCAATGACATATTTTGACTGTCCTTTGTGGCTCTTAATCCTCAATTTCTAATTTCCTCATTGTCTCTTTAAGCTCCAATCTGGATTTCAATTCTCCAATTTTCTTCACCTGTTTACTCAGTTATTAATCTACTTTAACCTTAATTCTGGCTTTTGAAATCTTTGCAGACCTGTTCCTGCTATATGTGGTTTCCTTATATGCTTAGTATTTAATAACTGAACTCCCTTTTCCTTAAAAAAAAAAAAAAGTGTGGAGATTCCTTTGTGGCTTAGGACGAAGGTGCATTCCTCAAGAAAGGGTTTGAATAAGCTCATCAAGTAGTTAAGTGCGTAATTCAGGGCGCATCCACCTTACATTCATCGTCCAAATTCTTTTTGAACTACCCAGGCGATGTTTATTTGGACCACAAATCCATGCAAGAACCTTATTGCAACATCTCAGGATTTCCCCATTTCGCAGTGCTCAGGATCACAGCAACTTTCTTCAGTTTCCTAAGGTTAGGAAGATGGCATGCGTATCTTCTGGTTCACTGTCACCCTGAGTATTACCTGCATACAGCTTCAAAGAGAGAGGATGTCCTGTTGGGCAGGCCTTAGGCTTTGACTTTTGCTACCTGCACTTCCAAAAGCATTCGAAATTGTAGCCTATGTTCTTCTAGTTTGGCAAAGGCTCTCACAGTAAAAACAGTTTAGGTAGTCTGCTTATCTCCCAGTGTTCCCTTTATTTTTCGGTGTTTTCCAATTAGGTTTTGGCCTGGGAATTCCTTACAATGTTGTCAGTTCCAGTTCTTCAATGCTTTTAAGATGTTTTTTAAATTGTGTCCAGAAGCCTTCGCTGTTTTCAGTGAGAGCTGATCTGAGCAACTGAGCTCAATATATTACCCAAATCTTCTTCAACATATTTTTATTAACAGCCAGTTTTCAAAAAAATTAGGAAAATTTTGTATGCAAACTATGTTAAGTAACTAAACTGTTAAAAATCCAATATTCATTGAAACAAAACACTAAATTTCCAAAGGTTAAGTTACAGAATTCAATTAACCAAATATATTTCTGGTAATATTTTATAGAATTCGCAAATAAGTATAACTCAATTCTCTGAAATAGTTTGTGAATTCAGCAATTTGAGTTTACCTTTAATGTTTGCTATGCCTAAATAAATGAAGTTTGGGTGAAAGCCACAAGAACAAAAAGGAAAGTGATAAATATTTAACAGAATACTTTTTATTAAAAAATTGCTTTTAAAAGTAAATCTATATAAAGCTCATGAATTAAGTTGAAATAAGAATTTATATAATTTTTAATATCTAGATGTCTTAATAAATGTCCACTTATCAACCAGATGTTGGCATTGCACACACATGTAAACATTAGTCAAAGTTTTGAAAAGAGGTGGGGAAGAGTTACAATGTTTATTTATGCTTTACTGATTTGACAAGATTACCTGTGAAAATTCAAGTTTTTATCTCACATACACATACAAATCTCAGATATTTTACTCTAACAGCTGTGGCTAAAACTTTATTGCAACTAGTCAGGCATTCATTTTCTGTATCAGATTTTAAAGTTTTATCTGAAAATATTTTGGACTCACAAGCAAACAGATTAGCTTCAAAACACTAGGCAAATTAGTAATGCCCTTTACACTGGGAAGTTCTTCAAAAACCTTTTTTATGTCATACAGTAAGATAATTTTAAATATAAAATATAAAATTTAAAGCTTATTCTAAGATACTCAAATATGAGGGTATTAGACAATTTTTGTATTTTTAGAAAAACTGTAGATGACTCTTCTTAAAAAGGCATTGGCCACTTAAAATTTTATGAAAAATACATTTTGTTATAAATTGTTATACCTTAAAATAATGAACTCAATTTCCCACCGTGGATTTTTCATCCAACAAATAGTTAAGTGTCACTATATGCCAAGCATTGTTCTATATTCCTAAAACACAGCGATGTACACAGAAGACAAACTCTAAGCACAAGTAAACAGTTCAGTGTATTAGGAGAGGGTATTATAGATAAAAAAATAGTGTGAGGTGTTGGAAATAAAGGTGGCAATTTTATTTAAATAGGATGGCCATAACAAATCTCAATGAGAAAGCAGCACTTTTGCAAAAATTTGAAGCAAAGGATTTTTGTCAAGCCGCTATCTGGACAAATTTCTTTACTGTAGATAAAGCAGATAATGTAAAGAAGTCTTGAGGTAGGAATGTGTCTAGAATGTTTAAGAAGGCCAGTGTGACTGAAGACTACTGTGTGAATTATCTACCATGAAGCTGTCAAGCACAAAAATTTATACTTATTCTAGTATTTACTCCTTACACTAATTTTCTAATTACTAAAAATCATTTAATCAACCTATCTGAATTTATGACTAAGAAATAATTAAACATAAAAATGTTTACAGATATAAATTCATTAAAATTTTTTTTTTTATTATATTCAATTTCTACTTGGAATAGAAAGAATGCTTATTTTAATGTTTTTGAAGGTTCTAGAAAGTAGCCAAAACCCAATAAAAAAACAACCATGTTTCCCCGAAAATAAGACCTGGCCGTACAATCAGCTCTCAGGCGTCCTTTGGAGCAAAAATTAATATAAGACCCGGTCTTACATTATATTATATTATGTAAGACCGGGTCTTATAGTAAAATAATTTTTGCTCCAAATGATGCATTAGAGCTGACTGTCCAGCTAGATTTTATTCTGGGGAAAACACAGAAGAATTCAGTGATCAAATTTCCATTATAATCCTCAACTACTGACTGCTATAAAAACAAGGTTTTTCATGTAATACAATTATCTAAGAACTGTACAATAAATCACTATCATATCAATAACAATTCTTATTAAAACTTCCCTCATTATTCATCTAACATATTGCCATAGGTAAACAGTACTCCCGCCCTAATAGATTTTTGGACTTAAAAATTTGTAAAGAAAATTTAGAATGACATAGATTTACCAATTCTTTTGTCAAACTGTTTGAAACCCAGTTCTTGTGTTTTTATATTTTTTAATTTCACCCAGTCTTTTTAGTATCTCATGACATTAGCTTCAGGGTGTTGTTCAAAACTAAGTTTCAATCTTTGATACTTGATCAATACAAGTGTAAGTGGCATTTTAAAATCTTGGTTATCAATTCTTTGTCCTTTTGGAATAACTGTTCCTTTTAGTGCACATTTGCATATTAATATTTAACGAAATGAGATAAAGTTTCAAAATTTTTCATTAATAAAATTCTTGTAGCAAATGAGTGATTTTTTTCTGTGCATAGAAGTTAATCTGGAAACTGTATGTTATTGCATACACTGGCAATGGGGTATCCTAGAACCGGCATTTAGTAAAAACAGATTTTACTCATGGTGAAAATTTTCCTAGGAATCAAATTGTTGCATGCAACTGCTCAAGTTTTATCCACTTATAAAAAATAATGTTCTCCTTTAGAAAAAGATTTTTTTCTCCCCCAAAATGAATACTGTGGTCAATTAATGTCACTTTTCCCTCAAATGATATGAAAACTATTAAAGGGAATAAAAGATCTCATATCTTCTTGATTCTGTTAATTTCTAAAGACTCAAAGTAAAAATTAATGAAACCCAAGAAAATTTCTAACCGTCATTCAATTTGTCTTTGACAGGAAACTTCCACTCAGTTAACTTCTAAATTTATGTCGGCATTTGATTTAAAACAACGGCCCAGAATTGAAATACCTTAAGGTTTTCCTAGACCAAAATTACATTCACCTTATTTTAGCCACTGTAAAATTTTAGATGTTTATGCCTTCCCCCCAGTTGTTTCCTAAAAGCTTAGCTGCAATTCTAGATTAACTATCAAGCTCATATATTTCTGTAATTAAGAAACAAAACTTAGCTTACAAATTATCAAGCTGTTTCAACACCTCAAATAAATCCTGTTTTTTCTTCTCGTTGTTGATGTCTCAATACATTTTTTTCTACCGAAGATAGGTATTTTCTCTATCAAAGCACCAACTACCTGGTACTGTAATTGTCTCCTATACCAAACTATAAATTTAAAAGTCCATAGCATCTAAGTGTCTAGCATGCATTTTACCCAGTAGATACTTGAAAGTTATTTCCTCATCTTCCTGATATACAAAGTAGAAACAATAAACTGAAACATGTTCATGCACTTTTCTCCCTAGAGCCCTATTAAAAACCTATGAAAACAGAGATTGGTATGGGGTCTGAAAATGTACCAGATGATTTTCAGAAGCTATAAATTCAACAATCAACTGTACTACTGGAAAGTAGTATTATACTTTGGGCAATTTTATGTGAATAGAAGCAAGCAAATATATCATAAGCATCTGTTAAAGTCTTCATTCTACTGATCAACTGTTTCTGGGTAATATTAAGGACTCCACATACAAAATCACTTGCCAAAAGGGTTTGCCAACAAAACTCTGCATATTTTAGTTTGCAGAGAATCTCCTAAAAGTTAAACTACAGCTTATATTTTTCTCCCTATCCAACAAAGTATCTTAGAATAAGTACTGAATACACTCAAGTAAATTTCTACAATTCTTCTATTGTGGGAACTTAGAATTGAAAAACTGTTTTACAGATAAAAAAATTCAAGTTTTGACATAACATCATAATGGTTTATTTAAAATCAAGTGAACAGATCAGGAAGCTGCATGAAAAAAGTTGTTTCAGTGACATACATTGGAGATGTGTTCAAAAATATTTCTTTAGTATCTGACAAACCACAAATGACAAATAACTGGAAATGTTGGCCCAGTTTCAATAAATGTGATTTTTCCTATTAACTATTTTTCCTATTAACTAAGGAGGAGTCAAGATCCTCCTTCATAACTTTTTAAAAGAGAACTAGACATTGTATCCCTGACGTCAGTCTTTCATTTTTTCATCGTTTAGTTTCATAGTTTCAAGTGTTTTAAAGATCTCTCTTCCAAAACCAAAAAAAATCACAATAAAGTAGTCTACCCTATCAGAACTTATCTGGCAAGACTTCTACACTTCAATGGAAAGAAAAGTATGAAGAAAACAGTTTAGTATGTAGATATTCAAAGGCCAACAGACTTTACCTAAATTCTAAATTTTGGCCTTGCTTTAAGAAAATTCCATTCTAATAAAATTCCTAATTGCTACATCAGAAGCAGAAAGTAAAATTTATTGCTCTCACATTATTAAATGTAAATAAGTATCTGGAGCTGTAAAGAATGTGTTCTTAGAAATTTCTTGAGTCCAGATTACTAAGACTTGCTGCTTTTGTGTTCAGAATTCCTTTCTGCAATTTTAAATTAGACCCCAGTACATTCAAGTAAAAAGAATTTTAAGCTGTGAAGGGCAAAAATACAGAATAGCAAGGTAGAATTTTAGAACTAAGATTGAGCTAAGATGACAAGAGGTCGCATAGAAATTATTGTACCATGTTATCGATCTTCTACAACATTTACAGAAATTTTATGTGGTTTGAGTAGCTATAATCTATTTTTTTCAAATGTGCCCCCAAATCCTTATAGCTAAATAAGAATGTAAGAAACTCCCGAGCAAAGGAAAAAGGAGTCAGTTATGTACCTACTACATAGCTAGTTGTACAATATACTGTATTTTAGGTCCCGTATGCTACTTAGTATAGTGGTTAGTGACTAGGAGCCTAGATCCAGGAATTAGAATATCTGCTTAGAATAAGCCCCCAGCTTTCCCACTTACTTCCCAGTAGCTTAACCTTTAATTTTGTTGATCTTAGGAAAGCTATTTAAGTCCTCTAAATCTCAGAAAAGCTAAACATCTGAAGAAAATGGGGGATAATACATATCCATCTCAAAAGGTAAACTGTGATTAACCAGATTTTCCATAAAGTACTACCGTGTTTCCCCGAAAGTAAGACATAGCCGGACAATCAGCTCCAATGCGTCTTTTGGAGTAAAATTTAATGTAAGACCCAATCTTATACTAAAATAAGACTGGGTCTTATACAATGTAATATAAAATAAAATGTAATACCAGGTGTTATATTAATTTTTGTTCCAAAAGACACATTAGAGCTGACTGTCCGGCTAGGTCTTTTCGGAGAAACAGTAAACACAGTGCCTAAACTATTTTAAAGGCCTAATAAATTTTAGTTGTTACTGTTGAAACAGTAATGAGAATAAAGAAAAATAAATCATTATCAACAAGATACAATAGAAAATCAACAACAGATTTTAAAAATGTATCCTTTATCTTTTTACTTCTAAAAATCTATTCTAGACTATATTTCACCTCCAAAAATGTCTTCCTCACATAATCCACATATTGTTTTCCATAAAATTTAGTTTTGTAGCTCTACACCTAAAATTGAAGAACACCTGCTTACTTTTAAGAACTCCAGTACAATTCCATGCATATTTTGGGTAAGTGCCATAACATTTTTAACTTATTGCAAACATTTAAATTAAGTTGCCTCTTAGTAGTAAAAACAAAAAAATTCCCACTCCAGTCCCCAGTATTATGCAGTTCTAAAGGCAACTCGTCTGGAACAGTTAATGGGACTTTCCCATTTCTGTCACAACGTACAATCACTGGAAACAACGCTTGAATTCACACTGGTTTTCCTATTCAGATGGAGAGGGTACAAGGATGTGATCTGTGTGGTCAACTTATATACAAAAGATACAGCAGAAAAAGGGCCATTATAAGGACATAAAATTCAAATTTCATTGATCACAGAAATAGGGAACTTTAGAAACAATGAATCTGGGACAGAAAAATGTAAACATGAGCTGGATATTAAATTATATTAGAATACCACTGTTCTTTTTCCGTGTGATAATGGTATTGTGGTTAAATAGAACAATATTCTTTATATAAACAGAGAAAGAAGAAAGTATATATATAGCAAAACCTAACACTGGGTCAAGGTGGAAGATGTACAGGTATTTAAAATATTCATACTATTCTTTCAATTTTTCTGGTTTTACAATTTTCATAATAATTAGAAAGGGGAGAAAAGATTAAATGGCTTGCCTCAAATTATAGTAATTCAATGGAAGAGCTGAAAATGGAAAATTCTAGGTCACCAGATTCTGTGTCATTCCTATTCCTCCATACTATCCTTTAGAGTAGCCTACAAATTCCCGCTTAACTAAGCAATTCTTTAAATATCTTTTCCACACTACCAAACATGATCTTAGTAACACAGATAATGGGTAGAATTCCAACCCAGCAGTTGAGGCACAGGGCAAATAACCACCCCACTAACTATAAAGATTAAATCACACAACTATTCTGTGAACTCAAGAAATTGTGAACTCAAGAAATTCAAATTCATCATCTTTAACAAATTGCTTTTTGGAAAATACCACTTCCATGGTTTAAGCAATCTTTACTTGCTAATAGAGAAATTATTTTCTTTAAAGTGTTAACTAATTTGTGTCTCAAACAACCAAGAAATTATCTTAAAGAGTATTTAAAAAATATAGCATTTGCAAACACAAATATTTATCTAGATGATATTTTTGATTCACTTTCTAACCTGTTTCAAAACCAAAGATCCAATGATTTAAAAAACAACAAATAACAAAACATGAATTCTTATTTGAATTTGCCATTTGGTCAACAAAGGAAATCATTTATTTCCCATAACCTACGTACCAGTTCTTATGAAAACACAAGTTTCTATATGACTTTGCGAGTGGGGTAGCAATTTTTATCTTCCCCATACAATTTATGACAGAATTTAAAGGCATTACTGACAAAGTATATGATTTTATATTTAGAAAACTTGATACAATCATAACCAACTGATATTCTGTAAATCATCTTTAACTACACTCACAGCTGTTTTAAAAGGAAAAAAAATGGGGGCAGGGACAGAGAAGCTAGTATTTCCATAGTTATCAAATGTAAATAAGCTTGACATTTAAGTCATTATTGAAGAGTACATACGTACACTCAACAATAAACAGATGGAAAGACACTAGGTAATTTGTTGGGAAAATATCATTGACTCAGCCAAGATCGTTAATAAATTAAAAATGGAATAGGCAGTTGTTGAATAATATGATTTTTACAGTGTCAAAGTATCTCCATTAGGTCATGATGTATGCAACCCAATCACTTATGAGTCAGGAAAAATAGAAAGCATATGCAAAATGTTAAAAACTGGTCCATCAGGCTAAAGTGTATGTGGGAATTCTTTGCATTGTTCTTTTGTAACTTCAAAATATTTTCAAAATAAATTTTAAATGCATTATAGAAATTGCTTAAGTTATAAAAATGTCAGCTTATAACCCGTGAAAGCAATGTTCTGACTTGCTATTCAGCGCATAACAAAGCAAATTAAACAATGTGATCCCTAGTGATTGGCATATAATTTAATCTTCAACTCTACACAATCTAAGTAATGAATGTTTTAAGGATTTTCTTACCTATTAACATATACTAAACGAACTACAAAACCTTAAAAAATTACACAGTAGTTAAAATTGATAATCAAAGGAAAAGGTGGATGAAGGAATTAAAATAAATGCAGATAATTCAGGTACCAAAGTTATTTTGTTGGCAATATTCCCCAAATACTTTTAAGCTCCCTCCGACAGCCTATACTGCGACGATATTTTAATATCATTTCTGACATTTACATTTTATAAAATTTAGTTATTACTCAAGTAGTTTTACAAATATCACTGGTGCTGAAATTCTCAATTGTAGCTGGAAAGAGCCAACTCTCTTGAGAATAGACATTCACTGGAAATACTAAAATTACCATTTTTTAGTCATGTTTGATTTAAAAACCATTAAAAGCCAATTAGGAAAAAAGTTTTTAAGGGGAAGAGCATTAAAATGGTTGAAAAACACTGCACTCATCTGTATAGTGAAAAATTAAGAAATGGATTGAAATGACTTACAGAAATATCTAGAAATGACTGATTCTTTGTGAGAACACTCCATTCCCCACCACCCAAAAGAATGAGAAGTACTTATACTCAAGTACTAATTAAATGAACGATGTCAGCTAATAATCTGAAATTATGACGTAGTATTCATAGGTTTAAAAACCCTCGAGGGTAAGAGTTAGCGGTCCAAAAAAGCTACACTATTAGGTTGGTGCAAAAATAATGGCAATTAAAAATGCAAAAACTGCAATTACTTTTGCACCAACCTAATATTTTAAGCGGCATTCTTCAGCTTAAGTGGTCCTTTCTTAACACATGGGACTTCCTTGAAAGGTCTGGCTCTTAGGTGACTATATTGTTTATGGAACCAGAAAGTTGTTTCACATCTAGGAATAAAATAAAAACTGTCAAAAGTTCAATAACACAACCCTAACCCTGACTCATCTTAGAAATAGTTATTACTCTCTCAAGAATACTCCCAAGCACATAGTACATGCCTCTGAGATTAATTCTTGATTATATACTCACTGATAAATCACAACATTGTGCATTCAGAAAAACTAGCCAGGAGATTTTAATCACTTTATAGCCCAGACTAGTATAGGCAGTATTCTGCAAGGTATGAAATAAACAGCAATAAAATTCAATTGCTGCTGTCTAAAGCCTCAATTCCCAAAACTGGCTGCCAGAAACACCTAACAGTAAGACTCCATGTGTTCATCCTTTGGAGACCGAATCAGTAATACTGGTATGCTAATTGTAAAGCTTGTACCCTTTTAAGTGCTTCCCAGGGGATCCTAAAGCAGTGTAGTTTATAAACTTTGGCTTAAATGGACAACAATCTCTTTATTGATTTTATTCATGTATAAAATAAGGAGGCTAAACTAATTCTTCGCATCTTCCAGCTCTAAATTTGGCTTTATATATAAAATATTTGCATATTCATTATTTGTTGAGTAGAAAAATTTTCAAGAAAACCATCACCATGAAGTGGTCAACATTCTTTTTTCTTCAATATGAAGTTAAGACAGAAAATGTCACCATGAAAGACTATTTCCCTCGTGAGGTGATGGATGTTAACATTGCGTTCATTATTTTGCAGTATATACATATATCAAATCATTATGTTGTATACCTTAAACTTATGTTATATCTCAATAAAACCTGGGGAAAAAAGGATCACATCCCCTATAGGAATCTTTAGACAAAGACTGACAACACTGTTATGTGTATATGTTAGAGCTATAATTTTGCATTTTAAAAAAGGTAATTGAATACGTTCTAGCACATGAATAAACGTATTAGAAACATTAAAAACAGCTTTGGTACTTTATTACATTTCAAAGTATTATTCCAAAACTACATTTCAATACCGTCTTTGACATCACATTCTTTGTTCTTATAACTATCACTTATTTCCAAATAGAAAATTTTTCTTTGGAGGTCTCCTAGCATACAAAATGATAAAACTTACCCCAGGTTATGCTTCCCTGAGCCTTAAAAAAGCTGTTTAGTTTCTCAACAAGTTGTATTCAAAGCAAATATTCATAATTTGGTGAAACTGCTGTGGACTGAACGTGGGAAAAAAATGTAGACTTCAATTAATTACACCATTATACTAACCATTTGTTTTCTGCTCCAAAGAGCAAAACTGTTTAGTAATAAAAATGAAAGTTTCAAAAGTAAATTATTTACAAGTAAATAAATGCATTCTTCTCCACATTTAGAAATACAACTTTTAATAGGTATCACTATTATTATTTTAGACATCTTCATTTCTTGGAAATGCCTCGAACCAGACTCATTCAAAAGAAAAGCTGTTCGCAAGTTGTTTTAAGCACACACTAAACACAATAAACCTATTGGGAAATAGTCGAGCCTTTGATTTTTAAGGTCTTTTTGTTTTCTAAGAGAAAGCCACCTGATTCCTCAATGCTCAAGTTAGAACCAAAAATGCACCCTAAAAAAGGTTTTTTTCTGTGATAGGATTAGTTCTATTTCCAAAAATGGAAGTTTCTAACTGAAATATTATGAAGGGGTTAAGTGTGCTTGTTTATTCATGGATGCCATGTTGGAGCATACCTTTAAGACCTTTGGGACAGGTATAGGGGGTCATATGCCAAAATGGTCCCCTAAAATCTTATAGACTACAATGCCCAAAAGTTTTTAAAAATTATTAAGTATTATGTATTAAGTGTTGTTATTCCGTAAGTGCCCAAGAAATTTAGGCTTAAAACACTACCCATAGGGAAACTTCAAACTGCATGACCAAATAACCGTTTTTGTTTCCCAACGAATTTTAGAATGTACTTTTTATTAAAATCTAGTTAGAGATGCCTTTTCCACATGTTCAGAATATTCCATAACACTTAATACACATACAAAAATAGAATATAAAAAAGCTGGGTTAAAAACTTAAGAGTCTTTGCAGGGGGAAAACGATGACCATTGTTTTCAATGTTTCATCGTTACTGCAAAGATTATAATTTTGCTTTATAAAGTTGAGAAATATAAAGGCAACCAGGTTACTAAGTGTAAGGTTTTGCTTAAAAATAAATGCCTACATTTCACATAAAATATTTATAAGACAAAGAATAGAAACAAGATTGTTAAAAAAGAAATTTTATATAAATTAACTATGTCCTTTTGAAAATAGTTTCATTATGTAATGCCTTGGGTGAAGAGAAAGGTCCCCAAGGGGAAAAAAATGTATAAACCATGTTAGAAATGACAACACCTAAACATCTATGCTATGACAAAAGGGAAAGTGATGGGAGAAGACAGTTTAATAAAACCTAAAAGAGAAGTTTACTATGTAAGAATAGTAAACATTAAAATAGTATGTAATTATTCAACACTTTCAGATATTTGATCATTTAGTTCTGTGTTTGCACATAATTTGTTTTATTTTACACCCCTACACTATATTATACATGCATTTAAGAATTAAAAAGCGTATTGCATTTTAGAGTACAATCTGAATAATCACACAGACATGGACCAACATTTATTACAAACAGGAAAAGAGCAGATCTATAAGAAAAGGGTACAGATTCTTTAAAGAAAAGATTGCAAGCTGAAGTATAGGGGGAAAAAATCTATATAATGCAATAATTTTACCTGCATTTAAAAATCACAGTAATCAATATATACAAAACATTATAATACAGTAGTGTAAACTGCTAGAGGCATTAAAACAGTAAAGACAAGTGAAGTTTATTTCTATTTAGGTCACTCATGTTCCATCCTGAGTTCACTTTCTTTTTCCAAGAAAGGTATTTTTTAAGTCATTTTCCCCAAGTTGAAAGGTTATTTTGAAAAAAATTAAAATGTATAATTTACAACCCATTATTTCTAAGAAAAGTATTCAAGTTTAAAATTTTTTAAAATAAAAAGCAATCAATTCTCTATATATTTTTATTAAGGAATTACAGCTTTCAGATACATTGTTGCTATTACCAGCAGCATTACCTTCTTCATTTCTCCTTCAGCTACCAATAAAAACATCCTTTTGTACAAAAATTTCTTATGTGGCCCAATTCGGAACAAATTACTTCTAACAATAAGATATTGTAGCTTACATGCTGTCACAGTGACTACTTAGCTACATGAAAGGCTGTAGAAACCATAAGGGGGAGAAAAACTTTAAGAATATGGCAAAACTATAAATTTTCTCAATTTTGTGATACTTAGTGACCCTTCTGACTACTCTAAAGAGTGGTTCTTTAAAGAGCATTGAGGCTCTTTGACTGGATATTCCACTTAGCTGAAAAATATATTACACTGCAGCTTTAAGACATTCATATACCCACTCAATGGCTATAGAATATTCATACAATTGTTTTGCTCTTATGATATTGTTAAATCATGTAACGTAGCTGTTTTGGAATTCAGGAGTAAAGCAATACATTTCACGCATCTGAGGCAAAATGTGAGCCTATACAGTCATGTGCTGCCTAACAATAGGGATATGTTCTGAGAAACGCATCGTTAGTGATTTTGCAATTGTGTGTGAATATCATAGAGTGCACTTACACAAACCTAGATGACCTACTACACACCCAGGCTATAGGTATAACACCATTGTATACGTGGTCCGTCCTTGACTGAAATGTTGTTATGCGGCTCATGACTGTATAATATATCCAACATTAGAGGTATTTGGCCTAATTTTGAAATTTTATAATATTATAAATACAAACACGTTGGTCCTAAATACCCTTTCATTACAAGAGAATTTTTGCCTCCAACAATTTCTACTCTTCAGCAAAAAAATTAAAGTGGGTAATGAATTAAGGATGACATTTTAAAGTTCAAATTTTGCACAAGTAGGTAGGTATTGCTAAATACTCACTGATGAGAAAAGCTGACACACAGGCAAATAATAAAAATATCAAACTAGTATAATTAACTTCTTTACTAAAAACTGTAATGTGCTCTAATTTTTAACTGATGTCTCAAGTTTAAAAGCAAAAAAACAAAAAGTCCTTTTTGCCACTTTGATCTTAAGTAGAATTTACAAAAAATTTCTCTGGGGAAGCAAATCATCTCGTTATTAAAAATGTACATATTTTTCATATTTTCTATTAAAAAAGAACTAAATGCATTTGGACTCACACAAGTTGGCTTAACTGAACATAAATAAATGAAACATTACAATTTCCCCATGAAGTACTGAGTTACAACAAATGTATCAAAAAACTTTATTTTCTTGAGAGTGCATACAGGATGTTATGTAAACACTGTTAGTACTACTTTTAATGTAGACATTCTTATTATTACTTTAGATTTTAATGTATTATAAATAGGCTATGTGTCTTCTCCAGAAATATTAAAGGCCACATGGGTGACACGGCCAAAGAAAGTTTTAGCTTCTCACAGGCTAAACGAAGTACAAAATGTGAAAATTTAAAAAATGAAGAGCAAATCAGGAAAAAAGAGAAAAAACACAGCTCAAGATAGGCATTTCTGAAATCAGCATTCAATTTAACATCTTAATTCCTAAACCACAAATTTTACAAAATATACATATATAGTCTTTACCACTTTTTCTCAAAAGATGTTTTATACATACATTCATATTTGTGTGTGTGTAAAATAACTGCAAACATGACCAACTAAATAAGGCACTAGCTGGTAGCTCTGAAATACATGAAATGAGCCTGATACTTAGACCACTTTTAGCCCCTTGGAATAACATCTGGTCATCTTAGCATTCTGTCTTGGAATGCACATGTTATTTTCAGTTAGGAAATGGGAGAAAAACAGACTCATTGTGTTTATACTTATAGAATGAAGTATCTAACTAACAATTTCAGTTTAACTTATGTGATAATATAGGTTGGTGCAAAAGTAGTTGCAGTTTTACATTCATTTTTAACCTTTTAAACTGAATTACTTTTGCACCAACCTAATAAAACGCATGAATAATGCCTATTTGAGAAGCTGACAGGAATTTCTAAAACTCAAAAGTATTACTTCATTATACAAAACTTTTATATACCAATTATGTTCATTTCTGATGCGCTGCATATACCCTAATGTGTTTGTAAAGTCAAACTGGAATGCAGACCAAGTACAGGTGATCCAGGTTCCTTGCTTTACTCAGTATTACAAAGTAGCACCGGCTTCAGCATACTTCAGACAGACCTATTCACTCACCTGAATTTCGTGCCTGTCTACTCTGATGATTAAATATATTTAGGAAAGAAACGGTCCCAAAGGATAAGTGATGAAACCTTAAGGATACGGTTTGGGACAAAACCACAACCAGACTCCACGTAAGGTACAATCTCTCTCACACATACACACACACAAACCACATATACAACCACACACAAAAAATGTAACACACACACACACACACACACAATGTTCCTGCTATTGTCAAGTAATTCCCCATTCCCAAATGCAATATAAACTAAGCACAAATACAATGAGTACACTGTAGCCTCAATTTAAAGCTGCTGTTGGTTGAGTCCACTCTGAGGACACATCACAGGTAACACTGTGTTGTGTTGAAGTCGGTTCAGTATTGCTGACGACTAAAGCCCTTTGAATAGGTCCAAAACAGACCCACATATTATCAAATTTCAGCTATTGTGGAAAATGTTATGACGAGGCTGCAATGTACTTGATTATGTTGAGAACTTATACTACAAAATTAATATTCAAAAGAATACTTCATAAGTAAAATAAGTTACAAAAAAGGAATGGATAGCATTTTGAGCTTAATGTGGATATTAATTATTCCCATCTCACCCCTTCCATCCCATTAATTTATAACCTGAAAAATGATTACTTGGTGCCAATTGTTATCGATACATTAACACTTTATTATCATCTTGACTGCTAATTCCAGTCTTCAAAAATGAACATTTCCCTTCTAATCATAATTAAGAATAGGGCCCTTACTCTTTAAAATAAACATGCCTGACTTCAAATATCAAGATAGTTAGAAAGTAATGAAAAGGTATCAAGGCAAAAATTATTACATAGGTTTCAGTCACATTAGCTTTTTCCTTTATAATGTAAACTGCATCCTACAGAAAAAACTTTCTTTAAATTATTGAAGTGCTTACATTTATTGACAAACCTTGTATATTTTCACAAAATTAAAATATGAAATAATTTTTCATCTAAATGTTTCATTTCACCAGACATTCAAAATACCCTATGAAACTAAGTTAACATTTATGTATTTTCTTATACCAGTAGTTCATATTAGTTTGTAAGTAGGAATAAAAAGAAAAATGAGTTCTAAATAAATGACACAGGAGGCAATAAATTGACACATGACAAGTAAATAAAAGGCTAAAGCACTCCAATACCATTGAAACTGTTTTAATGTTGTTGCAACTCCAAAATGCAACAATCATCAGCTTGTAAAGACCCAAATTTCAAAAATTCATTTTAATTACTCCTTCATACCTATTTTACAAAATAAAGGCAAGAGACATTTAAATCCTCCTTGTCCTAGTTGTGCTATCTATGTTCCTAACTTGTTTCTACCACTATAGTGTATCCTACAATTCCTATCAGCTGCTATATAAGAAAAATAAAATAAAATATTAACCTCTGCTTCAATGTACAGTTTCCAGAATCTGCCAGAACTGGGGAACTGGGCAACAAGGCGTTCATAAGTCTTCCGTGCTTTGTCTATAGGTTGATTCTAAAATTGAAAACCAATAAACAGCATTTACAATATTAGGATTATGAAAATATTTACTGTAGAACCAAGTAGTGTGATTGGACCCATAGAGAAGGAAATGTAATCCTATATCACTAAACCTGTGCCTCTCGAATGAGAATGCTCCAAGCGTCAAGGTCATATGGATTCTCTTCTAATTTCTTTTCGGCTTTCTTCACCTTCTCTGGGACATACTCAGCTGCCTGGGGGGAAAAAAACAATGAACTGAAGTTACTGATTTAAAAATCTCATGCCTAATTCAAACACAGTTTATCAATCCCTGGATAGAGTATCACTGTAATACAAAGCATAAAAATGCCTTCTCAGAAAAGAAGGCTGCATTTTCTGTAATCCATCCATAACATGTTATCTTAGGTCAATTGAATAAAAACAAAATCAAGTGATGACATACCTTTAAAAGACATTTTTAAATTTAAACAAACCCATCTTTATATTAAATACTATAGAACAGCAGTTCTCAAACTTTGTGGTCTCAGGACCCTTTTTATATTCTGAAAAATTATTGAGTATGCCCAAGAACTTTTGTTTATGTGGGCTATTTCAATATTTATCATATTAGTAATTAAAAATGAGAAAAATGTTAAATATTCATTCATGTCCAAATAATAAAATTACTTACATGTTAACAGAAATAATATTTTAATGAAAAACTTAAAAATTCAACAATTGTCCTTTTTACATATTTGCAAATTTATTTAAATGTCTGACTTCAAAATGTGTAGCTAGATTTTCATATCTGCTTCTGCATTCAATCTGCTATGATATCACATCATGTAAAAATTCCACTATGTACTCATGATACATTAAGAGTGAAAGGGCAAATAATGTCTTAACAGCTTGAACTCACAGATCCTCTGAGTATCTTAGGAACCCCCAGGGTTCCTGGACCAACTTTGAGAAACACTGCTCTAGTGCATTCATCTTGAGCCACAAAGAAAAAGTATGAAATAACATGAACATTTTATTTTTATGTAAAAGTTTTAAAAATATAATTCACACATTGTAAAAAGACTGTAATAACATGTTTAGTGATCATGTGGGTAAGGGATGGAAGTACAAGTGATTCCCCCCCTCTTTCTATCTTTCAATATTCTCTAAACCCTTTAATAAGGTAGTTTTATTTTTATTATAGAAATATTTTAACAGTAGTTAGCACATAAGGCATAAATACTAGTATTACTTCTCAAACTGTTGTTCAGAATACTACAGTTGTTCAGAATACCGCAAAAAGAAAGTGATAAATAAGTCACATAAATGTTAACTTACACAAAGTTTCATTTTGCCTTTTTGTGGGACTTTTAGAAATGTATAATATGGCAATATACATTAATAATATTCAAGAGAGGTTAGAGAGGGAAGCACTGCCCCTAACACCTTTCTTTTTATCCCATTTTTTTGGTGACAATATCTCAACAATTCCATCAAAACACGAGATGGAATATTTTTTCAGTTATCTCTTTAGGAAAAAAAATTACCTGGGAGAAATACACTTTTTTCTTTAAAATAAATTAATTTCTATCACTGATAAATATGTATTTATCTAGAAAGAAAAACATGTTTTAAAAGACTAATGTAATTTTCTATCCAAACTATGTTTTACTAATATACAAGAGCTTTATAAGTAGATTGCTCAAGAAACTAAAAGTGGAAACGTTTAATAAAGGAAGACTACTGGCCCTACCCATATATTAAAACAGAAAATGAAAGTGGGAGAGTTGGTAATGGTGACAAATCAAATCAATCACTGAATCAGGCTGGTTTGGAAAGAACAATATATGGAAAATTAGCAAATAATAAAGGTGTTATTTCAAATCAGAATGGTGGATTATTTGAAGTATGGTGTTAAAATAACTATAGTCATCTGTTAGAGTAATTGCAAAGCTAACTTTATCAAAATAAAGTTGAACTCTATTTACCCTTTATACCAAAGTAAAAATCAGATAGATCAAAGACTTAAACATTAAAAACAAAAACACAATAAAGAACTAGAGGAAAACATACTGAAATTTATCTTTGTGTGGGAAAGGCTCTTCAGAAGCCTTTAAAAAGAGTAAACTTAATTCATTAAGTTTAAATTTGGGCATCAGTCAAGTATCGTAATCAAAGTCAAAAGACAAACTTAAAAAATGCCCCCAACACATATGGTAAAGTACTAAATTTATTAATATAAAGTTCAGTCACTAAAGACTAGCAACAACAACAACAAAAGGGCAAAGTATTCAAACTGTTCTTACTAAAAGTAACAATGAACTTTAAAATCAAAGGTGTTTTATAATTAACACTGCACTGGAAAGGGTATGCAGAAACACATTCTCACACTGTTGGCATGGGCAAGTAGTAATACTGATCAAAATTTAATATAAATGTCTGACCCTGAATTCCACTTCTGACAACATATCCTACTGCACACATGCACAAAAATGTATACTCAAGAATAATCAGCTACTAGGCTGTTGGTTGTTACATAAGACTAGAATTAATTTAAATAATCATGTATGAAAGAACTGGTTATGTATATTATGGATTTGTAGTCACTAAAAAAAAGGCAGAGCAAGTCTATAAATAGCAATATAGGACCCATCTCCATATATTGGGTTTTTAAAAAAGTGGGGGTAGGCTGGGGAGATATATACACACACATACACTACAAACACTTACACTGTATATTCTTCTGTTTGAATTTTTACTGTTCACCTGGGAAACACTTGCTCAGTGCCTAGTATGTGCTAGACACTGCTGAAAGAGCACTTGGGATACAAGATTACTTCTTGAAAGAACAAACTTTAAAAATATTTTTAAATAACTAGGATCTTAATTCATAAGATACCAACTATAGATGTTAATGATAAAATAAACAAATCTGACACAAGAAGTTTAAACCAGGAACTAAAACACAGCTAATCTATACTGTGTTTCCCCGAAAATAAGATCGGGTCTTATATTAATTTTTGCTCCCAAAGAAGCATTAGAGCTGATTGTCCAGCTAGGTCTCATTTTCGGGGAAACATGGTACTTGAATTGCTATAGTCAATCAAAATTAACAATTAGTGTTTCAAAGCAGCTGGATGGGAGACGCAAATCACTCAACAAGCACTTGCAGTTGCTGAAAATTAACCTACCAAATGAGAGAATGTATACCACAAAAGAACAGAGAAAACTCAGAAGATAGCATCTAATATTTGACCAGTATAATCACAAGTATAAATGTTGTCTCCTTACTTAAAATAAAGTGAACCATTCCTGTAGTGATTCTCAACCCTGGAAGCACATTGGAATCAACTGGGAGAAACAGGATTTAAAAACACAGGATTCAAGCCTAGGAACGTGCCTGGCATGTCACTGTTTTTTAAAAACTCTCCAGGCGGTTCTAATGTGCAGCCTCAGTTGAAAACCATGCCTTCCCAGGGGTTCCTAACCTTTTTTGGTGCCACAGAACCTTGGGTCCCTTTCTCGGGAATAATGTTCTTAAATACACAAACTATGAGGGTTTTCAAAAGAAACCTTTGTTGAAATATAATTATTGAAATACTTTTAAAACAAAGTTTTACATAGTAATATTTTTAAAACAAAGTTTTACACAGTAATAGAAATTTAACACATTAAATAACAAGATCCTATGGCAAGTCCAGTGATGAGTGCAACAACCATGTTTCCCAAAAATACGAGCTAGCCCGACAATCAGCTCTAATGCGTCTTTTGGAACAAAAATTAATATAAGACCCGCTCTTATATTATAATAAAACGGTCTTATATAAATTTTTGCTCCAAAAGACGCATTAGAGCTGATTGTCCAGTTAAGTCTTATTTTCGGGGAAACACGGTATTTTGAATATGGTATGTACGTCCCAGCCACAGCTGTTGCTAACACTACTAGAGTGGTTTCTTGCCTATATTCATAATAAAAGGAAAGGCTCAATAGTAGTTTGATTTTCCCCACTCTAGTTCATGGAACCCCTAAAATTCTGTCCACAGACACCTGGAGGAAGGGGTTTCCATGGATCTAAGGACCCACGTAAAGGATGCTGGAGAGCAGGTGTAGAAAACATTTGTTGAGCGTCTATTATGTTAGGCATTAATCACCACTACTCCTTGTTAAGTAACTAATAACCCCATTTCATAAGAAACATAATTAAATTACATGAAACTGCCTAAAGTCCAGTTAGAATCTGACAGAACCATGGCTCAGCTCTTTTCAGAATCTGTTACATCCCTAAATAGTTTCCTCTGGCCAAGGATGTAGTTAAACATTCATAAAACAATCTAGACAGATAATTCTCAATCAAGTCCATTAGCAATGGAAGCTAACCAAAATGCCAACTCTGATCTTTACATGTGGTTGCATGTAATTCCCAGAGCAAGAAGTCATTCATCGTCACAGCTATGAACCTGTTGGGTAGCCAACTGCACAGGTTTGTTTACTGGCCGGGTTACCATAACCCTATAGAACAAAGGAAAATCGCACAGTTTTCTAGTATCCACAAGGAGACTGTGCCTCGTTAAGGAATGGAGTTGCATTAATACCTCCTGACTCTGCTGACAGATTAGAGGAACAAGTCACTTTATAAGAAATTTGCAGCAAGTTTCCAGGGCCCACTTATAATGGAATGAGGTGAGAACTCTGCTTCCTATAGCAGAAGAACTGTCCCATGCTTACATGTTCCCAAACTTATACTATACAAACAATCTATCAAAACCCAGCTTTTGCCTTTAATAAACTGTAATTCCACCATCATTCTTTAGACAGATATTAGTGGGGAATAGTATGGGGCCCCAAGTCAAATGAGCAGAACAAAAGCTAGACTAATTTCCAAGGCATGCACATAACCAATGATATTAGAACTCTGGGAATCTCTTTGATTTGTACAATTTAAAACACCAGTAATGTAATACAACTGGTATGGAGTACACAGAGAGGTACAACTCAAATGAACACAAAAATCAGGAAAAAAATGTGAATTTGATGTATTTCTTTCTTCGTATGAAGAGAAAACACTGAGAGACTCTCTAGCATCTGTTCTATGAATTTTCTAGTAGTAGTGTATTGCTAAAATATCAACTATTTTATTTTCTCTGTAAATAACACGTGTACAACTGGCTAAAAGCATGAAGGGTCAGGTAAACCCACTATGTGTTTCACCTTTCTTATTTTTTAATCATGACTTCACTGAAACATAATCACATCATACATTCGTCCATTTAAAGTACAAAATTCAATGGTTTTTAGTATATTGAGACTTGTGGGACTACCACAGTAAGTTTTAAAACCTTTTTATCAGCCCCCAACCCAAAACCTGTACCCATTAACAGTCATTCCCAATTCCCTAGCCCTAGGCAACCACCAATCTACTTTTGTCTCCATAGTTGTGCAGATGTTTCTTCTAAATGACATCATACAGTATATGTTCTCTTGTTTCTAGCTTTCACTTTGCATGTCTTCCAGGTTCATGTTTTATCATGTATCAGTACTTGCCTTTCTACTGCCAAATAACATTCCCCTCTATGGACATCCCACAATTTATTTATTCATCAGTTGATGGAATAAATAATGGAATAAATGATGGAATTTAGATTGTTTCACTTTAGGTGTGTTCAGTTTGTTTTCTTTTTTCTTAGGTATATACCTAGAACTGAAATTGCTAAGCCATATGGTAATCTTATGTTTAACATTTTGAAGAACTGCCAGACTGTTTTCCAAAGTGATTAAACCATTTTACATTCCTATTAGCAGTGCTACGAGGGTTCCAATTTCTCCACCTCTTCACCAACACTTGTTATTATGTCACCGTGATGATTACAACTATCATAGTGGGAGTGAAATGGAATCTCATTTGGTGTTAATCTACATTTCCTTGACTGCTAATAAAGTTCAGTATTTTCTCCTGTTCTCATTGGCCACTTGTATACCTTTGGAGAAATGTCTATTCAGATACTTTGCCCATTTTTATTTATCTTTTTATCATTGAATTGCAAGAGTCCTTTATATGTTATAGATACAAGCCCCTGATCAGATATATGATTTATAAAAATTTTATCCCATTACAGTGGGTTGTCTTTTCACTTTCCAAACTTAACCTTTTGTTATGTAAAGCTAACTCAGAGAAATTGAACTTAATGACATTGGCCTGACAGGCACCATGCAATATTTCAACAATTGTCAAACTTTTTTGTAAAGAATTGTTTTGCACACTTATTCAGTAACCAAAGACATTTTTTAAATGTGGGTTATTTCTATGAGTATTATTATATTAAAAATTAAAACAAAAAACAATTAAATTCATGTTTAAAACAAATTCCTTTTTATTTAAAAATATTTTCTAAAACAAAAAAGTAAGTAATGAAAATAGCACTGTTTTACATTTTTTGTGGTACTTCATTAACTGAGCTGAAGACACTTTTGCTTGCAATTTATTTTGGATGAAGTATATACTACGTAACTACTTATGTATTCGAAAAGAGAGAAGCATTTTTAATAGTCTTTTCATGATTGTGGATATGTCATGTACCTATGGAAAACTCACTGTTAACAAGCTTTACTGAAACTGCAAACCATTTTCTTTCTACATGGCAGCTTCACTTATATGAGGTCTGATCAAAAAATAAGATGAATGTTTACATTTTAAAAAATGTATTACAGTAAAAGACACATTGCCATTAACCCCCCTAAAAATATTCCCCCTCACTTCGAACACACTTACCACATAATTCTTGCCACTTTCTGAAGCAGTTTTGGAAGTCCTCTTTCGTGAATGTCTTTAGTTGCGCTATTGTGGCTGCTTTGATGTCCTGAGTCGATTCAAAACATTTACCTTTCACGGTCTTTTGACTTTGGGGAAGAGCCAGAAGTCACATGGTGCCCAATCTAGTGAATAAGGTGGATGAGGACACACCGTAATGTTCCTATTGGACAGAAATTGCTGTACCAGAAGCCATGTGTGACTCGGAGCCTTTTCCATTTTGATCACAAAATACAGTGAATGCTGCTGCCGAGTGCCATCCAACGGGAAGGCAGGGATCTTCATTTTGGGAAGAGGCGCACTGAACCTTACTAACAGTGTGTGGCAAGTCAGGTGTGAGCTAGGGTTGAGAGAAGGTGTTTTGAAGTGTACCATAAATTATCCTCCATCATGACAACGCTCCATGTCACACATTGCTTCTGGTACATGGCAATTCCTGTCAAATAAAAAACATTATGATGTGTCCTCATCCACCTTACTTACGGGATCTAGCACCGTGTGACTTCTGATACTTTCTCCCAAAGTCAAAATGATTCAAGACATCATGGCAGCGACGACAATGCAACTAAAGACCCTCATGAAAGAGGACTTCCAGAACGGCTTCAAATTGGTTAAGAATGATGGACAAGTGTGTTCAAAGAGAGGGGGATTAATGGCAATGTATCTTTTACTGTAATAATTTTCTTTTTATTTAAACATTCACTATTGTTTGATCACACCTCGCATTAGGGAGTTAACTGGGGGAGGGAGGTGGAGAAGTGACAAACTATTATATAAATGATTGAAATAAAATTACTACTTCTTCCCATTCCCACTAGGGAAGTAAAACTTGGACAGAAAAAGGTAGTCCTCTTTCTCTAAATGGCTGTCTACTTTTGTGGTAAATAGGGAGGGTATTATGTTAGCTCCCACCAAAATTAAGTTAAAATACAGATCAGTGAAAGTTTAATCAAAGTCAAATGTCAAAACTGGGGGGGTGTCGGGGCAGCCGGATGGCTCAGGTGGTTAGAGCGCGAGCTCTCAACAAGGTTGCCCGTTCAATTCCCTCATGGGATAGTGGGCTGCGCCCCCTGCAACTAAGATCAAAAATGGCAACTAGACTTGGAGTTGAGCTGCGCCCTCGACAACTAGATTGAAGGACAAAGACTTGGAGCTGATGGGCTCTGGAAAAACACACTGTTCCCCAATAAAAACAAACAAAAACTATGGGGGTGTGTGGTAAGTTAAAGGATTTAAACCCATATAAGCTCTTGACCATGACCAACAGAACAAGCTGAGAACAAACCTGGTTTTATGAGTATTTTCCACTACTAAGGGTAATGACTAAATATAGTTGGGGAGAAAAATCAATAAAATAGTATCAAAAGCCTAACCATCCTCAAATAATCTGCAATTTTTTCCTCTACTTATTTTATCAAGAATGTATTCAAGAACAACTTTAAATTAAGTTAAAATACAGATCAGTGAAAGTTTAATCAAAGTCAAATGTCAAAACTGGGGTCCTGTCTAAGTGGTTTGCAATTTTTCATTTACATAAAAATCACCTGTGGTACTTGTTTCAAAGGAAAATTCTCAGCCTCACTTACAGAATCTGTTAAGGAATGTCTGAAATTGGGGTGTAAACACCTGTAGTTTTATAAAGCACCTAAGTGATTATGATGCAATGAACCATGGACTCCATTTTGAGAAAAACCACCTAATCTATCTGTCCTATAAATATATCTTTTTCAAAAATAAAGTGGCATCAGATCTAAGTCACTCCAATTTTTGCTAAAGTACTAAGAAAACTGCATACACTATACTATACATTTGAAATCTTAAGTCTCTCTTGACAGCTAAACTTTTTTTTCAAAATTAAAAGACTAGTGTAGCACTGCAAGACTATCTGCAAGTACTTAGCCACTTCATTTGACAGGTAACATTAGGACTGGAAGCCAGCTTAATCCTGTGTTCCTTTACCAGAGCAACAAAGCTCTACTACATGTCTTTTTGTGTATGAATTTGAATGTGTATCCTTTATGTAATCCCTCAACCCTTCCAAAGACTAAAAATCTACTAAATATGCAACCCAAAAACTTAAAAAGAAAAAAATAAATTAACAGTTATTATTGGTCCAAATAATTATACTTATCATATTTGCTTATTAAATTTGCTTATCCAACCCCTAGGAAACAAATAGCTACAAATTACAAACAAAAACCTTAATCTTTTAGAATTTGAAAAATGTTGCTTCTTTAGACCAAAAGTAGCCAAGATATTAATTCACTAGATAAACTAAGTGATACATTAGGAAAAGATCAATTAGTATATAGTTTTGCCCTTCTGGTTTTACTCAATATTTACTGCTTATTATAAAATAGCCATTAACCTAGAAATAGTTTAAACATTTGCCCAACTCAAGTCCCTTTTTAGATCAATTTTCACATTACCAACTGTCCAGCAGAACAAAAAGACTCAAATTCACTACTAGATCTTGTCTAAAGCGAAATAAATTTAAGAACAATGACAGAAGAGCTTAAAACTATTAATTGTTTTTGGCAATTGTCCACTAAATAGGTACAAACATCTGAATGCAGATTTGCTGTCCCAGAAGGTCTCTCCAGTATGTCAACCCTTGTATTCCCTGAAACTCCTATGATCCTAATGCAGAAAGAATGCAATCTCTCCTAACACAGTACCTTCGGCTGTACCTCTAAGGAAAACCAATACTTTTGTAAACACAGATCACTTTCTCTTAGAAACCAATCATTGTCAAATATTCTATATACCCCAGTTTTCTCAATAAATATTAATAACGATCAAATCAAATTTGCCCCAAACCGGCACACTAAATATCACTTCAAAATAGGAAGGGCAAAAGTAGGAAAGGCTATTACAAAAGATTTTGTTAAAAACAGATACAAATAATTGGGCCCAAAGAAAGCACCGCCTAAGTACTTGATCCTTTCCTTCCCTGTTCCTAACCCCTACACACACACACTTTGGCTTTAAAATTATTTGGCGCTGCTGTTGTTACCTCTTAACTGCTAGTAAGTAGTAATAATTACCCAACAAAATAAACCAGGCTTCAGGTTTCAACATTGTGGGTGTTTGAGCTTTCTTTCCTCATAAGTATATAAGAATACATATTTTTCATATTTTCTGTATCTTCCCAAACTTATTTTTCACCAAAGCAAAACACTGATTTATGGCCCTGAATCCCCTTTTGTTAAGTACTGGCAATTTATCTGTGCTTCTTCAATTCATGAAATTTTCCCAAAGTGAGGATCATTTTGTTTATATTTTTAGGCCTTCTTAATTTTAGGACAGGCGTATAGGTTGCTTACATCTTATTTCTAAGAGACGAGAGTGTAAAAACATCTTAGGGACTTAAAGGTTCATATGAATTGACATGGCCCAACACATTCCTCTTCCTCCTTTTAGCCAACAAAACTTTAGAAACTATCCACTCTTATGTCCAAAATATTTTATTTTGCATTACTTATGCATCTGTTTCACAAATGATTAAATTCTTTGAAAATGTGTAATGTATCACATATAACCTTAGTACAAAATTCATCCATTCATTTACTGAACACTTTTAAGAATCAAAACAGTATTTCCTAGGTTTTTAAAATGCAATGATAAATACGGCAGCCCCATCAACCCAAGCTCAAATTCAGTGGAGGGAACTCTAAGCAATAGCTTACTAAATGCTGTAGGAAGTAGTGCATAAGGTAAAATAAGGCTAAGAAAGAATGAGATCAAAAGTTGAATCCAGCAGTTAAAAAAAAATCTGTAAGATAAAAATACAGTCATTCCACACATGAACCAGATGTGTTCATTAGGGAGAAAAAAACTATATGCACATGATTTTGTCCCCATTAAACTGGCAAAACCAGTAAACACAAAGCTCCAGGAGAATACCCACAAACACTGGAAGGTAATTTAAATAGCTCCCTAAATGCAAAACAGAACTTCCTTACAAGAGCAAAAAAATTTACAATAAACCTTAGTCGTGATTTTGGCTGTCTACAATCATTTCCCTCTTTCAAATGGCACAAATCCAGAGATTCAGTACCAAGAAAGAAATGACCATCCATATTTTTGACTTAAATAAGATATTATTTGGTTTATTCAACAAACTTTTTTTTTAGAGCTTCAATGCTAAAAGGCTAAAAGAAATCTATCTACACTTCATGTATTGCAAAGTTCTGTCTATCCCATCCGTTGGCATCTTTCCTAAGCAAATCCATCATTCAGAGTGCTTTTGTATTCTTCACTTCATGTCATTTTAGGCACTCCTCTTTTCCTCTAAATTTTCACTGACTGTTGTCTTATACATAAGACAAGCTAGTTGATTCATATTTTTAATCATGGTACTATTTAAATTATCATTTTGTTTAAAGTTGAATCCCAGTATCTGGGATTCAGCTTTAAAAGCAATGGAGATGGGAAGAGCGAGTGAAAGTATGGAGAAAACAAGATTTGCAATGAGTTGAAGATCTATGATAGGAACATTATACATTATATTATTCTTTCTTTTTTTACATGCTTGAAATGCATCATTAAAAAGTTAAAAATTATACAAAGATGACTGTTAGTATTCAGATATCAAAAATGTCTTTCCAGAAATCCAGTGATACTCAATCTTTGAAAAGGAAAAAAGGGAAACTTCTTTACAGAAAAATATGAGCCAGTACATAAAGAATAAGAAGTTTTAAAAAGCCACCATTTGCCACCTCCAATATAACGACTGATTTATTCAAAGATTATCAATTGATAACTAGGTAAAAAGTTAATGAGGAACACAGTATCAACCCAGATTACTAACTGTAAAGGGGAAAATAATCCTTTACAATGAAGCAGTAACCCCAACCAAGTGATCAAACTTAAACATCACAAACAGTGGAACAACCTAGCAAGAAGTGCCTTTTGATGTAATGTTATAAGTATTCTATCCAACAATATTTAACCTAAATATTATCAGAGCTCTGAGTTTAGTTTTTCAGAAAATACAGACGATGAAGGGGACAAGTTAAATGACAAACGCAAAAATCAAATAAACCCAAAAAGTGAGAAATTCTAAAAGTAAACTAGATTCTTCAAATAGACAATATCCTAGGGGAGAAAAAATTGGGAACTACTCAAGAGACGTAACCAAATAATGCAATGTGAACCTAGATTAGATTCTGATTAAAAATGAAAAACAACCAAACCCTATAAATCACGTTCTTGGGACAACTATGCAAATCTGAATATAGACTGGATTTTAGAAATGATATGATGACAATTTTCTTACGTGAGAAAATGTTATGATGGTTATATAAGGGCATCAATGCTGAATTATGTGGGGCTGATGCTAAAATGAGAATGTTGAAATATGTGGTAATAAAATATATGTTGACTTACTTTCAACTAAATATGTATGGGGAGATAAAGCAAATGTGGTAAAACGTTTAACAATTGATTCTAAGTGAAGAATTGTACTATTGGTGTTCATTGCACTTTTAACTTTTTTCTATGTTCTAAACTTTGCACAATAATACTTTTGGATGAGATTGTTTTCCTCTGTAAAATTTCACCACCTCTCTCCCATTTAAAATGTTCAAGGTCATGGCAACATTTCAGTGTCTTTACAATTTTAGATGAACATATTCACAATGAATTCTGGAACCTTTCAGTGAAACTTCACTGCATAGCACTCCTCGACTTTCAGAGGACAAAATATGAGCCCAGAAAGAGGATAAGATTAGATAAACAGATTTGATTTAATAATTTTAAGACTTTGTATTCTTGGGCATCATGTAAAATGTAAATAAACACTGCAAAGATTTTAGGACTGAAATCAGTCGACAAGTAAACACAAAATTCAATGAGGCAAACTTTCAAGACATAATAAAACTGACAGTCACCCAATATCCCAATAGGAATGCTCCAATCGTGCCTCATCTCTGTCAACCTCCACTTTACAAGCTGGAGACTTGAAAAACGAAAACCTAAGTGTATTTCGTTGCTATGGCAATGAGAAATTTCAGAAAATTTAGACTCTGCAGGCTAGTCCATTTTAAAAACTATTTACCTAAATATATCAGGACATAAATCGAAAAATAAATTGAATAACATCTTTCATAAAATATCAGTTTTATTTTTCAAACTAAACGGTAAACACTATCCTACGAAACTCTAAAGAGCAAAAGAAACAAATCACTTATCAAAAATGTGAATTTTAAAATATTTAAACGTCACTTATATCCGTATTAAAACATGCTTTTATTTACAGGGGTCAAAACAGACTTCTCGTTTCCGATCTATCAAATCCTGAAATATCTGTCTCGCTGGAAAACGAAAATCAAATGTGAATAGAAGCGAGAGAAAGCCACAAAATTCCTAAATCGCAGCACAATCACGCTTTACTCCCAAACTGTTTCCTTCATTAGCTCAGGCAAGTGTATTTCCCCAGATTAGTTTAGTCTCAAATTATTTCTCAAGCTAGTAGTAACCTATTTCTGAGTACAGTATATATCGGTGAGAGGGCGGAGGGAATACTGTCAAGTTTTTCGAAAACAGCGAGTATACGTTAAAATAATCAATTCCTAAGAACCTAAACATCAAGATGGTATCAAAGGAAGGCATCCAATTAGAGTAGTCCCAGGAGCCTAAAATGGACCAAGCAGCTTCCTGGCTATTGTCTAAATCAAATATTTGTTCATTATTAACGCCTAAAACAGAGAAGCCAATAAACAATTTTAAGTCTCAGTCAGACATTGTTCCCCATTTCCACCATCTTCCTGTACCGGGTCCTCCGAGTTCATTAGACCCTTGATCCCTTCCTCAAGCGAACATGGCTGGAGTACTAGGACGAACAGAGACATGGAGAGAAGAGGTCGCCACGAGGCCCCACCACTCTCCTTCCTCACCTGCTCCGTGGCTGCGTCTCCTGACATGGCCTCAGATGGTTAGAATGTGCGAACTGGCCCGCGATGCGAAGCTAGAAAGGAAAATTTAAACTAAAAACCACCCCCAAACCAATAAAATTACCCCCTGCCCAGCGGAGCCAGACAGCCAACACGAATTGCCGCCGCCCACTCAGATATGAATTAAAATGGCTGCGCCCCTGCCGGCCGAGAGAGAGGTGTGGCGTTTGTGTTAACTTCCGGGGCAGTGGGCGGGGTTAAGGTCGGAACTCGCCGTTTACTCAGCACGCAGGAGCAGAGCGATCCCAGGGGGGCGGATCCATTGCCTTGATGACGTCACGGCACTGGGCTGGAGAGACTGTTGCTGAACTGGTTGCGACCGGCTAGGAGGCGGGAAACTTTGGTTAGAGGCTCGCGCGCCTCTTGGAATTTCATTATCAAGCTGTGGATCCCGGTTTTTCAGTGTTGAAGCCTGACTATCAATCAGTTAAGTTCAAGCACACTGGCCATCTTAGGAAGCAATGCTAAGTGTTAAATGCCTCCTGTATTTTGGAAACAAGGAATCTATCAAGGTTTTCTATGGTCTCAGCTAGTGCTTTTTACGCTTCTTGGGGATGAGAGGGACAAATCAAGCCCATATTAATTTATACTGTCACCATCTACTATTGTGTCTAAGGCTTTGAAGTCAGTAAGACCCGCGCTTTAAGTTCTATCTCACCATGGTTCTAAGTAAGTAACCTTCGGTAATTGAACTTCCCCATGCCTCAGTTTCCTTGCCAATAGGCAGGAATAACAATAGTACTTGCAATTTTAGTAAGTTATACATGCAAACATGCTCAGAACAATACCTTGCATTGTCCAAGATTAAGTGAGAGCAAGTCTCAAACTTCTTTTCCATTCACGGATCATAATTATATGTCTCCTTCCACCTCCCTTGCCTGTAGTGGCCTGTGCCCCAGACAAAGTGAACAATTCAACTTTTCCTGTACACCCCTTATTCTTTTCAGTCTCCCACTTCTGCCCATATTTTCATCTCTGCCCTTTGCACAGCCTGAATTCTTACCCTTCCAAGTAATCAGACACATGAACAAAAGATGTATGTTGACGTGTTAATTAACCATTGAACAACAGAGTACTAGTTAAATATGTAACAAGGTATCTCTACAATGGAATGTCATACAAGCAGTAAGCTGAGCTAATGTACAATTACAAACTGACAGACATCCATGATATTAAGTGAAAAAGAATACAAAAATAGTATATATTACCAGTATATAGGATGTACAGTATATTATGTATATATTTATATACAGTACCTAGATTGTGTCACATAATTTTCCTGTTTGTCTGTGATGAACTAGTGTAAGAATAATGCCAAATTCTCATGGATATTAGCTATGCTAATAATTCACCTTCCAAGTGGGTCAAAATCAGTGGTACTTCTGAGTGAATTAAAAAGCAATCAAAATTTTGTTTTGCAATAGCTATCCTTTGAAATGTGTAAATCATCACTAGAGCTGGTAATACTGTCCTGTATTACAGTTTATTTAACATTTTTAGAATTTATTTAGTTCATTCCTTTCATTAACTCCCAACATCATTTTAAAGATGAAAATAATTCTGATACCAAAATTATACAAGGTTGGCACTTTATAACTAATCCTAAAGCCAGTTTTACTTATAAACAAAATTGGAAGAAAATCAAAAATCAAAATCACCAAATTGAAAAAAGCACTGAGCTTAAATAAATATATATATAATATATATATTATATATATATAATGCAGGATAGTTATATTTATCATCCATAAGGATGGATTAACATTAAGAAATCTATTAACAAAAGAAAAGAAACACAAGAAAAGAAAAAAGAAATCTATTAACAAATATATTGTCATATTAATAATTTTAAAAAATTTACCATCTGATATTTATTAAAAAGTATTTGATAAAATTCCACACACATTTATGATTTAAGAAAAGGAAAATCTCTAACTAGGAATAAAAGGAAACTTCCCTATCTGCTAAAAAATATTTCCCAGAAATCCTCAGCAGACCATATTAAATTACAGTAATGGCCACCTTTCACTTGTATTGCTACACTGTACTGGAGGTCCCAGCTAATGCCAAATGAAGTACAAATGTTGGAAAGTAAGACAAATCTGTCAATGGTTTCAAACAATATGATTTTCTACTTAGAAAATTCAAGTAAACCAATTGACGAATTATTAGAAATAATAATAGAGTCCAGTAAAGTGGCCAATAAAAGATTAACTTATAAAAATTAATAGTTCCCTATACTCCAGCAGTAATGGATTAGAAAAAATGTCATAAATGAAAAGATATGCTCATAATAGCAATAAAAACCATAAAACATCCAGAAACAGCTGTTGTTCTGGTCACCTATGACCTTCCAATTGCCAAATGCAGTAATCAGTCTTTAGGTCTCTATCTTATTTGATCAATCAGCAGTGATGAAGCTGATCACTCCCTTCTTTTGGAAACATTTTTGTCACTTGACATCCAGAATACACATTTCTTGGTTTTGTCACTACCTCATTGGCCACAACTATATAGTAGTATACATACACGTCTTCTGAGTGATGTTGGCTGAGATATATATGTATAATGAAAGACAAATAAAATACTATTACCACATATATTGTAATATTTTATTACTACGAATTTTGCCACTTGCAGTGTTTCCATGAATCCCCCAGGTGGCAGACAAATACAATTTCCACTTGATTGAACAAACTTGGTAGAGTATTACATCCTTACTGCAAATCATTAGAAATATTCATCAGAATTTCGGAGTACAGTCTAAGTATACTTACCATATGATTAAGGAACTAACTTTTCATAACTGACACACAATTTTGTTAGAATCATAAATGGCAATTGTTAAATTGCTGAGCAATCATTGTATTATAATTAGGCACTCTGATAAATATATATTCCACTTGACCCATCATTCTAAACACTTACCGTAGAAATGTATCTGCTGGCTATGAATGCTAATATCGGTCCTTTGGAATCTGAAAAAATCAATTAAGCATCACTGAGAATAAAGCAAAAGCTCTAATCAATTGGTTGTATTTTTTAAAAAATCTTTGGAGATTTCTATAGTTATTTCTAATTTTAAACTCATGTCAGTTAAAATTGGTCATAAAAGGCTGAGTGTATATTATACTTGATATAAGATACCCACTTGGCTGTAAATACATTAAGCATACCTGACATCCTCACCCTCACAGCTATATTTTAATGTTTCAGTCTGCTTTTTATATTTTGATCTATTTTACAAAAAGTTTAATAGGCACATGACTACAGCTATGTAGAGGGATGGGCAAATATTTTAAAAGCTTGTTTGAGAAGGACACAAATATATCTGCAACTTTGTTTTTTAAAGTATATAAAACACTTTCAAGTAATGAGTTTTCCATATACATGATAAAATTGCCTGGAATGACTGTTGACTCAAATTGAATTTGAATGTTAATTAAACACATTTACACATAAACACATGTTTTATACATTTCTTAAGTTTAATCTGACTCTACTAGTTGAGTCCAAAATGATTTGAAAAGTAAAAATAAGGGCTGATCAGTTGAAAAAAACATCTGGGAATTGTTAAATATATTCATTGTTCTAAATATTTTTAAAACTTTCTTAAATTAGTTAAAGCACTAGAACAACAATATTGGTTAAAACAGAGAGGGAAAAAAAGCAATTACAACGTCAACAATTTGAAAAACAGTTTTTATTACACACAGTCCCTTTTGTATTCAATTATATGCATACATTTTTTCCTGTTGGGAATACTCGTGTATAGTTTTGATTTCTGTGGAGGGCTATTTTTTGTTTTTAAAAATGTGACACCTGGGCCTGCCTGGTGGCTCAGGCGGTTGGAGCTTCGTGCTCCTAAATCCAAAGGCTGCAGATTGCATTCCCACATGGGCCAGTGGGCTCTCAACCACAGGTTGCCGTTCAACTCTTCGAGTCCCACAAGGGATGGTGGGCAGCACCCCCTGCAACTAAGATTGAACATGGCACCTTGAGCTGAGTTGCCGCTGAGCTCCTGGATGGCTCAGTTGGCTGGAGCATGGGCTCTCATCCACAAGGTTGCTAGTTCAATTCCTCAAATCCTGCAAGGGATGGTGGGCAGCACCCCCTGCAACTGGACCTGGAGCTGAGCTGTGCCCTCCACAACTAAGACTAAAAGGACACAACTTGAAGCTGAATGACACCCTCCACAACTAAGATTGAAAGGACAACAACTTGACTTGGAAAAAAGTCCTGGAAGTACACACTGTTCCCCAATAAAGTTCTGTTCCCCTTCCCCAATTAAAAAAAAAAAGTGACGCCTATATTAACTGGTGTGACATAGACTTTATATTGCTTCCTATGGCCTCTTAAGAAGCTAAATACTTTTGTTAGGTATGGGCACCAGAATCAAGTCTACCCAATAGATAGACTCCACACTCATGAATTAAACAATCCAATTACATGTACCCTACTTGAAAAGCTGAAGCTGGATGAAGAGACAGTAGCGGGGAGAGAGAGAGATAGAGAGAGAGAGAGAAACCAAGTGGATGCTGGTGTAACCAGTCCTAGAATCATTTCAGTTATGAAATGGCTTAACATTTTAAAACTGCGCATGTCCTTACAGTTAATCTTTTTCCCTTAAGACTGAATGAACTTCTATTCTTTGCCACCTAAAGTGTGACACAACCACATTTTGATAAATTATCAATTCATGCCCACTTTCCCCTTCTTTTTCAGTTCCCTTACCTTTTATGTAAGCTTGTTCACCAAATGATTCATTTGAAATAGAAATAATTTTTAAAAACTAATTTAAACTCCGAAAACAACTTGATGTTGCATAAAAATAATGAATATTTTAGAACTTTGCTTCCACAGTTTCATCATTATCCTTAGTCCTGGAAACTGTATAAAAGATGTATTCATTTTCTAGTGGAAAAATCTACAACCTCCATAAATTTACATTATAAAATGCCAAGTCTGTTTTCAGGACATTAATCTGGCCCACAAAAGACTCTCAGTAAAGTATGCATGCCTCATAATTTTTGGTGTGATAATACTATTCTGCACAGTAGTATAATACTACCACTATACATATCTGCGTGGTGATTTTCATCCAAAGACTCTAGACTCTGTGATGGTCATTTAGTTGTTTACTGGTAATAGTACATAGTAGGATGGAATGTGCTATCCCTGGCACAAACAGTCCTGCTGGAAACTTAGAGAGAATAAAATGTCTCCATACTTCAGTGACTACAGAGAAAACTTTTTGGAAAAGAGAGAAAGCAAAGTTCCAAGAAGTATATATTTATTATCTCTGTGCTGGTTAGCTGGAACTCTTTGTCAATGAGGTCATAGTTTTCATCCCAGTGTGGCTCATTTATCTTTGCTAACTTCCTTAATCATAACATGTACCCCTAACCCCAGCCAACTGCTTGATAAATGTCTCTTCTTGGTCCAAAGGAGGCCTGAAAAGAGCATAAAATAATCTGTGAAAATCCACCACTACAATTGGAAAAATAATTTAAAATGCTTGTCCAACTGACAATAGATTAATAAAGTTACCGTTTTCATCTAGACACTGGTTAGTAGTCATATAGAAAGCCTACATATACAGACAATTCCTGAATGATTCTAGATGAATTATTGATTCATCCTAATAGTGACAAGATTTCCCAAATGTGTTTCATTGTGTGTCAATTAATGTACAGATGGAGCCTTATTCATTATTTATTTTTATTTTATAACTGGAAGTTTGTACCTTTTGACCACCTTCACCCACTTTGCCCAAACCCAACTCCCACCTCCGGCAACCACCAACAATCCGTTCTATCTATGAGGTTGTTTTTTATTTTATTTTGTTTTATATTTCACAAAAAAAGTGAGATCATACAGTATTTTACTTATAAAATTAAAGACATGGTATTCTAATTATTCTTTAGTAATAAAGTTTTAAATTTATTTTTAATTTTGAAAATTATAAAATTATAGAAATGTAGTTAATACAGAAATATAAAAGGAAAAAATAGTCCAGTTTAAAGAACACTTTAAAAAACCATTATTAACATTCTGCTGTTTTACTTTCTAACCATTTTATTGATACTTTAAAATTAGTTATGATTATTTTATATATGTGGATGTAAGAAATGTCCAAACCTGTAGAAAATTTGTACAAGTTCATTAGAGGGGCTGGCTGGGTGGCTCAGGTGGTTGGAGCCCTGTGCTCCTAACGTCAAGGTTGCCGGTTCAATTCCCACATGGGCCAGTGAGCTGCGCCCTCCACAGCTAAGATTGTGAACAGCTCCCTCTGGAGCTGGACTGCCATGAGCAGCCAGAGGTTGGCATGGACTACCATGTGCTGCTATGAGTGGCTGGCAGCCATCGAGAGTGGCCGGCAGCCAGCAAGAGCTGCTGTGAGCGGCCGAGCCGACCGACAACTGGTGACCATCTGCCTCAGCCGAGGGGAGCGCAAGGCTCATAATACCAGCATGGGCCAGTGAGGTGTGTCCTATACAACTAGACTGAGAAACAATGGCTTGAACCGGAGTGAGGGCGGAAAGGCGGAAGCAGTGGGGAAGCAAACAAAAAAAAGACTGAAAAAAAAAAAAGAGTTTATTAGAGCCAAACTGACAACATATGCTAGGGAGCAAGATCTCAAAATGCTCCCAGGATTTCCTTCTTTTTTAATGGCTGAATAATATTCAATTTTGTGTGTGTGTGTGTGTGTTTCCCTTGTATATATACCACATCTTCTTTATCCATTCATCCATTGATGGACATTGAAGTTGTTCCCATGTCTTGGGTATTGTAAATAATGCTGCAATTAATGGGAGTGCAGATATCTTTTTTAGTTAGTGTTTTCGCTTCCTTCAAATAAATACCCAGAAATGGAATTGCTGGATCATATTGTAGTTCTATTTTTGATTTTTTGAGGAATCTTCGTGCTGTTTGCCATAGTGGCTGTACCAATTTACATTCCCACAAAGGTTCCCTTTCTCCACATCCTCACCAGCACTTGTTATTTTTTGTCTTTTTGATAATAGCCATTCTGATAGATGTGAGTTGATATCTCATTGTGGTTTTGATTTGCATTTCGCCTGATGATTAGTGATGCTGAGCACCATGTCATGTACCCATTGTACATCTCTATGTCTTCTCTGGAATAATGTCTTTTCAGATCCTCTGCCCATTTTTTAATTGGATCATTCATTGTTTTGCTATTGAGTTATATTAGCTCTTCATATATTATTGATATTAATCTCTGTCAGATATATGATTTGCAAATATTTTCTCCCATTCCTAGGTTGCCTTTTCATTTTATTGATGGTTTCCTTTGCTATGCAGAAGCTTTTTAGTTTGATGTAGTCCCATTTGTTTATTTTTGCTTTTGCTACTGATAGAGCCTTATTAAAATGAAGGAAACAAAGGGTTTTAAAAGATTAAAAATCTGAGCACTCTAATTTTGTATCAAAATCATTCACTTGAAGCACACCAAATCAAATAGCTGAGAAAAAATGTGAGGATTTTTTTTGTTTGTTTTTAAGTAAAGTACTTAATCATGCAATGAATTTTTTCCTAAAGTAAAATCCTAAAAAGAACTCCACTATGGGGACCAAATTTTTAAAAAGTGCACAACTTTTAGAAATGACAATACAACAAAATAAACCTAATCAGTTCTGGAAAAGTTTCTTAATTTTGGATCAAAATTTTGTGTAACTGTATATTGACATACAAGAAGTTAGGTACAATATGTGACTGTATGAATCTCATCTATAAAATCATTTCCCTTGACATTTTAGGAATGTAAGTCTTCTGATGGATGAAAATTTTGGGGACAGTTTCTTCTGTCCTCTTACTTTCATCAGGGACCATCACGTGGCTCTTTGTAGAACGGTGTGGTTATTTCTTCCTCTTACATCATGGAAGTCCCATAAGCCCAATCTCTCATTATGCCTGAAGATATCAGAACTGTTTAAAAATCTCATGTTTAAATATTTAATCCATCAACCTATATTGAGGTTCTATTCTGTATTTTGAACAAAATACTGTGATTCAAAGATAAGTAGGATACAGTCTCTGCCTTCCAGAAACTCAGTATGAATTTAAATGCCTAATTACTAACTTCCCTTGAAAAGTATAAATAAATTCTAGGGGCAGCCCGATGGCTCAGTTGGTTAGAGCGCAAACTCTCAACAAGGTTGCCGGTTCAATTCCAGCGTGGGATGGTGGGCTGTGCCCCCTGCAACTAAGATTGAAAATGGCGACTAGACTTAGAGCTGAGCTGCGCCCCCACAACTGGATTAAAGGACAATGGCTTGGAGCTGAGGGGCCCTGGAGAAGCACACTGTTCCCCAATATTCCCCAATAAATTTTTTTTTAAAGTATAAATAATTCTAGGTTTCACTTTAATAAAGATATTTAAACATTAGAATGCAACTATGAAAATGATGGCAGGAACTCACTGACAATGTTAGACTTATTAAATATGAAGCTGTCAGTTGTCCCCAAATTGATCTATAGTTTCAAAACAATTATCATCAAAATATAAGCAGGATTTTTTAAGAATGTTGATGAGCCTATTCTAAATTTATGCAAAGAAATAAAGAACAAGGTTGGAGTCTTACACTGCTTGATTTTAAAAGACAGTCTGGTATTGACAAAAGCACAGACACATAGACCAATGGAACAAAATGGGGAGTGCAGAAATATTAATAGATCCATTCAAGTACAGCCGACTGTAAAAGTAAGTCAACAGAGAAAAGATAGCCTTTTCAGCATATGCTCTCAGAACTATTGGATATCCATGTACAAAAAAACTAAATCTTGACCTACTTCACAATTTATACAAAATTAACTTAAAATTGATCACAAACCTAAGTAAAACTATAAAACTTTTAGGATAAAACAAAGAAGAAAAAGAATTTTACCTTGGATCAGGGAAAGAGTTCTTAGATATGATTCCAAAAGCAGTTTTAATTCATAAAGAAAATATTGATAAATTGGACTTCAAAAGTAAAAATAAAACAATTTGTCCTTTGGAAGTCACCATTAAGGGAATAAAAAGACAAGCCACGAACTGGGAGAAAATATCTGATAAAAGAGTTATATCCAAAATATGTAAAGAACTCTTGAAATTTAACAATAAAGAAGCAACACAATTAGAAAATGCGCAAAAGATTTGAACAGCCACTTCACCAAAGAATATAAACAGATGGCAAATAAGAACATGAAAAAATACTTGATTTAGTCATTAAAGAAAAGACAATTGAAACCACGATAGGATATGACTGCAAACCTATTAGAATGGCAAAACAACAACAAAACCTGAGAATACCAAGTGCCAATGAGGATGCAAAGCAACTGAAACTCTTATACATTGCTGGTGGAAATGCAAAATAGTACGGACACTTTTGAAAACAGTTTGGCAATTTCTTAGAAAGTTAAACATACACTTACCAGGTGACCCAGCAATCCCATTCTTAAGTATTTTCCCCAATATAAATAAAAATTGTTTTCACGTAAAAACCAGATACAGATGTTTATAGCAACTTTATTCATAATCTCTAAAGACTGGAAACCAAATGTCCATTAATTGTCTAAATGAATATACAGTACATCTATATAAAGAAATACTATTCAGCAATTAAAAGAAACTACTGTTGATACATGGAATAGTACAGATAAATCTCAAATGCGTTATGCTTAGTGGAAGAAGCCAGACTCAAAAAGACTATATACTGGTTGATTCTATTATGTGACATTCTAGAAAGGGAAAAACTATAGGGATGGAGATCAGATCAGTGGTTGCCAGTTATGGCAGTTATGGCACTTGGCAGTATGACAGGTCTAAACTTGTATGATCTTCCTTCTTTGTCTCTTTTGCTGAATACTCCTTATCTCCAAAATTTAGAATGCGCCAGGACTTAGTTCTCTATCATAATCTTTGCCTTGGTGATCACATTCAGTTCCATGGCTTCAAATACCAGCTATCTATTGATTTCCAAATTTATTTCTTTAGCCATTACCTTTATTCTGCTTTCCAGACTTACTAAACTAATTGCCTGTGATATTTGAACTTGGGAATCTATAATAATAGTATCTCAGAAAATGGCAACTACATCTTTCACATTGCTTAGGCCAAAATGTGGTCATCCTTGACTTCTGTCTTTCTCTTACACCCTATCCGAGCTGCAATTCTAGTAAATCCTGTCTTTAAAAAAAAAAAAAAAAAGCCAAAATCTGATCACTTCTCTCCACCCCTACTACCTCCACCCTGCTCCAACATACAATCAATTCTCAACTGGATTATTGTGGTTGCCTTCTAACTGGTCTCCCTGCTTCTGCCCTTGATCCCTATGTTAGTTCAGAAGCCAAGACAGGGTTAAATATACAAGAAATGTATTATGGAAAACATTTGTGGGAGAAAATGAGGGAATTAGGAGAGGCTCAGAGAGCTGTCAGACTGTGATGCAAGTTTGACCCCAAAAAGAAAGAAGGGTTTGGTGGAATAGCCTTAGGCTGCTATGTAGTTAAGGAAAGTCCTTGAGCCAAAGTCATCAATCAGAGGAGTCCTGTGATTCCTGGGAAGAGGACTGCTCTGCTCAGTCATTGGCTGAGAGCAGCCAGTGCAAAGCATGGCCTCAAAATGCTACAGCTGTGGCCCTCAATCAATTATCCTTCTTGCAGTAAGCTGTTGAGAGTGCTTTCCAGTAGCTACCATATCCCCTTCAGTCTATTCTCTATCCAGTTGTCAGATTGATCCGCTAACATGTACCCGGTCACCTCACTCTACTGCTCAAAACCTTCTAATCACTTTCCATTTGATTCAAAATTAAACCAAACTCCAAACATGGACTGCCCCAATACTATAAGAGATGCAATCAATAGGTCCTCAACCCCTAAACTGAAACATTTGTGGCAGATGTGGGGTAGTCCGACCTGGTAGTCTGCTCTGACCAGATTTAGTAAGGTCAGAAGATGTTGGCTTCTTTGAAAAAGTACAGTTTGATGTCGCTGGAATCTTGTTATATGTTAGACCACTTTCTCAGAGTGTTAGATCCTAGGATACTGAGAGGACTGTATCAACATAAAATCCTCACATTTATTTTTCCAATGAGAGAATAAGAAAAGTATGCATGCTTGAGGTTTTCTTGAAGAAGAATCCAAAGATTCATCTACAACCAGGGACTCTTAAGGTTGTTTAAGTAGATTGGAATTTTTCCCTTAGTCCTAGTAGACTAATTTGACTTTGTTTTCTATTCATCACTCCTAGAGGCTGTAGAAGACTCTGGGGGGAAAAAAAAGTAAAAGGAACAAGGGCTACTTGGAGAAATGGTTGACACCAAGGTTGGGGCAGGGAAAGACAGTGAGTTCAAAACATCTTATTGTATCAGAAAATAAGGAAGTGCTAAAAAACTGATGGGGTCACAGGAGCCATCTTGAAGAGGGTACAACTGGTCAAATATTGGTCAATTTGAGCATCAAAATAAATAACAGGAATGGATTATAACTCATTGATTAACAAAAAAGAATATGAACGCATGTTATTACAGAAAAAATATCACCATTTATAGCCCCCATGGTAATAATTGATTCATACAAGAATCATCAATAAATACTGAAACTATTATGTGAAAGACTGTTGGGGAACAGCCTACTCACACAGTCTCAAAATACACTCTACAGAATATTTCCTAATTATAAAGGGAAAATATATTTTTATATTACAGAAATTCAGGAGGAACTTAGCAAAATGAACAAAGTTAACACAATAATGAAGCAATCTGACCCCCTCAGGTTTGATGATTCATTAGAAGGACTCACAAAACTCAAAAATCTGTTATTCTTCATTGTCATGCGGGGTGGCCTGCGGGGTCCCAGCTCCCACTCACCACACAAGAACACAGGATGTGGCTAGGCCAAAAAGGAACACCCACAGAGCCATAGGTAGGGGAGTCATACCACTATAGTCTCACTGGAGGCTGGATTCACACGATGCACGACCTGCTGTCTGCTTTTCTGCCAACCGACCAACCGACCAACCGACTCTCCTCGACTCCCCTCGACTCCCACTCTCCAGCGCAGCTGCGGCAGTTATATTAGTGGCCAATGGCTCAACGGTTACAGCTGAAGGCCAACTAGCCACAGCTGATGGCCATCTACTACCCAGGCCAGCACCTTTCCACGTGAGGCCAAGAACCTGAAACTGCTCTCTGGGGCTCTGTCCCCACACTCAAAGTTAGTTTATTAAAGTAAAACGATATAGATTAAAATCAGCAAAGTGAAATCCTTTGCTGAGGCAAAGTGTAGGAGAGACCAGGTAAGCTTTCGAAGTAAATTGTCCTCTCCCAGTGGGGTCACATGGACAGCACTTAATTCTTCCAGCAACTGTGTGTGACAATATGTGAGAAATGTTGCCATCCAAAGAAGCTAACCCAAGTCTTGCTGTCCAGGGTTTTATTGGGGATCAGTAACATAGGCATGTAGCACATATGACTGGCCTTAGGTACCCTTTGGGGACAGAGCCAGGAGTGCAGTTTCCAGGCTCTCGGCCTCACATGGAAAGGTGCTGGCTCAGGTAGTAAGTGTCCATCAACTGTGATTGGATGGCCATCAGCTGTGGCTAGTTGGCTGTCAGCTGTAACCAGTGAGCCATTGGCCACTAATATAACTGCTGTGGCTACGCGAGCAGCAAATGGGAGCTAGCAAGAAGATGGTGGCTGAGCAAGCAAGCATGGATTGCAGTTAGCACGGCGGGTTGCAGCTAGAAAGTGGGGTTGGTTGGTTGGCAGAAAAGCAGACGGCAGGTTGCAGATCGTGTGGCTCCTGCTTCCTGTGTCTCCAACCCAGCCGCCAGCGAGACTATAATGGTATGACTCCCCTATCTATGGCTCCATGGGGGTTCCTTTTTGGCTTCACCATGTCCTGCGTTCTTATGTGGGGAGTGGGACCAGAGACCCCACTTGACACCCGCGTGACATACCCAGTCTCCAGAACTCCAGAAGTTAAATTGATACAGGATGGTCTGGTGCCTCAGGCATATAAAAACAGGTAGTCATCACAAATTGGTTTATTAGCATATATTATCTGGTCAAACTGATACAGGATGTCCTAAGACCCAAACACCCTTTACAGGCAGGATATTCCAAGGGTTCAGAGGTTATCTCCCAGGACCAGGTCCAGGTCCAACCCTTCCTTTAGAATGTGCAAAGTTTGAGCAATCAAGCCTGCTGAGTTAACCCTTTATGGTATCCCACCTGATAGGAAAAGGATACAAATCAACAATGTAGTATCCTGGCAAAATTTTAACCTAGATCTTGTCATGAGAAACCATCAAAGATAACCAGATTGATTGACATTTGGCATAAGAGTTGTTCTGACTCTTAAAAAATATCAATATGATGAAAGACAAAAATAAAAAGATGGGGAGCAATTCTAGGTTAAAGGAGACTAAAGAGACATCACAACTAATCACTATATGTGATTATTTATTGGATGTCCTTGATCAAAACAAAATACAACACGTGTGTGTCGCGTCCTGGGCAACATGGGCAGTGAGGATGCGAGAAGGGGCCGCTTTGGGTTAAGTTTTAAGAAAGAAACATACAGAGACTTAATGCAGTTAAATCTCAAAAGGCCAGGGGTCTCACAGTTCTGAAAGACTGGAACCCAGAATAAAGTTGACTGGAGGTTTTTATTGATAAGTATACAAGGGAGTAGCAGTGTTTTTGGCACCGTCTGTGGGACTCATTTATCATGTTACAGAAACAACTCAAACCAATTATGTTGATCTTTAAACAGCTGAAGCAGAAAGTCCTTGAGGTGAGGTATGCAACTCTTTTAAGGGACATATATAACATGTTGAAGTTGTTTCACAGAGCTGAGCAGAGAGAGTTTAATCTTATCATTCTCAAGACTTTTCTCCCAATTAGGTGAGAAGGAAAAGCAGAGTCAGCAGCCGCTTTTCTCAGGCAGGGGGAAGGGGAGACAAGGCTCCTTCCCAAATCTTTCTAAGGCAGCTCATGGGGCTCTCCATGGGGTTCCGTCTGGCTTGAGTTGCCCCCCCATCCCCCCCTACTGGTGGGGGATCTTACTCGTCTTTGGCCGCAAACCCTCTTTTGGAGACTAAATAGAGAGAAATATAAAGTCCCAGAGATACAGTCTCACAAACTATTCTTTCCTTAAGGAAAGACACGGGGCAGACAGTCTGCTAGGCTGTTGTGTGACAACAGGTATAAAAGACAATTTGGGACAAATTGGGACAATTGGGGACACTGGACTGTACAGTCAATAATAATATAGGTATCCCCTGCTTTTTGAAAGTTCACATAAACCACTTCACTTTTATGAAATACGTCATTAGTACCTGTTTTCACTAACCAAAAAAAAAAAAGAAAAGAAAATTTTCACTTTTACAAAAATGGCTAAAAGTGACAATAGCTTCAGCGTTTGTTTTGCAGCAGCCATTACACAGGCAGCTTGCACCTGCCCCTACCACTGAGCAGCCAGAGTCGCCCTGCCAACCTCCTTCCCCAAGAAGTACACTCAGCATCCCAGCATCAAGACACCGTATCTTTGAACTGTGTCTATGAGCATCTGTGCTTTATCACCATTTATTTAATGCATCCATTAGCAAGATGTGTCCTAAGGTATCAGAAAAGCCTAAGAGAGTTTGTAAGGGTGTTACCCTTAGCATAAAACTGGATATAATTGTTTCGATCTTGGTGGATAAAATAAAGGCATTGTGCATGCATTGAACTTGCCTGTGTCCGCCATCCATACTATTTCAACGTAGAGAGAAAGAATCTTGAAAATTGCCAAAGTTTCTATTGGTCCTGTTTAGTAGCAAAGTGGTCTCTTTTAGTGGGCATTCAGTAATGGATCAAATGGAAAGTCTATTTCTTGAGTGGGTTAATGGGTGTTCAAAGTTTGGTGTGTATTCATCGTATCATTCCTGCTTTTACTATATATTAGTGTTATTTTAGGTTTTATGTGTTATTCAGTATGATTTGGTAGGTTATTTAGGGGGTATAAGAACACTCAAAATTTTTTCCATATGTATTAATGGTAATTGCTTCTTCGCTTTACTTCATTTTCCCAAATATGACAAAAACTCTCTCCTTTGACAAAATTTGATGAGGCTCCTCAAAGTTCTCTTTCTGACTATGCCCTTGACCTTGGGCTCTGTCCTTGGCCCATTCAGTACAGTTTTGACAAGAATCTTATTGGGTAAGTTTATGGGAAATCTCCCACACTTGGTATCTGACCATTCTTGGTATCTCATCAAATTTCTCATCCCTCAACCTCCATATCTTATCACCCTGGCCTGGCCTTCAGCAAGAATCCTGTTAAGTCAGTGTAGCCAGAATTTCCCTATTCCTAATGTTTCTTCTTAGTTATTGCCCCCCACCCAGCTCCTTTCTTATAAATTCCTACTTGTTTTAGTAGGAATTGAGCTCAGTCTATCTCCCATACTATAAAATTGCATTGTAGTACTTCTCCCTGAATAAAATCTGACTGACAATCTTTAACAAGTAACATGAAAATTTTTTTCTTTAACAAGTGTAATAGTTAGATTATGGTTATATAAAAGAATATTCTTGTTCTTAGGAAATAAAGGCTGAAATGTTTAGGAGTAAAATGTCATGATGTCTCCTACTAACCTGTAAATTATTTAACAAAATAGTTATATATGTGTATATGTGTGTGTGTATATGTACATATATACATGTGTATATGTGATATGTATATATGTGTAGATGTAGGTGGAGCGAGACACAGAGAGAGCAAGAGAGAAAAAGCATGTGTGCAAAACATTGACAGTTCAATGAATCTAGTATTCAGTTTATAGTTCTTACAAGTTTTCTGGTTTTAAAATTTTGCAAATTAAAAAGTTGGAAAAAATAATTCTATAAGCCTTGGAGGGGTGAAGCAGAGAAAATAAATGTTAGAGATAGGATTTTGGGAGGAAGGCAGATGTTGGGACACCCCCCTTAATATTCATCTATTTTATTATTTATTTTTATTGATGTAAAAACACATAACATTAAATTTACCATCTTAATTATTTTAAGTGTACAATTCAGTAATGTTAAGTATATTCACATTGTTGTGCAACAGATCTCTTATAGAACTTATGCATCTTGCAAAACTGAAACTTTATACCCATTAAATATTAATTTTCCCTACCATTCTCCCCAGCCCTTGACAACCATCTTTCTACTTTCTGTCTCCATGATTTTGTTAGTGGAATCATACAGTATTTGTCCTTTTGTGACTGGCTTATTTCACTTAGCATAATGTCCGTGAGGTTCATCCATGTTGTAGCATATAACAGGATTTTCTTCTTTTTTAAAGCTGCATAGTATTCCATTGTATGTATATGCCACATTTTCTTTTTTTTTTTTTCAGATTGGTCTTTTTTTATTGTGGTAAAATTGGTGTACAAAATTATATATATTGCAAGTGTACAACATTATAATTCACTACCTAGTGTTCACCACTGGAAGTCTGGTTACCATTCATCATCATATAATTGATCCCCTTCACACCTTTTGCCCTCCCCCTAACCCTCTTCCTCTGTGGTAACACTAGTCTGTTCTCTGTATCTATGAGTTTATTTTGTTTTTGTTCATTTGTTTTGTATAGATTCCACATATAAGTGAAATCATACGGAATTTATCTTTCTCTGTTTGACTTAATACACTTAGTGTGATACCTTCAAGGTCTATCCATGTTGTTGAAAATGCTGAGATTTCCTTCTTTTTTTTTACAGTTGAGTAATATTCCATTGTGTATATATACCACATCTTCTTTCTCCATTCATCCATCAATGGGTACTTAGGTTGTTTCCATATCTTGGATATTGTAAATAATGCTGCAATGAACAGGGATGTAGAGGTGCGTATATCTTTTTGATTTAGTCTTTTCATATTCTTCAGATAAATACCCAGGAGTGGAATAGCTGGGTTATATGTATACCACATTTTCTTTATCCACTCATCCAGTGATGGACATTTGGGTTGCTTTAACCTCTTGGCTACTGTAAATAATGCTGCAACGAAAATGGGTATGCAAATATCTTTTTGAGATCCTGCTTTGAATTCTTTTGGATATATACCCAGAAGTGGGATTGCTAGATCATATGGTAGTTCTATTTTTTTTTTTTTTTTTTTTTAAAGATTTTATTGGGGAAGGGGAACAGGACTTTATTGGGGAACAGTATGTACTTTCAGGACTTTTTTCCAAGTCAAGTTGTTGTCCTTTCAATATTAGTTCAGCTTCAAGTTGTTGTCCTTTTAGTCTTAGTTATGGAGGGCACAGCTCAGCTCCAGGTCCAGTTGCCATTACTAGTTGCAGGGGGCGCTGCCCACCATCCCTTGCAGGAGTCGAGGAATTGAACTGACAACCTTGTGGTTGAGAGCCCACTGGCCCATGTGGGAATCGAACCAGCAGCCTTCGGAGTTAGGAGCACGGAGCTCTAACCGCCTGAGCCACCGGGCCGGCCCCTATTTTTGTTTTTTTGAGGAAACTCCATACTATTTTCCATAATGTCTACATCATTTTACATTAACATCAATAGTACACAAGGGTTTCAATTTATCTGCATCCTCACCAATACTTGATATTTTTTGTTCTTTTAATAGTGGCCATCCTAATCGGTGTGAGGTGATATCTCACTGTGGTTTTGATTTGCATGTCTCTTCTGATTAATAATGTTAAGTATTTTTTCATATATTTGTTGGCCATTTATATATCTTCTTTGGAGAAATGTCCATTCAAGTCCTTTGCCCATTTTTAAATTTAGTTACCTGTTTTTATTGTTGATTATAAGAGTTCTTTATGTATTCTGGATATTAACCTCTTACCAGAGATATGATTTGCAAATATTTTCTGTAGGTTGATTTTCACTGTTGATTGTTTCCTTTGATGCACAGAAGTTGTAAAGTTTGATGTATTCCCATTTGTCTACTTTTGATTTTTTTCCTGTGCTTTTGGTGTCATATCCAGAAACCATTACCAAATCCAATTTCCTGAAGCTTTTCCCCTGTGTTTCCTTCTAGGAGTTTTATATTTTTAGGTCTTACGTTTAGATTGTTAACACATTTTGAATTAATTTTTGTATATGGTGTAAGGTAAGGGTCCAATTTCATTATTTTACATGTGAATATCCAGGTAGCTATTGGTTTTTAAACTTTCTTTTTTGCATGTCTGGCAAAAATTATATCTTATTATAATATCATAATATGTTGGTTATTGTGTGAGTGATTGTGGCCTTTTCTTTTTTGATTTATCAATTTAACTTGATAGGAAAAGTTCTCAGTTTGATTATATAAAAGGTATGTGTGAATTTTCTCTGTAAATGTATCTGAATACATAAGCAACAAGTACATTCTTATACATCTTATAAATATGTAAAAGGAAAAAAATCTGAGCAACTCTAATGGTACTCAGTAAGTACTAATACTATAGGAAAATTAACTGGATAGAAAGAGCAATAACAATAAGAAGAAACTAATTTATTAGTTAATTTGCTTTTCAAAACTTAACCTCTGCAACAGGGATCTTGCTTAGAAAAGCAACACTGAAAACAAACTCATACGCCTGCCACACATTGTGCCAAGTATTTCCCTGGAAAAAAAGTAGAGGAATGTCTTAGGTAATATGATAGTGGAAGATGGGACAAAACAAGAGGCATTTGGATTAATGTAATTAGTGTCCTGTTGAATTTAAGAATATAGTGTCCTACACGTGCACAAACATAGATCAGCAGCCGGCTGAGAGAAGCACTATTAGACTGCAGCTGTTGGAGTCCTCAGCCATTCCAGTCCTTGTTTAGGGCTTCCAGTTGGAGCTGGCAGTTGTTGGAGGGATTAAATTATTTAAAGCCTTCAGCTGGGTAGTGTAGGCAAGGAGTAGCTTAGAAAACACTCAATCTATTTTTTTAAAATCTGTTCCTAAGTTTGCTTTGCTTAGACTCTAAGACTATATGTACCACCCACCTGCCACATTCTGGAATCTTCTTGTTAGAGAGGTAAATTTATCCAAGAAGGAAGATCTTTAAGGAATACCTGTATTTTAATACAATATACTTATTTTGAGTATAATTTGTTCGTAATAAATATTTTGCTAAGCAACTAAAAAGGCATTGTTCTAATTTATTTTCAAAAAGCAATTACCAAATTACCTATTTCAACAGCTATCTTTCAAAGTTTTATTTTTAGTTGTAGTTAGCATGGCTTTTGGTAACAAACAATACATGGGCCCTTTCAACAGGAACATTTTAAAAAGGCAACTCCATGTATGTTAAATAACTTGGTAGCCCTTTACAACATATTTAAGTTCTTTGTAGAAAACATTTAATTATTATTAATTATTAAACACTATTACTTAATAAACTGTACTGTGCCTTGAAATGACCTAACAAGGACTTTAGATAAAATGACCTAACAAGGACTTTAGATAAAATCTTCTGGATAACTATGAAGGAGAGGATTTATTAGACAAATCTACTTACGTGTAATTAACCATTAGTTAGAGGCCCAGTGTATTTCTTTTCACTGATGAAACCGGCCAATATCTTCTTTCCTACTAGAAATTTTTAATCTACTTTAGGTCTTCATCATTTGAATTTGTTAGATGCATGAGAGATTAAATTAATACATTTCCAAAATAAACAACTATGTTTCTAACATCATTCATTGTCTGAAGTTCTTTCTTGGCTACCTCTAAAATAATACCTGTTATTTTTCTAATTTGTGGGATGTGGAATAAGATAACTATGGTGGTCATATACTTTTATTTTCCTAAAATTTATGTGTAGAATTTTTTGAAACAAACAAACGAAACCTAATGAAATAGAAATAAAGTGTTAAATGTAAATGTCTAAACTTTTTAGATTATAGGTCTCAATATTTCTTATTTGTAAAGCTAACAAATTTCATCACCTTCTTTCTTTTTCTCCTTAAGACTTTTCATTACTTTATTTTTAGAAACTTATTTTGGGCACGATACGATGAAGGAAAAAATTTTAGATATGTAGCAGAGAAAGAAAATCAATTTAGGACAGACTGCCTCTTAAATAGACAAAATAATGGTTGAGCTATTCTAGTGCAGTTTCTTACTTGACTGCAAGTAAACCCCCAAAGAAAAATGTATATGATTTTATGCTAAATGGTTGCAGCCTTTGGATGTCATCTTGGGCAAATCAAACCAAATGACCTAAACATTTACACCAGCTACATTATCATGATTTTTATTTAACTAATTTTATTCAACCAGGCAGAATGTCATAGTTTCTATAGTTTGATTGCTTTAAAAATGTTTTTATGGGGCACTACCCAGAACCCCCTGGGCAAGGCTGTTAAGAAGTGCCAGCTCTATTCCCACTATTCGGCTACCTCCCTCGGAGTCTCTTTCTTGCTTTCACCAGGCCCCCTCACGATTCAGCACTCATTCCTCTACTCCTCACAGCTGTCGCCAACTGCTCCATTTCCTGGGATTCCTCCCCCATCCCATCCCACCTAAGACTGGTTGTGGTCCGACCCAGTTTCTTTAGCTCCCCCTCTTCCTCTGTCTCTGAAAATAAGCCTGAAGCCTGTTTACACACTAAGGAAACAAAGTACTGGGACAAACCTACAATCCAGCTGTCTCTGCCTTTGTCATAAACATATCCTTTGTGGGAGACCCATCAACCCTCATGTACCTGACTTCTCCATAGAATCTTTAAAGAATAAAACTGGAATGTTTATTTAATTTCTGTCAAAGCTATTTGACTTTGCAGCTAATACCACTTCCCTAGAGTGGCTGCTTACTGCACACACAATGATCGTTGGCATGAAAGAGTTAAATAATAAAATACTAGGCTGGTGCACCCAGGGGGGGCTTTTGAATGGTGTCAAAGCCCGCTTCACTTGGCTACTCTGACCTGTTACACTCATTTACAGTCACCAGCCTGGCCTCTGTAGGTACCTGAGTTTCCCCTTCTTGCTTTAGATCTCTCTCAGTTGAATCTGATCAAGATTAGCCAATCATGTCTATAAATGTCTAGTGTGTACTATTAAAAGAGTACTATCTGGAGTTCGGAAATAGCATGTTAGAGCCTTGATTTCCCATATATTAGATGAGCAAACATGACTCTCTTCAAATGGGTTTAAGTCTAACTCTTTGAGTCTTCTCACCATACCCACACCAGGGGCCACTGGTAACAAACCATCTGTGGCTAGTACCTAAACTCTTACCCAGTTAAGAATTCAAGATCTCTTTCCTTTAGTCTGCTTTGAACCATCTCACGTATTAGCTCTGCTCCAGTCCCAAGCTGATTGAATTTGCATTCTTGCTTTCCCTTATTTTTCCCCATTTGTATACAATGACCAGGCTTCATATTTTTTCCCTTGGAACTGACCTGCTAACTCCATAGAACGCTGCCTCTGGCAGTTTCCTTCAACCCAATAAGGAAATTAGATTAAATCCCTTCATGATCAGGGGCCATGTTGTAACTCTTTTATCCACAATGCCAGAATGGTGTCCTTTGTGTAAATGCACTCATCATTAAATTTTGTGGATGATGATGGTGTTGAAGATTATGGCTTTGACAACCAGTTCTGCTTTAAGAAAGCACTCCATCCGTAAGTCTTCATCTTTGCAGTGCTGCGTAGACTCACAGTCTGCCTACAGGGAGACAGGATGGTGTAGTAACTATGATCATGAACTCTGAAGCCAGCCTTCCTGGGTTCAAATCCTTGTTCTGTCGCTTTCGAGCTATGTGACCTTGGCCAAATTACTTAGCTTCTCTAGGCCTCAGTTTCTTCATCTGTACACTGAGGATAATATCAATACCTCCTAGGGTTGTTATGAGGATTAAATGAGTTAACATGAGTAATGGACTTCAGACGGTGTCCAACACATAGTAAGCACAAAACTGTTAAACAGACAAAATGCGATTTTTAAAGTAACTGACTTGTACCCTCCTAGCTAGTATTAAAATATCATAATTTGGAATAGGTAGGCAATGTTTTTACGTGGCTGAGCCAAGTCCCAGAATGAATTTCATTATAATTGTTTTGCATAATATTGAATGCTTTCAGTTTCAGCTTTCAATCACTAATGACAATCATCCAGGGGATAATTAAATGTGATGTGGATTACTCTGAAGCTTAGCAACGAGGGTCTTTTTTATTTTTACAAAGTTCCTCTAAAATGGAAATACATTTCACATAAAATTGACACTTAGAAAGTGTGTGTTTATTTAAGTACAGTAGAAGCATTAAAATGTTTTTAAATTTCTACATTTTTTCTTTACAGACTAAGACTTACTAATATATTGACGACATCCTAAAAGGGAATGATTAAAAAAACTTTGTACATCCTTGTAATGGTCTACTATGCAGCTGTTTAAAAGAATGTAGTAAATTTATATATATATGTATATTAATATGGAACAGCCACCCATATTGTGATAAAAAAGGAAAGCGTAGAACAGAATGTATGGTATGAACATATATGCTTTTGTGACAATCCTATTAAATGGGTCACACTCAAAATAAGATATATATCAAAGGCAACTTTATTCTTTCTCTTCACTGTTTCTTTAAGCCTTAGAGGAAATCTTGAGCAGAATCATAACTTTCTTGGTCACTCCTAGAAAATTAAAAGTCCCTGGAGCACTTTTACTTCCAATAATAATTCCATTTCTACAATTAAATTGGCCAGTCCAGTGAAATAATTGAAATTCCAAGCCCCTGTGTAAATTAGAGCTTATTCCTCCTCCAGCTCAGCTCCACATTAAGCCTGAGGAAAGGGGCAGCCTGGGGTGGGGACTTTCTTGACTTCTCATCATTGGTCTTCTACTGCCTCTCTTCTGCTTCTCGAAGCTCCACAGGCTCCTCCAAAGTTGAAAGAAGAGGAAGACAGGAAAGGTCATACCATACATTTCTGTCAGTTGACAAAAATGTAATTCTGGCTGCAGCCTTCTAAGAGTAGTAGATTCTGGTTCTGATTTTTGACCCCTTCCATGGTTTTCTCAGAGATCCCCCCAACTAGGAATCTCCAATTGCAATTCCTGTTATGTGGTTGATGCTTTTCTCTGACAGGCCACTCCATCTCTAATCCTCAGCCCTTGACTGTCTGATGGTCACACACACACACACACACACACACACACACACACACGACAGTTGGGATCTCATGCCCCTTTGGGCAGCCTGGCAATGTTGTTTTTAAGCCAATTTCAGCCTGGTTTTTGCCCATGAATCCACTTGGCCTTTACATTCATGTAATTCACTCCTAGGGAAGTTTGGCCTCTCCATTCTCTGCCTCATCAGGCCTAAAGCCATAGATTCTCACTTTAGATTCACCAAGTGTGCATCAGACATTTCCATCATGTCCTCCAAACCCTGAGAAATCCAGCCCAATCCTAGAAGTGGTCTCTTTGAAGACTTCTTGGTTTAACGTAAGGGGAAATATCCTTTTCCTCCTCCCATGGACAGGAGGAAAACACAGAAACAATACAGTCCTCTGCAAAGAACATCTCCTTCTGGCCACTTCATCTTCAAGCCTTTAATAGCCTCAAGATTGGCTAAGGTTTGCAAAGCCAGTTTTTTATTTTTGCCTTTGTAACACCTGTTCGGAAGATAGCCACTCTCTTTAGACCTTGAGTGTACGTGGTTCATACTGTTTCTTCCCAATGTTTGAGGCTGCAGCTGAAACTAGGACAGAAAGGGTCTCATTATAACATCCTATTTAAAATATATAAAGAAAATACATCTTCAAGGATCCCCAAGAAACAGACATTTACCTCCAGGGGACTTAGAGACTGGGGGAGAGGCATATAGAGGGAGATACTTCACCGTATAGCCTCCTGTACTTTTAAAATTGTGCATTTGTTATCTATTCCATATATACAATAATCTTATCCTAAGATGCTTCCTCTTGTAAAGTCAGAGCAAAAACACACCAAAGAATGATGTTTGTTTTTTAAAAGCAAAATTATAATTCAAGGCACAAAGTGAAGAATTGATGCAATTATATAGCTTTCCAAGCCAAGGAAGGCACTATATCTTTAATTGTCCATATATCTTAGTTCTGCATTTTGTTGTAGTTAGACTATATTGTTTCAGTTTTTCACTGCTTATTTCTGCCTTCCTGGTACCACCAAACTGATAAAATATGGTTGACTTGGTTTTGCTTAAATTCTGTTTAACATCTAATTTTGAGTCATAGAAGTATAAAATTAGAAGGAAACTTAAAAATTTTTATTTGACTGTTCCTTAAGTCATGCATGAAGAAGCAGAGGCCCTCATAGTAAGTCATCACGGCAGTAAGCCTTTTGGAGTATAGTGGAACATGTCTGTCTGTGTGTGTGTGTGTGTGTGTGTGTTTTCTTTTTTTTTTTTTTTTAAAGCAAGTGTCAAAGATAAATGAGAGTATCTACTGCATTATATAACCAGTGACAGACATTGTTCCTGCCTTGTGTTACCCTTCGGGTCAGACTCTTTATATTTCAAAAGAAAATACATTCTACAAGACAGTACAGGGAAGATTTTGTAGAGAAGATGGATTGGAGGTTTACGTCATATAACACACAGTAAAATTTAGTAAAAATCCCCATTAACCAGTTCTGTTCTCTCTCCATGTTCATCTCTGGATTCCGGATACCTTCTCTCCCTTCTAAGCCTTTTTTCAGGCAGCCTTGTCAGGCCTGCCTGGTCATAGTCAGTTTTACAGCCTCTGGGATTTTCCCTCCAAACTCCTAAATCTCTCCTTTTTCTCCTATAGAGCAGTCTAGCTCACTTGGTTTCTTTAATTTTGCATTTCACACCTGAAATCCTGTTAACCCAATAATGCACCCTCATTAGAAGAAAGCAAGTAATAAACAAAATAAAAAATCTTCTTTGTTTCAAAACAAACTTGGTTCCTGTCACATGATAAGAAAACAACAATAAGTAAACCCAGAATCCAGGTTTATATAGCTGCGGACATTTGGTGTCACAAAACCCCAGAATATTATAGGTAAAAAGGCGCCGATTCAGACAAAGAAACTGAGACTTAGAATAAGATCCATGGAAGACTGTTAACTCTCCTCCAAAATCTGTTTTCCCATCTTCCATAGTAATAGATTTATAGCTTGGTGTGGCCACATGATGAAGGTGATGTATGCAGCTTCCAAATCAATTGCTTAGAAGGAAGTTGGTTGTTCCTGATTTTCTCTGTTTTCCCCTTCTCTTGAGCTGGAAATCAGACTTGACAGTGACAAAACTCAGACCATTCAGACAAAAACAATGCCTTAGCATCTTGCCACTCTAAGTGTGGTCCATGGGCCAGTAGTATCAGCATCAGAACTTGTTAGAAAGAACTTGTTTGTAAAGGCAAAAGTAGTAAGGCAGGAGGATGGTATTTTTATGAACATAGAGGATGTTAGTATGCGGTGGCTGGGTGAAGTGATGGAAAGGGAGACTAATAGAAGATAAGGTCAGGGAAGTCAGGGGAGCATAGATGATATGAGCCTTGTTGGCCATTGTTAGGACTTTTGGTTTTATTGTAAGTATGATAGGGAGACATTGGAGGAGACATTTTGAGCAGAGAAGAGACATGATCTGAGAGGTTTTAAAAGGATCCCTCTGCTTGTTTTCCATGTGTTGAGAATAGGCTGGAGGAGGGGCAAGGGTGGAAGAAGGGAGATCAGTTAGGTGCCTACTGTAGTCATTCGGGAATGACAAGATGGTTTGGACCAGGGTGCAAGCAGTAGAGTTGATGAGAAGTGGTCAAACCCTGAACATATATTTTGAAGGTATTGTCAGGATGTCCTGATAGATTGGATGTATGACTCTCAGGATTTTGTCCTGAGCAATTGGAAGGATGGCATTACCATCAACTGAGACAGGCAAGACTGTGGGTAGAGCAGGTTTGGGAAGGAATATCAGGAGTTTCAATTTGGACATGTTAAGTTAGAGATGCGTATCAGCCATTCAAGAAGAGATGTCAACTAGGTAGTAGGCTATCTGATTCTACAGTTTTATAGCAAGATCTTGACTAGGGATACAAATTGCACGTAAAAACCTTTACTTCAGTGCTTGGAAAATGGTAAATGCTCAAAAATGTTAGATACAATGATGATAATAATAATTTTCATTACTCAACACCGAGGGCACTCTGACTCCCAATTTAACCATCTCATCCCTTCAATTCAGCTAAAATAAAGTTGGGTTTTCCACCATTCCACCTTGCTTTTTATGTACCGCACAAACAAAATAGCACAACAATAGAGTCAAATTTAAAAAGAAAAAAAGCCTCATACTCTCCCTCTCTAACCACACTGTTTTTATTTTTCCATGTGTTTCCCTTTTGTCTCAACATGAAAATGTTAATTTGGAATAGTTGAATCCTGCTGTATATATACGTATGTATCCTGGTTACTTCAAGTAATATCGCATAAACTATTTTCCAAGTTGCTACATAGTTTCCATATTTATAATGTGTAGTGGTTGCAAAATAATCCATATTTACTTGTGCCTTTTGCTGTTGTTGCTCATTTACACTGTTTGTTAACCTAGCACTCTTAAACTAGGGCTGCAATCTCATGCATTTACAATATTTTTCCTCCTAGGATATATTGCCAAAAGTAGAATTACTGGGTCAAACGGTATAAACATTTAAAAAACTCTCAATATATAATGCCAAATTGTGAAAGGGTTGTACTAATTTACAATGCCAAAGGTTGAATTTTTCTCATAAGAAAAAAGAAAACAAAGAATAAAATCAAACACATGAAACTAGAATGACTTGTAAAATAGATTTTCTAATTCCGTTTTAACCAAACTCTTCCCATCAATACTTTCAGCTAGGCTACACAGCCTCAGGTCATTTTTCTAGCCTATTTGATCTCTGTTACACTTAAATTTTAGCCTGAGTTAGGATGTGCTTGCTCCTAGGTGTAATGAATGCTCTGATATAAACTTTTTGTTACTTAGACTGAGAATTGATTTTTTAAATCATTTTATAATTAAAAGACTCATATTTTCCTCTTTATATCCTTATTCTCTCATTCAGATGTTCTAGTTTTAGGTCTGACTCCAGCCCTTTTAATGCTTCAGGGGATAATCAACCATTTAATTTGGCCCCACCCCTTGCCGTGGCCTAGATTAGCTATTCAAAGATATTTAAGAGGTAGAATTAACTGGCCTTGGTGATTACCTAAATATCTAATCTCCCTCCTCTTCAAGAGTAAAGGGAGGCAGGTCTGAAGTTGGATACTGAAGTGTAAACCAGACAAGCTGGTTCAGACTGGGTTGTTTATGGCTCAAGGTGACACTATAAAAACAGGAGCAGTAAAAGCCAGTATATCAGTATATCAGGCCACAATAACATTACTTAACAAACTACTCCAAAAACTCAGTGGTTCAATCCCAATCATTGTTCTTCCTCCTCCCTTCTTTTCTTTTCCCTCCTCTTCCCAAAGCTATTAGGTAGGGCTAAGCAAGGTGGCAAATATGCCTGGCTGAGCTGAGGGAGCCATGATTGCCAGAGCAGGGTCTGACCAAGGTGGGTGCTGAAGCCTGAGTAAGGTGAAGAAGGTAGGGTGTCTGCTAGGGGTGTGGGCCAGTTGGGCAAGAGAGCTTGTGCACGGAGGAGGGGTTGGTGGCAGAAATGGGGGACCGTTTACATACAGGAGGTTTGTAGAATAAAGCTGATAACAAAGATGATCAGAGAATGGTTTGTTATTGTTGGAAAAGGGAGGTACAAATATAGAAAGGAAGAAAACTAGAATAAATCCCCTGTTATTGGATTGGAGGTGGAAGTATCAATGTGAACTCATGGATTTTAACATATTCCATATATAGTTGAATATATTGATAATAACATATTGGATTATATTCAATTTTATATACGTTATACATATAGAAATATATAGCCATATACATACATATTTGTATATATGTTCTAGAATTAGATGATATACTAGTAATGATTGCACAACATAAATTACTAAAAGCCACTGAATTGTACACTTTAAAATGGTGAATTTTATTATGCTATGTGTATTATATCTCAATGAGACATATATGTATATACAAAGGATGCCAAAATATATATATATATATATATATATATACACATTTTAAGAAAGGAAAAAACTGTGTTAAAATTGTAATACTCGATATATACTGATAAAAGGTGAATACAAGTCATGTGTACACATTTTTTGACAGCCCCTGGTATACATTATAGATAGATATACATGAGAGAGAAATATCGACGTACATGTGTGTACATGCATACACACATACATGCATGCATATTGCCCAGCTGTATCCCTGAGAGTTCCTAGCAGCAGTGACACCCAATAGCAATGAGCATGCCTAGTAACCAGATCCTGAGTTTTAAATACCATTCTCTAGTAAAAAGAATCAGGGCTCCTTAAAGAAATGGCTGTTGCTAGGTCTGGCACAGGGAAAGCACAAGATGATCTTGGGATATCTTATTGTGTCAGAAAGTAAGGAAGTAGTCAAAGAATGCAGGGGACATATCAAAGGGTTAGAAACCAGCTTGAGTGGCTCCCATTGGTCAAGTTTGGAAGAATTTGAGCATCAAAATAAACAATGAATGTAACAGATTACAACTGATTGAATAAAATACAAAACCATGAGACCATACTGATATAAATCATTGAACAAATCAAATGTTTCATAAGGAATGAGACATTTATATGTCTCAAAATACTTATGAATTTTTTGGAGCAAAAGAATAAGTTTATAGTGGAGAAGCCTAGCAGACACCATCCACTGTAATCAAGCAGTCAAGTTAACGTGATTGGAAATGGGGCAAGTTGAAATCAGTTGCCACGGGACAGGATGAGATAGGAAGAGAACCGAATCGCGTCTGTGATGTTCCTGCTACAAGGGGAAGAGGAAATCCACACGGAAGTGTGGTCTGGTGAGGAGTATTGAAGCCCCAATGTGGTGAAGAAGGCATCTCCACAGAGGAAGGCCTTGTGCAAGGTGTCAGGACCCAACCAGGCAAGGAGAGCAGCTTACTTATGGAGGTGGCCTGGTGTGGGCATCAGAGCTCCCCGAAGGTGCAGAGGAGCAACCTCAAGTGGGGTGTTGGAGCCCAAGTGGGCTGAGGAGGTTGTCCATGCAGGGAGGGCAGCGCAGTGTGTGGAAGCAGGGCCTGAATGGGGGAGGACGGCTTCTATATTTAGCAATGACCTAACACAAGGTGTCAGAGCCCAAGCTGCCATCTCCACAGTGTCTATGGAGAGTACGCCTGCTACTGGGTGTTGGAGCCAAACAGGAGGAGTCCAAAACGTGCCTAGGCATTTCATATTCAAAGTGCAGAAAACCAAAGACAAAGAGAAAAATCTAGAAAGAAGCCAGAAAAGGAGGGGGAAACACCTTACCTATAGAATTACAGTGGACTTTTCATCAGAATCCATGTAAAAAATAGAGTGGAGTGAAATATTTAAAACGTTGAAATTGAAAAAAAAAAACAACCCACATAGAACTACGAACTGTAAGGAATATCATGAATAATATAATGATAATATCCAGTGAAATTATCTTTCAAAAGTGATGGAGACTAGTCAAGCGCCAGGCATATAACTTTTTAGTAAAAGGTTTATCCTTACCTTAAGCAAGCAATGTCCATTGTTTTCATGCATCTAGGTTAACACACCTTTGAAATAATCACCCTCAAGAGAGCACATAATTTTGTTAACTAGCCTGTAATCTAATCTCCACCTTGCTTTTTCTCACCTTCATGTAATCTTCCTTATGTTCTCGCCTTAATGTGAAATGCATAAAAGAACTGCAAAACTGTTTTAAAAGAGTGATAGAGAAATAAAGGTTTTTCTCAAACAAACAAAAACTAAAGGAATTCATTGTAAGCAGACCTACCCTACAAGAAATGTTAAAAGAAGTTTTTCAGGCAAAAGGAAAATTATGTAGGTCTGAAATTAAGATCTACACAAAGTGAGGAAGAGCATCGGAAAAAATAACTGAAGGTAAAATAAAATCTTTTGCTTTTCTTGTTCTTAACTGATTTGAAAGATAACTGTTTAAAGCACTAATAGTAACAATGTATTGATAGTTATAGCATAGGGACAAATGAATGACAGAAATGGGCAGGAGGGAGGAATTAGGGATACTCTATTGTAAGGTACCTACTACACATGAAACCGAATAGTGTGACTTGAAAGTGGACTTATACTAATTAAAAAAATGTATATTGTAAATTCTAGGGCAACCACTAATATTTTTTTTAAGGGTATAAGTGATACGCTATGCTAGATAAAATGGAATTACATAAAACGTTTAATCAAAACCAGAGAAGGCAGAAAAAGAAAGAAAGAACAAATGCAACAAATAGAAAAGAGTAAAATAAGAGGAACAGGACATTTGACTGTGAAGGAACAGGACAAAGCAGAGTGAAGAGCCCAAGCTGACATCTCCTGGGGGGCATCTGCTTGGGGGCAGGGTGGGAGTGGTGGCCCAACATGGGGTTTCAAACGTAAAGCAGGGTGTGGAGGACTGCACAGGGGAAGGGAGCAGCAGTGATGGAAGATCAGCCATGTAAAGGGAAATTTATTAAACAAGTAAATATACTAAGGATAATGTGAGCCAGGTTTCTCATTTTTCAGAAAGGGAATTACTAGTATGGAGAGGGAGAAAACTAAGATGAAACCTTTGGAATTGGCGGTATCAGTATTGTCGACTGGCAAAAATAACTCTCCAGATAAATCCACAAGAAAAAACAGTTTATTTGGGAAAAGGAAAAAGAAACAAAACCCACCACCACAGTACGGGAAATGCACACCTCCAACCTGGGGCTCCAACCAGCTCCCACCTGAAGGAGGAAAATAATGGCACAGGTCCGAGATGGCTATTCTATTTATTAGCATCCCTCCCCCTGAAGTTACCACAAAGTTTAACAGGAAGTCAGGGCTGTAGAGTCAACAGGGGGCCCAGCTCCACCCACAGTCCTCCCAGCTACATGGGTAAGCATCCCAAGATGTGAGTCCTCTTTTATCAGTATGAACTCATGGATTTCAATAAATATAGACAAATATATAAATACATGTAAATGTAAATGTGTGTAGGTATGTACATACATCCATATATTCCCTAGCTCTGTCTACTGAGTGGACATAGGAGTAGCAGTACCTGCAAGCCATGAGCACACCTAGTGCCCAGATATCGGCTTCTAAATGTCATTGTGGGGGCTAAGAAAAATATTAATACTTTCCCTTCCACCTTCTAAGTTCTTCTAGCTGGGATAATAATCAAATTAACTGAGACAGATTAAAAGGAGAAAATCAAATTTTAATACATGAGTATGGGGAATTCACATAAACATGAAAATTCCAAAGACAGTGAGGCAAAATTGGGCATATAAGACATTTTGGACAAAGGAGAAAAGTGTGGAACTGGTTGTTAGATTTCAGAAGTGAGAATGGGAGATTTACAGGTAGTTGAAGAAGAACAGAACACACATGGCAGGAAAATTCTTGCTGGGCACCTCAGAAACAGTGGGACATGGGGGTATCTAGCTAACAGCCCTCTGCCTGAAGCCCTCTTATTTACCATTCTTAACTCAGATTAGGCTAAAGCGGACATCCTAAGATTTCCTTTCTAAAGCATTTTTTTCTTTCTGAATCTCTTGGGCACGAAAGGGGGGAAGGGTCAAAAGGTTCTTTCTCAGTCTTAAACAACTTAACAAACAGCTTAAGTTGTTTAATTAATATCCCAAAAAGTCAGTTTCAGCATGGCAAAACTTTGGTTTCTTTCACCATTCTCTACTAAAAGGAGCCAGAGTTCCTTGAGGAAATGGCTTGTTGTAGGGCTGGTGCAGAGGAAGTATAAGATGAACCTGGTATATAGTGTTAGAAAGCAAGAAAGTGCTCAAAGAATGATGGAGACATGTCAAAAGACGTGGAAGCCAGCATGAGTGAACTCACACTGGCCAACAGGGAAAAATTAAGCATCTAAATAAAATAATAGCAACATTTGAATTGAAATGGAAACCATGAGTTCATACTGTTATAAATAAATGAATAAATTGAGAAGTTGACACAAGAATGTGGAATGTACATAGTTTCTAAAAACTCCAACAAAATGTTCATTACAAAAGGTGAAAAGAGTAACTTCACAGTGGATAAGGCTCGTAGCCACCACCTTTGCCAAGTGGATAAAGTGAATATCCTCATTTATGGGAAAATCAAAACTGTGTGCCACGTGATAGCTTGAAACAAGAAGAATATATTATGACTTCAGTCATATTCAAAGATGCATTATCTGAACCTATTCATGAGGAAACATCAGAAAACACAGTTTGAGGGATAGTTTACAAAATAACTGTCCTGTAATTTTCACAAGTGCAATAATTATGAAAATCCAAGATTTAGGAACTATTTCAGGTTAAAAGAGACTAATGAGACATAACAACTAAACGAAAACATGTGATTCTGAAATGGATCCTTTGTCAATAAAGACCATTATTAGGACAACTGATGAAATTCGAATGGGGCCTAAGGATTAGATGGTGACAATGTACCAATGCTAATTTCCTTATTTTGAGGTTGAGTTGTAGTTATTTAGAATGTCCTTGTTAGTAAGAAATAAACTTGAGTATTGGTAGGCTGGTGATGGGGCATTATGTTAGCATCTTACTCTCTAGTGATTCGGGGGTAAAATTCTTTGCCTTGTACTTACAAGTTTCCTATAAGTTTCAAATTGTTTAAAAATAAAATAACATGAAGAAAAAAACAAGTAAAAAAAGTTTGTGTGTATGCATAAATACAGAAGGAAATGTAAAGATACAAATTAAACTATTAAGTGTGGTTAATTTTGAGGAGGGAATTATGAACTGGAGTAGGAATGAAGAGGGACCTTAAGATGTTACTCTATAAACTTCTGTATTGTTTGAAACTTCTGGGGAAAAAAAAAAAAAGGTCAAGAAGTGCCTCTGAAGAAAAAGGACCTAACTTGAAATGACTGAACTTTAAAGAGCTGCTAGACATACACAATACTTCTGCCACCCAGACTTTAAAATTTAAAAAAATTTTAAAGAATAATTTTATATATTAGCTCCCACTGTAGAACTACAATATTGTAATATTGCTTCAGTCTATGGAGTCTGTTTGGAAAGAGTCAGTCAGCTTGACCATAGCTAAGCTTCGCTACCAGTTTGTTTTTCTTTTGTTTACTTCCTCTCACCTTTCTTTCATAGGTGTTTGGGAATTTCTAAGTACTTGATTAAACAGTACTTTCTCGTACAGGAAGTCTTCACTTGACTTTGTCAATGGGTTCTGAGGCTTTAAGCAGAATGATGCATAATGAAACCAATTTTACCGTAGGCTAATTGATACAAACAAAAGTTAAGTTCCTATGGCATCTTGTCAAAGTTATAATGAAGGTGAATAAAATGGTGTCATAACAAAGGCAAACAAAACTACTGTATTGTGTTCATAGAACCAGAGGCATAAAGAACTCGGTAAATATTAAACAAAGAAACAATAATATGAGCGAGTGTACTATTGGGAGGGACTAATGTTTCAAATACGAAGTTTAAATAAAAGCCTGAACTCTTCCCAGAACTCCTGATGAGTCCATAAGAGTAATAGTTTGAGGGAAGTGTTCTACACTGAACTATGCATTAATGGTAGATTAGAATTGAAGTTGCCCTCAGTTTACTGAGTATACATCATTACACATGTAAAGGGAGAAAGACAAGGAAGAAAAGAGGAAGAGGGAATTTTAAAGCCATACAGCAATGTTTTCTATCAAACCACAAAGTTGTGCAAATGCCTTTGTTTTTTTTGCTTTTTTCTTTTCTGAAAGAAGAGTTGAGGATCAAAGGCAGTATGTAGTCAGATCACTTAAGGTTCTCGAGTAACATATTTGAATTTGTTTTCAAGTTTAAAGTCATAAGCTGCACATGTTTAAATTTTAGGTGAGCCTCCATATTAGTTACAATCACAGCTCTCTAGGCCATCGCAGGGCCTCATTTCTGGTCCATTATTTCACTGACCTGTAGTGAATGCCACAGAAGGCTCCGTAACAGTCAACATTAATAAACAGAACAACAAATATATACATTTAGGGACACTCTACAACATGGGAGGCACCTAATGAAAAGAGAACTTGGGTTTGGGGAACCATTAGTTTCTGCTTTAAAAAAAAAATCCCACAAAATTGGGTTTTAGGCTCCTTTTTGCAATACCCAAGGTGCCTAGTACAGCGCTTGGCTCACAAGACTCAATAAGTACTTGTTGACATTAGAAAAACTTACTCTGATATGTGGCCCTGGAGACATATTTCCCAGTCCTAATTCCCGAGGCTCAAGTAAAAATAGATCATGACGGAAGTGCATTGCAGAAACAAACTTCTGGAAATTGCAATACTGGGTTTTGCTTTTCTTACCCTTTCTACCAAGAACCACAGTAAAACTACCTATGTGGAATCACAAGTTCACCTTATTTAAGTTTTCACTAACACTAGAAACTAAGATCAGTTTAAGCATTTCATTTATGGTATTTGATCATAAGAATTATTTCTCTCTCACTTAGTAGTGCTTTCTCACAAAAATATAGTCTAGAGAGTCTGGGATTTGACTTTTAACCTCTACTAATATTAATAAAGAACAAGTTTTCCAAAGACTTATTTAGGCATAGTTTTGTATGCTCGCTCTAATAAAATTTTATGTAATAGTCATGCACTGATTTAGAGAATATTTTATTTGTATTCATTACTCAAATATCTGATTCTTTACAGGTTTCCAGTTTGAGTAAACATAATTGTCATTTAGAATAGAACAAAGCACCATTTATTTTTCTTTCCAAGCCACCAGTATGTATAATTCTATAGCATTGTCATTAAGAGACTGGGCTCTGGCGTCTGACCCCCTCATTTGAAGCCCTTGCTTCACTGCTTGCTCACCATGTTGTGAATTCAACTCTGGATGCCTCTGTTTCCTTATTGCTAAAGATGGGATAGTTAAATCCATAGGAAATATCTGTGAGGATTGTATTATATTATATACTGCTTAGCACAGTGTCACTGACACAAAGTAAATACTGTGAAAATGTGCCCAACATTGTATTAAACTGTGACTGAGGAGCAAGGGAAAAAAAATGATTCTAGTTTCCAAAGAGTTTGAAATCTTAAACCAAGTTGTACTAGGATAACTAGGTGCTAAGCTAAGAGTTAACAATGTCGTTGCGATGTTCAGAATGAATTCGGAGGAGGGGGAAATCTTTGTGACTGAAGACCATGGAGGGGATTTTATGAGGGAGTAGAACTTGCACTGAAGAATGAGTAATAATATTGAGTTACGACCTTTTTTCATTTGAGGATGACTTGGGAGTCATTCATATAAAACTATTTTGATTCTTTTGTTTATGAAAAATGTTTGTATTCATTTAAAATGCTTAATTTCTTCATAAATGGTAACATAATCTAATTAGAGAAAATGCAATTAAATGTAAGTACTTAATTACAGTTCTTTCAGATCTGAAGAACAAACTAATTTACTAGGTACTGATGACTTCTCAGCATGGATATGGCTCTCTCTTTTTTTTTTTTTTTTATTCGTTGCAGGTGCACAAGACAAAGCAAAACTTAGACGTTTATCATTTATATCCCTCACACTGTGTGAACCCCCCTCCCCCCTGGATATGGCTCTCTTCATTCATCTTTACGGGAAACTTGTATCTGTTACACAGCTGAAGAAAGTGTAATTGGTCTGCTAGGAGTACCAGGCTTCACGTCAGAATTACAGAGGTTCAAAATCAATGAAGATATTATTAGAAAATTCTGTTTAGTGTTCAGTAGACAGTAACGTACTATGAACCTTCATAATATATTGTCATTTCAAAAAGAGACAGTGCTGAAAAAGAACCCAAAGCTGAAAAGGGCCTCTTACAACCATTCAGGCTGACTTCAGCCTTTTGTATGTGTTTGAGAACCTGAGAGTCTCTCAAGGACCTATGTACTCCAGGGAGATACATTAATTCTTCCACATCCCCCTAGACATTTGATGGTGTTGTCTTCTTCATCACCAAATCCCTTACAAAGTGGGAAAATCAAATTTTTCAAATTTGATTCCTAGGATCAGGCTCACACAAGTTGAGAAACAGAGAAAGCATATTGCCACAACCTCGGTCAAAAAGCTCCAGCTTTTAAAAAACTCACTTTGCCCTATTTAAGTTCCCCAGTGAGTTCATATATGCCATCCCCTATCCCACGCTTTCCTACCACCGTGGGTACCACCCACTCCTGTGACTCCTTCTCTCTCTAAGTAGTGCTCTGCGCTTCGCTCTTTCTGCTCATCAAAACTTCATCTGTCCCTTGTCCTTTAGTGTCTTGCTGCACAACACTTACCTAATTTAATAAAATAATTATGATAGGGAATCAACAATTGCTTCCCTTCGGTATTTTACTGGAAAGACTATCTATTTCTAGGAGTATTCAAAACATTGAAAACCAAAAATACTATGTTATTCCCGGAAAATTCTCTTCCAAATGTCGACTCTGATAAGTTATTTTACCTCCAGTGAATCACGGGAGTAACAATCACTTTTATAAAACACCTATAATGAGATAGGAAAAAGAACAACCTAAGCAAAATTTAGACCTGTTAAAATGTATTTTCAGCTTAGAAATCTATTGTTAATTTGTACAACATGTTCTGATGGCAGAATGACTTCCTAAATTTGAACTTGAAGTTGACACAGAGAGAAGCAATTTGATACCTCTGTTGCAACCAGCATATTTCAACAGTCAAGAAAACAAGCTCAAATAAAACTTATCTCTGAGTTCTTTGTAGGGTACCCCTGAAAGGATGATGTAACTTTTCCTTTCTGGTGCTTTTAGAGCTCTATGAGGCCATTTTCCAGGAGACGTGTACTTTAGTTATAATGAAACTGGCACGCAGATGGATCGCATAAGGGGGCCTCAATGTATGAAAATTTGCAGTTTCTGATAAAAGCTGGACGTTTCTATTTTAAGTGGAGGCTTGGTAAGCAGTCCTGATAAATGTTTACTAAATTGGTTTAATTACTGCTGATTTTCACTTTCTGCTTTTGATTTGAATCTTAAATATTTGACAGTTTTAGAGTGTGGAGTTCACAACCAACAAATAAAAAAGCCATCTTTGCAAATTTCTCCAACATTTAGAAAAAAACAGTAATAAACATTTTGAATTTACAGTAAGCACTTGTTTCAACAAAGTGGGCTGTTGTCTCAAATGGGAAGAAGCTTTTCCCTACTTGGATATCTTGGGTGTATCACTTTAGGATAAAAAATGATACAGTGTTTTAGGTATCTTTTGCCAAGAAAATAACTACAGAATAATGCTAAGATGGCATGGACTATTTGGGAAATGATTCTTCAAATTGTAAATGCTTACAGATAGCATTCTTTTAATAAATTAAGTAGCAAAAAGGGAACAAACCTATCACTGTGACTGTATAAGTTGAATTATTTGCAAAGGTCAGACAAGAAAATAAAAAAAGAGATAGATGAAGATTATGTGTTTGATATTGGTGAACCAAAGTGTATGATAAAGATAGTGAATATATTTTTAATCTACATATGTCAGTTCCAGTCCCCTGGGAAGCAGACATTAAGACAGCTTAGAAGTGCAAGAGTTATTAGCGATAAGGTCTGTGAAAGATAAAAGGGAGAGAACAGGAGAAATCAGTCTGGGATGAAGGTCTGACACCTATAAGTGGAGCAAGGGAAGAACTGAGAATTGACTAGGAAGAGCTTTGTGCAATAGTGCAGTTCTCAGAAAGCCTTAGCCCTTCCAATGGAGATCGCCAATACAGGAGTCCTGTGTCGCCCAGAAATAGCCAGGCCTCAGGCCACAAGCCGTCCATGTTCAGACATTGGCCAAGAGCTGCCTGGGGAGAGTGTGCCCTGTGTTTGGTGGCTCTGGTAGATCCCAAAGGTGCTGCAGCTGAAGATTCTTGGCTGATTATACTCTTCTGCAAGTTCTCTCTTCAAAGATCTCTCAGCAGTGCATCTCTAAGGAAGACACAATATGCAGTATATCAAACATGATGAACAAAATAGAATTCCATCTGAGTCCAATTTCTTCTGTCTACTAATAAGACACTGATATTATTTTGCTAAATTTGCAATTTTTCTTTGCCAAAAAAATGTGTGGCTTATAAGCCAATACTATACCACTTTTTGATTCAGATAACTTGTTCATGCTTTCTAACTCTGGTTCTGGTTTTTCATTTGCTTTGGATAAAAATTAATTTGTAATGCAAAGCGTCAGTTGTCATCTCATGATAATATCTTATAGACAGATTTCATGATTATTGTAAGTTTTGGTGTTTCTCTTCTGACTTCTATAATATAATATAAAACAATTGTTAGGTGTTATTAGTGATACTATTTTGAAACAGACTTATCACAAATCTTTGCATTTCTGAGTGAGTTTAGTTAAAGAGAAACTCGAAGTTCCAAGGTACACTGTTAAAAAACAACAACACAAAACTATTACTCCTTGTAACTATGTATTTGTGTGATGAGTACTGTGATACTATACAACTGAAACAAAGCATAAAACTGAATTGGAGGCAGAAGCAGTTATAAGACAAATATACATAACTTCTGATTTCTATTTTTCACATTCGTCAAAATGGCTTCATTGTTCTCCTTGACTGACTTGATAAAAGTAAATATAAATGTAGATGAACTTACAAAATAAATATATATTGAAAACTAAATTTATTCTGCATAAAATAGACTTAAAGTGGATTTTACTATATTAAAAGTTGGAGAACCTCCCCTTTTACACTACAGATTAAAGGATTGCATTTCTAGAGGTGGGGCAGAGGTTAGAAGCTTTTTTAGGAAATAGAAGATACAGAAAAATAAGAGGAGAGCTCCATAAAGGTGAAATGGAAATTGATCGGTTTCATGAAGACTTGCTTGGTTCTCTCCAAGTCATCAGCTGCTGTCAGACCCCATCTTTGTAATTCAGTGGGATTCTCATGTGAGTGGGAATTGTAGCTGGCAGTCTCTTCCTCAATCCTTAAATCAATGCTACCGATCTTTTGGGAAATTAAAAGCATATCCTTCTTAGCAATTGCTTCAAAAGATGAAGAAGAATATACAGTGAAAAGTACGTCTTCCTTCTTTCTCTGGTCCCTACTTACCCAGATCACTTCTTGGAGAGAGCGCAGTTATTAATTTCTTGTTTATTCTTTCAGAGATATTCTATGTATTTGCATATATATACATCCATCCATAAATCTTTATCTTCCACACTAATGGCAGCATGTTAACCACATTCTAGAGTTTGCTTTTTTTACAGTGCGTTTTGGTAATTGTTCCATATTAGTACATAAAAATCTGCTTAATTTTTGCTTTAATGGCTGCACAGTATTCCATTGTATGGATATGCCATAATTTATCTAACTGGCTTCCTAATGATAGACATTTAGATTGTTCCTAATATTTTTGTATTATAAACAGTGGTGCAAAGAATACATCATTTCACAAATGTATGAGTGTATCTGTAGGATAAATACCTTTGCCTTTTTTATTTTTGTATCAAGTTTGCCTTTTTCTTAATAATTTGTAGGAGCTCTATAGTCATATAAAGAAGATTAACTTTTTATGTATGAGTCCTTAGTTTTTAAAAGTTCTTGTTAAAAGTGGGTTGGAATATTTCTATATTAAGTTTAAATTTCTATACTATGAATGTACATAGTATAAGGGAAAGAGGATGTTGTTTAAATCTCAGGTGAGGATTATCAGTTGAAGTTTCCTTATTTAATATATTTTCCTTTATAGTAGAGTGAATATTATCTGTAAGTACATCTTTAAAGCTTTACAGTGATGGTCTTGTGAAAGAATATAATCCTTTTAGTAGTTGTCTACTACGTGAGCAAACTTCTACTTGATAATTTGCCATTTTCAGTAATTTATCATTTTTCCTGAATGCCATCATTTACAGCAGTTTACATTAAAAACTTGAAAACGTAGAAACAAAGGGAAACATAAGCAAAGTTAGGCCTTTTGTAACATAATTCCCAGAAACAGATGCAAAGCTGTAATACAACCCAGTATTTCAGCATAGAACTGTTCTGTAACACTTAATAGAACTATTCTGTACAGAATAGAACTATTCTGTAACACTTAATAACCCTACTGAACTTTAGATACTCTTGTTGACATAGCAGTTGTGATCTGCAAAATCTTAAAGCAAACTTTTGTTGTAGCAAATTAAATAATACTAAGGAATTAGTTTATTTTTGATCCTGTGACTCAGGATAAAACAATTAAAACCATTCTACACTCAGAGTTTACAGACTAATTTTCTTTACTTTTCAAAATATTTTTAATTTTGACAGAAAAGGAATAACAGAAATGACATGTATTAAATGGTGCAATCCTCCTAAAATATGATGCCAGTTTTGGAGAACTCTTTAAAGAACACTAACCTTTAGAAAGATGTTTATGTACTTGCATGGAACATACCCCACCCCACCACCCACCACCAAGATTTTTGGATTGTTCCTTGATTTGTTGGATTTTTATCCAATTTCCTGCATATGCTCATGTACTCTCACTTAATTAGTCATAATTCTTCTTTAGAAAAGGCTTGTTCTAAAGAGAAGCACAACTGTGATATCTTTGGAACTTACAAATATCTAGTCTAGGATTTCCTGAAGCTTGTCATCTGTTTCCTCATTTCAAAAGTTGAAACAGTGTTAGGCTGTATTTTAAAAATGTTGGATTTGTTTTGCAAATACAGGAAAAGCAACACTTCCTAATTTGCTTAGATTGGTGCTCACACAATTTGGAATTATGTCAACTCCAGATAAGTACTGTTGTAACAATGGGAATGAACAGGTTGTATGTGTGTGCAAAAACGTAAATACCAATGTCTGTGGTTTTAGGTGCATAAGTAATGTGATAAAGGATTTTAGAAAAAAACAGTATAAAAGTCAATTCATTCTTTAAACATTTGTGACTGACAGAGAGAGATGGATCTAAAGTGAATACACCTGGTTCTACTAAGCACATTTCCTTTTCTTTAGTCATTGATTAACTTATTTCCCTTAAATGAAAAAGTGATGGTATTTTTCAATTCTTTAAATCCTTGAGTTAGGATTCGTTAATAAATATATTTTTAATAGGAGCATGGTATTTCATATAATGGTGTTTTAAGACCAGTTACACATTAGTACAGTCTTTTACGTAGAGTCTAATAGTTGCTTACTATCATTTATATCACAATTGTACTAAAAATAATTGTATAGACCTAGCTCAAAATTCTACTCTATATAGGAACTTCCCATATAACATCTGTGATAATTGATTAATCAGCTTTTGTTGTTCTTGTTAAGAGAATGCATGGGAAAGCACCTAGAACTGTTTCTGGTACAATTAACTTTTTGCTTAAAAATATTTTTTAAATGAAGAAACTTTACTAGAAACTTTACCAGTGGATTAATATTAACCTTACTTAAAGATTTGCCATAAGGTCCTTTTTTTCCTGTATATGTATTTTACTGATTATGTAAGTAAAATGTTAATTTTTAGAAATCCAAACAAAACAAAGTTAAAGTGCGCTATAATCCTATTTCTCAGTAATAGCTACTATTAACAATTATATATATATATGTATATACATATATTTGAGTACATATAAACATCAATATATTATTTTTTATTTTACAGAAATAGAGCATGTGTAACAACGTTTTTAATCAATATATCTTAGATAACTTTCTCTGTAAATAAAATCGATCTTATTTTTTTTAATCCTGCAATGTATTCCATTTTATGTTTGTCCTACAGTTGTTTATCAAAACCTTCTAGGACATACATTTCTTTTTCACATTTTAACATTTCTGAAATTAGGATGCTGCTTATATTTTATAATCCATGACATTTTATAATTACTATCTGCCAGGCAGCATTTGTGGCCTGGCTGTCTTTGTCTAATTGTCTTTGTGAGTTTGGTCATAATTGTTCAAATTGTTTGTTTGTTTTTATTAAATTTGTTTGTTTGTCTTTATTAAAATATAATTTATTTATTAAAGTATAATTGACATACAATATTAGTTTCAAGGGTACAATATAGTGATTCTACATTTATATACCTTACAGTGTAATCATCACAATATGTCTAATAGCCACCAGTCACTGTACAAATTATGATATAATTGCAAAGTCATCACTTTAATTTAGTTATGTGTGTTGTTGGTGCTATCAGTGTTGAGTTTAATTTCTGTTTTAAATGTTTGGGAAAAGATGGTACTAATATTTTTCACTGAAACAAAAATGTATTGTTTATGCAGAATGGCACAAACATCAGCAGGACATAAATTTGATATTTAGTGAAGTGAATATTTGTCATTCAGAGAATAACTGTAACTCCACATTATTTTGTTGCAAAGGAATGATCAAAGTCTTTATAAAAGGAAGAAAGTAGGATACTCATAAATAATGAAGTTATGTTTCAATTTCTTACCAAGGTGTGTGCAAGAGGATTGCCTATTATAAGCCAAGCAATGCAAGTGAGAGCTAGAAAACATACTAAATTACTCAAAATTGATAAAAATATATTTGAAAGCAATGGGAGACTGGCATGACCATTCTTAAGGCATTGTGTCATAGTTTAATTGGCAGCAGTTTTTCTTTCTTACTAGTCCATAACATAATAATGATCATCTTACTATCAATAATGGCTAAGATTAGATGAACTAGAGTATCTATGATGAGTAGTAGGTACCAGGCTGAAAATTTTATATAAATTTTCTATGTATATTTTCCAACTGAATTTTTAAAAATAGACTATTTTTTAGAACTGTTTAGATTTACAGAAAAATTAAGAACATAATACAGAAAGTTCTCATATATCCTGTACCCAGTTTCCTTTATTATTAATACTTTTTACATTAGTATGGTACATTTGTCACAATTAATGAACCAGCATTAATATACTATTATTAGTTAAAGTCCATGGTTTATTCAGATTTCTTTAGTTTTTTACCTAAATGTCTTTTTTCATTCCAGGATCCCACCCAGGATACCACAGTACACTGACTTGTCATGTCTTAGTCTCTTCTCAGACTTTCCTTGTTTTTGATGACCTTGAAAGTTTTGAGGAGGACATACTGGTCAATTGTTTTGTAGGATGCGGCTCTACTGGAACTTGTCTGATGTTTTTCTCATGATTAGGTTGGTGTTACGGATTTGGGGGTGGAAAACTACAGAGGTAAAGTGCCATTTTCATGACATCATATCAAGGGTACATACTATCACATGATTTATCATTGTTGATATTGACCTTGTTCACTTGGCTGAGATTTTTTGGTTAGGTTTCTTTATTGTAAAGTTACTGTACCCGCTCCCCGCACCTTTCTACACTGCCCTCTTTGGAAGGAAGTCACTATGTGCAACTTACACTTCAGGATTGGGGCGTTAGGATCCGCGTCTTTGATACCCTATGTACATACATTATTGATATTCTTTGTCTTTCTCTCTAATTTATTTATTTATTTATTCAATCATTTATTTACGTTACTATAGATTGGTGGATATTTATTTTAAACTTTGGGTTATAGTCCAAAACTATATTTTATTTATTTTGTTGCTCTAAATGTTCCAGATTTGGCTATTGGGAGCTCTTACAGCTGGCTGTGTTACTTTGACATACTCTCATCAATATACATGTTATTTATTTGTTTGTTTTTTGCACTTTCTTACTTCCTGGAATCTAATTGAATTCTTACAATTCTATGAGGTAGGCATTGTTATCTCTTCAGTTACAGATGAAGAAATTGAGACTTAACGAGATTAAGTAACTTTTGCCCATGGTCACATGGGAAGCAAAGGACAGGATTTGAATTTTTCTCTGTCTGAAGGCTTTTAATAACTTTAAATATATTATATTGGTATTTAAAATATAATAAATTGCATATCCTTTTAAGAAAAAGAATTCTGTAATCATAATCTGATGGATACGTGCATTTCTATCTTTATTTTGGACTAAGAGGGGGATATTGTATTTGCTTGAAGATACAAAAATATGTAACTTTTAGAATCCCATGAGCCTGCGGTGTCCACTCAAACTGCCAGTTCAGGTTGTCTATGGCTCACGGCTGGCCCACCCTCCCGTAGGAGTTGATTTGCTCTTCTGTGCCAAGGTTACTTACTGCAAACTCTTATAAGCAGAGTATGCCACGCTGCAATTTTGTTGCCAATGTCTTAAAGGAGGACACTTCTTTCTCTTATTCAACTAGGTTTTATGAGTCTACTGCTCTAGTGTCATTTAAATGCTAACAGGAAGAGACAAAGTAAATATGTAAGCAAATGAACAAGGTATTTTTGGAGGGTGATTAATGCTAGTCAAAGACTAGTGTGACCAGGATGTAGTCATTGAGGTGTATCTAGTAGGAGATGAAGTCAGAGAGGCAGGACTTGTGGCCCATGGAAAAGAGCGTGATGTTATTTATTCCCATTTCAATGGCTGGCTCTGGGTGGGTTCAGTCAGGGAAGCTACATGGTCTCTCCCGCTAGTCACCCGCCTTACCTCACACCACTCTCCCTCATTCCTCCTCCCTGACTACACTGGCCTCTGGCTCTTGGAGTACGTGTACGTCAAACTCTTTTCTGCCTTTAGACCTTCACATTTCTTATTGGATCTGCCTGGGAAAACCCAAAATCAAAAGCACTATTCCTCCACATAATGTGTGGCTCCCTCTTTCACATCGTTCCAATCTCTGCTTAAAGCCATCTCCTTGTACAGCCTATCTAAAAATGCTTCTCCCCCACCCCCACCGTCAGGTTTCCTTTCCAATTCCCAGGGACACTCTATGTCTTTCTTTTGCTTTATTTTTTTCTGCAGAGCATTTATTGCTACCTGACTTTATTTATTTATTTATTTTTACTTATTTATATTCTGTCAGCCCCACTAGGATGTAAATGCCACATGAAGACCATGGATTTTATCTGTTCTGTACATTATTGTATTTCCAGTGCCTAGGACATTGTCTAGCACACAGTGGGTGCTTTTATGGGTTACCTATTCCATGGTGGAACAAATTACCCAAAATGTAGTGGTTTAAAGCAATAAGCATTTATTATCTTGTAGTTTCAGGGGATCAGGAACTCAGGAGGGGCTAAGCTGGGTGGTTGTGGCTCTAGATCTTTTAGGGGTAGCAGTGAGTGTTGGCCAGGGCTGCAGTCATCTGAAAGCTTGATGGTCTGCTTCCAAGCATTTCATATGGCTGTTGACCAGAGGCCTCAGGTCCTTCATTTATCTATAGGGCTGCTCTCAACATAGCAGAAGGAAAATGAGAGAGAGAGAGAGAGAGAGAGAGAGAGAGAGAGAGAGAGAGAGAGAGAGAGAGATCAAGGTGGAAGTCACAGTACCGTTTTATGACCTAGTGTCTGAAGTTGCACACTATCATTTCTGCTTCATTCTATTTGTTAAAAATAAGTCACTAAGTCCAGCCCACACTCAAAGGAGGGGAACTAGGGTCCACCTCTTGAGGGGAGAAATACCCAAGAATTTGTGGACATATTTTAAAAAGTAACATAGTGATCAATTAATATTTGTGAAATAGAGGGATGGATAATTTGGGTTATGTCTTTATATAATCCCTTTGGCTGCTGTGTGGAGAATGGATTATAGGGGACAAGAATAGAAGCAATGAGATTGATGATGATGATGATGATGGCCAACATTTATTAATTCATTTTCTGTGCCAAGAACTAGTCCAAGTGCTCTACAGCCATTAACTCATTCACCCTCAGAACCACCTTATGAGGTATGTACTGTTGTCTCCATTTTACAGATGAGGAAACCAAGTCACAGAGACTTTAAGGAACAACAGTGTAGGTGAAAGATGACCTGATGCTACAGTTAACACCGGTTCTGACTGGGAAGATTTCAAATGCTTCCACATTCTCTATTTTGTGATCCCAACTCATAAAACCCCCAAACACAAAGTATGACAAGAATCTCTAAATTGGTTGAATACCACAAGTATACAGGGTAATGTACTCATAAATGTGTGCTGTAGATTTTAAGTTTCTTCCAATGATATTATAATAGTCCATGATTTATCGCTTTTTTTCAGTAATAATAATACATTGTTATTATGAGAATAAAGCTGTGGGGTTTTAATTTTTATTTTAAATGTTTTTGGAGCAAGAAATAACAAATTTACAAACACAAGGTCAGTCATGAACGTGTTTATCCTTTTGTAGATTTTATGAAACAAATTTATCTTGGTTTCTCAGATATTTGAATATCTTCAGCCTCAGAACTTAGTATAGAATTGTCAAGCAACTGAATTGTTTTTTTCTGAATTTAGAAGGTTCCGTATGATATGATTTCCTATAATATCAATTATATAAGAACTACATTAATATTTCATTATTTGAGTGTATTATATAATTTATATTTTAAATAAAATAAACTATATATAAACAAATTCAATTTTTCTTCACACAGTTTTGAAATATTCTACTGCATGTCATGTAAAGTATGAATGGTCTTCTGCATTTTAAATGAAATTCTGTCATCTGATTGCAGATCAAAAATGACCTTTAACTGTAATTCTCAGTATGCTGATTAAAAAAGAGTGCTGTTTAGAATTTGTTGCACATTTCATTTAATTTTACTGCACTGTGAACTAATTGTACTCTACATAGAAAAATATATCATTTCTATTTTTTGCGTTCACATTTGATCTCATAATCTCATAATACCTTTAATGATCTTTTAATGATCTTTTTTTTTCCTATTTTTTCTTTCTGCAAATATGTTTTCCCTACTAGAAAAGAAAAGTGTATTTTTGCATTAATCCTAATAGCAACTTTAGGAGTAATGTTTCCTCCATTACTTATTTCAAAGATGTGAGCAGGTGCCTGTACTGTATAACAAACAAACTATGAAGACATAAATACTGGAACAGGGTTCAGTGTTTTAAGAAACAAACAAGATGCACCATAGGATTAATCTCATGCATATTGAATAATGTATATAATCATTATGCTACCTAGTAATTTAGACATATAGGCAATAAGCAGGTGACATAAATAGCTATACTTATGTTTACTGAAGGCAATTCAGGCATTTTGGGGGTCAGTTGGGGATAGGGGAAATGTAAACTAGGTGTGAGTGAAAATTCAGTTGATATTTGATAATTAACCGAGAGGAATCCATAGAGTTGGGATTTTAAATTTTCTGGCTGGGGCACAGACTTTGGAATTTTGCATTTAAGGTAAGACAATTCTCTTGTCTCAGGGAAAATTGCCCCTTTCAAAGTAGAATAACAACTAAAAAGGATAGTCCAGACATAAAACTGAATGTAGTAAAAGGCAAGAAGAAAGGTTTAAGCTTGAGAGTGACTAATGCCTCCTTTCAGCAGAAAAGGAGAAGAGGAAGGGAAGCAGAGAAGAGAAATCTTGAGGAAAGGCAGACGTTTCCTTTTGCAGCTCAAACCTTCCCCTTCTCGTCTTGTCTTCTACAGCTGATCTCAAAGGGGACAAGAACAATGTGATCCTAAACATCTTCTCCAATGAGCCTGAAATTTTACTAATTAGATTTGCTTACACATTTAGATTCACCTAAACTTCACAGTGGCCTACCATATATTGGGTTTGCATAAACTATCTAATTTAATCCTCACCTTCTTTTCACATCAAATTCAAAGGTGAGGAGGAAGACATAAGGAAGCATGAAATGTGCCCAAAGTCACACAGTTACCTGAGCAGTCTCCTCCTTGTCCAGTGTCCTTCCAACACTTCCCTGGAGGGTCAAATGACCAAAAAAAAAAAAAAAAAAAAAAAAAGAAGCTACATCAGCAAGGCGTGAGTCACACTGCGGACATCACTAACCCAGAGGAATGTATGTTAACAGGAAGTGTTTTTGTTGTAGTTGTGTTTTGTTGTAGTTGTTACATGGCTATGCATGACTGAACACCTCACTTTTGTTAGGTGAGCACAGCTTCTCCTGGAGGATCCTTGCATACTTCCTCACACATTCCACTGTGATAGATGAGCTCAGAAAGGAAGGATGGGTAATTTACTACCTGGAGGCAGGCAGTCAGTATTGAATACGGAGGGACTGGGCTGTTTCCCTAGTTCAGGTAAAAAGAAAGGAAAGAAGGAATTTGGGAATAAATCAGGGAATTTTGGGAATACAGTCACTTTGATGAATCACATGGGATGACTGAGGCAAGAGGAGTAGACCTGTATGGTTTAGGGTAAAGGATAAAAACTACCTGAGCCTTTGTTCTCACTTACTTGAATCTCTATTCTTTCATCTGCAAATGGAGAAGGTGAGACCTAATGAGCTTGGGTGACTTTTCTCCATGTACCATTTTAGAGGATTATAAAATTCTACTTTTGTTGTAGAGCTAAACATTTGTCATATCCATGATTTGATGTTGAGACTTGTTAGGAAAACAATCCTCAATTTGAACTCTTCCCAAGGGGAATTGTAATGTCCTTTATGACTACATGTTTCCAAGAATTCATTTAGTGAAAACCTTTGATTTGGGAGTAGATGCTTAAGGCCACATAGTTTGGTCACAAATCCAGCTACATTATTTATTGTGTAAACTTGGACAAGTTTCTTAATCTCTTTGTGCTTCAATCCATTCACCTCTAAAATAAGGATAGTAATAATCGTCCTTGAGTTATTAAATAAAAATATTCAGAGCAGTGCTGGGTATATGCTAGGACCTAAAAAAATATTTGTGGGGTGCATGACTATTACTTAAGGATGGTATGTTCAATCAAACTTTTTAGAGGAGTGAACATTTGTCTTTGAAGAATGGGTGGGAATTCGATGAGGGAGGGCAACATTAATGACAGAAGTGGCATGAACATGAAGAAATAAAGGTTATCATTGGGGTAAAAGAAAAGCACACTTAGTGGGTTAATAGGGTGTATAGGAAAAATGGTTAAAAAGGTTTTATGGAGTCCAATGGTAATGTGCCTTCACAGACAAATTATGGGATACAGATATTTTTAGTAGATAAAACAGTCTGAAGGTTTATGAGCAGGGAAATGTCAAGATTTATTCAAGATGGATGGTTTATTTTAATTGCCTGTTTTGCATACCCTTAGTTGAAACATTTTTGTCTAATATAAAAACTATGCTAGTCTGTTATATTGATTCATAAGGACATTTAACATCCCAGAATTAAACTCCAGAAGCTTTGGAGAGAGAGAACAACATAAACAGTGTGGATGCTGGCAGGCATTTTCATCCCAGGAGCTGATACATGTGGGCAACGGATTCATTCAAACCTGAGAGTCTTGCATTTTGGCAAAACCTATGGAAATAATGTGCCAAGGATTTTAAGGATTCTCCAATCATGGAGACATTATTTGGGTGTCACATGAGTGGGTGTGTTAGCATCTTCACCATCCTGGAGGAAGAAATGAAAGATTTAACTGAGGGCTTTAAAAATTGTAATAAAGAGAGTGATCACTTAAGATGATGAATCTGGAAAAGTCAACAAGTTATAATCTTCTTAAACTTTCTGAAATGTGAAAAATCTACTACATGACTACCGACAAGTAGCAGATCATTTATATGTACATATTGTTGTACAAGGTTATATACACAAAACAATGTGTACTGTAAAACCAAACTCTTACATTGAGTTAAGATTTGTGAATTTCCATATTAAAATAAGATTATTTTTATTTGTATGCATTTATAAGGAACAGTTTCTTTTTTTAAAGGAAGAGAAACAGATCTTTGGGCTACAAAGAGTTACCTGAGTGGGCCTTTCAGTTATGCAAATGTAGGTAAGAGTGAGACACTCATGAATGTTTTTTTTTTCCATTCCAGCTGCCCATCCCTGAGGCCCAGGTATACAAAGCTGATCTCTAAGGGAGAAAGTAAATTATTTGTGTAAGGAGGCCAGGACCTCCCTGGAGGAAGGAAACAGAAGCCCCCAGTTAACCTCTCCTGCTGGAGATTTGTATTTAGGCAGCTCTTTTTTTGGATGACTAGGTCCTACCCCCACCCAGCCCCTAATGGCAGGAAAGGATACCTGGGGATTGGAGGAAAACAATACAAAACTCCAACTCCCTTGAGGAAGGGGATCGTGGGATCTGACTCAGGCTCTGTGACAAAATTCCAAGGTTTTCCTTTGGAGAAGCATCAGCACCATCTGCTAAGGCTGTGGAAGGCCATTTCTCTATAGTGACAGCTACACGTGGTACAAGAAGGAACAATGGCAGTGATGAACACAAGGTAAGTGTGCAGAGGACTGGCCTCCTTGGGATGGAGTAATTTTGGGGTGTGGGGATTGTAGAAAGACCTAGGAGAGGTCTTGGATTTCAAGTTTGGGTGATCTCCAACAATTGTGACTTTTTGCAGTCTGAGTTTATGGAGGGTTTCATATTGCTTACATAGAAAATTCATTCTTTCATTTTACAAACATTTATTGATTTCCTTTGTATGCCAGGCAGTGATCTAGGCTCTGGGGATAGAGTAGCCAACAAAACAGACAAAAATTTCTGCACTCAGGGAGCTTATCTTCTGGGGGTCAGAGGGTACAGACAATCTATACCATAGTACCTTAGATGGTAGTAAGCGCTAAGGATAAAAATAAAAATAAGGAGCTTATGTGCATGTATAAGTAGTTATTGCTGAGGAAGTCTTCACCAAGAAAAGGTAACATTTGAGTAAAGACCTGCAAAGGAGGAAGGTGGATACTTAGGGAGTGTTCCAGGCAGACAGGGTGATCCAGGTACCTGAGGATGGAGAATGACGAATCTGAGGATCAGGTATGGAGTAAGGAGACAAAGAGTAGAGTTCTTTCAGACCAGTTCTGTGTAGGGTCTTTTAGACTACTTTAAATTCATTATAAGGGGGCGGCCAGTTAGCTCAGTTGGCTAGAGTGCGGTACTCTTAACAACAAGGTTGCCGGTTCGATTCCCCACACGGGCCACTGTGAGCTGCGCCCTCCACAACTAGATTGAAAGAACTACTTGACTTGGAGCTGATGGGTCCTGGAAAAACACACTTAAATAAAGTTAAAAATAATAAATTCATTGTAAGACTTTTAGCTTTTATTTTGAATGAGAGTGGAAGTTACTGAAAGGAAAAATTTAAAAATACAGAAAAATGTAAAGAAAAATAGATGTTTCCCATGCTCAAAGTCAATGGCTTTTTTGATCATATTGCACCTGTCCTTAAATCCTTCAACAGCTTCCTTTGCTTGTAGAATAAATTCCTAAATCCCAATCTAGCCTTTGTTTTTCCCTCTACCCTCATCTGTTTTGATGTATTCTCACTCTGACTGAAAACTATCTTCTAGTTTCTCAAAACTTCTACTCTATCGCCTTTTTTCTACATGACTTTTGCATCTTGCATTTAAAAAAACAGAACACTATGAAAAATCTTACTTTTTTTTTTTTTACAAACTTCATAAAATTGCTAAATCAGGGGCTTTGCAAAGTTTTCTGGATGTTGGTATTCAGAATGGATTAAAGAGGGAAGAAACTGGAGGTAAAGAGATTAAGTTAGAAGACAATAGGTATAAAGTGGAGGACTTGAATTAATAGTGTTTATTTACTTATTTAGAAACATTTACCAAAGACAATTATAAACCAGGCCCTATATTAGGCACTGGCAATGCAATGGTAAAAAAAGAAAATAAGATGACAGAATCCTCTCCTGGAATTCATGATGTAGTGAGTACCAATGTTAGGGATAGAAAGGGGAAAAAAAAATCCTCCCCTTTTCAGCTTCTTAGATGTACCACCGTGTTTCCCCGAAAATAAGACCTAGCCGGACAATCAGCTCCAATGCATCTTTTGCAAGCAAAAATTAGTATAAGACCCGGTCTTATTTTACTATATTTTACTATAAGACCGGGTCTTATATAAGACCTGGTAAGACCCGGTCTTATATTAATTTTAATATAATCAGCATTAGAGCTGATTGTCCAGCTAGGTCTTATTTTCGGAGAAACAGGGTAGCAATGCCACAAAATAGGGAGAATGCAAGCCACATTCAGAGGTGATCTAGAGAAATGTTTTGCAAAAATTCTGAAAATTTGAAGTTCTAGTGGAATATATTTCCTGTTTAACTGATTTCCCTATTATTGTAACTTTCTCCTTTGAGTAATGTTTTTATCCTTTTTTGGGTACTTTTTATTATTGCTTTAAAGAACATCAGAAGTAACTAAATACTAAGTAAAAAGGAATGGCCAGTATGCTGCTATCTCTCTCAGAGCACTCATCGTTTTGTTTTTGTATTTTGGAAGACTTTTCAACTGGTTATCCTCCCTAATTTGAAGAGAACAACTGTCACTCGAAAATCTTATTTCCAACGGCCTCAGGGCATACTTTCCTTTTCTCTTTAAAAGGCATCCTCCAAAACACTCTTCTCTCAGTTTGAAAAGCAGGAGAGAATAAATGTGTTAGTATTAAATATGCAGCAATTTGCCACTCCCTTTGACCTGCCCCAGTTACTGCAACAGAAAATGTGTGGGGATAAATACATTATGTGGTAGATTCAATCCTACTGAAGATTATGAAGGGAACAAAGGCAGGGGTATTTCCATTGCTCAGAGAAAGGTGTTCGGTTCCCCAAAAGTTAAACATTAATTCAGAACAAAAGGAAACAAAGTATTAAAAAAATAATTCGGAATGATACTAGGTCCTTAAAAGGTCAGTTGGGTCCTAAGGTAAAGGCGAGAGGGAGTGCAAACCAGGGCTTTGCTGTGTAACCCTGGGCAGGTCGTAAACATCTTTGAACCCCTGTCCTACCTTAAAAGTTTGGACCAAGGATCTCTAAGGTTCTTTCATCTCTAAAATTCTACGGTTCTATGATTGTGGTGTTTGAGATGGGCCATTCTGTTGATTTCCTAGTCTCCAGGAGGGAGGTAATCTCTGGGCGTGGAATTGACTAACTTGATGGAGAATTATCAACGCAGAGGTGGGTGAGCTTCACATTTACAATGATTTGGACCCTAGAGATGCTCTTGGAAAATTTCCAAGAGGACCTTTTACAGGTTCTTTAACCTGGTTTTACAATTCTCTTGACTCTTTGGGATGAGGGAATGGGAAGGACCTATGGTAGATTGGGATCGTTCCCTTGACTAACCATTTCCCCTTTCCATATTTTTGGACCTCGAACAATAACAACAACCGATGCCAAGAAACAAATCCTATAGGGGTGTTAGGGGAAACTGATTACGGGATCTCGAAAGGCCTGTAAAATCCTTGCTTACGCATTTTCTTCCTTTCTTTGGGTGTTAGGATTTTTAAAACTACATCTGTTTTTGGCGGAGTGGGCCTATAGTGAGGTTCAGAACAGTAGAGGGGGCGCTGACGGATGCTTCTTCTGCGGGAGGGCTGGCGTGAGGGTGCTCGGGGTGCGATCCACGCCGGCCGCCAGGCGGGCTCGAAGCTACAAGGGCGCGGCTGCAGGCGGGCGGGCCCCGGGGAGGGGCTTCGTGGAGACGCCGCGGCCCAAGCCGAGCTGGGCCGCCCGGGCTCGGCGCGCAGCGCGGCCCGGCGGGCGGTGGCGCTGCGGAGGCGGCGGCCGAGGCCGGCGGGCGCGGAGGAGGGGCCCGAGACTGGGGCGGCGGGCGGCAGCTGCCTCCGTGACGACTGCCGGCAACGCGGGGACCTGAGCAGACAGAGCCGCGGGCCCCGCCGCCTTCGCCTCTCCAGGCTGTTTTCCTTCCCCTCCTCTCTCGGCAGGGGCGTCAGGAATGGGCCCCGACCGCCGCGGGCCCCGCACTCCGCGCCGCCCGTAGGCCCCACCAGTCGGAGGCTGGCCGGCCGGCCGGCCTCTCACAACTCCTCGCCCCACAGCCAAGCCGTCCCCACCCAAATCCCCGGGAAGAAGATGAGGGAGACGGGCCCGGCGCTCAGCAGTCAGAGCAGCAGCAGCAGCGGTCGGGGGAGGGTGTTTCGCCGTTTCCTCTCAGCCGCCAGGACAAGATGGCAGCGGCCGCGGAGAGGGGCTGAGCCCGGGCTGGGTGGTGCCGCCTGCTGAAGCGCCTGGCTCCCTGTCCCCGGCACGGCCCCGCACCCCACCCCGGACATGCTCAGGGCTGCGGCCGCCCGAAGAGGGGAGAGCGCAGGCCTCTAGGAAGGTAAGGGAGCAGGGCAAGGAGCGCCCCACCTCGGGGGGTGGGGAGACTGGCTCCATTCGCGGGGCCTGCGGCCGGGGGTAGGGGTGGGGGGCCAGCCATCCCCTCATCAGGATAGCCGCCGGATCCGACGCCCCGGAGCGGCTCGCACCCGTCTCGTGTGCTGCACCCCCATCTACATCCTCTGCGCTCTCGCGCTCCGCGGTTCCGCCGGGTCACCGCCGGCTGGCGGGTCCCGGCGTCTCCCTCGAGGATGGGGCCACCCGAGGCCCGGGGCCGCCGGACGTGGGGCTGCGGGGCCGCGCGTGGGTTTTGCGCGCGGTGGCGCAGCCTCCGGGAAGCCGCACTTGGGCAGGGCCTCCCCTCTTCGAGGTTGCGCAACGGCTCTTCCCAGCAACCGAAGTTTTGTTTAGTCCCACAGGGTGCCTCTTCCCCAACCGCAGCCCTAGGCCGTCACTAAGGATACCGCTGGCCTCTCATTAAAGGGAACAAACACACACACGCGCACGCACGCTCACAACTTGAGCGCCCCAGCCGATGGCTGCGTCCCTGGCTTTGTGGCCCAAGTCACCAGCGTCGCCGAGCGGCGGGGTTGGAGGGTGTCAACTCTGGGGACTGGAGTCTGTGTGATTGTTGGGGAGGAGAAATGTGATCCGCCGCTCCGCGTCCCCTGCCGCGGCCCGAGGAAGGCGTGGCGGCCGCGCGACGGGGCTGTTGCCGGGCTTCTCTCGTTACGGTGGCGGCCGCTCGCGTCCCTTCGCGGCGCGGGGAGAACTCGCGGAAGGACTTGGGGAAAGAATGTCTGTTTTCCTGTCGGGAGGGAGAAGACTGTTTTAAAATGGTACGTGGCTCTCCGCGGAGCCTGCTGTGTTCCCCGTCTTATTTCTGCTTGAGGAGTTGCGCTGAAGGGTGTGTGTGTGAATTGCCTTGGACCTGTTACAAAGTAGTCACAACATGTTCAGTCCTTGAACCGTGTTTTCACAACCTCTTGCTGCCCTGTTAGAATTTATTTTTCCACCTGTCAGTTCGCTGCTTCTAATTATAAATAGCTTCTATTAGCAACAGTGAAGTTTTTCGGATTATCGACCAGTTTACAAGGAAATCTCATGGTTAATTCAACTGGCAACTTGGATGTCTCTCTGGTACGGGGCCGGAAAAGTAAACTGGTAAACCAGCCTGCGCTTCTGCTTCTGCTGTGTCTTCTGGTAGTTTGGAGATCGGCTCGCTCTTTTCTGTTTCTCCTCCTCCTCCTCTTCTTCCTCCTCCTCCTCCTCCTTCTCCTTCTTGTTCTTCTGCTTCTAATTTTAGGTATTTGCTTGTTATCTGTAGCTTTTGAAGTGGAAGTGCTGTACTTATATTTAAGTCATTTCAGTATATTTCCAAGTTTTAATTGCTGGACAGCTTAAAATTTTAAGAGGTTCCCTCTTGGATCAAATTTTTGATGAAAACTTTTGAGCAGGATTGGTGGGTTTTGTTTGTTCCCAACGAAAACATTTTAATCCTTCATTCTCGTTTAATTTTTCAGAAGCTGGGCAAGCCTCACCGTTTGTTTGATAAGTCTAGATTCCGCTTATGTTTGCAAGTGCAGTGCTAATTTTATACAATGAGCCACGATAAGGTTTTGATGGGTCATGATTAAACTTAGTATTTAAGTAAACAAAATATGGCTGATCTTTTTAAAAAATAATTTTTGTAGTTTTATTACTTTATGCCTTCATGCCACTTAACAGTAATTGAAATATAACCGAATAAAGTTCTTTACTTCTAAATCAACAAGATATTTCTTGGTATATTTATGGGTACATTCATAAAGTGTAGGGAACTCTTATGAAATACAATGCTTAACTTCTTTGAGGTTTTTTTCTCTTTTTGAAACTTACATGTTTTTAATTTGTTTTAAGGTAGAGGTGTGTTGAAATATTTGACATTTTGGACATTTAATTTTTTTGATGTTATGGGGAAATTGAATAATTTGTTACCTTTTGTTCCCCTTACTTTAGGGGAAATATTTTCTATAAAAAAATTCTTTGATTAAAACTATGTTTTAAAAGGGTAAGACGAGCTTGAAATCTAGAACAGAAGCAACCATTTAATGTTTCAAATTTATATTTGGACATTGCTGACTACAGGAGCTAAACATACATATTAGGCAAGCAGATCATAACATGGTGAGCCAGTCGTAGTTTATTGTCATAATACCTTTTCCGTAGAACTAGTCATTATCTTGCTTGTAAACCAGTCATTGGCTTCTGGGCATGGAGTTTTAGAGTCACATAAAAGTGGATGGTTTTTATGAGATAATTCTTGTAAACATGCTTGAAAAGAAGCTTCAGATCATACTATTTTAATTTTTTGGACGCTCTGTCATAGGATACCATAAACTAATAAGGTGAAAATCACACAGGTAGGTTGCTATAGTTAGTATAGCAGGGCATATAAGTATTTGTTCAATGCAAGGTATTGAAAGCGGTTTTTTCCCCTCTTACAACTTAAAATAGCAACAGCTGTCAAATGAACTTTCTTATTGAGCTTTTACTTTTAATATTTGATACATGAACAATGAAGGTCTATATATGGAAGGGACTAAGGGAAAATGTAAATTTCAGAATGCTGAAATACTCTTTCCCAAACCTGTTTCCCATCCGTTGAATGGAATATTTGTTTTCTTGTTATTTTCTGTTTTGAATGTTAGAATGGCTCATTCTGGTAACCTTTGAAGTTAACTTTATTTTGTTAGGTAAGAGGAGTTAACTTTCTTAATTTGGTGTTCTCAATGCAGCAGTTCACCAAGGGTGATGATATGGGCAGGTTAGAATTGCATTATTGGTGCTTAATTCAAAGGCATAAAAAAATGTAGTTTCCATTGCAACTTTACATTTGAGTTAGGAGATGAAAGAATGTCATGGCAATATTTATATTTAAGAGTGTTTTAAGGAATTTTGAAATTCTCCATATTTAAAATACCCCTCCAGAGTTATTCTTGCCTCTTAACTAGTAGAGGACACAAAATAACTTGCTATATGATTACATTGTTGCTGCCAAAAGAAATGTTCATGTAAAATTTCTGGGTTTGCAGCTTTCCTAATTTCCTAGTGTCTGAAGTTGAGGCTTCAATGTGGTATGTTTAACTTAGAAGTTACTTCTAGACAAACTACTAGAACTTTGTTAAAATGGAGGAATGTATCAGTGTATTTTATTGGTTTTTAAAAGTTGCCTCTCTTGCCCCACACAACTTTCTGAAAGCTTTGCCATGTTACAACCCTTCCTATATTATACAAAAGTAAGCCTAAAGAAAGTTTTAAATGTCCTTACTGGTTCTGAATCCAGCTGCTTAAAAAGTATATCTTAACCTAGTACCTTTAAGCACTTAACAGAAGTTGAGTAGGGATCTATATTTGGAGTAGAAGTTTTGAATCAGTGGAGGTTTTTAGGATAGAGCATTTATGTGGTTGACTTAAGGAACTATTATACAGTCCACTTCTCTTTTGGCTTGGTATAATTAAGAGTAGTATGGGGGGAAAATACCTTAATATTAGTGTGCTGCTTCTGTAGCTTTGTCATAGCTGTTGTTTTGGCCTTATCTTAATCACTGTTCAAGGACCAAGCTAGAATAGACACGGAGGATGTATGTTATACATTTTACCTAAATGTTTGTCAAATTAGACCTTGACCTATTTAGCAGTTAAGGCCGTTCTCCTTACTTGATACTTGAACCATAGTCACTGCACAAAGGCAACATTTGCTTTAATTCTGAGGTGCACCACTGTTATACTAAGGACCTATAGCCTCTGCTCTTAATACTTGTATGAAAATTAAAAGATCTTGATGAATATTGAAAAATGCTATGTTTTTAGGGTGGTGTTTGTGGTTTGAGACAGTTAAGTTGTTAAACTGTTTTACTTTGTCTTTTGTATTTATTAATAATAGTTAATGTGAAATCAGTACTTTAGAAAACTGTCTTTTTCCAACAGAAAGGCTTTGACATGAAACAAACCAAGGACTTTTTTTTTTTTTTTTACCTTAAATGTATTACTTTGACCCAAAAGATTTCTCTAATTTTCTAAAAGTGAGATTTTTCCTTCTGTGGGAGATAGATTGGGAGGGAAGGTAGGGGGCCAGGTAAGGTAGAGGAAGCTGGGCCATAGTGGAGGGAAGAGATTGGTTTAGATTTGGGAGGCTTAGAAATCTATTTTAACGTAAATGTTGAAGTTGTTAGAGACCAGAGTTCACTTAGTTATAAAGTCAATTAAATATTGTGCTAGCTTGGGGGAAAGATTAAGAATATGCTGTGACACCTGCTAAATGATCAGTCTTGTGAAATATCTGTTTATCATCCTTGACCAGTTTTTAAAATTCCTTTCCCTACCGGCTTGTCTCCCTTTCTCTTTGTGCCTTTTGTTTTTAATTCTAAAAGCCTTTTTTCCTTAATGTAGAATTTAGGAAAGATAAACTTCCTATCTAATTAAAAAAAAAAAAAATCTTAAGGTACAGGCCTAACTTGAAATCAGAAGTGTGAAGAGCATACTACATATTATTGCTATTAAAATGAGTTTTATAGGAATACTTTTTTTGGTTTCTGGAAATCCTTAATAATAAAACTAAGGTGAACTTAATTAATGAATCTGGGTGTTTCAAGAATTAAAACCCAGACTTCTCTGGCATCAGAGAAGTCAAACAGTCCATTTTTACCTTCTGAGAGAAAGATCTTTTAAAGATTAGATTTCGAGATACACTTTTTATGCCACATTTTCTTTGCTGCTTTGTCATTTTTCTTTTTAAACAAAAAGATTATACCTAAGAAGAAGTAGAGATTTAGAGAAAAAGAATGAAGGAAAATGTAGTACTTGCGCCTTTGAGCTGTACTTTTTCCTTTAGATAAGGAGCTAAATTGTGAAAGACAGATCCTTTAGTATAACTTAGTCATATTGAAAATAAAGGATTGGTGGGGTAGTTAGGTAAATTCTTTTTTATTTTGCATAATCGATAATGAACATCTTTTCTGATTGGGAAAAATTTAGATTTGATAAATATTGACATAATCAGATAAGCAGAATATTAGTCACTCCCCCTTTAAACTTTTGTAGCCATTTCTTATAGATTATGTTTGATTACATATGGCTCACCAAGAAAATTGTCTTTAAGATTTGATAGAAAATACGAAACTTGGTTGTATTTATTCCAGTTTGGAAATTTTTTAAAAAGTATTTGATTTACTAAAAACATTTATATTAACTTCAAATTCGTCAATTTCCCCTCCTATATCTGCATATTATTCATACATTAAGCAACATATTTTATAGTTTAAAAAAATAGTAAACTTTGAAATATTTGCAGAAAATAACTTGCTTAGAAAATGTTTTCTACCCTATAAGCAGTTATTTAAAGGCCTAAAAACTTCATCTGCATATATTTTGACTGTGTTATCTGTTTAATAATACAACAAGAGTCTTGTAGGTTTGGTAAACTATACGACTTTAGATATATAATGCTACAGTCTTAAATAGTTAATAAGTTAGATAGAGTTGATAACATATTGAAAATTGAACCTGACTTTCTAGAGACACATCTTCTTACGTATAATTAAATTAATACTTCTGAGGGGTTAAATATGTAATTTATTAAAACTTCTATTGACATTACATAGGGTATAGTGACAAAATCACAGTGAAAATTACAGGTATGTGCTATATGGCCTCTAGCTATGATGCTATGCGTCATTATATTCTCAAAACAACAACAAAACAAAAATATGTTTTGGGAAAGCTTATAATCAGTTTCAGTGGAGATGACACAAGTATCTTCAGTGTATTGTAGTTTTGTATTTTTCAGTTAGATAAGAATAGTATTGGGTTCAAAAATATTAGATTTTTAATCTGTTTATCATACTTTAAGTATTTCTTTTGTAGCTGGATCACAGACTGACCACAAATAAATGAAATTTTATGGTAGGTAGAACCATGATAAAATATTTGTATGAAAACTATTTTATCTATTACATATTTGAGTGTCTACTAAGTGCAAGGTGCTATGAATGAAGAGGTAAGACATGGTCCCTTCTTTGAACAAGTAGTAGGTGAAAATACCTAAGTACTCTAAATTTTTTTTTTTTAACTTTTAAAATTTATTTTAAGTGTGTTTTTCCAGGACCCATCTACATTATAATGATTTAAATCTAGCACACTCAAGTTTCTTAAGACTGTTCATTTCATTTTGTTAAATATGAGATATTTAAGTGATATTTAAACTACCAGGAATAGTTCAGGTTCTTAAAGTTGTATGTTAACATTCACTTACCTCAAAGCCAAAAAACAAATCATTAAAAATATGAACAATTCTATGAATTTTATTTTAGTTAAAAGCCTTTCCGTCAGGTGTAACCAGTTTAATAGTCTAATGGCCTTATAAAGACATGCTTGGAGGTGGCCAATTAGCTCAGTTGGTTACAGTGTGGTGCTGCTAACACCAAGGTTGCCAGTTCGATCCCCGCGTGGGCCACTGTGAGCTGCGCCGTCCTTAAAAAAAAACAACAACAAGAAAACCATGTTAATTTAAATTAAGGGGAATGTCATATTTCTCATATATGGTTAATAATTCAGTTCTCTTCCTCTCTCATGGTTTTCCTTCTGGACATGGCACAATTCTTGCATTGCCTGAGAAAATTCTAATAGGTTTACTTATTCTTAATATATTATTACCTTTCTTCTAAATTTGGGATGCGGAGCTCTCCAAACCTCATTCATATGCCAATCTGTGGAAAGAAGATAGAAGAGGAAAATAAGGTATAGATAGAATTCAGTTTAAAGGTGCTTTTAAGAATATTGAAATTGCTAGCTGTAACTTATTCGAACTCAGTATACAGCAGGGATATTGTTTGTATACTTGATTTATGTAAATCAAAAGTATACTTAGCTTTGGGTTTTTAAAGCAGAGTCATGCAAAGGGCAAGTATTATATTGCCTTTTACCCCTATTATAATTGTATATTATATATTCTTAATGAAATTTGACAATGTGATATTTTATACATGTGTTTTAAAATTGAATTCTGTGTGGAAACTTACATAGGGTGTTAGAGATTATAACATAATTGGTTTGCCAATAGCTTTGGAGTAGAAACTAGTTGATTTGCCTTGTGAGTTGTCCTGTCTAAGCCTAGTAGGGCATTTCTGAAAGTGTTTCTAGTGACTACTCTGTAACTTGTAAAATCTGTTTAAAGTAGGTCACATGTGAAGGTATATCAATCTTGAAACTGTTTCCCTGTAATCTGATTGGAAGAAAATGAAATACCTCAATTTATATATAACCTATTAGAAGGTGACTTAATATATTACATTTTAGGGAGAGATTACATTTAGAAATATAAAATAGTACCTGAACTGTTTCTTCGGGTCAGAAACCATGTCTTAAAAGTTTTTAATATCCCCTGAAGTACCTAATAGACATTGGGGAATCAAATTTATTATTATAATAGAAATAATCAAGTACAAGCATGCTGTACTCTACCTATATCCTGCAGTCCTTTGTTGAGCAGCTTGACAGGTACGTGACCCGAGCACTTGTGAATCTGCCCTTTGACTTCTGGGAACTTACCCCCCACCCCTCACCTCTTTTACTTCTAGCAGATGAGTCTGTTTCCCATAGGGAGGTCGACAGGCATGAACTTCATCGGGATTTCCAAGCGTCTACCTCTGAACATAACTTCTACCTGTGCACACTGTGTTTTCACTACTCTCTCCAGAAAAGAAACTTCTTCTTCCCTCCAGGATTTACCCCTGCTCTCTGTTGTGGATTTCATCCTGAATTGTGTTTTTGTTTTTCAGCATCTTAGCCTGTCTTATAACTTCAAATTCTCCTTTCCTCTTGGCCATTTTTTCCTTCAGCCTTTTAAAACGATCAGGTCTTTGGGCTCTTAAACAGCCATCTTTTGATTGTGCCTCCTCAAGTTTATGGACCTATCTTCCCTTTTGTGTTTCTTCCAAACTTCTTAAATGTGTACTGTAGCCTCTATTTGAATTTCTTCTATTCACTTCTTAGCCCTTGGAAGTATTACTACCCTGTCCATGCCACTCTAATGAAATTACTCCTAAGCTCTCCAGTAGTTTCCTTTTATTCATAGTTGATGTATTTCTCCAGATGATTGCATCCATAGCATACCCTACTCAATTCTGAGCTTTCAGCCTAAATTTTGAACTGTCTGTTGATCTCATTATTTTCCCCCCATAGGTAGTTCAAACTAAATTGATGATCTTATTTCCAAATTTGTTGCCTTTTCTGTATTTGCTCTTTGGTGTCCTCTCTCATTTCTATTGCTGTTTGTTTGAAACTTTAAATCTTAAAAGTTTCTTTCTTCTTTTTTATTTTTTTTACGATAGGTGCATTTAAAAAGGCAGCTTATAGTGATAATTTTTAGTCTTTCAATTTGAAAGTTTTCTGTGAATAAAAGTTGTTAACATTGTTATAAAATAACTGCTTTGGCATATTCATTATGTGTAATTAATATGCAGTCATTACTTTTATATCTGTATTTTCTGTCTAGCTTATGCAGTTGCCTGAAAAATGGCATGAGGTCAGTTTTGGCCAATAAGAAATTTTTAGTTATTACTTGAGACTAAATTTCTCATCAGTAAACTATAACTATTTTGTGGTCATTTCAGTCAAATGATTTAGTGGATTTTTCTTTATTTCGTGGGATCAGTAGTTAGTCATAATTTTGAACTTAAAATGTGTTAGCCATTACTCACTTATGCACCTTCAAAACGAATTAAACTTAAATCAATTAATTTTTTATATGTTGATGGCATTAAAAAATCTTTAGCCAGATAAATAGGAATTAAGTTGTTCTTATTATAATTTTGCTATATATAATTTTATAGAATCATGTATGGTGGTGTGACTTCTTACACTAATGTAAAAAGTTTTTTTTCAGTGTTTCTATGGGGCTTGTAGTAGAAAAAAGATTTATGACCTTTGCTAAGTCCATATAAATTGGCAGTTTTGGTTCACAGCAACCCGACAGTGTCACTTTAAAAAGGTAAGGATTAGAGGTAGTCAAACAGAAGCAATTCTAGTAGATTTCTAAGGATTCAGTGTCTTTTCTTTGAGAGTACTCTTTTGAGAAGCTGCTTGTTTTCTCATTCTTTGGGTCTTTATGAATTACATTTTTCTTTAGTTTTTTTTTTTTTCAGGCTTTCTTAAGGAAACAGATTTCTCTGTCCTGACCCCTTCCTTGAATTTGTCATGAGAATAAGAAAGAGATCTTTATTTTTTCTTAACATAATGTCTTTTCTGTTCCTTCTATTGTTTCTGACTTGATACCTACTATAGAGTTTCCTGAAGCACAGGATTTCCTGAAGGCATGGTGAACGACCATCCTCAGTCCATGAGATTATGACAGTTAGGATTTGAAACTTACAAAATAGAATGTTGTCTACATGGGAAAGGTTTTTGAAGGTACTTCACTAAATTCCTAAAATAAAGTATTTATATAAAGTGTCTTATCTGACAACTAAAATATGAATAGACAATATACTTGTAGGGGAAAAAAACCACTTTGTTGAGTTTCACAGTATAGCTCACATCAGGACCATATATAGGATCTTAACAGAATTTGAAAAGAACAAGTAGTTCCCTTTTTTGTTCCAGTTTATTTTTTCAAATCCTAAAATGGCTTTCATAAATATTTTTTCAAAACTAAAAGTAATCAAGCCTTTGCAACTGTGAATATTTGTCTTCTCAGCTCTTAACATGCAAAACTTATTTGTACAGATGTAGTGTGGGGGGCAGCTACTGTTCTCAAGTCACTGGTATTTAGACTTTTAATTCTTATGGTATCGTTACTCTGGAGTGGTAGTCTTCTTTCAGTTAGGAATGTAGAATGTTGTACTTTTGGAAATACAAAATGAAAATCTTGAAGTTGTTTACTTAGGATAGCCCATAATTTTGAAAAGTTTTGTAGAATTTGACCTTTGATTCTGTAAATGTTCATTTAGAACTTTGAATCACTATCTCTTACAAAAATCTTGTTGGCAGAATATTTTCCTTTATATTGCTTTGTCAGCAATGAATATTTGATCCATCATTAATCTAGGATTAAATTCTCTCTCTCTTTTTATATGTCAGTGTGACATTTTATTGTATTTCTTAGCTTGCGGTTCCTTCCTTTTCCTTATACCAGTTAAGAAACAGCTTAAGAAAGGCTTAGTTTATAGAATTTATTATGAAATTAGTTTTTCATTTATACACTGTAATTTCATTGTGCATGAAGTCCAAAACTATAGGTTACAAATGTAGATGACTTTTGACAATAAAGTGACATATTTTAATACAATGTATTTTGCATAGTAAAAACTATTCTATTTGTTTTGCCATTAAAAGTTGTTTAAGAAATTTTCTACATTAAGTAAAAACACTGTTAACTAATGTATCGATACTTAGGATTGAACTCTCTTAGTTGTTTCAAAGGTAGATTAGGTTAGGAGGTGTTTTGGTAAAGATCATTTGACCTTTGGCTTCTTCATCTTTAATATTTTATACTTACGAAGTGTGATAAAAAAATACAGTGAATGTTTACTTTAAAAAATTTTATTACAGTAGAAGACACATTGCCATTAATCCCCTTCAAAATATGACTCCTCACTTGAAACACACTTATCTCGCAGTTCTTGCCACTTTCTGAAGCAGTTCTCTAAGTCCTCTTTTGTGACTGTGTTTAGTTGCACTGTCATGGCTGCCTCAATGTCCTGAATCATTTTGACTTTGGGAAAGAACCAGAAGTTGCACGGTGCCAGATCTGGTGAATAAGGTGGATAAGGACACACCATAATGTTTTTATTTGACAGAAATTGCTATTCCAGAAGCGATGTGTGACACAGAGACTTTCCCGTTGTGATCACAAAATACAGTGAATGCTGCTGCCGAGTGCCATCCAACGGGAAGGCAGGGGTCTTCAGTACAGGAAGTGGTGCGTGGAACCTTAGTAACAGTATGTAACAAGTTTCAACTTGTTCAGTGCCGTCAGTCAGGTGTGAGCTATGGTTGAGAGAAGGTGTGTTTTAAAGTGTGCTGTAAATCATCCTCCATCATGACAACGCTCCGAGTCACACATCCCTTTTGGTATATGGCAATTTCTGTCCAATAAAAACATTACAGTGTGTCCTCATCCACCTTATTCACCAGATCTGGCACCGTTCGACTTCTGGCTCTTTCCTAAAGTCAGAATGATTCAGGACATGGAGCAGCTATGACAGTGCAACTAGAGACACTCACAAAAGAGGACTTTCAGAACTGCTTCATATTCACTAAATATTCACTAAAATTTTGAAACTGCTAAATATTCAAAAATCTAATATTTTTGAACTGCTCCTGAAAGTGACAAGAATGATGGGATAAGTATATATAATCTATCTATATATATGTATCTGTATATGTATAATATATATTTTCTTTCTTTTTTTTTTCAAAGTGAAAGTAGTTTATTGAGTAAAGATCTGCTCCATAGGCATCTACTCCATAGGCAGGGCAGAAGTTGCCTCTGAGTGAGAGACGTCATTTGGCTTTCTATTAAGGGACTTATTCATAATCCAAAGTTACAAAACTATTTACTTTTTTTTTCTGGTTTTATCATAGCATCCTATTTTATTTGAAATATCTGCAAAGCAGTCACGCTCATGCTTCCTGCCTCCCCCATTTACTTCTCTAACAATTCTTTGGTAAATATTGGTATTCATAGATATTGTATGATGGATTTAAATACAATTTTCTTTTGTGCTTAAGTTTTATAAACTACATTTTAATTGTTAAGCTTAAAGTATACTTCAAGGAAGATTGCTTCAGGTGAGCTTTTTATTTTTAGTCAACTTTTTTGTCAGTAGTTTCATTTCTGAGTTTTGATTTTATATAGCTCTAAAAAAATCTAGAGAATTACATGCTTTAGTAAGAATAGTCCTTAAGTACTGTTTTTAATTAACTCTTTTCTAGCCTTTCTAAAATAAAGATTTGTAGTGGCAGGGTGATTTCTAGCAGCTTTGAAATGCCCAACAGATCATTTTCTGTTCCAAAAGTTGGGTTGTTTTGCTAAGTCAGATGAAGCTTGTTATTTAACATGCTGATTTGTGTTATAGTCAACACATTCCCTAGATGCTTTGTTCTCCAAACTGCTGGAAAATACCCAACACTTTAGTGTTTTCAAATAAATGTTTTGAGGGCACCTCAGACAGGTTTATTATATGATTTTTTTACAATATGTGGTGGTTTATTTATGTGAACATGTTTCTTATGTGAAATGTTTTAGTGTAAGTAATTTCCTGGGTAGAATACTGGCAAAACAACCTGCTAATGATGCAAGTATTTAAAATATTGAGATTTAAATGGAAAGTGAAGAGTTAAATTCATTCACTAGTCACATTAAAAACTTATTTCCTAGTGTATCCTATATTTTCGTTTTAAGAAGATATGCTATTTTGTCTTTTACAAGTATGCACTTAAATTATAAAGTAATTGAGAAATAAAAGTTTGACTAGAAATTTCTTTTATTGTCTGAATATTGCTAGTTATGTAGTTCCATTTTCTAATTCCCTTAGTAGAGCGTTCTATAGACTAGTACTAGGGTTCTCTGTCTTTTCAAGAATGAAAAGGCCTTTTTTATTGTCCAATTTATTGGACCACATAGTGAAATTCTACTTTTAGTCTCTACTGATTAAAGAAATTACATAATGACCAAATGCTCCAAAAACTGCTATGAATTAACACTTTTAAATGAAAAAATATTTTCTTTCTGTACATAGACTTTTTTATTAATGATGATCCCAGGGACTCATTGTATACCTGGTAATTCTAGATTTTGGGTGATCTGAGCCATGCCTAAGTTATTCAACAGTTAATTCCCAAATGTGTAACCCTTGAAGAGCAGCCTTGTGCAAGAAAAACATTGTTTTATATATGTCACTCATATTCTTTTTTTCTGTTTAACTTATCACTTGACAAATTCAGACCTACAGAAAAGTTACAAAAATAGTACAAAGAATTTCTGTATATCTCACTCAGATTTTTCAAATGTTAACATTTTACCCCATTTGCATTTACCTTTTCCCTCTATATTTGTATTTTTTTCCTAATCTTTTTTTAAAATTTATTTTTTAAATTCATTGGGGTGACAATTGTTTGTAAAATTACATAGATTTCAGGTGTACAATTCTGTAATACATCATCTATAAATCCCATTGTGTGTTCACCACCCAGAGTCAGTTCTTCCATCACCATATATTTGATCCCCCTTACCCTCATCTCCCACCCCCACCCCCCACCCCCCTTACCCTCTAGTAACCACTAAATTTCCTAATCTTTTTGAGAGTAAGTTGCAGACATGTCTCTACCCCTAACTTTTTCCTAATTTTTTTTTTTTTTTTAAAGGTTTTATTGGGGAAGGGGAACAAGACTTTACTGGGGGAACAGTGTGTACTTCCAGGCCTTTTTTCCAAGTCAAGTTGTTGTCCTTTCAGTCTTAGTTGTGGAGGGCACAGCTCAGCTCCAGGTCCAGTTGCCATTTTCTAGTTGCAGGGGGCACAGCCCACCATCCCTTGCGGGAGTCGAACCGGCCACCTTGTGGTTGAGAGGACGCATTCCAACCAACTGAGCCATCTGGGAGCTCAGCGGCAGCTCAGCTCAAGGTGCCGTGTTCAATTTCAGTTGCAGGGGGCGCTGTCCACCATCCCTTGCGGGAGTCGAGGAATTTAACTGGCAACCTTGTGGTTGAGAGCCCACTGGCCCATGTGGGAATCGAACCTGCAGCCTTCGGAGTTAGGAGCATGGAGCTCTAACCGCCTGAGCCAACGGGCCGGCCCTTTCCTAAATGTTTTTATGTCTCTTTAGTTTCCTGTAATCTGAAAAATTTCTCAGTCTTTGTGTTGTTTCTTGACATTGACATTTTGATGAATACTACCAGGTGTTTTTTTTCCTTTTTTTGGTAGAATGGCCCTCAGTTTGGACTTATTTGTTTTCTTGTGCTTAGAAATACTACAGTGAAGTGTATTCATTCCTCTTAGTAAGTACATCATACCAAGAGGCATGTTATGTTGATATATCTTATTACTAGTGAATTTTAACGATCACTTGGTTAAGGTACCGTCTGCTTGCTTCTTCCTTTTGATTAATCTGTGTCTTGTGGGGATATACTTTGCAGTTGTGTAAATGTCAAGAACTATGAAGGGTCTTGCAAGCTAACACATTAGCCATGGATGCCGGCTGAAGATAGGAGACTCTTGGGTCAGAGATAAAGGACTTTCTTACTCATAGTGACAGCAGTAATCAGTGTGTCGGTAGTTGCCCTGGTTCCCCAGCTCAGTTCCCACAGGGGCATGTGAACAGGGCCAGGTGACTCCTGCACAAAAGGAGTTACATTAGAGGAGAGGAACCCAGGCTTAAGAAACTCGAATCTTTTCTAAGAGGCAGTAAACTTGCCTGACATTTGCCCAAGAGGGAATCATTATCTTTAATTGTATTGGACCTTAAACAACTTGCCCTTTGCTCAGGAGGAAGTCACTATTTCTACCTTCTAAGGCTGTTCAATATACAGATATCCTTGAGAACAAAGGCCGTCAGTGTCCCTGCTTGCAAGACATGGAGAAATGTGGAAGACCCATGGTGAATTGTATCCCAACAATAATATCCTGTTATTCAGACTTTCACCCACTCGTTTTTGCATCCACTGATAATTCTTGTTTGAATCAGTTGTTATGATTTTTTCCAAATGGTGAATTTTTAATTTTGTTATCCCTTTATATTTATTACTTCCTTTTTTCTCCTCTTTCCTGACCTGTTTCCCAGGTCCCTCACTCCTGCCTGCTGGGATAACTTCCCAACTAAACTCCCTGTATACAAGGCCTTTCTTTAAGATTCTACAGTTAAGGGAACTCGGACTAAGTCACAAGGCTCGGCAAACTCAGCATGTCTAAAACTGAGTTCAATTTTTCCTCTAAATTCTCCCTGTTTTTGTTTTTTTAAAAAATATTTTGTTATTTGGTGATCAGTTTTTCAAGCCACAGACGTGGTTGTGTCAATTCCTTCCTTTCTTCACTGCTCACAAAGTTCTGTGGTTCTTCCTTCTAACTGCCTATTGGTAATCAGTACTTTCAGCTTCATTTCCTTAGTATGCTTTTGCTCAGGCTCTGACCAGCTATTACCTGGACTATTACAGTCGTCTTTCAATGTTTTTTTCCATTATTGTTCCTTTCCAGTTTATCCTTCACAAATTTACCTGAGTAATCTTTTAAAAATACAAATATGATCATATTGATTTTCTATTTAAAACCCTTCAGAGGCACCCCATCACCTATAACTAACCCCTTAGCATGGAAGACAAGGTTCTTCACGATGTGTGTTCTTTTTTTTTAAGGTTGTCTTTCTCCTCAAGGATCATGTTTTTTTGCTATGGGTAGCTGCCTCCTCCACTGGCAAGTTAGGTTCTAGTGTGGAGATTGACAAATTTTCTTATAGGACGAGATGGGAAATATTTTAGGCTTTGCAAGCCACATGTGGTCTCTGTTGCATACTATTTTTTTGTTTTTAAAAAACCCTTTAAAAATGTAAAAACCGTTCTTAGCTGTGGGCCATACAAAAATAGTCTGCGTCAGATTTGGCCAGCCATAATTTGTGGGCCCCTGTTCTAGCCAAATAAAACTAGTATGTCATATTTTTCATTAGTCTCTTTCCTTATACATGCTCTTGGTTTGTACTGCATGGAATATTCTCTTCTGTATAGCAGACTTCTTCCCACCATCCTTCCAAATTTAACTTACAGGTTAACTTCTTACTGAATCCTTTTGTGCTCCTTCAGGACATACATTAATCGTCCCTTTTTCCTTGCTACTGCATGCCTGGCACATCCATTGTTACTACTGCCCTCATTAGGGATGCAGTTATCTGTGTTTGCCTCTTGCTAGAAGGAGTTCATTGATGAAAAAACATGTTTATTGCTAAATCTTCCTGCTCCTAAATGTCTTTACTTGATTTGAATTAATAGAAAATTTTAAAAAATTGAAAGAAAAATGAAATGAAATAGAGTGTGGCTGCTTGAATGTTAATAAAATATATCTAAAATGGTAATATTTTTCTAAATTTTAAAAATACAGTTAAAGAGTTTGTATCATTCTCTGCTAGATATTTTTTTCACTTTTCATTTAAAATATAATGTAAATTTAGGCTATGAAAATACAGAATAATTCTGTGAACTGCTATCCGGGGTGCAAAATAACAATTCACATAGTTGAAGTCTCTCCTTTTCCCTTTCTTCCCCACAATTTTTATCATTTCCATGCATGTTTTTATACTTTTACTACATACCGAATATATCTAAAAGCACAGGATAGATTTGTCTGCTGTTAACTTTATAATAAATGATACATTCTCTTTTGCAACTCGTTTTTTGTTCTGCGTTGTTTTGAGATTTATTCAAGTTGATATGTGTAATTTCAGTTAATTCATTTTTCTGCACATCATTAATTCTAACATGCACAATTTTCCCCACATTTTAACATCTTTGAAATTGTGATACATCTTAAAATCAATAATGTCTTACCTTTACTATTGGTATTTTTTTCTTTTTGTGTGTGTTTGGTACATAAATAAATATATGATTCTGATATAAACCACAGTTGTATTATGTATTGTATGAAAAAGCCACACTTCATTTATTCCTTTTCTGACAATTGTTACTGTCTTTTGTTGTATATAATGTGCACTTTTTTGCCCAAATTTGTGAGAGTAAAATAAGAATGTGCATTATACATGGGTAGTACCTAACTCTGTATCTACATAAATGTTTTTAATTTTTTATTTATGCTTATGAATGAGTTAAAAGTGTAACTTTTAGAAATCGATAATGATATCCATATGCAAAATAATACCCTGGAATACGATAATCGGTTTTGTTGAACTTACTATGAACTTGCAGTGATGAAGAGTTCTTGGCCTTCTATGATGCGTAAATATCATAAATTTGTTACCAGTACATAAAATTTCTTGTACCTCATATTTATTCTTGTGTTTTGTAATTATTTGTTACATAAAATTTCTTGTACATTAATATGTTAAAAATTAAATGCTAAAATTCCTTTATAATACGAAAAACAAGTGCCTAAATGTAAACAAATAAAATTTTTAATTAAAATGAAAGTTTTTTTTTTCCCCCTAAAAGTTTGGGCCAAAAACGTGGGTGCGCATTATACATGGCAAAATATGGTATTTCAAAATTCTGTTACTGCATACAGTGTAGGAGTGAACATTATTTCACCTGTTTTGTTGTGCTTATGTATGAGTTTCTTTTGGCAGGATATATCTGAGAGAAGAATTGCTAGATTATGTTCATTTTCAGCTGTGTTCTCTAAAGTGATTGTACTTCTTACCCCAGTATATGAAAGTCTTTGTTGCCTTTACTCCCCCCCTTCAACATTGGGTATTCTATTTTTTGTCAGTCTGGTGGGTATAAAATGGCATCTTACTGTAGTTTCAGTTACTGTTTTCCTTGTTACCAGTGAGGTTGAGAATATTTTTAATATGTTTTTTGGCTTCTATTTCCTTTCCTGTAAATTGACTGTTTATGTCTTTTACCCATTTTTCTACTGAATTTTGCCAAGCAATATGATTTCTTTAGATCTTTTGTCAGTCACGTGTGTTGCTGATATCTTTTCTATATCTGGTTTATCTTTATTTCTGGTATCATTTGATAATGGACAAAAGTTTAAATTTTAATAAGGTCAAAATTTCCAGTCTTTTACTCTTGTAGTTTGCGCTGTTTATATCTTGTTAAAAAAAAACAGTTCTTTCAGAGGTTTGATTTGTTAAAAACGTAACATTAATTTTAAACTGAAAGGCATTAAAATTTATAAATCTTCTGTGTAGACTGACCAGTGTATGCTTTGTGTTGTGAGATATTTATAGACTCAGTTTTTTTGGATTGGAAAGGTGGAAGTGTCTATAATTGGTGAAGATTTTCTTCCTTTTATATTTATTCCCTTGAAGGAAATTCTAGTACTTTAGTTGGAGAACAATTAGAGCATATGGGTGTGAAACTGTTGTAATGAGGGACAAATATAGTATTATAAACTTACGGTGAATTCACAGATGGTCATTATAAAAATTTGGGAAATCACTAACGAGATAGTTTTTTCTTTGTTTGTTTTTTAGTTTTTTAAATAAAGTATTGAAGATTTTCTCTTTTTGGACAAGGGTAGGTGAGGTGGGTAACCATACCATAGTGAAGCAGATACAAAATACAAAGATCTGTTCAGTCGATACAAAATGTAAAGGAGTTATAAACTGCTTTTACCTTTGTAGTTTGTACATGTTAAAAAGACAAGCAGGAATGATTAAGTTTTAGGTAATATAACTTGATTATTTAAAAAATAGTACACCAAAATGTAAATTGCAAATGAAAATAATTTATGAAAGAGTTGGATTAAATTAGCAATTTTTCCATTTCTTCCACAAAATATGATCTATTTTTTTGACATTGACAGAAAAAACACTGATAGGTTCATGTATGTTGTCACTAATTAAAATTTGGGTACTAATAGAGGAACCTAAACTTTATTTTCTTTTCCCTAAAATGATTAAATATTTAAACTTCAAACTTGTAACTCTTTGAGAAGTAGGCCAATCATCTGTTGTAAGGGATAAGTATGGTAAAGGTAGAATTAAAATATTATTTGATAATATTCACGGTGCATATAGCTATAAGACACTAGGAAGTGAATTTGATATGACTTTCATAGATTACTAACTCCTTTATCATTTGAAAAATAAGTTGTAAGTTAGATCAATTAGTAGAAATTTAAACTTCAGCCCAAATACTACAGCTTTTGGCTAACGGTTTCCATTTGTTGTATGACTATATATTTATTTCAGGGGCTGTTACTCGATTTTTGAAAATACAACATATTAATATTAACTTAATTAAAATATGTTTATGAGAAATCTGAAATAAAATGGTCAAAATGGCATTAAGGTAACAAATACCTAGTTGTGTAATTCATGGCTTTAATCAGTCACTGTATAATTAAAATAGTGTGATTTTTTTTTTTAACCACATGGATTTTATTTTGATTAATTAAAATGCTATGAAAACCAAACACTTAAAATCCATCTAACTCACTTCTTTAATCTGCATCATAAAAGAATTAGTGTGAATAAGATTCTAAAGTCATTTATAACCTTTATGTATTTCCTGTTCTGATTAAATTACATGCCTGAGTGATTTTTTTGTGTTGTTTTATTGTATTTTATTTATACTAATTCTTTAAAATTATAATCTTATATAACAAAGTTTTTACTAGTGAAATCACTTGATTAACTATATCAATTCTTTCTTTGGTTTATGCTGGCCAACAGAAAGAATATTGAACCTCTAAGTTGGATTGTTTTAGTTTTTCATTTTTTATATGTCAATCCTCTTGCATTTTATTCTTTTTGACATTCTATATTTATATTAATTTCAGACATACAGCATAGTGGTTAGGCATTTATATTAATATAATTTAAGGAGTGATCCCCCTGACTAGTCTGGTACCCACTTGGCACTATACATAATTATTACCATATCATTGACTATATTCCCTATGCCTTGCTTTACATCCCCCTGGTAGTTTTGTAACTACCAATGTGTACTTCTTAATCCTTTCACCTTTTTCGCCCACCCCCCACCTCATCTTCCATCTGGCAACCATCAAAATGTTCTCTGTATATATGAGTTTGTTTCTGTTTTTTTTTTTTTTTATTTTGTTCTTTAGATTCCACTTATAAACAAAATCACATTGCATCTGTCCTTCTCTATCTGACATACTTCACTCAGCACATACCCTTTAGGTCCATCCTTGCAGATGGCAAGAACCCATTCCTTTCCATGGCAGAGCAATATTCTGTTGTGTATATGTACCTCCTCCTCTTTATCCATTTATCCATCAATGGACACCCAGGCTGCCTCCACATCTTGGCCATTGTAAACAATGCTGCAGTGAATACATGGATGCACATGTCCCCTTGAAGTAGCCTTTTGGGTGTCTTCAGGTAAATACCTTGAATGGGATGACTGGGTCCTTCATTGTCTCTTCTTATAGCCTTTGTTTTAAAGTCTAATTTTGTCTGGTATAAGTATTGCTACTCCAGATTTTTTTTGTTTTTTTCATTTCCAGTTTCATGAAAGATCTTTTTCCATCCTTTCATTTTTAGTGTCTGTGTGTCTTTTGATCTGAAATGAGTCTCTGGTAGACAGCGTATGTAAGGGTATTGTTTTCTTATCCATTCAGCCACCATATCTTTTGGAGCATTTAATCCATTTACATTTAAAGTAATTGTTGATAAACATGTAGTTACTGTCATTTTATTGTTCATATTTTTGGTCTTTTTATTTCTTTCTTAAAGAAGTCCCTTTAACATTTCTTATAATACTGGTTTGATGGCAATGAACTCCTTTAGATTTTCTTGTCTGGGAAGCTGTTTATCTATCCTTGGATGCTAAATAATAGCTTTACTGGGTAGAGTGATCTTGGTTGTAGGTTTTTGCTTTTCGTCACTGAATATTTTGTGCCAATTTCTTCTGGCCTGTGAAGTTTCTGTTGAGAAATCAGCTGATAGTCTTATGGGAGCTCCCTTGTAGGTAACTAATTGCTTTCTCTTGCTGCTTTTAGGATTTTTTTTTTTTGTCGTCAACCTTTGCTATTTTAATTATGATGTGTCTTGGTGTGCGCCTCTTTGGGTTCATCTTGTTTAGGACTCCCTATGCTTCCTGGGCTTCTATGTCTGTTTCCTTCACCTGGTCAGGGAAGTTTTGTTATTCTTTTTTTTTTTTTTTTTTTGCACAGCATGATGAATTTTAATGTCTCCCCTTGAGGGAGGGGAGGTCAAACTACCTACTTTTGGAGACACCCCAAAAGTTGTCTGGCACTTTGGTACAGAAAGGATTTGGTCCAATCTCTTGATGGCTTAGGATAATAAAAGGCACATAAAGTTGGCTCTGCGCTGGGGTGGAGCAGAAGGTGGACAGGGGGGTGGTTTGGGACAGATGGGCAGAGCACAGGGTGGGCTCAAGTTCTTATGGACAGAGGTAGTTGGATGCTGGGGTGGCTGAAGGCAGCCCGAGGTTCAGGCTGGGTAGATGCTGCTGCGGTGGCCTTCATCTGCCCAGTCCACCAGCTCACTGCTCTGGAACCACAGCTGCATCTTCCTCTGGGCCCCTTCCATGGAGTCGCAGACATGGATGACGTTCCTGCTGATGTGGACACTGAAATCTCCTTGGATGGTGTCAGGGGAAGCCTCAGCCGGATCAGTGTGTCCCATCATGGCCTTCGAGGTGCAGACCACGTTGGGGCCTTCCTGGACCACGGCCACCATGGGGCCAGAGCTTATGTAGCTGATGAGGGCTGGGTAGAAAGGCTTCCTCTGAAGGTGGTAGTAGTGCTCAGCGAGGATGCTCTCCGACACCTGTAGCATCTTCATCCCCATCAACTTGAAGCACCTCCTCTCAAAATGCCAGATCACATCCCCAACAAGCCACCGCTGCACCCCATCTGGCTTCCCAGCCACCAGGGTCCACTCCCGGTTCTAGAAGGGCCCTCCTGAACTGGGGTGCACAAGCAGACTGGAGACTAGGGCCCGTGGTGGCACAGCAGCCCTCACAGTGTGGCAAGCCCCAAGAGACCGCTCATGACACCTGGCCTGGGGGGCTCTACCTGTCATTATTTCTTCACATAGGCTTTCAATTCCTTGTTCTCTCCCTTCTTCTGGTACCCCTGTAATGCAAATGTTGGTAAGGTTGATGTTGTCCCAGAGACCCCTCTACCCTCATTTTTTTGGATTCTTTTTTTCTTTTGCAGTTCTGATTGGGTGTTCTCTGTTATGTTATCTTCTAAATTTCTGATTTTATCCTCTGCTTTATCTGATCAACTGTTGATTTCCTCTAACATATTCTTTATTTCAGTTATTGTATTCTTTATTTCTGATTGGTTCTTTTTTATGTTTTCTATCTCCATTTGTTGAAGTTCTTCTTGAGATCATTGAGCATCCTCATAACCAGTGTTTTAAACTCTGAGTCTGGTAGATTACTTGTCTCTGTTTTGTTTAGTTCTTTTTCTGGAGCTTTGTTCTTTTGTTTGGGAAACGTTTCTTTGTCTCCCCATTTGACTGTCTCCCTGTGTTTGTTTCTATGTATTAGGTATGTGTTATGTCTGTTGGTCTTAGTAGAGTGGCCTTATGTGGGAGGTGTGTTGTGGGGCCCAGTAGTGCAGTCTCCCTGGTCACCCAGGCTGGGTGCTCTAGGTGTGTCCTTGTATGGGTGTTCCATGTCTGTTCCACATCTGTTCCACGTCTGTTCCACGTCTCTGCTCCTCCTACCAGTGTCCAAGTGGCTTCTTCTGTATGACCTTAGTTGTAGGACTTTGGTTCAGCTGGATTTCAGGTGATTCTGAATGATGGTTGTTCTGTAGTGTAGTTGTAATTTTGATGTGGTCATGAGAGGAGGTGAGCATAGTATTTACCTATTCTGCTATCTTGAGCAGAAATTCTGTGAATACTGTAATATTTGTTTTTAACATTATTCTCTGTATTTGGTACCTTATCTTCCAGTTTTAATGCTTGTAAGGAAAATGCCCCTTTATTCTTGTATCAAGTGTTGACAAATTTTCAGTTGAAACAGAAATGAAGTTCTGATATTAATGGTATCCAGTTACAAATATAAAAATGATTTAAGTGAAACTTTATTGATGTGTTAATATTCTTGTGCCTGAAGATATTCATGTGGCTGAAAATATTTTTAAAATGGAAAAAGTGAAACACGCATGAAAGCAAAATCTTTAACTCAATGTATAAACCAAGCTGGAATAGTCTATTTACATGAAACTTTATTATAGATGATACTGGTACCTTGAAGACTTCATGATATCTCCTTTAATAATCGCTTTGATTGTCAGACCTTGTGACGATGTAGCCATTTGTACAAAAATTAGAGTTGTAGTAAAACCGATGTTTGCAGTCCTATAAAAAATAAGTTTGAAAAGATGTGAGGCTATAGAATAGCTCTGGGCTTTTTCATTTAACTCAGCTAGACTTTGTGAGGAATGCAAAAGTAGTTTAAGAACAGTGTAATTACTCATTGGTTCACTAGGTGAAATAAGTTTGCCCTGTTATTTTAAAAAAGGTATTCTGCAGTGTTGAAAATCATTGTAGTGATGCACAAAACTCCTTTCTTGAAATGATTAACTTAATCGTTCATTTGCACATAAAAATGCTTTGGTGAAGACTGTGTTCCCTAATGTGCTTTTTCTTTTCTGAAAAAGTATTACTCTTGAATACTAACTCCCCTAAAGTGTTTTACTGTTTCTGAGTTTATCATACCTGAGATATGATAGGAAAAAGGAAAAATGATATGATAGTTTCAGGAAAAAGATTAAGAGCCATGGTAGTCAGATTCAGAATATTGGATTCTTTTGCTGCCAAACTACTTTAAAAACACCTTTTGTGTTACATAAGAGAAGTGTTCATTTTGAATCTATTTTACTAATAGACAGGAAATAGAATTTTACAAAGAACATTGGGAGTTTGTGTGGTAGGAGATAATCAGAAAGATAGTAGATCAAAAGAAGAGATGGATGATACTGTGAGGACAGAATGGGATGTTCTGTGTTGATATGGGCAGCTCAGATTTTGGGGTTTAGACAAGGGAGGGAAAGAGAGGGCTCTGGGAGATGACTGGATCCAGATAAAGACTAGACTAGGATAGAGACCTGGTAGTAGATCAAGAAGCGTGTGTGTGTGTGTGTGTGTGTGTGTGTGTGTAGGGGTGGTGGTGGAAGTGGTGTTTTCTGTTTTTTAGCATGTTCACTGATTTTCACATAGTGGTTTTTAGTCCTTTTGTCTCTGGTGCTGATCATAGCATGCTGAAGGCAATGATAGTTTATAATGTACATTTGTGTAATTTGACTGAAAACACATCATTCCATTAGTGAACTTAGTACTCCTCTAGCTGTGGAGAATATATCATTACTTTGTTTACATAGAATGATTTTCTAGCTTTTTTAGCTTCGAAGCTGTCAGATTAAAGATGCATTGGTACATTTTACCTGATAAAACAATCTTATCTGTATTTTTCTTTTTCTGTTCTGTTCTGGTTCTCTTGAAATAGTGGTAATAAGTTCACTTTGGAAAGTGAGCTGAACTTGTGTCTACTTATTTTAATATATCATAGAAGCAGAGTTGATAGGTGTGTTCAGAAAAGAAATCCGAATGTAGGGTTTTTATCTTAACAGAATCAAAGGTTTACTGTGATATAATGTAGCTGTTTGCTTATTTCTAGTTGAGTGAGTCTATTTCCTAAGGTATCTTCCATCAAGGTGACATTTTTGTTTGTTGTGCTGCTAGTTTTCCTTTTTTCTTAATTGTAGAGTATTGGCTATAGATTTAAAGCTTTGGTCTTTTATCCCTGTTTATTTTGAGGTAATTTAGTGCCCTGAGCTTCTTGTCAGGTAAAAAATCTTTTTTCTTTCTTTAAAGGCTTTATTTTTATTTATTTCTTATAGCTCTTTAGAAGTCTTCAGTACTGATCACATTTTCACGTTTGTTTCTTAACTTAAAATTTAATGTTTTTAGTAATTTAATAATTTTTATACTTACCAGTGATGGTAAGTATGGAAGAACTGGAGATTATTCAGTAATCATTTCGGAATGCCCAGCTAATATGTGGATTTTTGTAAGAGCTTAGTCTTAAAATTAAGTGTAATGTTTAATATTCATAAGTAACTCGTTAAAAAAAGAGAAAGTTTACTTGTAGTTACGGATAACATCAAGCTATAGCTGTTAGTGTAGCCGGTATTGTTGAAAAAAGAATAGATTTAAAAATGCAGATTTGAAAATCACAATGAGATAGTACTTCACATCCATTAGGATGGCTGTTATAAAAAAGAAAAAAAAGCGTTGTGAGGATGTGGAGAAAATGGAACCTTTGTGCACTGCTGGTTGGAATGTAAATGGTTGGGCTGTAGAATGTAGAAGCACCATGGTTAGAGATCAAAGATGGCAGAGTAGGTAAATGCGGTGCTTGTCTCCTCCCATAAACACATTAAAATTACAACTAAATTATAGAACTATCAACCTGAACCATCTGAAGTATAGCTGAACAGAAGTTTTATAACCAAGGATATAAATAAGAAGCCATGTCAAGACTGATAGGAGGGGTGGGGATGCATAGCAGGCTGGTGCCAGAGCTCCATGTGGCAGTGGAGAACTGGGAGGGATATCTTGGCCACAGAGTTCCCCTCTGAGGAGTGAGGGACCCCAGACTCACACTGGGCTCTCCAGCCTGCAATCCTGGTGCCAGGAAGAGGAGCCCCTCACATCATCTGGTAGTGAAAAACAGTTGGGAATTCTGACCATGTAGGATGGAAGGATGTGGGAAACCCAGGCGTCCTCTTAAAAGGCCTGTGCACAGACTCACTTGATCACAGATGCTGACCCTGGGCTCTGGACAGTGACTTGAGGGGCATTGGAGACATGGGGAGAGACTGAATTGTGTGGCTGCAGGGCAGGGACTGGAGGGACAGTTGCCATTTTCCCTGTGTGGGGTCTTTCTGTGCAGCCAGCAGGTGGGCACCATCTTTCCTGAGGTGAGCTGTACTCTCATGCCCATGGCCAAATCTGAATCAGTCTGGTGAGCTCTGCTCACTCCACCCTGTTGACTCCTTAGGATTTGCCCCACCCAATTCACCCAACACTGGTGAGCACCCAGCCCCTCCCACATTGCACTCTCTGTTGGACAACTATTGGGGGATCCACAGTCTCCAGGTGATAGGCGGCTGGCCTTGGTTGCTCTAAAACTTTTGCTCAGTAGCTCCAGGCTCAGCACTGCCATCAAACCAAAATCTGCATTAGTCTGGTGGCCACAACTCGTCCCACTCTGGTGACTCCCTGAGATCCCACATCAACAGACTTTTGTACCTTAGGAGGTTCTGTCAGTGGCTGAGCCTTACAAGCAGCTGGAAGGTGGTATCAGTTTTTGGGATGTCCTGGCTTTTCCAGAGCTACCCCAGGCCCGATACTGGTGGCAGCCATCCTTAGGTCACAGTGTGGCCTCTCCCACACACCTCCAAGTCCAGCACAGGCCACAGCCAACTGTGGATTGCTTTGTACCTCCTGCCAGGTAGTCCCTGGCCGGCCACAGGCAGAGAGTGACTGGGGCCTGCACTGAACCCCCTTACAAGAGGTCCTGGAACCAACATATTTGGAGGTTGGCTTTAGACTACAGCAGAGCAACACCCAATTAGTTCCACAAGTGGCAAACCCAAAGGCCGGTCTCAACAGCTACCAGAGCCCACTGGGGCAAATCTCACTTAGTGGTATAAGCTTCCTGTACAGTAGCCTGTAAGCTGTGGATGTGGCCAAATCCCACAGCCAGTCAGCCTAAGGGTCAGTACCACACACTGATGTGCCAGTAGCAACCAAAACTCAACTATAACAGGAGGGCACACACAATCCACACAAGGTACACTCCTGGAGCACCCAGCTCAGGTGACTAGGGAGTCTGTGCCACTGGGCCTCACAGGGTACCTACGACATAAGGCCACGAGGTCAAGACTCGGAGATGCAGCAGATTTGCCTAATACATAGAAATAAACAGATAGGCAGCCAAAATGAGGAAACAAAGAAATACGTCACAAATGAGAGAACAGGAGAAAACTTCAGAAACAAAACTAAACAAAATGGAGGCAAGCAACCTTCCAGATACAGAGTTCAAAACACTGGTTATAAGGATGTTCAAGGAACTTACTGAGAACTTCAGCAAACAGATAGCAAGCATAAAAAGGGACATAGAAACCTTAAGAAAAGAACCAGTCAGAAGTGAAGAATGCAATAACTGAAATGAAGAATGCACTAGAAGGAATCATCAGCAGACTAGATGAAATAGGGGATCGAATCAGCGATTTGGAAGACAGGCTAGCAGAAAACACCCAATCGGAACAGCAAAAAGAAAAAAAGAATTAAAGAAAATGAGGATTGGGGCAGCTGGATGGCTCAGTTGGTTTGAATGTGAGCTCTTAGCAATAAGGCTGCCGGTTCAATTCCCGCATGGGATGGTGGGCTGCACTCCCTGCAACTAGATTGAAAAAATGGTGACTGGACTTGGAGCTGAGCTGCGCCCTCCATAACTAGATTGAAAGACAACGACTTGACTTGGAGCTGATGGGTCCTGGAAAAACACCATTCCCCAATATTCTCCAATAAAAAGAATTTTTTTAAAAGTGTTTTTCAGTGTAAACTTAAAAAAAAATGAGGATAGTTTAAGAGCCCTCTGGGACAACAAGCATAACAACATCTATCTCATACGAGTACCAGAGGAAAAGAGAGAAAGCAAGTTTTGAAAACCTATTTGAAGAAATAATGACTGAGAACTTTTCTAACCTGGTGAAGGAAATAGACATACGCTAAGCCCAGAAGTGCAGAGAGTCCCAATCAAGATGAACCCACAGAAGCCTACATCAGGACACATCATAATTAAAATGGCAAAGAGAGAATCTTAAAAGCATCAAGAGAAAGATAACGAGTACCTATAAAGGAGCTCCCATAAGATTGTCAGATGATTTCTCAACAGAAATTTTGCAGGCCAGGAGGGATAGGCACAAAATATTCAAAGTGATGAAAAGTAAGGACTTACATACAATGAAGATTACTCTCTTCAGCAATGCTGTCATTTAAAATTGAAGGCCAGATAAAGAGCTTTCCTATAAGAAAAAGCTAAAGAAGTTCATCACCACCAAACAAGTATTACAAGGAATCTTAGAGGCACTTCTTTAGATGAAGAAACAAAAAGAATAATAAAGTGACAATAACTACATATATATCAACAGTTACTTTCAATGTAAATGGATTAAATGCTCCAATCAAAAGACAGGGGTGTTGAATGTATAAGAAAGCAAAACCCTTACATTTGCTGCCTACAAGATACTCAACTTCAGATTGCAAGACACACATAGACTGAAAGTAAAGGGATGAAAAAAGATATTTCATGAAAATGGAAATAATAATAAAAAAAGCTGGGGTAACAGTACTTATACCAGACAAAATAGACTTTAAAGCAAAGGCTGTAAGAAGAGACAACGAAGGACCCAGTCATCCCACTTCAAGGCATTTGTCTGAAGAAAAGCAAAACTACTTTGAGGGGACGTGTGCATCCATATGTTCATTGCAGCATTGTTTACGATGGCTAAGATGTGGAGGCAGCCTGGGTGTTTGTGGATGGATGAATGGATAAGGAGGAGGTACATATATACAATGGAATATTGCTCGGCCATGGATGGGAATGTCATCTGCGACAGCATAGGTGGACCTGTAGGTATTGCTGTGGAATATGTGAGAGAAAGAGAGATGCAATGTGATTTCGCTTATATGTGGAATATAAAGAACAAAGTAAATAAACTAAAGAGAAACAAACTCAGATACAGAGAACATTTTGATGATTGCCAGATGGAAGGGGAGTTGTGGGGGTGAAAAAGGGGAAGCGTTTAAGAAGTACAAATTGGTTGTTACAAAGTAGTCATGGGGATGTAGGGTATAGCATAAGGAAGAAAGTCAATATTGTAATAACTATGGTGTCAGAGGGGTACAAGATTTATTGGGGTTTTAGATGGGAGAGGGGTTGAAAAAAGTGAAGGTATTAAGGTGAAAAAGGTAAAGGGATTAAGAAATACAAATTAGTACTTACAAAACAGTCACGGGGGTGCAAAGTAAAGCATAAGGAATATAGCTGTTCATATGGTAATAACTATGTATAGTGCCAGGTGGGTACTAGACTAATCAGGGGATCACTTCTTAAATTATATAAATGTTTAACCACCATGCTGTACCCCTAAAATGAATATAAAATAATATTGAATGTCAACTGTAATTGAAAAATTATAAAGGTGGAAACAGTTGAACGGGAATAAGGTTCAGATTTCTAGGTATAAAACAAATGAGTCATGAGGATGTAATATACAGCATGGGGAATGTAGTCAATAATACTGTGATAGCGTGTTATGGTGTCAGATGGTTGCTGGACTTACGGTAATCACTTCTTTAGGTACATAAATGTTGAATAACTATGGTGTACACTTGAAACTAATATAATATTGTATGTTAGCTATATATATATATATATATTTTTTCCAAAGCAGCATTTTTAAAAAAATATTTTTTTATTGGGGAATATTGGGGAACAGTGTGTTTCTCCAGGGCCCATCAGCTCCAAGTCAAGTTCATTCTAGTTGTGGAGGGTGCAGCTCAGCTCCATGTCCAGTGGCCTTCTTCAATCTTTAGTTGCAGAGGGCGCAGCCCACCATCCCATGAGGGAATTAAACCGACAACCTTGTTGTTGAAAGCTTGCGCTCTAACCAACTGAGCCAGCCGGTCACCCCTCCAGAAGCTTGGTGGCAGCTCGTTGTCTTCAATCTAGTTGTTGAGGGCACAGCTCACTGGCCCATGTGGGAATTGAGCTGGCAACCCTGTTACTCAGAGCTCATGCTCTAACCAACTGAGCCATCCGGCTGCCCTGTTAGCTATATTTTTAATAAAAATCTTTAAAATATAGAAGTATACCATGTAATCCAGTCATTCCACTTCTGGGTATGTATATAAAAGAATTGAAAGAAGTGTCTTGAAGAGATATTTGTACATACATGTTCATAGCAGTATTATTCACAATAGTCAAAAGGTGGAAGCAACCCAAATGTCTTTAGATGGCTAAGTGGATAAATAAAATGTGGGTAATACATACAATGGAGAATTACTTAGCCTTACAAGGAAATTCTGATGCATGCTACAACATGGATCAACTTTGAAGACAAGCTAAGTGACATACGCCTGTCATAAAAGGACAAATGTTGTATGATTTCACTTATGTGAGGTACCTGGAGTAGTCAAATACCTAGAGTAGTCAAGCACACAGTTACTGTTTAATGGGTGCAGAATTTCAGTTTTGCGAGAGGAAAGATGTTCTGGAGATGGATGATGGTGACGGTTGCACAACAGTGAATGTACTTAATGCCAATGAACTGTACAATTAAAAACAGTAAATGTTGTTATATATATATTACCATAATTTTTGAAAACTAAAAAATTTACAGATTGAGAATTGAACAAGTAGGAGAAGAAAGTTGAGTAAGGAGAATACAAAGCATTATTGCCTTTAATTGAATGTATTTATGATGTCACATTTGAAAGAACCTGATGACATATAGTTTGTGTAGAAGTTTGGCACAAAATGATTCAGAATTTTCATATTGACTAATGAATATAAAATAGTAAAATATTTCTATCTCTGCTCCCTCCCTTCCTTTTCAGGAGACCTGATAATATGTATATTAAGAAAAAACAAACACATTTCATTATGGTTAGTGGTGATCAGACCCATGCTTGTGGGTATCAGTATTGGTTACATTGCTGTTTTGGTAATTGTGAAAAGGATGTGAAAATTTTGGATAGGGGATTGGAAAAATAAGGCCTATTAGTCAGTGTTAAAGTACCTAAGATTATTAAGCTGGAGGAGTGGAAGCTCAATGGTTTCTCTAACAGGAATCTTCACCATCCTCTGAGTAATATTTCATAGGTAGCCCCAGCTCACAAAGGGGTAGTATTTTTAAAAAGTTCATTTCTTAGTTGATAAGCACGAATGACAGTCATGAATAATATAGCTACAAAAGTATAACGTAGCATATGCTGCAATGAAAAATAATAGGAAATAGTATTGTACTGAATCAGTTTCTCGTACGGCAGCTCCCGGGAATACTGTACTCTGTAAAATCCATAAGTACTGAATATAAGATACTCTTATCAGGTCATCAGTTTATCTGATGGAGGGAGGGAAAGGCTTAATATTTCAATATAGCAGGAGTAAGAGTGGTCAAGTTAATCAGTAATTTGGAGTTCATTTTTTTGTGGTCTATTATAACTGTCTCCAGCACCATCCCTTCTCCCCTTTCTTAATGTGCTATGTATATTGTGTGACATTCCTATCTGTATTTATTTTCTAAAATCCTCTTTGACATGGGTCCCACAGAGCACAGTGATTGGGAATTTGTTGGCGAGGGGTAGTTACTTTTTCTAAGCCTCATTTAGTAGGCCTTGGTTGAGGCTCTTGGTTAAATTCTTTGCCTTCTAGCTTGGTGTTTTGGGAAAGGAAAGGTAGGAATAGCAGGACTCAGAAATCGCAGTAGTTTCTTTAGTATCTCTGGGGCAGTTCCCTGGACCTCAGCTGTTGTCCACATAACACCTTGAGTTAACATGGCATGGACTGGCCTAGAGTGGTGAACATTCTGTTCCTTGGTACTTCATCCTGATTTTGCAGACGTGGGTGTCCTGGATTGGTAGAACTTGAGTTTGCCTAAGGTTTTTGTACAGACTAGATCACTAGTTCTCAGATGTTAGTGTGAATCTAAATGGTCTTGGGAGTTTGTACGTGTACATGATCCCTGGACCTTACCACAGAATCTTTCTGGGTGGAATTTGGTAATAACTATGTATTGATATATATATTTAACTTTTTATTAAGGAAAAATGTAAACATAATCAAAAGTAGACAGAATAATGATCTCCTTTTTACCGACTATCAAGCTCCTATAATGAACAATTTATTAATCTCATTTAATCTATATCCCCATCCACTTTTTCTTCCCTATTATTTTGAAGCAAATCCCAGATACACCATTTTATGTCCAAATATGAAATGCATTTTAATAAGGTCCCCAGATGATTCAAAAACTTTTTGAACAGGTAATAATGTACATAGTAAAAAGAGGTAAAAAGGATGCACAGTGAATAACAAATCTTTCTCACTGCCCACAATATTCTTATACTCTCCTCCAAGACAGAAACCAACAATTTCTTTACAGATAGTCAATGTATATGCGAATATATACATGTCCCTTTGTTTATTAAACATATAGTAATTAATATCTTTTGTAATGAATACATGTTTTCTGAATCTTGCTTTTTTCAGATAACAGCATTATCTTGGCAATCAAGCCATAATAGGGTAAATTGAATATTTTCATTCTTTTTAAAGCTTGTAGTTGGTCTGTGTATCAAGGTGTATCTAACCAGTGCCTTTTGGATGGATGCTTAGGTTATTTCCAGTATTGTGTTGCTTTACACAGTGCTGCGTGAATATTCTTGCATTGTATCTGAGTTGCCTGATTCTAGGTCAGAGGACATATCCATTTGCAATTCTGTTAGACATTGCCAAGTTGTTTTCCTACCATCTATGTATGGTATGCAGGGTTCTCCAGGCTCCCAGTTCCATTTTTAAAATGCTTTTCAAGCCTCTCCTATTTATGCTCATGCTTTTGTTTAAATCCCTGACTATATTTATAATAGCTGTTTTAGAAATTCTTAGCTGTGAGTTTCATCATCTGTCTTTCTGGGTCTATTTCTGTGGGTGTGGGTCACAGAAGTGACTTTTATTCAACACTCAAAACAGCTGAAGCACTAACTAAAGTAGAGGTATCGAAAAATACATATATCTCCTCCAAGGGAAAAAAATCTTGATAGAATTTAATTATTTTTTACAAATTATGGATTTGACCCTTAAAGGTTTCCTTTGTGAGATTTAAAATCAAACATTTTTTGGTAGTTAATATGTCCTTTTACTCTTTTTTGCAGGTATGGCCTCACAAGTCCTGGTCTACCCACCATATGTTTATCAAACTCAGTCAAGTGCCTTTTGTAGTGTGAAGAAACTCAAAGTAGAGCCAAGCAGTTGTGTATTCCAGGAAAGAAACTATCCACGGACCTATGTGAATGGTAGAAACGTTGGAAATTCTCATCCTCTCACGAAGAGTAGTGCTTTTCAGACAAAGATAGCATTTAACAGACCTCGAGGACACAACTTTTCGTTGCAGACAAGTGCTGTTGTTTTAAAAAACACTGCAGGTGCTACAAAGGTCACAGCAGCTCAGGCGCAGCAAGCTCAAGTGGAAGCACCTCAGATTGGGGCGTGGCGGCAGAGGTTACATTTCCTAGGAGGCCCCCAGCGATGTGGATTGAAGCGCAAGAGTGAGGAGTTGGATAACCATAGCAGCGCAATGCAGATTGTCGATGAATTGTCCATACTTCCTGCAATGTTGCAAACCAACATGGGAAATCCAGTGACAGTTGTGACAACTACCACAGGAACAAAACAGAATTGTACCACTGGAGAAGGTGACTATCAGTTAGTACAACATGAAGTCTTATGCTCCATGAAAAATACTTACGAAGTCCTTGATTTTCTTGGTCGAGGCACTTTCGGCCAGGTAGTCAAATGCTGGAAAAGAGGGACAAATGAAATTGTAGCAATCAAAATTTTGAAGAATCACCCTTCTTATGCACGTCAAGGTCAAATAGAAGTGAGCATATTAGCAAGACTCAGCACTGAAAATGCTGATGAATATAACTTTGTACGAGCTTATGAATGCTTTCAGCACCGTAACCATACTTGTTTAGTCTTTGAGATGCTGGAACAAAACTTGTATGACTTTCTGAAACAAAATAAATTCAGTCCCCTGCCACTCAAAGTAATTCGACCCATTCTTCAACAAGTGGCCACTGCATTGAAAAAATTGAAAAGTCTTGGTTTAATTCATGCTGACCTCAAACCAGAGAATATTATGTTGGTGGATCCTGTTCGGCAGCCTTACAGGGTTAAAGTAATAGACTTTGGGTCGGCCAGTCATGTATCAAAGACTGTTTGTTCAACATATCTACAGTCTCGGTACTACAGGTAGGTGACAGTTCCTTTTTGGTTATTGAAAAAATGTTGAATTTCTGCTAACTGAAATTTTGTGTGTGCATGTGATGAAAAAAGACTGCTTTGGATAAATAAAGACATCAAAACAAGATTAGTTGAGGTTTGAGTTTTTAAAAAGCTTTTTAAAATTTACGCATAAAGTCTGCCCAAGCAGAATAGTAATCTACTGCAAAGTTCTGTGCCAAAGTCATTTGATTATTTTTATTGTTAGAAGATCTGAGGGAATGATTGATGATTAATGGTGATCAAACAGAAGTCTTTATATGTTGGGAAAAGGGTTTATAGTACTTTTTGTGTATATCTTTGGTCATTTCAGCATTTAAGAGAACCAGTTTATTAAAGACATAGTAATCAGATGTAACTGATTTTTAAGATTTAAACATATTTTCATGGCTGCCATGAATGTTCAGGCCACCTTTTCATAATAAGCTGTATTATAGTCTTTCCATTTATATGCTTTGGGCAATGCTATTTTGGTGTTGGTGCTATGGGGGGGATTTAAAGAAGAAGATAATTTCCATGTAAATATTGATAAAGTAACACATGTCATAATTAATATAATACTAGCGCATAATACAAAGATAGTCTTAAGGGCTAGCTAATGATTGTAAGATTTAAAATATCTTCTTGAGTATGTAAATGATTTGAATACGTAGTTTTATAATTTTGAGAAATTGGTTTTCATTTCAGCCTGAACAAATGTATGGCCTTGGTATACTGCAGAGCCCCATGGGTCCCAACACAGTGGGCATATATATCGGATCTGCCAGTATTGGTAATAAGTAAGTTAGCAAGTAGATGAACACATGCAGTTTATTGTTAGAAATTGTTAGAACATGAGGACTATAAATTTAGGCCCAACAAAGGGTAGCTATTTTCAGGTATTGCATCTGCCTTTGCACTATACCTCTCACCCTGACTAGCTTCTTGCAAATATATGCTGTAGTATCCAGGACAAGATAAAGGAGAAACTAATTAGCTACTACAAAAATCAACTCCAGGAGTGGGTCCAAGATGGGGGCACAGGTGGACGCTGAGCTTGTCCCTTCATAAGTACACATCAAATGTATACCTATATTTAGAGCAAATCCTCCTGAGAGACAACTGTGAGCCAATTGAAAAGCCTGTGCATAAAATGGAAGAGAGAGTGACCAGATAGAGAAGGTCAGGGGACCACGAGAGCTCTCCAGGAACTCTGAGCTGAGGGAACAACCCACCGGAGAAACCCAGGAGCGCTGTTGTTTACATTTCTCCTGAACCTAGATAGTGGGCAGGAGCTCCAGCCAGGTTCTCTGGCCAACCTGCAGGGCACTGTAGCACGTCCTCAGCCACCCCTACTGGAGCCAGACCCAGCAGAAACAGGAGAACACCATAGCATGCGTACAAGGGGCGCCTTCTCTCAGACATCGATCCAGCAGGTGCAGCATGGTGCTACTTCGAGTTTCCACAGGACTCTGCACACAAGGGGCTGCCCTGCCTGAAGACAGTACAGAGCCAGCAAAACGCTGCAGTACCCACCTGCAAGGCGACCTTGTCCAGAGAAAGTGCGGAGATAGTGGGGTGCTACTGTGTGCTCACATGGAGCTCTCCATCCTAGAAAGAGTGGGAAGCAAACAAAACGCTGCAGTATCTGTATGCAGGACTTCCCGGTCCAGAGAAAGGGAGGAGACAGTAGGGTGCTGCTACATGCCCAAGTGTGGACTTAGAAAAACTTTGCAGTACGCACACACTGGGCTGCCGGTTGCGGAGTGAGAGTGGGGTGCTGTTCTGGGTGCACCTGGTGTAGCAGCTCCTGCCCTGCCCAGAGAGAGTTCAGAACTACCAAAGGACATATGGCTGTGGGTACATGTAAGGCTGTCCCACCTAGGAAAAGGGTGGAGCTAGCGATCACTCATCAGCCCCTCCCAGGCCCTCACTCCGACTGGAGACAATTAAAGCAACAGGGCATGCAGTAAGGCTGACCTGTGTGGAGTGAGAGGTGTGCTGCTGAGTGCATGAGTGCAGCTGTGTGCGCTCATGCAAGGCTGCCCCAGCTAGAGAAAGGGCATTGAGATACAGGCAGGCAGAGTGGTCCTGCCCAGACCCTCCTCTGACTGGATAATTTAAGCAATGGGTCACTCTGGCAGCACTGTCTGTGGGGCGAGAAGGGTATGGCTGGCACACAAGGAGATATACTGCCTAGAAAGGGAGAACTGGCAAAAAGCTGAGGAGCATGCATGCTGGCCTGTCTCAACTGGAGAGGGGCCCTTGAGACCCAAGTTTGCAAAGCAACCCTGCCTAGACCCACCTCAGATCACAGTCAGTTAATGCAATAGGGCACGCCAAGAGCAGCCCCATTTACATCAGGCAATCCCATCCAGATTAGAATGGCAAGGAAGCAAGCACATACCAGGCTACCCCAAATGGAACCCACCCCTTCAGACCAGGTGACACACCAGGCATCACATGCACCTGCCCCGACTACAACCAGCCTGCCATTACTATTCAATACATGGCCTACTAAGAAGTCACTCTTTCAAAACTGGGAGACATCCTATCTAACTCATAGGAGCAAACACAGAAAGTCAAACAAAATGAGGAGACAGAAGAATATGCCCCAAAAAAAGGAACAAGGAAAGACTCCAGAGAAAAATCCTAATGAAATGGAAATAAGTAATGTGCTTGATAAAGAGTTCAAAGAAATGGTCATAAGGATAGTCAACAAACTTAAGAATACAGTAGAAGGACTCAGAGAACACTTCAATGAAGAGATAGAAAATGTAAAAAAGAACCAATCAGAGATGAAGAATACAATAGCTGAAATGGAAAATACATTAGAAGGAATCAACAATAGATTAGTTAATACTGAAGAACGGATTAGCTACCTGGAGGACAGAATAATGGAAATCGCCCAGTCAGAACAACAAAACAAAAAAAGAATTTCAAAAAATGAGGATAGTAGAAGAGATCTCTGGGATAACATCAAGTGTCCTACCATTTGCATTATAGTGATTCCAGAAGGAGAAGAGAGAGAGGATAGGGGCAGAAAGAACATATGAAGAAATAATATCTGAAAACTTTCCTAATCTAGGGAAGGAAACAGACATCCAGGCCCAGGAAGCACAGAGAGTTCCAAACAAGATGAACTCAAAAGAGATCCACACCAGAACATATTCTAATTAAAATGACAAAAGTTAAGAATAAAGAGTCAATCTTAAAGGCTGTAAGAATGAAAAACAAGTTACATACAAAGGAAACACCATAAGGTTATCAGCTGATTTCTCAGAAGAAACTTTACAAGCCAGAAGGGAGTGGCAGGAGATAGTCAGAGTGCTCAAAGAAAGGAATCTACAACCTAGAATACTCTGTCGAGCAAGGTGATCATTTACAACTGAAGGAGAGATAAAGAGTTTCCCAGACAAGCAAAAACTAAGGAAGTTCACCTGGACCACTAAACTGGCCTTACAGGAAATGTTAACAGGTCTTCTTTATGCAGAGAAGAAAAGGCCATAACCAGAAATAAGAAAATACAGCGAAGGAAAAAAAATCTCACTGGTTTAGGTAAATATACAATTATCACAGTGAATCAACCACTTAAAAAGTTAATAGGAAGGCTAAAGATAATAGTAGTAAAATTAACTATAACTACATTAAACAATCAGGAGATACACAAAACAAAAAGATGTAAAACATGATCTCAAAAACAAGGAGTGGGGGTGGTGGTAAAAATGTAGTGCATTTAGAATGCGATTGAACTTAAATGCCTATCTTCTTAGACTGCTATATATATATAGATGGATATATATGAACCTCATAGTAACCATAAACCAAAACCATACAAAAAAATGAACACAAAAAAGAAGAGAAAGGAATCCAATCAAAGAGATCAAGGGAAGAAGAAAAGCAATGAAGAAAAATAAAAGCAACCAAAAAAAAAAAACACAATTAGCAAAATGGCAGTAAGCACATACCTATTAATAATTACCCTCAGTGTAAACAGACTCAGTGCTCCAATCAAAAGGTAGAGGGTGGCAGAATGGGTAACACAAAAATGACCTACTTACAAGACACTCACTTCAGATTGAAAGATACACAAGGACTGAAAGTGAAGGGCTGGAGAAAGACATTCCATTCGGATAGAAATGAAAAAGCTGGGGTAGCAATACTCAGACAAAATACACTTCAAACAAAGAATGTAAAAAGAGACAAAGAAGGAATTACATAATTTTAAAGGGGTCAATCCAAGAAGAGGATATAGCAATTGTAAATATCCACGCACCCAACATAGGAGCACTAGAATATAAATAATGGTCTTAAATGCCACATTAGACCAGTTTGACTTGCTAGACATTTATAGAGCATTTAATCCAAAAACTGCAAGCTACGTATTTTCCTCAAGTGCACATGGAGCATTTTACAGGATAGATCACATACTAGGTCATAAAACAAACCTCAATAAATTCAAGAAGATTGAAATTATATCAAGCATATTTTTTGGAGCACAATGGCATGAAACTAGAAATCAACTACAGGAAAAGCACTGGAAGAAACACAAATAACATGGAGATTAAACAACATGCTTCTAAACAACCAGTGGAACAAAGAGGAAATGAAACAAGAAATCAAAAACTACCTTGAGACAAATTAAAATGAAAACAACCTTACCAAATCTATGGCCTGCAGCAAAAGTAGTTATAAGAGGAAAGTTTATAGCTATACAGACCTACTTCAAGAAGCAGGAAAAGTCCCAGATAAACAATCTAAATTTACACCTAAAGAATCTAGAAAAAGAGGAACAAACAAAACCCAAAGTAAGTAGGAGGAAGGAAATAATAAATATTTGAGTGGAAATAAATGAAATAGAAAATAGAAAAATAATAGAAAAGAGTAATGCATCTAAGAGCTGGTTTTTTGAAAGGATAAATTAAATTGACAAGCCTCTAGCAAGACTTATCAAGTAGAAAAGAGAGATAACATAAATAAATAAAATCAGAAATGAAAGAGGAGAGATTATAACCAATCCCACAGTAATACAAAGGATCATTAAAGAATACTATTAACAATTACATGCCAACAAATTTGACAATCTAGAAGAAAATGGATAGATTTTTAGAAACACAGCTAAACCAGGACTAAACCAGGAAGAAACAGAATCTGAAAAGACCAATTACTAGCAATAAAATTGAAGCAGTCATCGAAAAATCTCCCAACAAATAAAAGCCCGGGACCAGATGGCTTCATAGGCTCCACCAATCATTTAGAGAAGAATTAGTCGTTATCCTTCTCAAACTATTCCAAAAAATCGAAGAGGAAGGAACATTTCCAAATTCGTTCTATGAGGCCAGCACTACCCTGATACCAAAACAAGACAAAGACAAAGGAAGAGAATTTTAGGCCAGTATCCCTGATGAACATAGATGCCAAAATTCTTAATAAAACAGTAGCAAACCAAATTCAACAGCACATTAAATGGATTATACACCATAATCAAGTGGGATTTATATACCAGGGATTCCAGGGTGGTTCAACATCTGCAAAACAGTGTGATTCATCGCATCAATAAAACCAAGGATGAAAATCACGATTATCTCAATAGATGCAGAAAAAGCATTTGACAAAATTCAATATCCATTTATGATAAAAACTCTCAACAAAGTGGGTGTAGAAGTAACTTATGTCAACAAGCCCACAGCTAACATATGCAATGGTGAAAAGCTGAAAGCTTTTCCCATAAGATCAGGAACAAGACAAGCATGCCTACTCTCACCACTGTTATTCAACATAGTACTGGAAGTCCTAGCCATAGCACCCAGACAAGAAAAAGAAAAGGCATCTAAATAGGAAATGAAGAAGCAAAATTGTCACTATTTGCAAATGACATACTATATATAGAAAACCCTGAAGAATTCACCAAAATATTAATAGACTTAATAAAAGAATTCAGTAAAGTAGCAGGATATAAAATGAATATACAGAAATTTGTTGCATTCCTATATATTAATAATGAACAATCAGAAGATATGAAGAAAAGAGCCTATTTACAATTGAGATAACTATATGATTTTCATCCTTGGCTTTGTTGATGTGCTGAATCACATTAACTGTTTTGCAGATGTTGAACCTCCTTTTAATCCCCCCAGAAATAATAAAATGCCTAGGAATAAACCAAGGTGAGAGATGTAGTACTCTGAAAACTGTAAGACATTGAAGAAAGAAATTGAAGAGGACACAAATAAATGAAAGAATATGTGGTGTTCATGGACTGGAAGGAATAACATTGTTAAAGTGGCCATATGACCCAAAGCAATTTACAGATTCAGTGCAATTCCTATCAAAATTCCAATGTCATTCTCAGAACTAGAACAAATAATCCTAAAATTTATATGGAGTCCCCAAAGACCCTGAATAGTCAAAACGGAGAAAGAACAAAGTTGGAGATGTCATACTTTGTGATTGCACACTATACTATAAAGCTATCATAATCAAAACAGTATGGTATTGGCACAAAAACAGACATGTAGATCAATGGAAAAGAATAAGAGTCCAGAAATAAACTCTCACTTATATGATCAACTAATCTATGATAAAAAAGATAAAAAGGGAGAATATATTCATAAATGATATATCCAATAAGGGGGTGATATCCAAAATATATAAGAAACTCATATAACTCAATAACAAAAAAATAATCTGATCAAAAAATGGGCAGAGGGCATGAAAAAACATTTCTCTAAAGGAGACAAGCAGATGCCAATGGAAATAATGAAAAGATGCTTAAGGCCCCTAGTGTAATGGTTAGCAATCTGGACTCTGAAAAGGTGCTCAACATCACTAATCATCAGGGAAATAAATGCAAATCAAAACCACAAGCAATCACCTTATACCAGGTGATTATATCCAACATAGATGGATATAAAAAAGTCAACAAATAACGTGCCGGTGAGGATGTGAAGAAAAGGAAACCCTTGTGCACTGTTGGTGGGACCGCAAACTTGTGCAGCCCCTGTGGAAGACAATATGGAGATTCCTCAGAAAACTGAAAATAGATATACCATACGACCCAGCAATTCCGCTTCTGGGTATTTATCCAAAGAAAATGAAAACACTAGTTTGAAAAGGTATATGCAACCCTATGTTTATTGCAGTATTATTTACAATAACCTAGATATGGAAGCAACCTAAGTGTCCATCAACAAACAGATGAATGGATAAAGAAGGTGTGATTGATACACACACACACACACACACACACACGGAATATCACACAATAAAAAGAATGAAATCTTGCCATTTGTGACAACATAGATGGAATTATGCTGAGTGAAATAAGTCAAGCATAGAAAGACATACTATATGATTTCACTTATATGTGGAATCTAGAAAAAAAACTAAAACAACAAAAACAGACTCATAGAAACAGAGACCAAAGGTATGATTACCAGAAGGGAGGGGGTGAGTGATAGGTGAAAAGGGGAAGGGGAATATAGTCAGTAAATTATGATAAATTACATGGTGACAGATGATTACTGGAGTGATAGAATTAGTGGGATGGTCACATTGTAAGGTATAAATACGTCGAATCACTATATTGTACACCTGAAACTAATATAACCAACATATAGGATTGTATACCAGTTATACTTACAGTTAAAAAATAAATCAACTCCAAACATATGCCCTACTATTGGTAGGTCATCAGAAGAATCACATTTATGTCATTTAATGATTATTAAATTTATTCAAATATAAGAAATTAGGAATACAGTCTGATTTACCCTTTAGTAGATTCCTGATTATATGATTTTTAGTATTGAATGCTACATACATTCTTAAAACCTCTTAGATGGTTTAAAAGTTATAGTTGTGATGGTTTAAAAGTTATTATTATAGGGTGGTAAGTGTTGTTTAATATCTCATTTAATTACATTTGTTTGATCCTCTGTGCCCCTGACAGGCTTCCTCCTTCCTCCTGCCTCCCCACCCCCCCCCCCCCCCCATTTTAATGGAATATAAGATTAGCTTTCAGTTACTTTTTTTTCTGGAAACATTTAAAAATCTTATTTAACAGTGTGAGAACAATGATTTTTGTTTTTGTTCCTTCCCTTTGTACTCCGTGGATTCTGTTTTAAGAGCTTTGAGTAGTCAGCTAGCATATTATATAAACCGGGAGGCTCCAGCTGCTTGGCCTCTATATTTAGTTCACTTGTTAGTTAATGACTTCATTTTATTTGGGTCCTGCATTATTCCACATACCACATTTAGTCTATGCGATACTTAGATTCCTTTTCTTTATTTGAAATCTTTTGGATGAGAGTAAATAAAAAAGCTTCATTTAATTTTTGTACTTGACATCTGTTTATTAAATGTTTTAAGAGAGTAAAGGAAATCCTTTTAAAAGCAATCTAAAAATGCTAGATATTTTATAATAATTTGTTTCTAGCATTAGACCTTTGCATAAATACTAGCCTCTGTTTGGAATGAAAAAAAAAAGCTATGAATAATTGCTAAGTACAATTAGAAGTTTCTAATTTGTTTTGATATAAAAATTTCAAGTAAATTTACCTGAATTTCAGAAGCTATACAATTGCTATGCTAAATTACAGGTTCTGTGTTTAAAATTAGAAAAAAATGAGGTTCTTATTTATAAACAAAGACTGCTAATATTTTGGTTGATGTTGACTGATATTGATTGATACAAAAAATAAAAAATGGACTTTATATCAGTTAGATCCAAGAGTTAGAAGGGTTAGTAAATATTAAGGTAGATTGGTAAAAAATTTAGTATAGTCCTTATTCACGTACTGTCTTAATATATATAGTATAATTTTGCATGAAGCAGGTAACTATTAGTTTCAGTAATTTTTGCAGTTTATATTTGAAAACGTTGCCAAATCTGGCTTAGTTTAGGACTGAGGTTACTTATAAATCTGATTGGGTAATAAACAGAAGTGTCTTATTCTTGACTTTTTTTTTTACTCTTGTTAAAAATATATTATATTTAAAAAATGAAAGCAGGAAGTAGAAGCTTAACCAAATTAAATATTTTTGAGCTAATCACAGTAGGAACACACATACTCCAGGTTCCAAGGTAAACGATTTGTGTTTAAACACAGGTTCATGTGTTCTTCTATTTCTTTGAACTGTGCAACACAGAAATGTAGTAGGGATATCTTAAAATAGACAGGACAGTGGCCAGAAATTGTTGACTACTATAGATGGTGAGGCTGTCTAGCTCTTGTGGTGATATAAGCCAGGAGTACATGCTAAGGGCATTGATTTGCTCAAGGTCAGCATGTTCTAAATTCAGCTACTTGAGTGTGGTTTCTGTCAAGAACACGTAGGGCTCTTGAATGCGAAAACGGTTTTAGCATAAAAGGTTTAGCGGCATAAGGTGCTATATTTATAAGGTGTGGTGGCAACACTCGGCTCATGAGTATCTTTTTCCTTTTTTTAAACATAGAGTTTTAGACTGTGGTTCTGAGTCATTTCAGAACATAGAGCCAAGAAAGTGGGTTGTAAAACAGCTTGTATAGCAGTTGTATTCTTTGCTCCTGTACTGAGTAATTTAGCATTAATTGTTGTTGAAGTAAAAACTGCTTTCTGTTTTGCATGTAATAGTTGACAGAAAGGCATGTAATGATCAACAATTAATTTAGGCTTATCAGTTTTTGTTTAGGGCATTCCCATTCTCTCATGCCTTTTAGATGTGGAAGTTTCAAAGAAAAAGTTCCTGTAATAAAGGTACATAGAATGATCCAAAAATATTTTATATAAGGTACTTTATAATATTAATAATAGAAGACCATGTATATACACTGCATCATTTTTTTTCAAGTGATTTTACGTGTAATTCCTAGTTTGTTTCTCATGTCTCATCTCTATGAGTTAGGTAAGACAGTTGGTGGAATTCCTTCTTAATAAATAGAAAACTGAGGCTTATACAAGTCAGACAGGTCCAAATTCACACTCACAATTTTTGTTGAGCCCTTTTTGTGTTCTGGTGCTATGCTAGGTGCTAGGGATACAGAGGTGACTAAAACATGTTTTCATCATTTAGTGGCGGAGAAAGATAGTTTGTCTCAAGAAGTGCTAGGATAGAGGTGTGTGCAGGATACTAGGGGAACCCAGAGGGCATTTAGCCTAACCCGGGGGTTCAGAGAAAGCTTCTGGGAGAGAGATGACGTCTGAATCAGCCTCCAGAGTAGAGGAATTAGGATTGAAAGTGTTCTCTCTCATCACCCCACTGTTATCTAAAAAAGCTCAGCATTGGGCTTAAATTACTGGCGATTTCTTCTCTGTATCATGTAATAGTCGTTTTTATTTGGAAATCTTTATTAGACAAACATATGATTGTCAATTCGGTTTATTTTTAACAAGTTTAATAGAAGTTTGTGAAAGTCTATGATGAAGTGGTTTTCAATGCCATGTATTGTGGCCACAGGCATAGATTACTACATATGTCAGGCCTTAAAATAAAAATTTTGGCAGAGCTCTTAAAAGTTTTTTTAAAAATTCACATACCATGAACTTCCCATATCAAGTGTATACAATTCAGTAGCTTTTAGTATATTCACAGTTGTACATCATCACATCACTAGTCATTTTTAGAACATTTTCCTTACTCCCAAAAGAACTCCCCCACCCCCACCCTGGCACCCTTTACCATCCAGCTCCAATCTCCCGATCCCCTCAGCCCTAGGCAACCAAAATCTTTCTAGCTTTGTGGGTTTGCATATTCTGAACATTTCATAGCAATGTAATCATATGATACGTGGTCCTTTGTGACTGCCTTTTTTCATTTAGTGTTTTCAAGATTCATCCATGTAATGTGTATCAGTACTGCATTTCTTTTTGTTGCCAAATAATATTGTCTTACAGAGATGTACCACATTTATGTATCCATTCATCAGTTGATGGAGACCTTAAAATTGTATCAGTGAAAAGATGCATGAATAGAAAACTGCAAAATGGTCCATGATTACGCCTTTTATTCAAAATATTTAGTACCTATAAGTATTGACACTTAGGAGCAGCAATATAGACTCTATCATTATGGTGCTGAGCAATCTAATGGAAGACAACCAACGAAGTTCCTCTGAGAAGAACAGGGAGTGAGAATAACACTCCCATGTGCTTAAGTTTTTTAAACATTTTACTTTGAAATAATTTTAGATGTACAAAAAAGTTGCAAAAATAGTATGAATGTATACCCTTCACTTAGATTTCCCAAATGATTCAAATTTAAACATTTTGCCACCCTTGTTTTATCTCTTATTCTTTCTCTATGTGTACACACACACACATGCACAAACACACTTTTTTTTCTTTCAATATTTGAGAGTAAGTTTCAGATGTGAAGCGCCTTTACTTCTAATACTCCAGTGTGTATTTTCTATAACCCTAGTACAATGATCAGTGTCATCATCAGTTAACATCAACTCAGTGTTAGGATTTGATGAAAGGTTTGAACGATTCAAAATACTCTTTGAGTTGATGAAATTAAAGTGAATTCAATACTACTGGCCTATTTACAGATTTTATTCAGATTTTGACAATTGTTTCACGAGTGACCCTTTCTGGCCCAGAATTCAATCCAGGATCACACATTGCGTTGTTTGCCATGTATGTTTCTTCGTGTTCTTAATCTGGAGTAGTTCCTTAGTTCTTTCTTTGCCTTTAATGACACTTTTGAATAGTACTAGCCAGTTATTTTGTAGAATGTTCCTCAATTTGGGTTTGCCTGATATTTTAAGGTCATGTGTTTTTAGAATAACTTCACAGAAGTGATGCTCTGTCCTCACATGTTGGGAGGCACATGATGTTACTTTGTCCTATTGCTGGAAATGGTAACTTTGGTTACTTGGTTGAGGTGGTGACTGCCAGGTCTTTCTGCTGTGTTTTTTCCTTTGTAGTTAGTAAGTGTCTTGTGGAGAGATGCTTTGAGACTGTTCTCATACACTGTTTCTCGTCTTACTTTCTACTACTAATTTTAGCATCCATTCATGAATATAACCGTAAACAGTTCTAAGTGCGGGGTTGCAAAATAATGATTTTCTAATTTCCTCATTCCTCTATAAGGAAGAGTTTTCCTTCACTTTATTTTTTTTTGTTATTCACTGGTTTGTTTCTGTATGAACTCATGGATTCATATTCAATGGGTTATAATCTATTACTTGTCATTATTTGTTTTATTGCAAAATTGTCCTGAACTCTCCAGCAACAGCCTGTTTAAGCTTGTTTCTGTGTCCTTTTCCCTTGGCCCATCCTTCCTTGAGTGCTTGTTTTCTGGCACCACAAGATGTTCCAGGCTTACTTCGTGCTTTTCTCTGGAATGGGCTATTTCTCTAAGGAGCTCTGGCTCCTTTTTTTGGAAAATGGTGTTTATAAAACAAGATCTGGATGCTAGTGCCAAGTGTGCTTAGCAGTGCAAGGGTGTTACTGCTGTTAGACCCTTTGAGTGGCAGTTGGAAAGTGTGTGTGTGTGTGTGTGTGTGTGTGTGTGTAATTCTTTATCTGTTTGTATAGTAAAACCATGAATTCATACTCATTTGTCCAATTCTGACACCTTAGCGTTCATTCTATCCTTTTTCCTTTTATTTATAATCCTTTCTCTGACACCGAGAAACTTGACTCTCATCCACAATATGTCACTTATTTGTTCAATGCTAGAATACATTTAAAGTAGTTTTGAAATTGCCAAACCATACCACTGTTAATTTACCAACCCGACCACTTGTTTATACTTTTTTTAGTCTGAGCCTTGGAGCATGTAGTCAAAATACTGTTTCAGTACTTAGGTTGGTTCTTCCGAAGCTTCCTCTCCCCCACTTTCAGTGTGATTATTTATTTGAAATATAATTAAATTCATTTCTTTGTATGCAATTTTGGGTCCCCCTTGTCCTTGTTTGCTTGTTTATTTGTTTGACTATGTGAAACATTAACATGGGTCTCACAATTAGAACTACAGCAAATGGTTATCTCGGAAGTGTCACAACCCCTCAGCCCCATCTATTCCACCTCATTCCTACCCAACCCATCTTGGTAACCATTATTATTAGTTTCTGGTTTATTCTGTGTGTGTGGTGTGTGTGTAGGGTGTGTGTGTGTAGGGGGTGTGTGTGTGTGTGTGTGTGTGTGTGTGTGTGTGGTGTGTGTGTGTGTGTGTGTGGTGTGTGTGTGTGTGTTTGGTGAGGAGTACAAATAAGCAGATAAAAGATAATGTCTGTTCTTTCAATTACCCTTTCAGAAAAGATAACCCACTGTAGATACCCATTTACACTTGTCTGTTTTCCCTTTACAGTGTTTCCTGGAAATTGTACATGTCAGATCATAAAGATTTTTCTCATTCTGTTTTGCTGCTGAATAGTACTTCGTTGTGGAGATTACCATCGTTTATTTAGCCACTTCCTTAATTATTGACACAGTGTTTACCAGTTACAAACTACAAAAAATAAGTTTGTGCATATGCGTTTTTGTATCTTTGGAGTTGTATTTTCAATGTAAATTTCCGGAAGTGGAATTATTTAATGAAAAGGTCAATGACTAGGTAGTTTTGTTAAATATTGCCAAATTCCTCTTAATAAGAAAGGTACCAGTTTGCATTCCGACCTGCAATAAGTGATAGTGCCTATTCTCTATAGCCTTACCAATAGGATATGTTGTCATTCTTTAAAAATTTTGCCAATCAAATGGTTATCCATGTTGTTTTGATTTGCATGTCTCTTATGAGTGAAATTAAATATCTCAGGTTTAAAGGTCATTTTAAAATTGTGTAGGGTGTGGGTGTGAATTACCTGTTCATGTCCTTTGCCCATTTTTCTATCAAGTTCAGTCCTTTGTCCCTCAGTTTTTAAGATTTCGCCCTATATAAGGGATATTTTAACCCTTTATTTGTGATATATGTTGCATTTTTTTTCATTTTGTCATCTTTTGACTTTTTTAGTTTTTTTGCCTTGTAAATGTGTGTGTGTGTGTGTGTGTGTGTGTGTGTGTGTCTGTGTGGTGTCAATTTTATCAATCTTTTATAGCCTCTAGATTGTAAGTCATAGTTAGAATGCCTTCTCCCATACTGAGGCATTCACCCTGTTTTCTTCTGGTACTTATTGAATTATATTTTTAGTATTTAGATCTTTAATCTTTAATTTAGATCTTTAAGTTTATTCTTATAATTGGTGTGAGGTGTGAATCTTTTTCCGAATAGCTAATCAGTTGTAGGGAACTATTTTAGATTGGGTGCACAGGAAATAGCTATAAGGACATGAAATATTAAACTAAGATCTGAAGGGAGCCCGCCATACATAGTGGGTAGAATGAGAGCCCTAAGCAAAGGAGAGAGTGTATGTGAAGGCACTGAGATTGGAAAGAGCTTGGTAAGGTAAAGAATCTGGAAGCCTGCCAACGAGGCTTCGGGCTAGTGGAATGGGTAAAGTAGAGGTGTGATTTAGGGTTGATATTAACATGGTTTGGTGGATCATTCTGGATTTGGAGGGGAAAGAGGACAAGAATGAAAGGAGGAATAGGAAAACCATTAGGAAAGAGGCATTAAGGTAATCCAGAGAGAAGAGATGTTGGTAGTAGAAAGAAATGGCTGCATCTAAGATACATTTTGGTATTAATGTTTTACTTTTCACTAGGATTAAAAAAAAATTTTTCTGAAGTGATAGATGCTTTGTTATGGTTGATGATATTTATTGACTTAAATTGTGTGTGAATTTAGATAAAACACCTGACTTTCACAGTCTCAGTTTTCTTATTTGTCAAGTAGGACTATCATTATGATTCGGAGTATCTATCTATTATCTATCTATCTATCTATCTATCTATCTGTCTGTCTGTCTGTCTGTCTGTCTGTCTGTCTGTCTGTCTATCTATCTATCCATCCTTTTAAATATATCTTTGACACTGTATGTTAAAACTGCATTAAAAAACAAACAAGGAAAACAGAGGAACCTGGAAAACCCTCTACTAGTTGTATTTTAGACATGACTGAATCAGAAAAAGTGAAATAATAGCCTTTAAAAATTTTTAAAGCTAAATCACAACATTTTATTTTTAAAGTTAAATTATTTTAGACTGATTTGTTTTATAATTCCCCCAAATCAGTTGTTAGTGTTTATCCCATAGAAATTACCACTTTTCTTACAATATATTAATATAAATATTTAAATAAAAATAAGATCACAGAACACATTCTCCTTTGCAATTTGCTTTTGATTAACTCTATTTGTGTAAACTCTTTCAACATAAATTTCTGTAGGTGAATCTTATTCTATGGAACTATTTAAATAGAAATTTCACATGTGAATTCCACTTACAATAGATTAACTGTAAATTGAACAGATCAACTGTAAAGAAACATTTATATGGCAATAGAGAAAATTTGGATGTCAGATGATATTAGGAAATCATTGATTTTTTGGGTGTGATAATGACATTGTGGTTACTTATTTAAATATCACTTAGAGTGATATGTTGGAGTATTTATAAATGAAATTATATATCTGGGATTTTTCCCACTACCACCATTGTGATAATTTTAGATAGTCTTTTTGTTGATGCATTGGTAATTTTTGAAGTTGGGTGATTGGTAGACGGTAGTTCAACTCTGTGTATTTGATGTTGTCTATAATAGAAAGTAAATGAATACAATTAAGTCTTAAATACTTCAAATGCCAAGAATAGTTATCATAGTTCTTAATGTTTAGAAATCTGAAAATCCTCAAATGTGCTGATTGTTTCCTAGAGGGTACTTTTATAAAAAGCAGGAATTTTTGGGGGGGATATAAACTAAAAAGTGTAAGATTCAGAATGTTTGTTTAAATAAATAGACTTGAAATGTGATCTTTTATGTCTTTAGTGTATTAAGTTTTCATGAAGCCTTTTGATTTTAATATATTTAGTTATAATGGTGACTAACTGCCTTTAGTTTCATGATTGAGTGTGTTAAATCATTCAAATACTTTCAGATCAAGGTGACTAGCTAAAATGCTTTCCAAATTTTAATGAATTTGTTTGTTCTTTAATTTTATTTAGTTTTAGATAATTTTTTATTTCTAATAGGTGAAAAATGGAAATCTTGATTATTGATGGGAATTAAAATAACCTTGTGCATTTGTTTTAAGATTATTGAGTTACAATTTTAGACATTAATGTTTTGTTAATATTTATAAGGAATATTTAAAATAATTTGTGTTTCTAAAAATTGCTACATAGTATTTGCACATTTTTATACTTAATTAACTCCATGTATATTTCACCCTGAAAATGCTTTGTCCATACTACTCCCTGTATGTTAGAAAAACAAATTGGACTAATTTGTAAACTGTACTGTCATCTTGAGCTAACAATTTGGTGGCCAAAATTATTTTTAATAGGGAAAATTTTTTCATTTTTTTATTGTGGAAAAAAAATGTAGTATTTACCATCTTAACTTTTTAAGTGTGCACTCAGTAGTGTTAAGTATGTTCATATTGTTGTGAAATAGATCTCTAGAACTTTTTCCTCTTGCAAAATATGAAACTCTATACCCATCAAACAACTTTCTATTCTCACTCTCTCCACCCCGCGGTAACCACCATTCTACTTAGTGTTTCTATCAATTTGACTACTTTAAAAACCTCATGTAAGTAGAGTCATATAATAATTGTCTTTTTGTGACTGTCATGTTTCAGTTAGCATAATATCCTCAAGGTTCATCCACGTTGTAGCATGTGACGGGATTTCCTCCCTTTTGAAGGCTTAACATATTCCATTGTGTTTATCCATTCTTCTGTTGGTGGACATTTGGGTTGCTTCAATCTCTTGGCTACTGTGAATAATGCTGCTATCAACCCGAGTATACAAATATCTCTTCAAGACCCTGCTTTCAATACTTTTGGATTAAAAACCCAGGACTCAGATTGCGGGATCATATGGTAGTTCCAGTTTTGACGGAACCTATGTGCTCTTTTTTCCAAAGCTGTTGCACCATTTTACAATCCCACCAACAGTACCTGAAGATTCCCGTTTTTCCCCTGTTCTCCAGTACATGTTATTTTCTGTTTATTTTTGATAGTAGCCATCTTGATGAGTGTGCGGTGATATTGCATTGTGATTTTGATTTGCATTTCTCTAGTGATGTTGAGCATCCTTTTGGCCATTTGATTTTACCTTTGGAGACATGTCTATTCAAGTCCATGGCCCCTTTTTTTTTAATCGTCTAATTTGATTTTGTTGTTGTTGAGTTGTAGGAGTTCATTATATATCTGGATAGTAACTCCTTATCAGATGTATGATTTGCAAATATTTTCTCCTATTCTGTAGGTTGCCTTTCCAATGTGTTGATTGTTCCTTTGATGCACAAAATTTTCTAAGTTTGATGTAGACCCATTTGTCTATTTTTGCTTTTTGTTGCCTGTGCTTTTGGTGTCATATCAAAAAAAATCATCTCCAAATCCAGTGTCCTGAAGCTTTTCCCCTATGTTTTCTTCTAAGAATTTTATAGTTTCGGTTCTTAATGTTTAGCTCCTTAATCCATTTTGAGTTAGTTTTGGTATATGGTGTCATATAAGGGTCCAACTTCATTCTTTTTTGCATGTGGATATCTAGTCGTTTCAGCATCATTTGTTGAAGAGACTGTTCTTTCACCTATTGAGCAGTCTTGGTACCCTTGTTAAAGATCATTTGACCACATACTTGAGGGTTTATTTCTGGGCTCAATAGTCTGTTCCGTATTTGGTCTACTTGCCTGTCTTTATACCGGCACCACACTATTTGGATTGCTGTAGTTTTGTAATAGGCTTTGAAATCAGGAAGCGTGAGCCCTCTAGTTCTTTTTCAGGAATGTTTTGGCTATTTGGCGTCCCTTGAGATTTTTTTAATATCATCATTTCCCCCAAAAATGATGTCATATTGAGAATTTTTAAAATTGAGATCTAATTAATGTATAACAGTATATTAGTTTCAGGTGTACAACATAATGATACAATATTTGCATATATTGCGAAGTGATTACTACAATAAGTCCAGTTAACCTCTGTCACCATACATGGTTCCAAAAATACAATTGAGAATTTTAACATTAAAACTACCTTAATTAATATGTGTCAGAATTTAAGAATGTAGATTGACCAGTGGGTATAGACAATACTTAATGTTTTTTGTCTATGTTAACATTTTGATTCATCTTTCCTTTTCAGCTTTACAGTGCAGTTTACTCTCAGAGCGTCCCTTGCCTCATAAAATCTTCCAAACATGCTTTGTACTTTTCATTCCTATTCCTTTGTCTAGTCCTGAATATCCATCTCTCTTCCTATGAAAATTATATTTACCTTTTAAGGCTTAACTTACTTACATGTTACCTCCTGGATGAAATCTTTCCTGAACTACCCCGTGTTCACTCCTTCTGAGCTATACTTACCACAGAAGTGTATTTGCGTGTGGAAAAGGCATCACTGAACCTTAATGAGGAAATGCTAATCCTTATTGTGAATGACTGGAACACAGACTCATAAGACTTTAGAGCTGGAAGGGACTTTTTTCCCATGATAAAATATCCCATTTTTAAATTTTACTTTTTATTGAGGTATAATTGACATACAACATTATATTAGTTTCAGGTGTACACCATAATGATTCGGTGTTTGTGTATATTGCAAAATAAATGATCATCACAATAAGCTAGTTAACATCTGTCACCATACAGAGTTACAGAATTCTTTTCCTTGTAATGAGAACTTTTCAGATCTGCTTTCGTAGCGACTGTCAAATGTGCAGTATAGTATTATTACCTACATTGCCGTGCCGTACATTACATCCTGTACTTCTTATTTTATAACTGGAAGTTTGTACCTTTTGTCCCTTTATCCATTTTGTCCTTACCTTACCCTCCCAGCCCCACCCTGGCAACCACCAGTCTGTTCTTTGTATATGAACTTGGTGTTTTGGGAAGGGATTTTTGGTATTTTCTAACATAACCCCCCCAACCCATGCATTAATTACTTTTAATAATATCCTAATGTGTTTATTTGTCCAGCCTCACCTTGAAGTCTTTTCAGTAATCACAGGAGACTTCCCTTCTAAAACTGGGTCCTGCTTATATACCCAGGGGTACTTAAGGTATGTGGGAGTATTTGATGTAATAGTATAATAGATATTTTTGTGATATTACTTTTTGTGATTTTTTAAAGAAATAAACACTTTGGTTTTTTAGTGAACACAGGTGTATTATGGAATCAGTTACTTTCTAGAGCTATGAGTTTAGTCCTCTCTATTTTTTTCTAATTTTCTCTCTTTTTTTTTTGTTAAACTTTTTAACAGTACAGAGGTCTTTTATTTTTTTACACTTATCATGCCATGAATTCATGGGGAATGGGTTCCAGCAGCTCAGGCTCCTTCCCATTGGTTCTCACAGAGTGTGCTGCTCTGGGTGGGGCAGGCTCGCGCTTCAGTTGAACCCAGGTACCTTTCTGTTTGGCTTCCTTCTTTTTTGATCATTTTTCTTCATGCATTTCAGGAAGCTATCTCTGTCTTAGGGTGCTTAATATGCTAAATATGTACATTATTCTCTTGACAAGAATTTTGCACTTGTTTATAATAATGCCAACCACATATTGGGTAACATTGTAAACCCTTTCAGTTTTTCCACGGTAACTTGTGCGGCATTCCTTTCCAAACAGTGCCTATTCCCTTGATGTCTACAGTACCCCCTTTTTTTCTTTTTTCAGGCATCTTTCATTGTTAAAAAATGTCCTCGTTGGTTACTAGAACTCTAATGTATCCTCACCCCCATTCATATAAAAATAACTGATTCTGCTAACCATAAGAAAGTTGGTAAACAAGTGGATTAGATGCATGTGTTTTATCTGAGGAACATAAACATATCTTAGTTTATAATTCTGAAGTATTAGAACCAAGTGTATTAGTATCTTGCTTAGTCCTGGGCTCTATGCCATAGAACTATATTTTAGACAAGGTATCTTAAGTATTTAAGGAACTAAACTCCTTAGAAAGATAGTTGAGAAAATACAACTACTTTGCCATATACTGAATTCTGTCCATTTGGAAACAGCTTTGGAATTATTGTAAGTATTAGATCTTCTAAAGGTTATCTAAAACGATTTCAGTTTTAAAATTCTATGATTCTTACATGCCCAGGCACTTGTAACTTCTAATTTCCTTTCCTCCCAATATCCTCCTCATTTTCCTCCATCCTTACTGGAATTAAATGAAAAATAATGTGTTTCCCATACAATAATTACCCATATTTAATTAATTTCCTAATTAACTCCTGAGATAATTCCTTACTTACTTCTTTTTATATGATGACAAAGTGCTTATGATTCAGTAAATGATTTCAGTAATATGAAGAAGAAACAACATGAATAATATGACAGAATTTGGGTAGAAGCAGCAGACTAGAAGCTCTGAATTTTAATCCTAATTCTATTACCGATTGACTATTTAACTTTGTACATTAACAGGTTAAAGTTTGTATTATATGATCCTCTTGCCTTATAGGTGTGATATTAGGTTATAAGATGATAATATATAAATGCTAAATAATACTAGTTAGGCATAGGGCAAAAACAGTTGTAAAAGCTTGGTCACAGTTTGTTAATTCTATAGGTTGTAAATGTAAAATATGTAATGCCATATAAAATCGGCTGATATGTAATTTTATATCGACTTTGAATGACTGTATTCTAGAATTGCTTATAACTGTTGGTTATCCATAGATTAAAAAGAAAACGTCTGTGTGGTTTTTTTTAACATGAGTAAAAGTATAATTTCAGAGGTTATCAGTGGTTTTCATTGTGTTATATATATAGCTTTGTCTTAAAGGTGCATATGGTCTCATGAATGTACTATAATAAAATGTAATGACGTCATCGATTAGATATCAGGCCTGACCTCACACCTCAGAATGTATGTGCCTGTTTCTTTCTGAGTCTTCAGCATTTTCCTGTGAATGGAATTCAGCACCCTGGATGCTATTAACAGAGTGCCTGCTGCCACGGAAGAGTGCCAGTTCAGTGGCCAGTGAATAATTTAGGCATCAGCTGGTGTGGTGAGATTGTATTACTTAGGAGAGAGAATCTAATATGTGCTAAACTTTGACATTAAAAAGAACAAATGTTTCTTTTGTGAAAAAATAGTGCATTACAAAAAAAACTTGAATATATCTACAAATCAGTGTACTAAATTAAAAATTATTTGATTTAATGGTTTTTTAAAAATTATAATAGTAATGAATGCTCACTGTCAGAAAAATTCGATGATAGAGAAGACTATGAAGCAAAATAGGAATAATTTTCCCCTTTATATTGTGGCTCTGGTTTATAATTTTTATAATATATTTTATACTTTTGTTTTAAACAGTCCTCTGTGATGTACATTTTGTTTGTTTTCTGATAATGTCACAGAGAACCTTCTTGTATGTCCTTGGACACTTACAGGTGCATTTTCACAACATTTTCAGGAGAATTGTTGGGTCAAAGGATATGTATGTACATTTTGCTGATGGTCACTGCCAAATTTCCTTCCAGAAATATACTATTCCAATTTGTAATCGCACCAATAGTGTGTGAAAATGCCCTTTCTTACATTCTTGTCACCACAAGGATATTTCTGGTCTTTCAAACTGTTGGCTTTATATATTAAGGGAAAAAAGAAAATCAAGTTTTAATTTTGTCATCATTGCACTACATTTAAAAAAAATTTGAATTCTCCCTACTCTGTCATGGGTTATGCTTTTTCATGTGGGAAATGCGAATGGATATAGAAACGGAGTTCATGTAATAATCATAATCATCATAATAATAATAATAATAATTAAACTGTTTAGTACAAGCCACTGTGCTAGGAACTTCGTAATTACCCTTTACCCATCATAAGTAATAACATTATCTGTATTTTATGAATAGGGAATTTGAGATTCAAATGTGGTCAGCAGCTTGCCCAGTGGCACACAGCTAACAGCTTGCAGAGCTGTGGTTTGATCTCAGTTCTGCCTCTCCACTTTACTGTGCTTCTTCTCCAGGGATTGCCCCTCGTCTTTCTGAAACTCCTTTCCTGAATGACACTGATGTCTTGTTTGTTAATCACCAAATTGGATGGATTTTCTTTTTAAAGTCCACATCTGGCTGGATCTGTATCATTCAACTGTGTTAGTGCTTCATTTTATTGAAACTTTCTTTGGTAGTTCCTAAACATCGTACCTTCCTTCAGGTTCTTCTTTCACTTCTCTGACAAAGTTGCTAGTTCTTTTTGTCACCTGTTAAATGAATACGCTCTCCAGGGTTCAGTCCTGGGCCATTTTCTCATTTGATGTAGTTCCCTCTTGGAGCCCTTACTCTGTCCCCTGACTTCAGTTTGTTTGTATAATATGGCAAACTTTCAGACACTTTCCTGTATCCTGATCTCCTTTTGACACCCAATTTCTGTTTCCAGTTATCTCCTTGGATAGTCTAGATGTTACTAACTAATGTGCAAATGATTCGTCTTTCTCCCAAAGTATTCTCATCCTTCCTGATTACACATCAAGATTAGAAAAGGAATGGCTTTCCTGGTTATTCAGTGTTGGAAACTTTGAGTTCTTTGGCTTGGCTGTTTCGATGATATATATCTAACCACTGATCATATCCTATGGATTTTACCTCTGAAATACCCCACATGTAGATTTTGTCATACTTTTCTCACTGCCCTGTTTTGGATTTCTGCAATAGATTAGTCATTCATTTTTTAACCAGTAGTCTCTGCCTTTTCCTGTTTTTCCTGCATTGTTTGAGATGTGTTACAGATTGGTTCAGAGATCACAATGTACACACATTTACATACTGGAAGATTTTTACTACTTTGCTCTTTCTTACCCCTTCAGTTCCTAATATGAATGTACTTACCAGCAAATGTCACAAACTTAATGACCTCTTGGAAACCCAGTTGCAGTGGCATCAAGATTATGGTATGCTTTTAGCATTGAATTGGAAAAAGCGGACACGGTTAATCAAAAAAGGGATTAGAATATTTAAAAATGTGTGAGTAGCATGTTATGCTTAGGAAGCACTGTGTAACTTCAGTAGGTTTTATAGTACTGATTATAGTACTGGTTATAATATGAGTTATATGAACTAACCCATATAACCTCTATCCAAAAGTTTATTGACTATTTGGATGTTCTATTTTGTGAAGTTTCTTTTGCCTCATATTCTGTTTGCTTGGCTGTCTTAGTGTTCATTTGCAGTTTTTAAAGTGTATAGTTTCAACATGAAACCTTTTTGAGAAATATCTTCTTCCATTCTGTGGCTTACTTTTTCACTCTCTTAAAGCTGACTTAGGTGAATACATGGGCTAATTTAATACAAGGTCTTATTTAATTTTTTTTTAACTTTTTTCTTTTTTTAACTTTTTTTTTGTTGGGGAATATCGGGGAACAGTGTGTTTTTCCAGGACCCATCAGCTCCAAGTCAAGTTGTTGTTTTTGTTTTGTTTTGTTTTGTTTTGTTTTTTTCAATCTAGTTGTGGAGGGCACAGCTCACTGGCCCATGTGGGAATCGAACCGGCGACCTGGGTGTTATGAGCACTGTGGCACTGCGCTCTAACCAACTGAGTCAACCGGCTGCCCCTACATGGTCTTATTTTAATGTTTAATATTTTATTTTTCAAAAATTTCCTTTATGATTAACACCATTTATATCCTATTAAGAAATTTTTACCTACTCTAATGTCATTAAGGTGTTTTCTTTAAAAGCTTTATTGTTTTACCTTTCACGTTTAGATCTGCCATCCATCTGGAATTAATATTTGTATATGTGGTATAAGGTAAGGATTGAGGCACATTCCCGTCCCCCACTCCCCCGGCCCATGGATGTCCCTTAACTGAGCACCATTTTATTATTCCACTGCCTGGCAGTGACAACTTGTGTCATAAACCAGGTGACCTTATAAGTGTGGGTCTGTATTTGGACTCTTCATTGTTTTGTCTGTTTTTGCATCAGTATCACATTGTCTGTTCCATAATTGATAATATGTCATTCTGCTTGTTCTTCAAAGGACTGTTTCTGGTCCTTTGCATTTTTAGATCAATTTTAGAATGTGTCGCTTCTGAAACAACAAAAACAAAAAAAATTTTTACTTTTGAAGTGTATTGTCCAATGGGTATGCTTTGGGAGTTACTTCCTTTCAATACTTTAAAGATGTTATTCTATTATATTCTGGTTTCCATTATTTCTATAGAAAATTGTCTTCTTTGATGTTAAAGGGTTTTATTTCTCCTCTCTGACTGCAGTTAAGATTGTTTCTTTGTGTTTGGTTTAAGCAGTTGACTAATGTGTCTGTGTGTGTGTGTGTGTGTGTGTGTGTGTGTGTGAGAGGGAGGGTGTTTGTTAAATTGTTCTTGGCCTATGTTTAAATCCCACTCCCATCAATATTTTACTGTGAAACAATCTTTTTTTTTAAAGATTTTATTGGGGAAGGGGAACAGGACTTTATTGGGGAACAGTGTGTACTTCCAGGCCTTTTTTTCCAAGTCAAGTTGTTGTCCTTTCAATCTTAGTTGTGGAGGGTGCCGTTCAGCTTCAAGTTGTTGTCCTTTCAGTCTTAGTTGTGGAGGGCGCAGCTCAGCTCCAGGTCCAGTTCCCGTTTTCTAGTTGCAGGGGGCATGGCCCACCATCCCTTGCGGGAGTCGAACTGGCAACCTTGTGGTTGAGAGGACGCATTCGAACGAGCTGAGCCATCTGGGAGCTCAGTGGCAGCTCAGCTCAAGGTGCCATGTTCAATCTTAGTTGCAGGGGGCGCTGCCCACCATCCCTTGTGGGACTCAAGGAATTGAACTGGCAACCTTGTGGTTGAGAGGATGCGCTCCAACCAACTGAACTATCTGGAGGCAGTTCAGCTCAAGGTGCCATGTTCAATCTTAGTTGCAGAGGGCGGAGCCCACCATCCCTTGTGGGACTCGAGGAGTTGAACCAGCAACCTTGGTGGTTGAGAGCCCACTGGCCCATGTGGGAATCGAACTGGCAGCCTTCGGCGTTAGGAGCATGGAGCTCTAACTGCCTGAGTCACCGGGCCGGCCAAAAACTTTTAAACTTACAAATAACTTCAAAGGATTTTGCAGTAAATGTGCGTATACCTACTACCTGGATTCTACAATTAACATTTTGCTACCTTGGCTTTATTATAGATATCTCTATCCATTCATCATTCTATCTTTATTTTATGAGGCAATTCAAAGTAAGTTGTCGACATCAGTACACTGTACCATGAATCACTTAAGCATGTCTTTCATAAACTAGCTCAGTATTTATTTATGGTTCTTTTTTTGGAAGTAAATTTTATATACAGTGAAATGCAAGTTCAGTGAGTTTTGACAGATGCCATACAGCTGTGTAACCCAAGTCCTATCAAGATCTAACCATCACCCTCAAAAGCCTTCCTTGTGTTCCTTCCCATTCAGCCCTAGTCTCCGCCTCGCACCCCTCCCATGTGGAACTACTGATAGGAGGTTTTCACCACAAATTAATTTTTTCTCTTCTAGAATTTCATATAAATGGAATGATACAGCATGACTATTTTGTCTTAAGGTTTGTTTCTCTCAACATAATTTTGTGGCTTACTGATATTTTGTTTGTATTAGTAGATCTTTTTTTTTTTTTTTTTAAGTTGTTGAGTAGTTTTTCTGGCACAAGATTTCCAGGCCGACCTTATATTTTCCCTGCTTCAGGCCTGGAATCAGCTACTTCTCCTGGGAATGGTATTAGAATTAAGAGTTTGTTGTTTTAAAAAGTAGATTCCAGTTTTCTGGTGAAATTTCCTATCATTTCATCCATTTTTTTGAACATTTTTTAATCATTATTTTAAAGTCCTTGTTATAATTTCAGTAGCTGAATGACTATGGGCTGCCTCTATTGTTTTTTTCCCCCCTCTCCCTTTATTTCTTTATATTATATTTACTGTTAGGCTGGTAACTTTTTTTTTTTTGTTTTCTTGCTTGTTTGTTTCTTCAACACTGGACCTTGGGTATGAAGAATTCTTGAGCTGTGCTGGTCAATGTGTAGCCCTAATCACTCAGGGATACATAGGTTTAAATTTCAATTAAAATTAAATAAATTAAAAATTTATTTCCTCAGTTGCGCTAACCACCTCTCAAGTTGGCAATAGACGTGTGTGACTAGTATGGATCAAGAATAGTTCCGCCACTGCATGAAGTTCTGTTGGACATTGCTGTGCAAGGAACTCTGGATGATAATATCTTCCTCCAGAGATAATTCTTTTTTTATTCTGGAAGCCAGGTAGAGTAGGTAGATCATGTTATTCCAAGGGAGGCTGATCTATTTCAGTCTGCCCTTGTTCCTAGGGTGTAGCCTTTTGTGGTTTCAGTTGAAAAGCCTGGAGTATCTGCCAAGGCCCCTTTTCCTTGGCAGGTTCTGAATTCCAGTTTTTGTTTTCCCTGCCCAGTGGGACAGCTGCAGGTCCCAGGCTACTGCTTTCTGTTCAGCCTGTGTGCCTTGCTGTCAATTGGTGATTCCCTCTAGGAAATGTAAGGCTCGCTTTAATAATAAATTTTCTCTTTGCTATGGGAGTTTATTCCCTCAAATCCCAGCTGTCTTGCCTACTCTCTGATGACTTCACACAGATTTTTTTAAAAAATATGTTTTATTTTATGGAGCTGTTTTAGGTTCACAGCAAAATTGAGCATAAACCACAGAGTTCCCATATCCCCTCTGCTTCCACACACTATTGACATGTCTCATCCCTCAGCACAGTGGTAAATTTGTTATAATTGATGAATCTAACTTGATTTCATCATTATCACCCGTAGTCCATACACACAGCTATTTTTTTGGTATGTGTTTTAGCCAGCCTTTGTAGTTTTCCTTACTAGGGAGATTAGTCTGATACCAGCTACTGAATATCCTTCAACTTTCTTTTATTAGGCAAAATATACTCCAATATATTTGAAAGCTTCTCAGTGATTCCTGGCAATTCCTTTTTTTTTTTTTTTTTTTTAACTTGCATTTATTTTAAGTGTATTTTTCCAGGACCCATCAGCCCCAAGTCATGTAGTTGTTTCAAGGTAGTTGTGGAGGGACCAGCCCAGTGGCTCCAAGGTCGCCATTTCGATTCCCACATGGGCCAGTGAGCTGCGCTCTCTACAGCTAAGATTGTGAACAGCAGCTCTCCCTGGAGCTGGGCTGCGTGGGCTGCCGTGGGCTGCCGTGGGCTACCGTGTGACGCCATGAGTGGTGCTGTGAGCCAGCAACTGACTGCCTCAGCGGGGGTGGGGGGGTGCAAGGCTCATAATACCAGCATGGGCCAGGGAGCTGTGTCCTACGCAACTAGACTGAGAAACAACGGCTTGAACTAGAGTGGGGGTAGGCTGAAGAAAGGGGAAAAAAAGGTAGTTGTGGAGGGCGCAGCTCACAGTGGCCCATCGGGATCAAACTGGCATTCTTGGTGTTAAGAGCTTGCTCTCTAATCTCTAACCAACTGAGCTAACCAGTCACCCCCTGGCAATTCTTTAAAATGGTTATTATTGGGATTAATGGTTCTGGCAGGAAGTTATTAATGGTTCTGGTAGGAAATTAGGTATGTGGGGGAAGATGTATGTGTGGGTCTTTCATATGTTCATATTCCCTTAAATTCCATTGGTCTAGGTATAGAAGTTGCTTAATATAGTTGGCCATTTTGTAGGTTTTCAAATATCTGAGAATTTCATTTAAAATGTGTACTAAAATGAAATATACTTTTGGGAATATTGTGTCTAATTGAATATTTTGTGTTCATATTTTTTGTTCATTGAATGTATCTTTAAGGAATGACTATAGTTTGTAAAATATTCTGCCAAGGGCTGTATGAACTGTAAAACCAAGTGATAGGCAGCTCCTGATCTGAAGGACCTTACATCCTTCTTAAGAGAGAAGATAAGACATGTACATAAATATTAATAGGACTGTTTGTAGAAGACACATTTTATTTCTTACAAGGTTTCAGGCTAAACCCAAGTTTTTTGGCACCACCATTTATTGACCCTGCAACTTTGGGGAAATCACTCAATTTCAGATGCTTTTTGGGGAAAGGGAGATTATGTGTCAAGTTCTTTACTTGTTTTTATTGTCACAGTAACCTGGGAAAGCAAGTATATCCCTCATTTGCAAATGAATGACTTGAGGTGGCAATGACAATTATAACATGCCTATGGCCTAGAGTTTTGTTAAGTAACTGGGATTTGAATTCATTTCTCTGTTACTCCACAGTCCGTCCTTGTATGATTATAACAGCAAGTCACAATCTATTCTGAAAAGTACTAATATAATAGATATTCCTTGAAAAACGTTGAGAGTAATAATGTGTTTTCTAATATGCACTTTTAAACATTAAGTATAAGACAGCATTGCTCCTAAGGTATTCCTGTTGAGAATAGGTAACCTGAACCTTCTTGTGAGGAAACATTAAATAAATACAAATTGAAGGACATTCTACTAAAGGTTTTTAAATACTACATTAACATGAAAACCACAAAAATACTGAGAAGCTATTCCAGATAAAGGAAACTAAAGAGACATGGGTCTGGGATTTATTTAAAAATTTTTTGTTTGTTATAAAGGAAGGCATTATTGGGACAATTGGAAAAATCTGAATAATAGTATTGTATTAATATTAATTTCCTGACTTAAAAAAACACACTGTAGCTATGTAAGAGACTCTCTTTGTTTTTAGGAAGTACATACTGGAGGAAGTATTTAGGGGTAAAAGGCTACAATGTCTGCAACTAACTGAAACAATTCAGAAAAATTATATTTGTGTGTATATATCAGAGAGGATAATACAAATGTGGTAAATGTTAACATTTGGGAATCTAGTTGAGGGTATATAAGAATTCTTTGTACTAATTTTGTAATTTTTCTATATATTTAAAGGTATTTCAACATAAAAATCATAAGGAAAAGAAAGTGTGAGAAAAATAGTAACATTTTTGCCTAGCTGATAAGTATTATTCGCCATTAAGAACGTTCCTGAGTGCCACCAGGTTGTGTAAGAGATGCTGTGATGAATCAGTGCCTAGCTTCTCCCTGCTTTTTATTTAATACATTGCTGTGTGGTCATATGATTAAATAATGCATTTGTAGTAATTAATAAAATAGAAATAATTTATCTACATGGTGTTGAGGAGCTTGGACTCTCACTCAGACCGCAGGTTTGTTATAAAGGCTGAACCGTTCACTAACTGAGAGACCTAGAAAAGTTACTTTGTGCTTCAGTTTCCTCATCTCTAAAATGAGATAATACAGCACCAACCTCAGAGGATTTTGTTAGGAGTTAATGAGATAATGAGCAGAATGATTCCTGTAAGAGCTCAATAAACATTTGTTGTTTTTATAATTATAAAGTTATAAAATTGAATCATTTATTACAATTAAATAATTCTTGTCATCTGATTTAGACACACTTTACAGATTATGAGTTTCTGCTGGTATCTACTGATAATACATAATAATTTAAAATATATATCACGGTCAAATAAATTTAAGAAATCCTGGACTGTTTTATATTTCCCTCCTAATCACCTGTAGAATAGGGATAAAAGCATTTATATTGTTATTTCATAGAATAAAATATTTGAAAGGGTGGTAACATAAAAATGCAGTACAAATGTAAGATATTAATAAAGTAGTTTGTGTATATGATCGTCATCATCAGACTTTGATTTTTCTATGTCCAATAGTATATAAACCAACATATAAAGAACGGACACATTCGACCTCAGTTACTGACATGTTTTTCTTTTATTTTCCACAGATATTTTCATATTCCTTACTAATTCAGCTTCTTGGCTTTGCTTTCTCACCTAACACTGATTATGTAGTCTAATTTGATTATAATAATATTAAAAGAAAACATGAAATTCCTATGAAATACAGCAGATTGATACTTTTTTAACATTTAAATTTTTATATAGTTTGATGTATGTTAATAACAATTTTCTTACAGTTTTCTCTTTTATATCATTAGAATTTTGAGTGATCTTGAAACTGTTCTTGGTAGATAAAACACGAAATAGTGCTGTTTCTAAATTAAATGCATTTCTGACTCCTATCTGTACAAAATATTAGCATATTGATTAGTCAGATATGCAGATTGTTGTATCCATATTTTGTGGGCATTGGGCTATAAGCTATACATTTAGTATATTGGTCATTCATATTAAATATTTTCTAACTCCTATCCTCAACCTCTCATGTTTAACATTTAATCGGTTTTGAAAATATTATTACTGCAGTTCTTTGTACTTGGTGCTTTGATCTGGATCGTTGTCCTGCATACTCAAAAGATTAAGTGGCCTTGCAATAAGGATATTTTTAATTGTGATATTTTTAGCCTATGACTCAAGCTACATTTGAATGAGTGTCTATTCTAAGAGCCTGTACTTTGATTATGTTTCAATGTTATTGAATAGTTGCAGTTACAGTAATAAAAACACAATCTGTGTGAATATATCCAGTATTCTGTAGTGATGTTATTGCCTAAAGCAACACATTTCTTATCACATTAAAAACATTCATAACTGAAAAAAGGAAAATATGTCTAGAAGTGGTTGACTGTCTCTTTTGAAATCTATTTGCCTTTTTAAGAGCGTTGCGGTTTTGTTGGTTGTTTTATAAAAGCACGATTCTGCAAGATACTGAAAAAAGTGCTGATTACGCTGGAAATAAACTCACTAGCGTATTTTAACAGTCATCTTTCGGTTAAAGTTCCAGTCGAAATGTTCCTTAATATTATAAATTGTAGTTGCATTATCATTTGGAAGGATTCTTGGAGGCCATCCAGTGTGGGTTCCCCTGTTACGCTTAGAAGAGTCTGCTTCTTCGTACGCCTACAGACAGGGCTAGCCCTGGAGCCTCTCGGGGACCCTTCCAATGTTCCGTCCCTCCTGAGGCAGTGCATTCTCATGTCAAACATTCTCACTAGAAAATTGTTCCTTCTAATAAAAGGAAATAAAGATGTTTCACCTAACACACTGGTTATAAAGTCTAATTTGATTGTAATACTATTAGAAGAAAACATGAAATTCCTATCAAATATAGGTGATGACAGTTTTTTAACATGACTTTTATTATAATGTATGAAATGTTTGTTTGAGAAACACATACTGTGGAAATATATACTTTTCCCTCCTTGTCTAGTTGATTACTTAGAGATAATTGCCTATAAAACTTGGGTGTATATCCTTTCCAAGATTTGCTGTGCTTGTGCAAACACATGTTTGCCAGTGCCTGTATTTTATAACCACTTTAGGTCTTTGCTGTCATTTGCTAAACATAGGTTTATGATTTGTAAGGATGTATTGAGTGCATGACGTTGAATCGGTATTTATGAGTAATCACACCTATGGGCTGGCAGGTGGTTACATCCACTGTTGAGCTCATTTCCTAATTGCCTCTGTAAAAGGATGTTACCGTCATCTTTAGGAACACAGTAACTGCCAAAATAAAAGCCTTATTTTAACTAAGGTATCCAGTAGATGTCTGTGTATTTAATGTGAAAGATTATTTATGGTTAAGATGAGTAAATGCGTAAATATCAGGAAAATGGCTTAGTAAAATGTCAAGTAGAATTATTTTAGCATAAGTCTATTTATAGTTCACATTTCCTGGTTAGTCTTAAACTCAAAGGTGATATGTTTAAAGAAAAAAGAAAAACACAGTGATTGGTGTAGCATCTGAGTGGGAAAACTTCCAGTAGGATAAAAGTCTGACAGTTTCAGTCATCCTAGGAATTATTTATTTTAAGGTGTAGTAGTTAGAAGCATGGATTCTGACGCCATAAAACCTGGCTTTGAACCCCAGCGGTTCCGCTCACTAGCTGTGTGTTAGGCAAGTTAGTTACCTTTGTATCTGTTTCTTTATCTATTAAAAGGATTGAGATGAATATCAAATGGTTTAATATTTATGAAGCATTTAGAGGATTGCCTGGTTCATAGTGTTATGTAACTGCTTGATGATATTGCTGTTATTATATATATTTAAAAGGAATTATTCATAATTATAAAATTGTTTAAAAAAGGGCAGCAAAATACTTTTTTCTTTTCAGTGTTAGAAAACTAAAAGACCAGTTAATCAAAAAAGGCACATACCGTTTCTCATGTTGTAGAACTATTAGAAAACCTACATCAGTCAGTATTTTTCTTTTCTGTGGAAAATATTAGGTTAGTACAAAAGTAATTGAGGTTTAAAAGGTTAAAAAAAAAAAAAATTGCAAAAACCGCAATTACTTTTGCACCAACCTAATAAAACTAGAGCGTAACTTGAATTGCTAAAAGTAACATTGGTGTCAATCACTAGGCTTTCTGTTTGTCTTTCTGTGTTTCCTTTAGTCACAGAATTTTATAATTTAAAGTATAGAGAAAGGCTTTTGGAATTAGCATTTCAACTTTTTCTGGGTACTTACATAGTGTATTAGTTATCTGTTGCTGTATGACAATTCCAAAACAGTTGCTTCACAACCAGTGATTTGTTACTTTTCATGATTCTGCGGGCTGAGGGGTTCCTCTGTTTTACGTGGAACATTTTGTTTCCTAGCAGTTTTTATCGTGGAGCAGAAAAACTGCAGAAATTTGTTTCCAGAACATTTTCTTTAAATGAGATAATGTATTAAAAGTTATTTCCATGATGGCTGGTCGATTGTTAAAGCTTATTAAATTGTGTTTGTTTTTATTATGTAGTTAAAACTTTTTGGTTGTCCCAAATGCAAAGTGGCTAGCATGTAAAAATCTCTTGGTTGATACCTGTTTAGTTCATGTATTTGATTTAACAAGGATATTTTTAGCATTCCTGAATGAATGAATGAGTGCTAATAACTTCTGGTAGTTAATCAATTCATTGAACAAATAATGATTGAGTGCCTATTATGTGTCAGGCAGTGTTCTCAGTGCTGGGAAAATAGCATTGAAAGCATTGAAAAAATTCCTGATGGAATTTTTATTCTAGTGGGGGAGAGGAGAAACAATAAGTAAACATCGTGTGTGTGTGTGTGTGTGTGTGTGTGTGTGTGTATCAGTTGGTAACACGTGCTACAGAGAACAATAAAGCAAGAAAAAGATACGTGTATGTGTTGGTGCAGGTACTTACCTTTCTATTTAAGGTGATCAGGGAAGGCTTTTCTAATACGATCTTTGAGCAGAAACACAAAGTAAGAGTGAAGGAATCAAGTCCTGCTGTTCCCTCTCCCTGGAACCTTCTTCTAGATAAGTGTAAAGATTTTGAGGCAGGAACTATGGTTAGAAACAGTAAGGAGGCCAGTGTGGGTGGAGAATAGCAAGCAAGTGGGCTAATGGTAGGAAATTTTAAATGTAACTGAGGGCTGAATCATATAGGACCTTGTAGCTGATTGTAAGGAATTTGACTTTATGATAGGAAGCTATTGGGGATTTTGAGGAGAAGAACGATGTGGTCTGATTTGTATATCATTAAATGGATCCCTCTGGCTGCTAAGTTGAGACTAGATGGTAGAGGACAAGGTCAGAAGCAAGAGCAGTGAGGAAGGTCTGCTGTAATCCAGAAGAGAGATGAGGGTGGCTTGGATCAGGGTGGTAGCAGGAAAGGTGGAGCAAAGGAGTCAAATTCTGGATCTACTTTGAGGATAGAGTCAATGGGATTTGCTGATAGATGTGGGAAGTGAGAGAAAGGGAAGAGTCAAATTTTATTCTCCCCACTTATGGGCCTGAGAAACTAACTAGCAGGATAGAGTTGTCATTTCCTGAGATGGGAAGGCTGGGGGAGTAGGCGGTTGGGGGCAGTTGGGAATTAGGAGGTGTTTTTTGAACATGACCAGTTTGAGATACCTAATAGACACTCAAGAAGAGATGTTGAGCAGGTAGGTGGATACATAAATCTGGAGTTAAGGAGAGAAGTCTGGATTAGAGCTGTACTTTGGGGAGTCTTTTGAATAGAGGTGGTATGTATTTGAAACTTTGTGATTTGATAAGATCACTTAAGGAAAGCAAAAGGAGATAGAGATGATGGATATCCAAAGACAGCCTTGAGGCACTCCACAATTTTATATTGTGGAACTGAAATGGAACTAGAATGGAATTTGAGAAGGTAGTGCCAGTGAGGTAAAGAGGAGAACAAAGAGTGGGGTTGCAAGTCAAATGCGGTGTTTAAAGCAGGAGAGCATAATCAGCTGTGTCAAACGCTGCAAGTCAAGTAAATGGAGGATGTGGCAACGCAGGGCTGATGGTGACCTTGATGAGAGCTCTTTCGGTGGAATGATGGGGTAATGAAAGCCCGATCTGAGAGAGTTCAAGACAGAATTGGACGCATCTTTTCTAAACAATGCTTTCAAGAAGGACTGGAACAGAGAAAGGAGTGATGGCTGAAGGTGAGTGTATAAACAAGAGGTTTTTGGTGTGTTTTTTCCCCTCAAGATGGGAGATGTGGGATAATCCTATTAGAGAGAGACACTGGTGATGAGAGACGGTGGGAAATTGCTAATGTGCTTAAGGAAGTGAACACGGATGCCGCTCTGACAGATGCAAGTGGGCTAGTCCATGTGGTGAGAGTGTAGACGTTTCTTTCAAATTACATGGTGGTTATATGTTGTTTTGTTTTTGTTTTTTTGTTTTTTTCAGTAAAGTAGGATGCAAGGAAAACAGGAATGAGGATGGAGGAGGAAGTGGTTTGAGAAGAGAGGTGTGAATTAGGAAAGTGGGAGTATGAATAAATTAGGGGAATGTATATACGGTTTTACATTTTACATACATTCTTTTATGTAGTCCTTTAGATAATCTTTAGATTATATAAGGTCGGTAAAACACCATTTAAAAAATGAAAATACTAAGGCTCAGTTAAATTACTTGCTATTAGAGGGAGAGCTAGGTATCTACTCCTGAGTGTTTAAAATCTAACTCTATTTAGATGGTTTTCATTATTCAAAATCAGTGCTTCCTTACCAGACTCCAAGATTTGTCTTCCCAGAGCTTTTCTGCATAGATTTCCAATGTTTAGGTACCAGTACAGCATGAAACTTACCCAAAGGGTACTGCCCCACAACCCATGCTCTTTAATACTGGATCGCCAGTATATGGCAAGAGGTTCTACTGTTTTCTTTTAGTGCCCTAAAGGTTTGAGAAAGGCATAGCACAAGATTAACTGAATCGTACAGCCTGCTTCATTGAACAAAGTAGAAAAATCAGTAGTTCTTTTAACATTAGTGCCCTCTTTTCCCTTTTGGGTATATATTCCATCAAAGGCATTTTCTTTCTGTACCAGCTAGTTCTGTCTGAGGCAATACATGCTTGTTTTCGGTGTATAGCCTTTCTGTTCTGACCTTTTTCAGCCTGGAGTATATTTTCTTGCTCAGTAGCCTGGTGAGCTGACATTAGCTCTGTTGGTTAACTTCTCATTTTTCGTAATAGCCAAAAGGGGGAAACAACCTAAATGTCCATTACCTGATGAACAGATAAGTAAATGTGGTCTATCCATACAGGGGAGTGCTATTCAGCAATAAAAGGACAATGAAGTGCAGATACAAGCCACTGCATGCCAAGAAGCCAGTCGCAGAAGACCACATATTGTATGATTCCATTTGTATGAAATGTCCCAAATAGACAAATCCAAAGAGGCAGAAAGAAGATTTGTGGTGATCTAGGGATGGAGGAGTTTGGGACAAATGAGGAGTGACTGCTGAAGGTCTCTTTGGGGGCTAATAAGAATGTTCTAAAATTGATTGTGGTAATGGTTGCACAATTCCGTGAATATAGTAAAAACCATTGAATTTTACCATTTCAGTGGGTGTATTGGATGTTATCTGAACTATATCTTAATAAAACTGTTACTTAAAAAAAATGCCTTCTGCATTTTTCTCTACCTCAGAGTGGACTGCCCTCATTTTAGTATTTTTATCTTTACTGAATTTACATTTATATAAGTTTTCCAAGTTTGTGCTGCATTTCTCTGGTACCTTATTGTCAAAAGTAGAGAGAAGCAGGTAGATATGTATTTGTATAGCGTTATCATCAAAAGAGCCTAGATGGCTGCAACTTTCAGTCCTACTGAGTGACGTTACTTGAGAGAATCATCAGCTTTGTCATTTCAGAAGTTACTTGATCAGTGTCCTAGACCTGGGTTGTTCTGTCACTAGAGTCACAAAAGGCTGAAGTATATCAGCATTATGCTGAGAATTTACATCGGCCTAACCATTATATCCTCTGTATATAGAAGGAACCATATTATGATCAACATTTTCTTGATGGCTATGAAATAATCACGAGTGCGTAGTTTAATGGCTTTTGCAGTGATAACCTAAGGTATCTATCTCTATTATAAGAATATAATTATTGCTAGAATTGGACATACTGAACTCCTGAACTCTGAGATACCCTTTTTCCTAACAGGGCTGAGGTTCTTCTGTCAGTAATTGAATTTTCATCTTTAAAAAACATATAAAAATTAAATAAATCAAATAAAATGTTCCATTAATAATTATCTTCTTTATGAGTGACAATATTTCACTGTGTTCTTATTTGAAGCATCTACTGCCAACATTCTCTGCTGGTGTCTAGCAAAAGTCCTGTAAACCATCCTTAAAAAATTTTTTTTCCAGCTTACCCGTTTTACTCTTTATTTTATATCATGTTTCAAGGTTTTAGAGAAGTAGAAAAGATTTGGTCTTAATATATATTGACATATTTTATTAAAAGCACATGGCAGAAAAAAGAGTGAAACATGGCATTTAAGGTAGAGATTTCTTTTGTTAGCATCTAACCAAAATTTTTGAGTGTGTCTGTGGCTTTGACACTTGCTTTCTCATTGTGGTAGAGTAGAAAACAACATTTTAGTCATACCCTCCATTCAATAGACATGTTCAACGTGTGCCTTTCCTGCTCTACAGAAGTACAAATGACGTCTATTCCCTGCCATATCCTTAGCATCGCCACGTTTTAGTGCTCAGAAGGGACTGAAGGTAAATTAAGAAGTGGGAGAGAGCTTCCTTTAGGAGTAGAACAGAACATTTATTTTAAGAGTGGTCCACAAATCAGAATCCCTGCTATGATCATTTTTATACAAAAGTACATTTAGCCCAGGGGAAGAACTTGAGAGCCAATTAAGATGTAACAAAAAAAACTAAGCTGATATATGCATATATTATTCTTCCTCGCATAGTTTAATTTTTAAAGTTTATTGTATTGTAAGATTGGCTGGTAGAACTCTGACATCTCTGGCAGTTTCATCTAGATTATAAGTGCTTTAAGGTATAGCCTCCCCACCTTTTACCTGTAATGATACACACAGAAAAAATGATATTTTATGGCATACTATGGTAAACTAGAGAGAAGTTTGAATGAGACTTGGTGAAGAAATTTATAGCATTTTCTTTGTAATGTGTGTATCTCTCTCTCTCTCTCTCTCTCTCTCTCTCTCTCTCTCTCTATATATATATTATAAAATGAAATAAAATTTTGGGGAAGATAATGGTGGCAGCCATGGAATTGACCCTTGAAGAGAGAACCTCCTTCGAGGAGCACGGTGGCCTCAGAGCCTCCAGCTGTTGCACCTTCATATGTGTGTCAGTGCTCAGGCAGAGGCCACACTTCCTCTGGGCTGTTCCCAGCCAGTGACCAAACAAAGCAGGTGTGCTAGAGCTGGGCTGTTCTTGCTTGATGGGAGAACTCTTCTAACAGGTCATTTTTGCTTAGGGACTCCCCATTGGCCCAGCCAAGACTTTCTCATAGCATCGCTGCAATTGGAGCTTCTTTCTACCCAATTCTTCTTTGCCTCTCTTTCACAGGTATCAGCACAGTCAAGGTCTGGGGACTCTCTTCACCTTCTCCTGCTTCCTCTTCCTGTATCCTTCACAGGCATTCCCCCCAAGAAATTTCTTGTACGTCTAATCTGTTTCTCACAGGATCTGAACTGACTCAATGATACATAAGGCATTTTTATAAAGCTTCCAGTAAAAATTCTTTCATATTTTAAAATGAGCAGTTTGAATTTGCTTCCATGAATATAACTTTTATATCTTAGGTTTTATGTTCAAAGTGCTTTATTCAGTTACTGGTTAAGGTTTTGAAAAGATACGTCCACATTCTTGTCACTATCATTTAGAAACTTGGCTCATTTATTAAATGGTAGCAAATGGCAGAAGGAATTCATCACTCTTAGTCCAACTGACAGAAACCCCTTTCTTATTGTTAACCAGTTCAGATAATTTCAGTCTCTTTATTATTTTTTTATTTTGTTTTTCCCCTTCTTCCGCCTCCCTCCTCCCCACTCTGGTTCAAGCTGTTGTTTCTCAGTCTAGTTGTGTAGGACACAGCTCCCTGGCCCCTGGCCCATGCTGGTGCAGTCGGTCACTGCTGGTCACTCAAGGTGGCCACCCGCCTGTCCTGGCAGCCCATAGCAGCCCACGCCAACCTCCGCAGCAGTGCAGCTGCAGGGAGAGCTGTTGTTCACAATCTTAGCTGTAGAGGGTGCAGCTCACTGAGCCATGTGGGAATTGAACCAGTGACCTCTGTTAGGAGTGCGATGCTCCAACCACCTGAGCCACTGGGCCGGCCCCATTTCAGCCTCTTTAAATTGTATGTTCTAGTCTTATTATTATGTTACTTTTCTTTCATTGCCAAATGTGATGTTGAAGTTTTCTGAATAGACAATTTCAAATTCCATGAATTTTTCTTGTTAAATATTTCAAAATAAAGCTTTCAAGCAAAGCTATAGCTCTATTAGTCTTAATAATTTTTTAGGATTCAAATTAGTTCATGATTAAACATCACTAGTGAATCCCTTTGTACTCCATACTTTTGAAATTAACTGCCTTTTTGCTTTGAATCTTTTTTAGCGTAGGTTAACATATACCCTTTATAAACTCTTGTGCCATTTCTTTCTTTCTGCCTAGACTTCTATACTTCAAGACCTAGTTCAAACCCAGACTTTACTCTGATGCTTTCCTTTGTGTTATCCAACCTGTGTTGGAATGACTTATTTGAGAAATATTTAATGAGTACATATTCTCTGCTTCGTGCATATACAACAGTGAACAAAAATAAGATCTGTGCATTCTTTTGTACCATGTTGTGAATATATAAGATTGATAACAGTATAACTTATCTTTTTTCCTCTTTCTACAGCAAATTTAGCATTTGACTATACCTGAATATAATTCATGTGTATATCTCTACATAAACACTTATTATTATTTTGTCAAAAGAATGAAAGCCTTTTATACCAATGTTTTAAAGATCTTTTATGCCTCAAAGCATCTCCCCGCTTATTTGTTTTTAACAAATGCTTGTGGATTAAGGGTCCATTGAATCGTAAGTGTTAATTATAGCAGAGATGGCCAGGAGTAGAAGAGTCACTGGGCAGATCCCAAATCTGTGGTAGAAAACAACTAGTTTATTATCCCCGAACTTACTCTGATCAGAAGCACTGTAGGGAGGAGATGGAACCGTCTTCTCATTGGTCTAACTACTTGAGTCTAGGGCTTTGGTTCTAATCCTTGGCCGTGTATTGGATTCACCCCTGGAGCTTAAAAAAAATATCAACACCTAAATCCTAACCCCAGAGTTTCTGATTTAATTAATATGGGTGTGACCAGGACCAAAAGGGATTGTAATGTGCAGCCAAGATTGGGAGCCACTGCCTTAGGTGATGACAATCAGCAGCCCCAGTTAAAGAAATTAGCAGAAGGTTTATTTTGTGTAACTGTATGTTGTATGTATACGGAGAGAACCTAGGAACAGTGCCACTTCAGTGGTAATAAGGACCCATAACTCATCGAGGGAATTCCGACTGGTAAAGTCTTGGAAAATTAGAGAATCAAATATAGTAACAGATTATACTCATCGAATAAAATAGGACTCTGTTAATCTGTACTCAGATAGGTAAATAAATGAATAAGTTGAAAGTTTTATAAGGAAAGGATTATTCATGTAGTCTCAAATTGAAACACCACGAAATACTTAATTACAAAGGGGAAAGGAGGTAAAAAAATAGTGGTGATATCTGTCCGACACCACATGAATCACGGAATCAGTATTGGACCAAATCAAAATTATATGCCACCTGATAGTGTCAAATGAGAAAACATCACTTCTGTAATATTCCTCTTAAAGATTTATAACCTGGGTATAATTGAAAAAAAACATCAGACAAACCCACACTGAGGGACATGTAACTGACCTATAACATCTTAGCCAAGGTCATAGAAAGCAAAGAGAGACTTGAACTATTCCATATTGAAAAAGACTGACAGATATAAGACAACTAAATGCAGTGCATAATTCTGAATTGGATTCTTTTGCCATAAAGGACAATATTACATATGGCCAAATTGTGACTCTGAGGCTTAGATGTAGAGATGCATTTATTTCCTGATTTTGATGATTGTTTTGTGGTTATGTAGGAGAGTGTTCTTGTTTGTCGGAAATACAAAGTATACAGTTATTTGGCAAATTAGGCAAATTATTCTCAAGTGGTTCAGGAAAAAAATTCCTTGTACTATCCTTGCAACTTCTCTGTAAATTTGAGATTTTTAAAAAAAATAGAAAATACACATTCATGCCCACACAAATCTAGTATAGTTATGATTGTATGACTTACTTTGGAATTACACAGCTATACATGGAGACTCTCATAGAAGGTTAATCTTATGGGAAACTCATGAGAAGTAGCAATAGTTTATCTGGGATTGATATTGTTCATGGAATACGTTTTCCAAATAAAGCCCTTTAAGTGCTAAAATGCTTCTAACTGTTTTGATATAAACTATACTTTTCTGCTTTTTAAAGCAGAATCCATTGAACTTGGTCTTGTCTCTTTTGGATGACTAATGGCCCTAATTATGTGAATATGTGATACTGTGTTCTGAAATGTTATCTAGGTCTAGATCCACTTCTAGCCTTTAGGGTTTTATTTTGTTTTGGTCTTACCTCTCATTGTCTGGTTTTCAGTTCTGTTGATGTCATAGTGCATGTATTTAATAATTTACCAATTCTTTTTCTAATACATTATTTCTAATCTGCTATAATCTCAAAAACAAGTCTATGCTTTTCCTTTTTTAATGTTATGTTAATAAAACTCTGTGAGGGTTAAGTATAGAGATTTCATCATAACAATGTACTTTTAGCACCTTTTAAAAGCTTAATTCAGGATTATGGCTAGGTTTCAAAGAGTGCAAGAGTTACTACTATAAATAGAAGGTTATTTCTCTGTCATTTTACTAACTTTTCTTAGAATGTCAGATGAAATCAGATAATTCTAAAGGAAAAACCACTCTGATTTTTTTTATTTTTTTTATTTCAGAGCTCCAGAAATTATATTGGGGTTGCCATTTTGTGAAGCCATAGACATGTGGTCACTTGGATGCGTGATTGCAGAATTATTCCTTGGATGGCCGCTCTACCCAGGAGCCTTGGAGTATGACCAGGTAACAGAACTGTTATGATAAACTAGTAGCATTGGTAGATTGTAAAGAAAAATAATAGACTTATAGTAATGCATTTCTTTTCAGTATATAGAATACATGTGAAAATCTTTTAAAAATAAAATTGCAAAATCTGAGATTTTGTGGATTTTAAATTCAAGACCTCAAAACTGTATTCGATTTTTAAAAACTCTTTAAAACCAGTTTTGTAAAACTCTTGGGAGAATTTTTTGTATCATTTTTATGCTCTAGACAAAGTTAAGGGCTGGACTGTGTCCATTTAAATAATAGTGCTTTGCCCAGATGACAAACTTTGTTGTTGGATGAAATGTCAGCCTCTTACCAAGGAATAAAAGGCATCATTTAACTACTGGTCTTAAATGCACAACCATTATTGGTCGTAAGTACCTCAGTCACCTGAACCCTTTTTAGTAGTTTCAGCTGTTTTTCGATCTTAAGTACCTCAGTCACCTGAACCTTCTGTAGTAGTTTTAGGTGCTAAAGTCTAGTTTAACATTATTTAAATAATTCTCAGTAGAATCTGCAAATTACCTCATTAAACACTTTTCATAATAATTTTTCAGGTATGTTCATTAGCTTCTCTAAGCTTTTAGACAGTGTTGCTTGCTGTTTTCTTGATTTTTATTTCTTTTATGTATTTTTAAATTTTTATAAGAGTTTATTTGAGCCAAACTGACAGTGTATGATGGGGAACAAGATCTCAAATGCTCCCCTATTTTCTTGATTTTCACTGTCAACATTCTTTTTTGGAGTAGTTCTTGCCTTTTTCACTATGATTTGAAAGAGTTTCATAACATCCCCCTTGGTAGAGAGATGTATGCTCAACTCATTTTAATGGAAATTGTTAGTCAAAATGGTTACCTTAATTTTATTTTTCTGTAATTGACTTATAGTGGATAAATATTTTTATTTAAATGATACACAATTTAACTTTTAGGCATAAAGAAATAGAAAATAGGACATTTTGAAACACACATGTTATAATTATAACAAGAAAATGTGTCTTATTTCTGATTTTCAAGACAGCTTTCTCTATCAAAAGGGATATGAGAGGTAGTTAATTTGGTAACATAAATGTTGCTGAGATGACTCTAAAAATTATTTAATATTCATTATTAGATTAGATGTAATTATTAACGCCAATCTCTTATCTTCTTCCAATGAGTTTCTACCCATAAACCATTTTTTAAGGCCAGATTTCCTATATTCTCTACCCCATCCATTCAGCATGCCTCGTAAAAGACAGTTTCTGTAACATTTTCCATACGTACTAGCTTCCGTCAGCTTTTTTGATGCAGATGCTAAACTGTTGCTGGTTTTGAAAAGAGTTGATGATCTAGTTGGAGAGTCCCATAATTCTTAGCTGCTGAGGTACTGAGGTGCCAATCAAACGCTAGATCTAGCCTTTTGCTTTGTAGATACAATTGATGACTACTCGACAGGACACCATATGGTGACAGTTCGGTTGATTTGCTATCATACTCTGGATTTGGACTTCACAATTGTAGTTTCAGACAGTTGATGTTAGTACGAAGTGGACCCTAGTCACTGCCCCTCCCAGTTTTACAAAGGAGAAAACTGAGGCCCTGGAAAATGAAATGACTTTCAAAAGTAACGATGGTAATTTAAGACAAAGAAAGACTCAACCAACACTCAGTTTTTCTAAATTCTATAATAGAATTTAAACTGTTAATTGGATCCAGATTAACAATATTTTCATAGTGTATATCACTTTAATTCCAAGGGGGTACAGTAGTTGAATGAAGTTATGGACACAAAGCATCGATAGTTGCACAGTTATCAATTCAGTGTTTTAAAACTTATTATTATTATTTTTTAAAGATTTTATTGGGGAAGGGGAATAGGACTTTATTGGAGAACAGTGTGTACTTCCAGGATTTTTTCCAGGTCAAGTTGTTGTCCTTTCAGACTTAGTTGTGGAGGGCGCAGCTCAGCTCCAGGTCCAGTTGCCATTGTTAGTTGCAGGGGGCGCAGTCCACCATCCCTTGTGCGAGTGGAACTTGTGACCTTGTGGTTGAGAGGACGCACTCCAACCAACTGAGCCATCGGGGAGCTCAGCGGCAGCTCAGCTCAAGGTGCTGTGTTCAATCTTAGTTGCAGGGGGTGGAGCCCACCATTCCTTGTGTGACTCGAGGAATCAAACTGGCAACCTTGTGGTTGAGAGCCCACTGGCCCATATGGGAATCAAACCAGCAGCCTTCAGCGTTAGGAGCACGGAGCTCTAACCGCCTGAGCCACGGGGCCAGTCCAAAACTTATTTTTTAAAATATATGAATGCAAACAAAAAGGAATGATGGTGTGAATACCTTTATTTTGGTTCCAGTCTTATACTTTATATTTATTTTCAAATATGGTGTTTGCTATATAGATTTTTATAAATGTCTCTTTTCAAGATGCAGGAGCTCCTTTCTGTTTCTAATTTTCAAGGTTTTTTAATCCAAAATTGGTTTTGGACTCTCAGATGCTTTTTTGCATCTATTAAAATGTTCACTTCCTTTTTTTTTTTTTTTTTTTTGGTTGTTTTTTACTTTATTAATGTAGTTGAATTTCATAATTTTCTCCAACTCCCGTGATTATGACCATCTGATTAGGACGTGAAAGGGCCACCAATAGGGTTATCTGTTATGTGTTCCTATTCTAATCATCAGCTGCTCTGATATACTTGGATACCCATTTGGGGTGTTTTTGCTACTTCACATTTTAACGTATTTTTTTGCCTTATAGTTGCAGTACAGTGGCCAATAGTAATTTTACTGATTAGTACTTTTTGAGCTCTTATGTGCCAGGAACTGTTCTTAATACTTTACATCAACTCGTCAATGCTCACAACACCCTATAAGGTACATGCTACTAGTGCCACGTTTTTACAAATGAGGAAACCGTGTTGTGGATATGTCTTATATCTAACCTTTATTTAACCTTCTAATGCAGTATCGGTTTTTTTCAAAAAAGGTGAAAAAGAATTAACAGTAGATCTATAATTATTATATACTTACAAGCCAAATTTGAGTCAGCAGGAAAAAATATTCAGATTATTTTAATTCTTCATTATGGGGTTTGTGTTCTAGCCCTTTAATCATCTTACATCTCTTAAAGACTTTCCAAGGCAATTTCCTGTTTGAATTTTGTATTCTACAACTAGGCTCTGACCATGTTGAGAATTTGTCACATGTTTATTTTCGCATACATGCATTTCATTTCAATTTGTATACAAATATATTTAGTGTGCATGTTTAGAGAAGGCTGCCCTGTGAATTGGTACTGTACTTGGATCCCTTTCTGTATTAATTGCAGATGTGCTTATTATTAGTGTTATCTATACTGGATTTAACTTATATTTACTAGGGAAATATAAAAAATATTCTAGGGAATTTAGTAATATTTTTTATGGATGGATGGACAGACAGTATTTACTTGGTAAATGTTTATTGTTCTCACAAAATGTTTGTTGGAGTTTAGATAGAATCTTATCTAGAACAACTGAAAGTTTGAATGTATATTCAAATTACTACACTTGGTTAATTTCAAATCATATCTTAATAAAGTTCACTATTTCAACTCCGGTGGTGGTGGGAATCTTTAAAGAATTCTGTATTGTCAAGTATTGGAGTTGCAAAGAGACCTTCTGTTTTTGTGTGGACTATAAAAAAAATCCAAGAATGGAGCTACAATATTGGATTTTTGTGAAATCTGGAGTGGGCGATGCTTTTGGATTCAAGACAGTGCTAGAAAAATTAGTAGACATTGGTAGAACTTCAGTGTGATGCTGGATAATACGTGTGACTTCTCTGCTCTTTAGGTGCTTTTATCTGTTCTGATTGTAACTTGCTACTCAGAATTTCTGCTCACTCTTAACTTTGGTTAGGCGAACATGGCCATCAGACTTCAGCTCTACGTTATCTCTCTTCAGCTCATCCCCAAACAGAAATTGGTATTTGTTAGTTTACATTCCTGATAGTGTAAATCTGATTTGCTTAGATTATTTCTAGTTGAGTTCACAAGGCGAATTTATGAATTAATTGCTTCTGAGTCAGATTCCTGTCCTTCACTCACTGGGGACACAGGAGGCAAAGGGTGGTGGCATATATTAGAGGTTACACATGGGAAAGTTTCTCCTTAAATGATTGGGCAGGTATTATGACTTAAAATAAACTTAGAAATTCATTTGACACTTTTTTCTTTTGTCAGTACCATATCAACTGCTTAGGTACATTAATTGCTGTATTCTCTGTGCTCTCTTAGTACTATTTTCTTTTTCATAATGGCACTTCCTAGTTTAATTACAGAATATGTGCTTAAATATTTATTCTATCGACTTAAATACTTTTGAAGATTGACACCATATTTTACTCATTTGCATATCAGTAGGATCTGACACATAATAAATGTTTTGTGTATGTTTGTTGAAATTGAATTGTTGAATGCCTTTCCTACCATCTAAGAGACTCTGTGCAGCATCTAAGTACTGTGCTCTTACTACTATTCTCTTCCATTTTCCATTTCCACGAAACAAGAAACTCAGCCACTTGGGGGATGTGAGGTGAGGGGAAAACACCGCACTCTAATGAAATGAGACTCATTTGTAAGGTGGAGATTTTAGTTAACATTTCATCTAAAATTGGGGATACAAATATCAATGAACAAAATCTATTGATAAGAGGCTCGCAGTCGAGTACGGAAAGCAGACATATTAAAAATAATTGTAATATCATGTTATAAATGCATTAAAATTGTTAAGTTCTAGGTGCGATGGTAGCACAGAGGAAAGTGATCACCTCTATTTGGATTGGTTAGGCATAATTTTACAGAGGAGGAGTTCTTGAACTGAGTCTTGAAGAAGAAATAGTAAAAGTTTGTCTCATGGTTTTGGTGAAGTGGGGCAGGATGCGCAGGGACATTGATCAGTAGGAGTTAGAGCGCAATCTAGGCAAGAGAAACTAGCCCACGCAAAGTTGAGCGTGGTGCTAGATGGGGCCGGACTACCGGAGTGTGTACGAGGGGGAAGAGATAAAGCTGGAGGGCCAGTGTGCCCTGATTAGAAGTCTAGAATCGATCCTATAGGCAGTAAAGTAATTTTATACAGAGGACTAACAGTCAAATTTGCATTTTTTCAAAATCGCTGTTAGCAGTGTGAATAATGAATTTTGGGTGAGTAGATGGGGTCATTAGGGCAGCAGGTATACTAATTAGGAGGCTTGTGAGATGGTATAACTCAGAATTGAGGAAGACCTGAAATAAGGATGGAGAGGACGGACAGGAATGAAAAATACTAGTGAGGTACAATTGTTAGGGTTTTGGATTTTTGGATGTTGCAGGGAGGGTGATGAGGGAAAGGTGCTTGTCTGGCATAACTTTCAGGCTTTGATTTGAGTGTTTGGTCTTGCCATTCATTACTAAGGGAATGACAGGAGGATTAGCAGATTTAAGGGAAAATCAGTTTAGGATATGTTCACTTTGAGGTGCCTAAAGGCCACCCAGGTGCAGAGTTTCAGTAAGCAGTTGGATCTATAGCTCCCGAGTTAGAGAAAAATATTTAAATACAGATTTAGAGATAAAACTATGGGCACTTGGGGCTTTTGGAGGGAAAAAAGGCAGATACAACACCAGAACACAATGTCATATAAAAAACAAATGGAGGGAGGCGTTGAAAGTGTCAAGAAGTAGGAAGAGAACCAGAAAAAACAATGTTGTGGAAATGGAAGGAACAGAGTTTTTAAGTAAAAAGAGAATAGCCAATAGTATCATGGTAAAATAAGGATTAATATGTGACTATTAAATGGTGTCAGTTATTTACAGGCTATACTTACCTTAGTATCATGTCATGGCATTCATGGCAGTGATAGTAAACTCCAGATTGTAGTGTGTTGAGGTGAGAATGGGAAGTAGAATATAGGCTACTATTTTAAGACTTTTTTTTTTTTAATTTTTATAAGAGTTTATTTGAGCCAAACTAACGACATATGCCGGGGAGCAAGATCTCAGATGCTCCCTTAAGACCCTTAACTGAGAAAAGTTTTAAATAGTTAAGGGCAATTTTTCTTTTGAGGATAGAAGGTATTAAACATTTTTGTAGATTGAAGTAAAACATCTCATAGAGAGGTAGAAATGGAAGATGCAGGAGAGGATGGGTTAATTGATAGAGCAGAATAATTTAGGTTTAAAAAAAAAAAGAACCCTGTGTTCTCACACACAGTTGAGAGGAATTAAGCCTCTGTTTATTCCCTGTGCTGCCCAGTCATGAAGTTGGGGAAGAGATATTTGAGAGCCTACTGTGTATCAGACATTGTCATGGGTGTATATGAAAACAAACAAAACAAAGTCCTTCTCTTCGTGAAACTTCCATTCTAATGGAGAGTGGGGTAATAAAATAGAAAGTAAACATACAGAATATCAGTTGTTAAAAAGCTTGGGGGAGAAAAATACAACCGAGTATAAGGAAGAGAAAGGCTCCTGGGGTACTGAAGAGGGGAGAGCTCATTGTTATTTATTGGTAGGTCATGGGAGGCCTCATGAATAAGGTGACATTTGAGCTGCGAGCTGAAGGAAGTGAAAGATGAGCCATACAGATGCCTGGGCTAAGAGTGTTCCAAGCCAAAGGATATTAAGCTCAGAGGCCCTGAGGCTGGAACTTTTCAGTATTTTCCTGAGCGTGCTCATCTATACCTGCGTCTCTTCCTCTCTGCCTCACCCATGCCAGTGACAGATGTGTCCCCGCCAATGCTCCCACAGTCAGAATTCACCAGATCTTTATCAGTCTGAGTCTCTCCTGAGTCTACTCCTTCCTCTCTATCCCTACTCAGTCTCTCCATTCAGGCCCCCCCTCATCTCTCCTCTGGCTTCATCCTCTCACCATTCTTGGATATTATGTTAAAAATGTAACTTGTCAATTTCCTGCCTAGATTTCTCCAGTGGTTTCCCATTACTGGAGTGAAATCCAAACTTCTTAACCTACTGATCAATCCTTTTGTCTTCTAGTTCAATTTCATCTCTTGCCATTTTTTCCCGTAGTTAACCTGTATGTTTCCAGTCTTTGAATGTGTGGACATTTTCTCTTGCTTTTCCATATTTACTCATAACCTTCACATAAATCATACTAGATCAGGTTTTCCCCACTCCTCAAGGACTAACAAACTATTATTTGTTCTTTAAAACCCAACTTGAACATCACCTCTTCTGGAACTTTATGTGACTACAATTATTTTAGGTCTCCCTTCTCTGTCTTTCCATAAAGCATGCATTTATTAAGGTACTTCTAATACTGCATTATAGTTGTTTACTTGTGTGTTCCCCTCTAGACTGTTTCTTGATGGCACAGATTATATCATTTAATTCTTGACCTGATACCTAGCATCGTATCTAATATATAATAGGTATTCAATTAATATCTATTGCATGAAAGAATAAACTCTTCTGTTTTGTAAATTATTTTTCAGATTCGATACATTTCTCAGACTCAAGGTTTACCAGGAGAACAGTTATTAAATGTGGGTACAAAATCCACAAGATTTTTTTGCAGAGAAACAGATATTTCTCATTCTGGTTGGAGATTAAAGGTAATTCAGTAATACAAATATTTAGAAAAACATTTTTCTAAGATGCCTCATATATATGGATAATACCCTCCATGCTTATTTTTATTTTATTGCATTTCTTCTTTTGAATTTTCATTTTTGACATCCCCTCATTTTAATTTTTTTTTTCTTAACGAGCAAAACCCCCTTTCAATAACTTAACTCATTCTCTAACCTGGCAACATAATTATTAACTCATCTTAAATGGTTTTTAAAATTTTATGTATATAATTACTTTTGTGTTGTATGTTTCATATTTTCTACCTAGTTCTCTACTTTAGTAAGCCTTATAGGACAGGGACAGAATATAACCACTTCCTATATAACCCAAGTACCTAATTTATTCCTGGATCTTTGGGGGATCAGTAAATCCTCAGTGATTAACTTTATAGTTATTTTGTTTAAGGAGATTGTTATATATGTAATTTTTTTTTTACTCTTCTCGTTTTTTTGTACTTTTAAAAATTACATTTATGATAGTTACTCTTTTGAGACTACTGCTTGCCTTATAATATTCAATATATTAGACTAAATGTGCAAGAATTAAAGAAATAAAGAATTTACAAATGTTGGATAATAATATATTCTTTCTCCTTTTTGATATATTCAATAAGACACTAGAAGAGCATGAGGCAGAGACAGGAATGAAGTCTAAAGAAGCAAGAAAGTACATATTCAACAATCTGGATGATATAGTGCATGTGAGTACCGGTCACATTTGTCAGTCTTCCATGCTTACAGTGGTGGGTTTGATTGCCAAGAGTGCCAAAACATGTTAATCATTTTCTCCAAAACTATAGAACGCTTGCTGTTTTAAATCTTTTCAAAGGAAATTGATTCTAAGGTTTCAACCTTTCAGGACTAACTTGCATTTGTCTATATTAAATATTTAATTTACACTGTCCTGTTTTTCGTTGCTGGTTTTTTTTTTAGTTTTTTTTTTTTAGCAAAAAGCATTTTCTTTAAAAGGGAAAATCCTAGCAAACAAGTTTCCTTGTACATCAATAGAAATGGCTGTTTAGTGAAAATAATTTGTTTCCTGCTTTGAATGCTATTTGATACTTCAAAACATTTTGAGGATTTGTTAAACTCAGTTGTTCTTTCTTGTTTCAAAATATTTGTGATTCTCTGTTCTTTGCGTATTGTGGTAGTTGTTTTGTTTGGCTTTTTTTTTTTTTTTTTTAACTGTGAAACTTGAGTATATATATACTTGGGCTTATTTTCTTTCTTTTTATGTGATGACTTGAAATTTTGATTTTGCAGGTGAACACAGTGATGGATTTGGAAGGAAGTGATCTTTTGGCTGAGAAAGCAGATAGAAGAGAATTTGTTAGTCTGTTGAAGAAAATGTTGCTGATTGATGCAGATTTAAGAATTACTCCAGTTGAGACTTTGAACCATCCTTTTGTTAACATGAAACATCTTCTAGATTTCCCTCATAGCAACCAGTATGTTATTTTAAAACCTTTTAAAACAATTCTGGAGAGATAATAATACTAAGTCTATAGAAATCAGTGTGTTAGAAAATGATTCAATTTCTTCATTAAGTATAAGTAACTGAGTTAAAAGAAGTTAAGCTAAGTGGGTCAAATTCACATAGGCTAGTAAGTGGCAGGGTAGAACTAGAAAGCAAATCTGAGTTCCATTCCAGTGTTCTTTTTCCAAAATGCCATATTGAAAATGACCAAGTGATTCTGTTTTTACATGACATTCTTACCTTAATAACCAGATATATATATATGTATGTATATGTATGTGTATATATATATATATATATATATATATATATATATATATATATATATATATACTAAAGGAAAATGTTAACAGGCTGAAGGGAATAAAGTAAATCACTTAAAACAGCATCTTTTAATATTTTTAAAAAACGGAATGAAGATGGTATGGGGACGAACTGATATCCATTATTATGGATTACCCTGAAAATTGGTATTTTTATAAAGTCCAACTACTGTCTTCACCCTCCATTACCACTTAAAAATGTCTAATGGTTTCCATGAATAAGCCCTTTGAAAATAACATAACTCCATACTTATTACCATTAATTTTGGGATGTGGAGGTCTAGAAATTTAGGAAAAATTATTTAGGGTAGGGGATCATAAAATTGTAGTGTGCTAACCAAAAAATGCTTACTACTGTTTTGATGTCTTAAAAAAACATTGCAAGTGTAAGATACATACACTTTTTACTTGCTTTAAAATTTGGTCTTTTCCTGTAGGATTTCCTGGTAGAAACAGTATTGGAAATAAGCAGATTAAGTGCAAGTCATAGAATCTTTTTCTTTTGGAAATAATTTTTAATTAATGTACATTAATTTTGAACTGAACATTTAAAATAATATTACAATTCCCCACCCCACCTCCCCCTTTTTTTTTTGCAGTGTGAAGTCCTGTTTTCATATTATGGATATTTGTAGGTCCCACCCAAATTCATGTGACACAAATAATCACAATAAAACTTCACTTTTAAGACCAGTTGCTTCAAGCAGTACTGCTAATCTGACAGCAAATTTTACTAAAATTGGCACATTAAGAAGTCAGGTAAGAATTTAATAATTTATACTGTCTTTTTTATTCTTTTTTCTTTTTTTAATGATTGCTCATTTTGTTTTTGAAGTATACAGAAGCCTCATGTAAGCAACTAGAAGTTACAGGGCTGGTGAAATCTTACTATGGCTATTCTATTAACTCTGTAGTATTTCAGGGTAACAATTGGAACATACCTACCCAAATTCATTTTTCTCCTTTCACCTTTCCTTCTTTCAACATCCTCTACCCACCCTTCTGTGCCACAACTCTACAGAAAAGTGAAGTTCAGTAAAATCAGTTTCTGGACTCATTTTTGTCATAGAATTGCGATTTTAAGAAATGTGTTTGAATTCTATTTATAAAGCATGTGTGTAGCAGTTAGAAGACTGCTCTGTATAAAGCCCGTACTTTGTTCATTTCAGGCATTAACCACATCTGCTCATTCAGTTGTGCACCATGGAATTCCTCTGCAGGCTGGAACTGCTCATTTTGGTTGTGGCGATGCTTTTCAGCAGACACTGATTATCTGTCCCCCAGCTATTCAAGGTATTCTTTCATTTAAATTACATTTCAAATTTAGGCATACATTATTTTAAAACAAAGTTAGGCATCTATTAATTAAATGTATGGTATAGTGTTTGCTACATTTGAATTTAATTTAGGCTGGTCAGTAGCCTTTAGACCAGTGACGTTCATTTCTCGACTGGAGCTCCGCTGTGATTACCATTAACAATGATGGGTCATATGACAGTTCTATTTCCTGTAGAGTCTAGCATGATAAAATACCTTAGTAGAAATTAATGAGCCTGAAAAGCTTTGGACAGTCCTGTACAGGTATCACTGCTCCACATGTTCAGGTAAGTACATATTGTCTATCCTTACTCGACATGAAAGTGACAGAGAGTTCACTTCTTTAAATTTTGGTCATAGGAGTTGTGTCCCAAAATGTTGTAGTCTTGTTCTTTACTCCTAGCTCAGATTGAAGAGAAAAAAAAAGGATTGATTTTTAACTAAACTGGGTTATGTCCCTTGCTTTGATAAAAATAGCAATTAAATCCTCAAGTTTGATGGGTGGCAGAATACCTTTGAAGAGGCCATAAATTCTCAAACAGGAATTTCTTAGTGGTTCTTGGGAGGGTGATAGTAGCATGCTTTGGGACTGGAATAACTGGAATAAAACCCTATTTCCTATGTCTTTTCCTAGCATTTTGCCTTTGATAAGCTTTAACATCTAGTTGTATCTTAAAGCAATAAGTTAATTACAAATGGGGCCCTAAATCTTTGTAACATGGTGGTAATACTGTATATATGATGTAAGTGAAAGAAGTTGGTGCTAAATCAGGATACCTGGGATATAGTTCTGTTTCTGCTATTTGCTGTGTTATCCTAGACATGTTTGGTAACCTGTTTCAGCTTTAGTCAAAGGAAACAGACTGAATAGATACTGCTTTGGTCATTTCTAGCCTTAATATTTCTGGATTCTGAAGGTTATTTGAATTTTTTATTTGATTTAAGGACTTGAGCTATTTTTTTTTTAAATTTATTTTAGTATGTCCCACAGTGCCTAACAAAGCACCAAGAATATGTTTGTTGACTTGATTGGCTGATAATAAGAAATGTGAAAACATGTCAACTCTTTAGCCACTTTTGTTCTACCAGAGTAGCTTTACTTTTATCTTTTTTATATGTTAGGTTTTCATATAAGGTTTCATTGAGAGAAAGGTTTATATCACTAAAAACAGAAAAACAACTTAGATGATTGATTGTCATGATGGAATTGTGGTCCAGTGGTGGTCTTTAAGTATCTGTGACAGTAACCCTGGCTGGTCGCTAATAAAAATACCCACAGCATTATATTGTTAGCACTCTTAAAGATGCTGTTGTGTTTGTATTTCTCAACTGTTTATTATAAACATTTTAAGCATACGAAAAGTTCAAAGAATACTACAATGCATTCTACTCTCGATTCAACAAAGGTTAACATTTTGCCATATTGCTCTCTCTCCCTCTCTCTCTCTCTATTTCTATCTCTCTATTTATTTATCCACCTATCCACATGCCATCTGCTAGTAAGTGGTAGACATTTCACTTCTAAGTACTTCAGCATGCAAGACTGATTTTTTTTTTCTAATCAGTTGTCATTTAAGTGGTGTCTTGACAAACGCATTTTCACTTAGATGGGTTTTTAATCTGTGCTAAAAAATAGATTCTTAGATCCTAATAATCTCTCCCATGTACCAAAATCAGTTTGAGAGTCACCCACCTACAGTGTGGTATATTTCATCAAGATTTGGAATAACAGTTTTTTTCAGAGCCCACCGTCTGCTTGTAGCAAAAACGTAAAAGGCTTATGAGACACATTTCAGAACATGGCTAAACATCATTCTTAAAACATTCAGTGTGGTTAGACAAATCTTTTCTTTTTATGCGGCTTATAATTGATAAAAGGTTAGTAATCTTTCTGTACAGATGTTAGCAACTGTGTGAGTGGTTCATAATAAGGGTAACAGAAAGAAAAAGAGATACTCTCAGACTCATCAACCCATTAAATGTCAAGGACAGTATTTTTGAATTAGCATGAATAGGGAGACAAAGCAAAATGTTTGTGAGCTTATGTTACAGGTATAGATGCAACAGGAGGACAGGCAGGCCATATAAATGTTTTATTGTTTCTTAGTATAGTGTCTGCTTAGAAATGAAAGCTCCCCCTCTCATTTGTTTTAGCATTTCTATAGAAAATTCCAGTGTTGATCTTTTTACCTCTTTTCCTCATAATGTGCCAGTCCATTTCGAAGAAATATTTTTAAATGATTATTGGGCAACTATTGAGTAGCAGTTATGGTACCAGTATAGTTTTTATTTTAAAATAAAATTTTATGTCTATTCCACTTCACTTTAAATTTTTTACTTTGGGGTTATAATGTTTATGTTCATCACACATCTCATATATTTTAAATATTATAAATTTAGTATGTAGTTATAGGTAGGTAGGTGGTATGTCCATATTACTGTGCGTTTTTCAAGTATAGAAGGCTTAGCCAAGCTTTTATTGAACATATCTGAGTTTAGGTTGAATATATTAAACAAGCATTTAACATTATTTGGCTGTCTGAAAAGCTAGTTATTCATCCCCTCTGGATGAAAACCACTATTTTAGAATCAAAAGCATTCCAGCAAAATTTTCCTTTGTTGTACTAGAACAGCCTTTACACTTTTTGTGCCCTGCTCTCCAGTATTAAAGCAAATCTAATCAAACAAAGATAAAGTTTTACTTAATGTAATAGCTATAATAGAAAATTGAGATCTTAATCCACTTTTGAATTTGATTAAAAAAAATTAGACCTCATGAGGAGAAAAGATAATAGAATTCTTCTCATCTTAAGACATTGATTATAAGGAAAATTTAACGGCAACATGATTTTTGTTGGGATTTGAGAATTTGCTCTATCCATTCATCCTTGTCAAAGTGAATTCTGCTTTTTTCTCTGATGAGATTGTCTATTGCTGCAATATATCTACACTGCCTGGGTGTGCTTATATTTCTTGGAGAATTTGCTGATCAAGACATGCTTTTTGGAAGGGGTAAGAAGGTCAGTTTTAAAAAGAATAATCTGTAGATCTTTGTTAAACTTAATTCGTGTCTAGTTTTTTAGGTGGAGCTCGGAGGGTAGAACACCCTGGAAGTAGGGTAAAGGCCTCTATGAAGAAAATAAACACAACAACATTAACATTCTCCTTAGGATTAACACTTACCATATATCCATGCAATAGATATTGCAAAATTATTTTTCAATAGGAAAAGAAAAGCAGTATTTCTTTACTGTCTTAAAGCTTGATATCGTAAGACTTTTAATATTTACAAATTCCTTTTGCAATGTATGACACAGAAATATTAACATTAACAGGATTAACATAGCTGATAATCCTGCTTTCTAATTTTCCTAGCAAGTGAGCAAAATGAAACATGTTTGTCCTGGAGTTCCAGCCGATCTCATCTGGGAATACTAGTAAATTCAGCCTCATTGACCAAAGCTTAGTTGTATCATCATATTAAGCAGAAAAGTTTGTTTTTTTTGGTTTTTCTTTGGAGGTCGAAATAAGTGTGCCATCATGAATTTTCTTGAATCATGTAAACCATCATAGCCGTTGAAATGTAAAGTTGTGATACATTCTCTCTTTGGTGCCAAGAGTGTTAAGATCCTATTACAGTTTTAAAGAAGAGAATATGAAGCATAGCTAAATGTTTGTGTGTCAGGATGAACCTGCTAGAGGATGAGGATGTTGAGTCAGATTTACCTTTGAGTCCTTTATCATAGTGGCAGAACTATTTGAAAAGAAAAATAAAGCTACTGTAGTAAATGTTAAAACTAATGGGAAGTTTCAAGAAAAATAAGTGATTCAACTTTGTGGAATGCATTTTAAAACAGTAGAAAGAGTAGCTTTATGCCATTTTGGAATGATGTACCACAAGGTAGAAAGTACCTCACTTTCCTAGTAGATTGCTTTGTTAGTGTTATGAAAATTTTACGTAGGGGATGGTTTTATAATCCTAATCAGAATTTTAGCAATTCTTTAAATTTAAAAGTTTTAAAAGTTAACTTAGAGAAAGATTTTTCTTTTATTTGAAAACTATTATATTCTATTTTGCAGGTATTCCTGCAACGCATGGAAAGCCCAGTAGTTATTCAATAAGGGTAGATAATACAGTTCCTCTTGTAACTCAGGCCCCAGCTGTGCAGCCCCTACAGATTCGCCCAGGAGTTCTTTCTCAGGTTGGTAATAATTCATTATTTTTGCATATGTACTCTTCTTATACTCAAGTAGGGGTACTGATCCATTTGTAATATATCAGCCTGTGATGTTGGGAAACAATGAAAATGACCTGGGTGGGAATTGGATCCTTTGTAGATTACTGACTTTAACTTTTATAATTATTAAGTAATTGTTACTTTCATGTATTTTTTATTTTTAAAATGTAGTAATGTAACTTAATTAGTTTTTCTTTTGCTTTTGGTGCAGCAGACATGGTCTGGTAGATCACAGCAGATGCTGGTACCTGCCTGGCAACAGGTAACACCCATGGCTCCTGCTACTACTACATTAACTTCTGAGGGTGTGGCTGGTTCACAAAGGCTTGGAGACTGGGGGTAAGTTAAAAACAAAAGCAGTTCTTTGTGAAAAGTTTGCAAAATAGATCTTGGTAAAGAAAAACATTCAATTTTTCTAAACTTTCTCCCTAGGAAAATGATTTCACACAGCAATCATTATAGCTCAGTGATGCCACAACCTCTTCTAACCAATCAAATCACTTTATCGGCCCCGCAGCCAATTAGTGTGGGCATTGCACATGTCGTCTGGCCTCAGCCTGCCACTACCAAGAAAAATAAATTGTGCCAGAACAGGTTGGTATTGATATTTTAAATTTCCTCTGCATTTTGAGAATTAATCTTTAAGATAAATTTTGCATGTACACTAAAGGGTCACTCTGTTGTATTCAAAATGACCTCTTTGATAGCTTTGTTACAAACACTAAGCCAGCTCCCTTCTCAATTTCTCAGAGGTATTTTGGTAAAACTAATGGAATGGGAGCCAGGAAGAGAGGAAATAAATGCTTTCAGTTGGTAAGATTGTCTTTATTGCCCTTTTGATTTATTATCTGCCTATAATTTTAGACAATTTTAGACACACAGATATCGCATTTACCAAAAAATGACCATTTGAATGTATGTAAATGCAATCTACACTGATATTTCTAGAGATAATATTCTATGTTTCACAAAATTTATGATCTGTATGTTAGTGTGTTACATACATGATCTTGAACCAAGCAAAGGTTTACATTGTTAATTTTAACAAGATATTTTAGAAAAATGTCACGTACATATTTTGATGATAGAAATGACACATTATTCCTTTGATTGCAGGAGTCATGCATTGCAGAATACCAATATCCCACATTCAGCATTTGTTTCTCCAAAGATAGTAAATGGGAAAGATGTTGAGGAAGTAAGTTGTATAGAAACACAGGACAATCATAACTCAGAAGGAGAGGCAAGTTGTGAAACGTCTATTAGGCAGGACTCTGATTCATCAGTTTCAGACAAACAGCGGCAAACCATCATCATCGCTGACTCTCCAAGTCCTGCAGTGAGTGTGATCACTATTAGCAGTGACACTGATGAGGAAGAGACGTCACAGAGACATTCTCTCAGAGAGTAAGTGCCAAAAGTAGTTCGCAGCTATGCTGCACCCTTAAATAATAATGATGGCGCCCTCTGGTGTGATTAAAAAGAAACCTTTTTGTGACTTACTCCTTGTCTGTCAGTGTCCTTTGGAGTAAACTTCCTGAATGGTATTTAACCATGATGATTACAGCGTTTTTCTTGTATTTATGAGCTTTGGATTTTTGCCCATGTAGGTCACTCTTAACTGTTTCATATCCTAAATGAAATAATTTGGGGCCACTTGGGGAGTGTCTTCTCATGTTTGACCCAAGTCTTTCCCTTTCCTCTCTCACTAGGTGTAAAGGTAGTCTAGACTGTGAAGCTTGCCAGAGCACTTTGAACATCGACCGGATGTGCTCCTTAAGTAGTCCTGACAGTACCCTGAGCACCAGCTCCTCAGAGCAGTCCAGCCCAGCCCCTTGCAAGAGGCCGAACAGGTAACGGAGCTGCATGACTAGTATATGATAAATACTAAATTTATTTAGTCCACTAAATAAGCCTATGATTTCTTTTGCTGTTTAAATAATAAGTACCTGCCCGTTTACCATAGTGGCTTCTCTCTGGAACATAATTTTGAACTAGGTGACTTTTTATAAACTCAGGTTTTAAGTAATAATTTTCTTCATTGTTATAGAAGAGATCTAAATAAAAAGTTGAGGTTCTATTAAATGATTCTTAAAGAATCATTCGTTTTTGAAAGGGTAAAGAAGCCACATTCTCAACTTTAGTTTCAGACTACTGTTGTAACAAATTTGGAATAAGAACATACACTTTAGCAAAATAAAATAGGAATGTTTTGCATAATTAAGTGATGACACATTGTCGGTAGAATATCCACTGTGATTTTTTTCCTCTCGTTGGTGACTAATTTGCATGGTTTTGTCCATATTTCCTTGCCTACCCTTTCCTTGGCCAGGGACGTGCATTACCACTAAAGTACTGAGCTTCTCCTAACCAGCATGACGTACTAACCCATTAAGAGATGAGCTACAAAAATTTCAGTGAAATACATTTGATTTTAGCTTTTAGAATTTTTTTTTATAGAGAAAACAATTTGAATAAATTTCAGGTCTTGATTTTATATATTTGTTTTCTCTCTTTCCTTAGATAGGAAATACGGTATTGAATACCTATAATCAAAGCTCTGTGGAAGATGCAAAGAAATTTTAACACATCTTATAAATTGTTTATCATGTGATTTGGAAGTTCATGTTATACACATATACATAAATATTCACATACCTATGGAAAAAATAAGATACATGTATATATAAATATATAACTAAAAATATATAACTAACATATATGTACAAAAAGAGGTGCTTCAAATTGTTAAGTATGAAATGAATGATTAAAACAGACAATAAATGCTGTAGAAATCGCAAGGAGAGCGATTGTCAGTGCCCGAGAGGGTCAGGAAGAGAAGTAACGGGACTCTGGCTCAGCCTTCAGAGACGTGGGAAAGACATTTCACATAACTGGTTGGTTAACAGGACCCAAATTACCACCAAATGGATGTACCTAATATTAGACTTTAATCTGAAATAATCAAGTCACATGCTTATATGTTTATACAGTTCATTTAAATTACCCAGGAGAATACTTCTTTAGTAGTGTCTTGATGAAGTTTTTTGGAATATGTAAAGTGGGATTTTATGAACTGCTCCTGAGGATCAAGTGGGAGAGGAAGGGAGAGGAAAGGATGTGCCATCCTTTAGTGCCAAGAGTGTTCCTAAACAGGACAGAATTAGGGCTAGCATCTGCAGAGTGAATTATTGTGAAAGTCTAGAAAGTCTGAAAAAATCGCATGGACAAGGAAGAAGTCATAATTAGGTATGAAATACCTGAGTGAGATTGTCATCAATTTGCCGGAGCCTGGATATTATTTACTTTAGATTTAATGTTGAAAAACACACTATGAAAATATTTTCCTGTTGTAGTATGTCAGATGAAGAGCAGGAAAGTGGTTGCGATACTGTGGATGGCTCTCCAACATCAGACTCTTCGGGACACGACAGTCCATTTGCAGAGAGCAGTTTTGTGGAGGACACGCATCAAAACACAGACCTGGTCACCTCTGCCAACACAGAAGCCAAACCAGCTGCCTGTACTGTTGTGGTGCCACCAATGGGACTAGAAAATGGATTAAATGCCGACGAGCATATGGCAAACACAGGTAAACTGAGTCCTTCCCCCTTCCCTTCAGAGGCCTTAATTTAGGAACATCAGAGAACAGCTCTGACAAAAGTCATCTCTGATTTTCCAGCTTGATCCTGCCAAATGGATTGATTGTACAAAAGTAACCTCGTCTTATATTATCCAGTGATTGGAAATCCTGAGTTCTATTTATTTAATTTTAACATTCTCAAATCACTATTGTGTAAAATACCAAAAGACCTTTCTAATTTTTATATGAGAAGGAAAAAGCATCAACTCTTTCATATTTTGTTCATTGCCAGATTCTATATGCCAGCCATTAGTAAAAGGGCGATCTGCTCCTGGAAGAATCAACCAGCCTTCCACAGTGGGTAATCGTCAGCAAAAATTGACATCAGCATTCCAGCAGCAGCACTTGAATTTCAGTCAGGTACGTTTGTGAGTTTCTAAGTCTTTGGATTCAAGTTCAGCAGTTTTTCACTTGGGATAAAAGAGATTCTGAAACTATGCAATCTTAATAAATTTTATCCTTTTCATTATCCCAAGTGACTAAAGAGTTACTAGATATCCTAGTAATAGGATAATTAAGCAGATTATTCATAGAACTTGAATTCTTCAGAAAAATTAAGCTCTTAGATTCTCTTAAATATGTACTTAGTGTGTTTATTTTCTTAGACCCTTTAAATCAGAAGGCAAACTAATGGATCGATGGCTACATTTCTTATGTGTTAGTGGTGGTGATAGTTAGCAATGCGTATTGAGTACTTTCCATCTGTTCACTTGGCTTGGCAATGTTTTTCACTTGGGGAAAGAAAAGATCACGGGCATTACAACAGACCTATGTCTGAATCCTGGTTTTGCCACGTATTATGTTTACTATCTTGGCCAGGTCTTTTCAACAGATCTGGACCACAGTTAATGGGAATAATAACTGTATCGTGGGGTTGTTTTGGAATTAAATAATGGGTGTGTAAAATGTTAGGCTTACATATGATCAGTGTTCCACAAATGGTAGCTATTGGTAGTGGTGGGGTAGTGATACTGCTGGCAGCAGTAGTGGCAATGTTAATATTGTAATAATATGTACTAATAAATACTAAAATGTTAATACTAATACATAAAATTACTATTTTTATCTCTTCTCTATACTGAGTACAGTCTAAGATCTGAGAGATTGTCTATGGGTTATCAGTTACAGAGTTTATTGTAATTTTCCTCTTCTTTTTAATTTATAAAATAAGCATTTAGAGTTTTTTGCTTGTTCGATTGTTTTGGATAGGTTCAGCACTTCGGATCTGGGCATCAAGAGTGGAATGGAAACTTCGGACATCGAAGACAGCAAGCTTATCTCCCTACTAGTGTTACCAGTAATCCATTTACTCTTTCTCATGGAAGTCCCAATCACACAGCTGTGCATGCCCATCTGGCTGGAAACACGCACCTCGGAGGACAGCCTACTCTCCTTCCGTACCCGTCATCAGCTGCCCTCAGCAGTGCTGCACCAGTGGCCCACCTCCTAGCCTCTCCATGTACCTCAAGACCTATGTTACAGCATCCAGCTTACAATATCTCCCATCCCAGTGGCATAGTGCACCAGGTCCCAGTGGGCATAAATCCCCGTCTGTTACCATCCCCAACTATTCATCAGACTCAGTACAAACCAATCTTCCCACCACATTCTTACATTGCAGCATCACCTGCATATACTGGATTTCCATTGAGTCCAACAAAACTCAGCCAGTTTCCATATATGTGAAAACTTAAAAAGAGTATATTGAGGAAGCTCAATGATAGAAACATTTGATTAAAAATAAAAACATGGTATTTAATAAATATTAGCCATGGCACAAGAAAATTATTTTTGAATCATGTAGACTTGGGTGCAATTTAAACAACTTTGAGCTTTAAAAAAAACTCACTTTTAATGTGTTTTGCACATTTGGTATAACTTGTCTTTGGTCATGTTATCTTCTTATGTAGTAACTCTAGACAGGTGACTTATGGGAGCAGAAGTCCAGTTTTGCTCCTACTATTTTTTATAAAATTGCCTTCTAACTAGTGCAAGACACGTCCACATTTGGGAAGCCATTCAGTGTACAGACTTAGAGCAACAGATGCACATACGTCAGAATTACAAGTGAATTGTATTATCTGTGTCTTAGTGTATAAATGTTGGGTCACTTACCTAAGAAATTGAGCTATTGTTCTTTACATTTGCATGTGTCTTTGCATGGGCAAGATGTTGCCTAGACTTTGCTCTTAAATGTTGTTCTAATAATCTCAGCTGCATTGTAAACCGTTCCCACACATAGTGCCTTAAATATTTGAGGTTGTTAATGTTATTATTGCCTATATATAAATGTTGAGGACTGCAGCACTTAAAATTCAGACCTACTCTTTCGTTTTCTTTTGATAGAGTAATATTCATTTTTGGTTTTGTGTGGTATGATTTCAGGTCGTAGCTGTTTTTTCCTTGCTAAGAGGGCAGCATGTTTGCTATAGCTGAATTCTGCTGTCTGATTTTTCAGAATGATCTAGCTTCAAGAAAAGCAAGCAGTTAGTAGTGCTTAAGAAAACTTGATTCAGTATCTCATGGATAGTTGATATCTGTCACAACACAGCATTTTATATACTGTTAAGTAAAACTGCAATACAATCTAAGTTTATTTTGGGAGTGTTTGCTGTATAATTGGATTTAATAAAATGTTTAGAGGTGCAGTAGGCATGACTTTGAGTAGATAATGAAAGAAAATGCAAATTGCTCATTGATTCATGATGTGGTTTCATCTTCGCTTGGGCAATCCATGCAGTATTTAATAAGTAGTAGCAGAATATTTACTATTGAAGCTTGAAAAGATGTGAGTTCTTTGTGTGCAATTTTCATTTATGCATGTGAGAGGGTTTTTTTAAAAGTATTTTTACATTGTAGTACTTGTTTTGCTTGTTCGTGGTGTTTGCTTATTTAATACATTCCGTCAGGGACAGAAATTACATGCTTTTCTTCCTAGGAAGTGTGTCTTGGGTCTTTTCTTTCTTTTTTTGGTGGTGGTGATGTTTAAATGAAGTTGCTTTTACAGCACCAAAGACTTAATCATCCATTTCCTATATAAAAGGTAGCTACTTTTTGCATAGACCTCAAGTATATTGTAGTGTAGAGGTGGAATTTAAGGAAAGGTATTAAACAGGCTGTGTTTTTGCTTATGGGCAAGTAATAAATTGTATCATTTATCTTGAATGTATCATAGATAAGCTGCTATATAACGATTGCCACTTCAGATAGCTGTGAAATTAGGTGATTAACTAGTTGTTATTTAGCCTTCTAATTTCTGTATAAGTCTAATTACATGAAATAGAAGTTGGGGTTTTGATTTTTTACTTTGCTTTTCTGTTTGGAGTGTCATTGTAACTACTGTATTGTAAATGATGGAAAATAATTGCATATGTTATTTTGGGTGTGTTAATTGCATCAGTATTTTATCTCAATGTTTGTGCTCATCACTGCATATAAAAAAACTTGGATGTATCAATGTAACTTAATTTTTTATTTTCATACTGGCATTGTAGACACTTGAGAAAGCTGTATCTTGCAGGCTTGACTTAACTTTTTTTCCTTAAAAATCTGGAATATAATCTTACAGCATTTACTGGAATAAACAGTACAAAGCATTTGGGTGTAAAACTCTTCAAATGTTTTGGATTTATAGCGTTTCTTTGGTAAATGAATTGCATACCACTAGTACAGCATTGACAATAAGCTAATAATGGATAAACTTTTCTTTACTCCATTAACACAAGCAGTGTTTTATTTAATAATCATCAATGAAATAAATGTGCCTGAAATTGATTTTAAAAATTACAGTATTAGATCATAAAATAAAAACCAGCAGTACATTTTTAGTCACACTGAAAATGAAGGACTTAATTTTCCCCACAAGTTTCAGTGTTTTTAGTAATCAATTCTATGCATTTTATATAAATAGAAATATATATATATATTACACATAAAAAAGGAATAGCCTAAGATTAATTTAAAAGATTATTTACAGATAGCAAATTTATGGAGTCACTATTTAAGTAAACTTGCTGCCCTCCACAGCCTTCTAGTTTTATTTATATGGTCCAGCAGATTACTGGTATCTGCTCACTTCTTGGAAATGAATCAGTGCTGGCAGTGGATGTTTCAGAAACAAGCGCAAAGGATTGATTGGTGTTTGTGCCACAACAGGTACAAAATTGGCACAGTTTGCTTTTTGTTCAGGGCCATGTTTACTCCCCTGAAATGTCCTATTTTCTGTATTTCAGTTCCAAGATTGAGATGGTCTTGTTAAATGAACAGTAAATGGTAAACTGCATTGTTTTCATAATGTAATAGTAATGTTTGATAAAGGCATACCGCAGTTAAGTACATTGCTCTTAACTGATTCTAATCATGGGCTTTTTATGTGTTTAAAAGTAAGAAATTTCAAAATCCTGCTAAAATCTAAAGCATATTGAGAAAATAATCTGGATTTATACCCTCTTGAAAGCCATTTTTACCACTTTTCTTTGGTTTTAATGCTGTCTTAAATAAAACACTGCATGAATTTCAAGTTGCATATTTGCATACTATTTTATTTTTTTGTTTGCATACTACTTTAATTTGCAAATTATTTTTTATCAAATATCCTGATATTTAGTTTTCTTTTTCTTCAGGGTGTTTAACTAAGTATGTTACTGTAGTAGCAGAACCTTTTCATTTTTAAAATCTTTACTACTAATTTTAAACTTGGTTTGTGTTAAGTAAAAGTTAAATCATACACTGCAAGGTGTAGGAGGATTTGTTTTAATGAACCCAATGATAGATTTGATTACTAAGTTTGAACTGTTAACTGTTTAACAATTTTAGACTTGTGGCTTTCTTTCTTTGGTTTGTTTGTTTTTGCTTTTACTTCTATGCTACACTAGTTTGCCATGTAGCAATTGCACTGTGCAATATTTCAATAAGGACTGGGAAAATTTTTATGGATGTAATGTCTATTACGGTTTGCGATAGTATTTCTCTCTAGTTCTCAGTGATTTAAATGTGACCAAGCCTTCTGTACTTTGTCACAAAAAGCGGGTTTTCCAGGTGACTATTTTGGTGAGTGTCAAAATAAGAATTTATGGTGTATTACTGTCGATTCACTTTCAATTAAAATATATATATTGCAGCAAACAGTTTGTTGACTTTTTTTCCATCCCACTACTGCTTACAGGTTAGGGAAGGAAAAGGTTAGTAGCATTGAGTACCTAACTTACGTCATCTCATTTAATTCTGAAAACCATCTGTGAGATAGGTATTATTGTCTTCATTATATAAATGGGGAAGTAGGCTCAAAACAGGTAAGTTGCCCAAAGTCACGCTGCTAGGGAATGGTGAATCTGGGATATGAACCAGGTTATTTAACTAACTAACCTAACTTTTCACCAGTTCTTTTAAAGTTGGAGGCAGTGTGCCAGAAGTACTGCAACCATTGGTTAACTCTGGCCCATTTCATTTGAATATTATTTTCTTGAATAAGAGGTGTAATCAAAAACTACGGTGAATGTTTAAATAAAAAAATACTTATTACAATAAAAGACACATTGTCATTAATCCCCCTCAAAATACACCCCCTTGCTTTGAACACACTTATCCCATCGTTCTTGCCACTTTCTGAAGCAGTTCTGGAAGTCCTCTTTTGTGATTGTCTTTAGTTGCACTGTCATGGCTGCCTTGATGTCCTGAATCGATTCAAAACGTTTTCTTTCTATGGTCATTTTGACTTTGGGGAAGAGCCAGATGTCACACAGTGCCAGATCCAGTGAATAAAGGTGGATGAGGACACACCATAATGTTTTTATTTGACAGAAATTGCCATATTAGAAGCGATGTATAACATGGAGCATTGTCATGATGGAGGATGAAGTAGACACAAAAGAGGACTTCCAGAACTGCTTCAGAAAGTGGCAAGAATGATGGGATAAGTTTGTTCGAAGTGAGGGTTTTTTGTTTGTTTGTTTGTTTTTAAAGATTTTATTGGGGAAGGGGGAACAGGACTTTATTGGGGAACAGTGTGTACTTCCAGGCCTTTTTTCCAAGTCAAGTTGTCCTTTTAATCTTAGTTGTGGAGGGCGCAGCTCAGCTCCAGGTCCAGTTGCCATTTTCTAGTTGCAAGGGGCACAGCCCACCATCCCTTGCGGGAGTCAAACCAGCAACCTTGTGGTTGAGAGGACACGCTCCAACCAACTGAGCCATCCGGGAGCTCAGCGGCAGCTCAGCTCAAGGTGCCGTGTTCAATCTTAGTTGCAGGGGGCGCTGCCCACCATCCCTTGCGGGAGTCGAGGAATCGAACTGGCAGCCTTGTGGTTGAGAGCCTACTGGCCCATGTGGGAATCGAACCGGCAGCCTTTGGCACAGAGCTCCAACTGCCTGAGCCACCGGGCTGGCTGCAGGGGGAGTATTATGAGGGAGATTAATGACAGTGTGTCTTTACTGTAGTAAATTTTTAAAATTTAAATACTGTGTTTATCACAGACCTTATTTTTGAGATAAATATTTCTATTCAGTATTCATGGATGAAGAATAGGGAATTCACATGAATTTTTAAGATCTGAAACATGAGGCTTCAAAAGAATGTGGTTGTAGTAGGCCAATTTAGGTTATGTCCTCAAATACCACCTTGGACTTCAAGGATCTAACTTTTGAGGAACATCAGGAGGCAAGTTTTGGGGGGAGCTCTCCACCAGAACACATCAGGGAAAATATACTCAATCTCAGTAAACTTTGAATTGAAGTATAACATGGCTTCTTTTGTTCAACATTTTATTTGTAAGATACGTCCATGTTGTATGTGGTTGTGGTTCGTTCATTTATCCTCATTGCTGTATAGTATTCCTTTATGTGCATACATCATTTATCTGTTTTGTTGATGGACCTTTGAATTATTCCCACTTTTTGGCTATTATGAACATTTTTGTTCATATCTTTTGGTGAACTCGTGTATGCATTTCCTTTGGGTATATACAGAGGGTGCCAAAAAAGTGTATACACATTTTAAGAAAGGAAAAAACTGTATTAAAATTGTAATACTCAATATATACCGATAAAAGGTGAATACAAGTCATGTGTATACATTTTTTTGGTACCCCCGGTATGTATGTGCAGAATTACTGGGTCATAGTGTATGCATGTGCTTCACATTGTTAGATAACTGCGAACAGTATTCCAATGTGATTAAATTAATTTACACTCACCAGCAGTGTATTAGAGTTTCAGTTACATTACCTACACATTTTTTGTTTCATTTCAATCATTCTTGGGGGTGCGAGTCATTCAAAATAATGTGAACATTTTCATTTAGCCCAAAGCACTGATCCTACATATAACTGAAATCCAGGTTTTGCAATTTACTTGAAAGTAAATTAGCTTCTTGAGAACACTAAGAAGTATTCAGCTATTTAAATGAATCTAGGAATATAAATTTTTTTTCCTAAGGAAATGAAATAAGCCTTTAAGCAACACATATAAACCATTCATCCAGTACCTAGTACGGTGCCTGGCACATAGTGGGGATGTCATGAGTCATTCAATGATATGTATACATGAGTATCTACCATGTTCCAAGGACGACATGCTGGGCATGTATCAGTGGACAAAACAGAAGTTTCTTTTGCTCTTAGGGATCTTTCCATGTGGGAGGGAAAGATTTAAAGTAAGTTCAGTTACGGTAAGTGGAATGAAGCACATAGAGGATACTGATTAAGTGACTGGAAAGGGCACGTGAGGGAATGCCTCAAGTGAGAAGGTGACATTTTGAATTGTGATAAAGAAGGCTAGTCAGCCACCCAGAGGAAAAGTATCTCTGGCAGCAGAAGGAGCAGCAAGTGCAAAGGCCCTAAATCAGGAAAGAGCTTTTAATATGGGCAAAATAAGGAAGTGGACTGTGAGGCCAGATAAGCCTGTGAGTGGGGAGCAGGAGCTAGAAGATACCATTAGAGGGGTGGGCATGCAGACCTTTTGCAAAAAAAAAAAAAAAAAAAAAAAAGGAGTCTAGATTTAATTCCATAGATTACAGGAACCATGGGAGGATTTTCAGCAGGTAAACAATATGACTTGGGTATCATGAAAAATGACTGCAGAGCCAGAGTGGAAGCTGGAAGACCAGAAAGGTTACTGAGAGTAGTCCAGGTGAAAGATGATGGATGCCAGCTCTTGGTCAAGATGTTTGTATTAGGAATATTTTCGTCCAGTTTCTGACTTGTCCTTTCCCCCCCTGTTATTTATTTTTAAATATTATATTCATTTCCGGTGTACAGCATAATGGTTAGACATTTATATAATTTAAGAAGTGATATCCCTAATTAGTCTAGTACCACCCTGGCACTAGACATAGTCATTACTGTATTATTGACTATATTCTCTATGTTTTACATCCCCATGACTAAAATTACCAGTTTGTACTTCTTTACCTTCACATTTGTCACCTTGCCCCCCCAAACCCTTCCCATCTATCACCCTCATAAAACTAGTACTCATCTGACACCATACATAGTTATTACAATATTATTGACTATATTCCTTATGCTATACACTATATCCCCGTGACTATTGTATAACAACAAATTTGTACTTCTTAATCCCTTCTTTTTACACCCACATTCCCAGACCCGCCTCCCATCTGACAACCATCAAAATGTTCTCTGTATCTATGAGTTTGTTTCTGTTCTGTTTATTCTTTAGATGCCACATATAAGTGAAATCACATTAATCACATTGCATCTGTCTTACTCTGTCTCACATACTCCACTCAGCCCAGTACCCTTCAGGTCCATCCTTGCAGATGGCAAGAACCCATTCCCATCCATGGCCAAGCAATATTCCATTGTATATATGTACCTCCTCCTTATCCATTCATCCATCGATGGACACCCAGGCTGCCTCCCTATCTTGGCCATTGTAAACAATGCTGCAATGAACATATGGATGCACATGTCCCCTTGCAGTAGCCTTTTGGGTTTCTTCAGATAAATACCCACAAGTGGGATTACAAGGACCTTCTTTGTCTCTTGTTATAACCTTTGTTTTAAAGTCTATTTTGTCTGGTATAACTATTCCTACCCCAGCTTTTGTGTGTGTGTGTGTGTTTTTCATTTCCATTTTCATGAAATATCTTTTTCCATCCCTTTACTTTCCATCTGTGTGTGTCTTTCAATCTGAGGTGAGTATCTTGTAGGCAGCGTATGTAAGAGTTTTGTTTTCTTACACATTCAGCCCTCCTGTGTCTTTTGATTGGAGCATTTAATCCATTTACATTGAAAGTAATTGTAGATATGTAGCTATTGCCATTTTTTCATAACTTTGATTTATTTTAGAATCTTAAAGAAGTCCTTCTAACATTCCTTGTAATACTAGTATGGTGGTGATGTACTCTAGCTTTTTCTTGTCTGTGAAGCTCTTTGTCCTTCAATTTTAAATGATAGCTTTGCTGGACAGAATAATCTTGGTTGTAGGTCCTTGCTTTTCATCCTGTTGAATATTTCGTGTGCATCCCTTCTGGCCTGCAAAGCTTCTGTTGAGAAATCAGCTGACAATCTTATGGGAGCTCCCCTATAAGTTATTAATTACCTTTCTCTTGCTGCTTTTAGGATTCTCTCTCTTTAACCTTTGCCATTTTAATTATAACATGTCTTGCTGTGGGCCTGTTTGGGTTCATCTTCTTTGGGACTCTGTACTTCCTGAGCTTGTATGTATATTTCCTTCTCCAGGTTAGGGAAGTTTTCAGTCATTATTTCTTCAAATAGGTTCTCAATCCCTTGCTTTCTCTCTTCTTCTGGTACCCTGATGTTGTCACAGAGGTCTCTTAAACTATCCTCATTTTTTTGGATTCATTTTTCTTTTTGCTGTTCCAATTGGGTGTGTTCTGCTACCTTTCTTTCCAAATCACTGATTCAATCCTCTGCTTCATCTAGGCTGCTGGCTATTTCTTCTAGTGCATTCTTCATTTCAGTTATTGGATTATTCACTTCTGACTGGATGTTTTTGTTTTTGTTTGGTTTCTGTGTCCTTTTTTATGCTTGCTTTCTCTTTGTTGAAGTTTTCACTAAGTTCCTTATAACTTAGTGCATTCTTATAACCATTGTTTTGAACTCTGTCTCTGGTAGGTTGCTTGTCTCCATTTCATTTAGTTCTTTTCCTGCAGTTTTCTCCTGTTCTTCCTTTTGGAACATATTTCTTTGTTTCCTCAGTTTGGTTGCCTCTCTGTGTTTGTTTCTATGCATTAGTTAGATTTGCTATGTCTCCCAATCTTAGCCAGTGGCCTTATGTAATAGGTGCCCTGTGGGGCCCTGGCACAGTCTCCCTGGTCACCCTGCCTGGTGCTCCAGGAGTGTCCCTTTTGTGGGCTGTGTGCATCTTCCAGTTATAGTTGAGCCTTGATTGCTATGGGGACATCGGGGTGGGATTGACCCTTAGGCTGACTGACTGGGGTTTGGCCACATCCACAGTTTACCAGCTGCTGTGTGTGTGTGTGTGTGTGGGGGGGGTGCTTATCCCTCTGAATGGCATTTGCCCCAGTGATCTCTGGTGCCAGTTGAGACTACCCGCTTGTGTGTGTCACTTGTGGGGCTAATTGGGCAGTGCTCTGTTGTGGTCTGAAGCCAACCTCCAAGTATGTTGGTTCTGGGGCCTCTTGGGAGGGGCTTCAGTGCAGGCTAAGGTCACTCACTGCTTGTGACTGGTAGGGAACTATCCTGTAACAGCTACAAAATGATCCACAGTTGTTTGTTGCCTGTGCTAAACCTGGAGGTGCATGGGAGAGGCCATGCTGTAAACTGAGAACATCTGCCCTCAGTACCAGGCTTGGGGTAGCTCTGCAAAAAAACAGGATACACTGAACCCTGCTGCCACGTGATAAAACCCTGTTCGACATAAGTTGGCTGAGGCAGGGTCTCAGGAAGTCACTAGATTAGGACAAGTTGTGGTCACCAGGTTAATGTAAATTCTGGTTTGGGGCCTGTGCTGAGCCTGGAGCAAATAAGCAGAAGTCTCAGAGCACGATGAGGCCAGTCGCCGCCCACCTGGGGTCCAGGGACTCGAATAGTTTTCCAAGGACAAGTGCAATGCTGGCGGGGCTGGCTACTGGAGGAAAAGTGCCTTCAGCACTGAGGGAGTTGGGTGGGCGGGGTCTCAGTGAGTCAGCAGAGTGAAGCAGTTGAGCTCACTAGGCCAGTCAGATTAAAATTTGGCTTTTAGCATAAGGGGTGGGCTCAACATGGGAAAGATGGCTCCCTCCTGTTGGCTGCATCCCATACAGGGAAAATGGCGACTGTCTTCCAGTCCTTGCTCTGCAACCACACACCTCAGTCTGCCACCCGTATGCTTCCAGCACCCTCCTTTCCCTGGAGTCACTGTTCCTCCGCTGGAGCCCAAGGTGAGTGCCTGAGAGCGAATGAGTCTGTGTGCTGGCTGTTTAAGAGGATTCCTGAGTTTCCCGCAGCTTTCCGTCCCACCCAGAGTGTCGGAATTTCCACTGTTTTTCACAGCCAAATGTTGTGGGGGCTCCTATTCTCAGCACCAGTACTCCGGGCTGGGGAGGTTAGTACAGGGCTGGGGTTCCTAGCTCCTCCAGGGAGAACCTCCACAGCTGAAATATCCCTCCTGATTCTCATCCACCACATGAAATGCGGGCCAGGCTGGTTCCATGTTTCTGCCGCTCCTACCAGACTCAGCATGGCTTCTTCTTTGTACCCTTAGGTATAAAACTTCTGTTAAGCTAGACTTCAGATGGTTCTCCAGGTTTTGGTCTATAATTTAGTTGTAATTTTAAGGTGTTCATGGAAGGAAGCAGGCCCTGTGTCTACTTCGCCATCTTGGATTTCCTCCTCTTATTTTTACAGGGTGTTTGGAAGAGCAAATGTTTTGAATTTTGATCAAGTTCAATTTATCAATATTTTCTTTTATGGTGTGTGCTTTTGTGTCCTAAGAAATTTATGCCTATCCCCAAATTTCAAAGACTTTCTTCTTTGTGTTTTGCTAGGAGTTTTATGGTTTTAGCTTTTATTAGGTCTGTGGTCCATTTCATATTACCTCCTGTGTTGTTTTATTTTTACAACATTTTATCTTATTAAGAACCTATACTTTCCCTAGTTAGAAGTATGGCTATTTGATATGGAAAAATAAGATGTTAATGTTTCATATTTTGCATCATAAAAATAATACATGATTACAATATAATAGGGGAATGCAGAAAAACAGATTTTAAGAAATGAAAATAATGCAAGCTATTATAGATCCCGGTATTTTCTACTTTAGTTTATAACATGAGCATTGTACATGTTTTACAAACTTCAGAAACATTTTGAATATCAACATGTGAAATTTAGAGGTGATTTGCTTTATTTTAATCATTGCTTATTTCCTCAGTGACTATGGAGAATCCAAATAACTCACATTTTTTTCTTATTGTATCGAATTTTTATACTTACTTTAAATCAACTTCTTATTTAAAAAAATTACAGAAAAAAAATAATAGCATGAACACATATATAACCTTCACCTAGATTCACCTGTTAACACTTGTCACATTAACTTCATCTATTTATATGTAATTTTTTAACTGAATCATTTGTGGAGAATCATGGCACGTGGTCCCTAAATACTGAGGCATACATCTGCAAGAGTGTCATCTTCAATTAACTGCAAAACTTGGTAACACCGAGCAAAATTAACAATCCTGTAACATCTAATTTCCAATCCATATTCAAAATGTTCCAGTTATTTCAATAATGTCTTTTATAGCTATCCCATCCCCCATTCCAGGAGCCAATCAAAATTCACTCCTTGCATTTTGTTATATGTCTGACTGCTTTTAATTCAGAACAGTCCTCTTTTTTTCTTTATGACAGTTTGAAGAGTTTAGGCTAGAATATCCTACATTCTGAATTTGTCTGATTATTTCTTCATGTAAACCTAACTGGTTCCTCTCTGTATTCTGTAAAGTATCTCTCTATTCCTCTGTAGATTCTGCAAAATACAAGTTGGGTCTAATGATTTAATTAGTGTCAGTGTTTGTTCATTTGCAAGAATTACAGGAGTAGTTGTGTTCTTGTTCACATCAAGAGGCACATAATGTCAGGTTGTCCATTATCAGTGATGACAGTAGGATGTAATAAAGAGGTTACTAGCAAATCTCTCCATTTTCATCTGTGGGGTGGTACTGTGGCAGTGGCAGTAACATTTTATTCAGTGGCTTTAGCACCATTGATTATTGTCTGAATCAATTATTACATTGCGGGCTTCAAAATGGTGATTTTCTATTCTATCATTCTTTCTACATTTGTTACTTGACATCAGTCTTCTATAAGAAAGAGAGAGAGAGAGAGAGAGAGAGAGAGAGAGAGAGAGAGAGAGAAGCTTTCTGGCTTTCTCCCTGTGGTCATTTGAGTGTATTCTCTCTCTCTCTCTCTCTCTCTCTCTCTCTCTCTCTCTCTCTCTCTATTATGGATTCATAGATTTTGCTTAATTCAATAAGTTAAAATTATTAATTATCTTCACAACTCCTGAATCCTTTTGACACCACTACATTATTTTCTGAATGTTTCCTTGTTTTCTGGCCTAATAAGATGTCTTAGGTTCACCTTGTATTTTTCTTCTTTCGGATCTGGAATTGGCCATTTCTCCAAAGAGCCCAGGTTTCACAGAACCCAGTTTGAGTAATATTTATGTCCGACACAAAGGTAATTCCTTTCTCTTTTGTAGTGCTGTCCAATTAAGGTGTCGTGGGTGTTGCTGACCAAGATTAGTTACTACTCTGAGTTTAGCGTTACTCCCGTGTCCCCATTCATTTAAATTGATCCCTGACTCCTATTTTCTGCAGAGATGTCATTTGCCCAGCAACTACTGCCCACCTCCTTTAACCATCTTGTATCTATTACTGATCTTGACTCCCTCTTAGCCTTGCACACTGATTGCAGATGAACAAGGAGAAGGATGAGTGACTATTTTAAAGGTCATGCATGGAAGAAGAATTCATCTAATAATTGTGATGTTTACTGTTGTTTCCCCATTGTTTATAAAGCACTTGTGTCCAATGAATATTGAGTAAATGTGAACCCTAGGGTTTGAGGACATTATTTAGTAAATCTCAGAAATATTTGTATTATACTCACAATGATGACGTGAGAGCAGGACTGTGCTGCTGCATCACGAGTCCCCACATCCTTTCTTTTGTCACTTTTATCATATTTCTTGTACTTACCTGTGTGCTTTCCCGACACTAACTAAACTCTGAGTTCAAAGACCTTTTTTATCCTGTGTACTCCATATCTTTGGCACTTAACTATGTGCCTGGCTATAGTAAGTACTAAAACATTTGTTAAATGAATGAAATGAACAAAAATATGTTGAATGGTATTTAGGAGGCCCAACTTATTATCTGCTTTGCTCCTAATTAGGTGGTATAATTCTGAGCAAGTTCGTGCTTCAGTTTACTCCTTGGTAAATTAAGAGAGCTTGTGGTTTCAAACTCAAAAGCATCAAGGGCTGGGCAGACTATAAGTAAGTGAAGCAGTCTGAGTGGAGACTGTGTCAAAGTGAAGTGTCAAACCCTGTCCAAAGGAAGCAGGGGATGCATGTGGGATGGCAGACCCAATGTGTACCAACTGGTAGCTTTTTGAGAAAACAAAAATGGATGCCAGTGAAATACTGGCAACTAATGAAAAGTTTATATATTTTTTTTGGTTTTAAATACAGTGTAAGCCAACCACAAGTCATCTGCAGGCCAGAGTTACTTTGTTGGTAGCCAGTTTGTTGGAATAATTATTTCAGTTTTGACATTTGGTAATTCTTTTCATTACAGTATTGCTATATTGTGGTACGCCCAGCAGGGGGAGAAAGAGTTTTGTAATAATTTTCTTTCAAGTTTGGTCCCATTAAAAAAAAAATAGATATAGGGGCAGTGTAGGCCATGTCTCATGAACACTGATGATATAATGTGAGAAGTGTCTAACTAGATTTTGAAAAAGTGAGAAAGGATACTAAGCATCTGAATCCTTAAAATACTTGACTGGTTGGGTCCTCATGGAATCAAAGGAAGACATCCATTCACCCATCCATTCCTCCGCTGCCATGCAGTCCACAAGTGTGTGGATCATCTTATCATCAGCAAAGGAAACTTTGCTGACTGTGTGAACTGATGAACAGATCAATCACCAACAGTCTTTGAAAGAAGTGATGTGATGGGTCACTGCTCATGAAGCACATTTATTATTTATATAGTGATTTATGGATTGAAGAGCCAACAGCAACGCTTGTACTTCATGCAATCACTTATAGTAAATACTGTGGTAACCAAAATTTGAACCAAATTGTTGGTAGACGGGTGTTATTTAACTAACCTGGGGTAACTGAAACTTGTGCTTATCAGAACCATGTAAAGGGAGGGCTGTTTAAATGTATTACCTTTGTTTTTAATGCAACGTAATTGTAACTTCGTGTAATTCAATTTTTAATAATTAGTGTGTTTAACAGTGGGTTCACATTATTCCTGAAAAATTAATGATTGACTCTAATAAGCTGGTACAAGCCAGATGAGGCAAACGACTGCTAAGCCCCACAAAGCATTTAGTACTTCCACTGTCCTCATTTATGTGGAAAGCCGAGGGCTGTGTCTTGTTCAGGTTCACAGGAAGAATGGCGTAGCCACACCTGTCTTTCCAAGGCCGACACCCTTTTGATTCTCTTGATAACTTGTATTCAAATAATTTCAAGGTTTACTATAAGCCAACAACGTCATCTATATCTTTTTTGGCATCCATTAAGAGGAGGATATATTAGAAAATTTAGTAACTTTTGAAAATGCAACATTTATTTTATCTCTTCCATTTCTTTCCCAGCCTATTTCTTTCATTAAAAGCCACACGACTCTATACTGCAGTAACAAGTACCACCCCCCACCCCCAATCTCAGTGGCTAAAACATCACAGCCTCTCTTTTTGCTCTGGTTTATGTTGGTCCCAGGTTGGTGGCAGCTCTGCTTCTGGCTACAGGCCATGTATAGTCCATGGGTTCTCTTCATGTTTGTTTCTGGACTGAAGGAGTAATAAATATCAGACATGTTCTAACGGAAGCAGGAAAAGACGCAGAGTTGGACCTTATAATGGCTCCTAAAGCTTATGAATGGAACTGGCACACTGTCACTACTACCACATTCTATTAGCCAAAAAAACATCACATGGCCAAGCCTCAAATCAATGGGGAAGGAAAAATAATCAGGAGACGAAGACATTGCAAGTCAGACAGTGATGGGTGGGGAAGTATAACCTTACAGGGGAGTGAAGACTAGAAACAAAACTGTTGTGTTTTTCCTTGCGAGGAGACAGGAGTAGCTTCTCAAAAACTACTAAAGCTCAGGGATTTTATTCTTTAAAACTTCATTTATTGAGATAAGATAAGCCTTGTGTTCAATGACCTAAGGTCTTGTGACTCCAGCTGGGGTCTGTTGCTCACGGGTCATCATCACTGAGGCGTTTGTTAGAAATGCAAACTCTTGCGTGACCTCAGACCTACTTAATCAGACTGGGCATTTTAAAACGAACTGCAAATTCGTGTACACATTAAAATTTGTGACACTTGGCCTAGTGGACATCTCTACCTGGATGCTCTTTCTAGCTCATTTCTTTCCCCCGAAGCCTCCTTTTCCTATATTTCCAGGTCTTGCTTAAGGGCATGCTCATTCACCCCAATCCAAAAGCTGAATGTTGTCCTCAATTTCTCCTCCTCCTCCTCCCCCTCCTCCTGTTAGTTACCCCTGTCAGATCCACTTCAGTATTGTTCCTGTCTCTTCCTCCATCCCCAGGGGCTGCCTTGGTTCAGGGCTAGGAACTTGTCAAAACTGATGCTTTGATCTGGCTTTCTTGCTACTGGTCCCTCCCTCTCTCCCAACTCCAACCAACCTCCTTATTACTTGCCATATGGTATTATTAAAATTCCATTCTAATGAAGATAGCAGCCTGGAGGTGACAAGGAGGTGCCTGGGGCAAGGGAGACAGTGAAAGTAAAGATGCCAGTTTCAAGGCAAGTCTTTGACCAGCTTCCCCAAACCTCCTCATGGGAAATCAGTCCTGGAGTTACCATCGGATGCTAGCCGGCTTTAAAATCTTGACTACGTCCAAATCTTCAGGGTAATGTCCAAATCTCTTAGGAGAATGTTAAATTCTCTATGAAATGTCCTGTGTCTGTCTCACCAATAGAATCTCTCGTTGCTTTCCTCCTCATACTAAACAACCATATCAGCTATTTGGTCTTGTTTGAAGATACCTGTTGATTTATAATTCCATACCTTGGCATGGCTCAAATGCTCTCTCTCTCTTGCTCCCCTGTCCCAGCTTAAGTCAACTTTTCCTGACCCAGGAAGAGATTTAATATCTCTTCCCTTATGTCATTTTAACCTGTGGCATAGATAATTGTTTTACAATTTTATTTTTCCATTGCCGTTTATGGAGACCCTTGATGGCAATGGATTTTGTCTTACTCATCTTCATAACTCCAGTAAGCCCAGTGTTGGGCACATAATATATGCTCAGTGAAGTTTTATTTATGAATGTAGGAGTAAAGATTAAAATGATGGCTTAAATCAGACACTGTAAAGAAATGAGAGAGAGGATTGGGTTAATATACGAAAATGTCTACTGACAGGCACAAAACAGGTACTTAAGAATGGAAGATGCTACTATTATTGTGCTTGTTTGCCTCTAAAGGGGTGATGGTTTCATCTAGTCTAAAGATGTATTTGATTGGACTTCCTACTAAAACATAAGTGTTTTGGCAAATGAAAAGGGGCATTGGTTGGTTGGGAGAATTGGCATTTATTGCTAGTGGGCTAATATCCTTGATAGAATATGTACTGTTTATATTACATTTATAGATCTTTCAAAAATGATAGAACTCTATAATGAAATTTTAAATAGGAATATCCTTTCCTGTATGTGCTTAAGAAGACGACTACATAACGTCAAAGACTTATTGAGCACTTTGTGCCAGGTTGTTGTTTTTTAACAGTTTTATTGAGATAAGATTTACATAACATAAAATTCACTAGTTTTAAGTATACAATTCAACGAATTTTAGTATACTTACAGAGTTGTATATCTATCACCACAGTCTAATTTTGGAAGATTTCTATCATCCTAAAAAGAAACCTTGTGTCCACTTAGAGTCAGTCACTCCTTATTTTTCCTCCCCCAGCCATGGGTAACCACTAATGCTATTAGGTTGGTGCAAAAGTAATTGCAGTTTAAAAGATTAAAAATAATTACAAAAACCACATTTACTTTTGCACTAACCTTTCTGCCTCTTTGAGTTAGTCTTTTCTGGACATTTCATAGAAATGGAATCATATATAAGTTCTGACAATTAAGTTCATGAACTTGTTGCAATGATGTTGCTAACCTTTTTTGATATCAGAGGGATTGCTCATTATGAATTTGTACCAACTGGACAGTTAACCAGGTTTACTACTTGGAAGTGCTGAAAAGGCTGTGTGAAAAAGTTAGAGGACCAGAACTTTTGCCAACAATTCATGGCTCTTGCATCACGAGAAAGTACCAGCTCACGCAGCACTGTCTGTGAGGGAGTTTTTAGCCAGTAAACAAATAACTGTATTGGAACACCCTTCCTACTCACCTGATCTGCTCCCCAATGACTTCTTTCTTTACCTGAAGATAAAGGAAATATTGAAAAGAAAACATTTTGATGACATTCAGGACATCAAGGGTAATACAATGACAGCTCTGATGGCCATTCCAGAAAAAGTTCCAAAACTGCTAGGTGGACTAGGTGCTGGCGTCAGTGCATAGCTTCCCAAGGGGACTACTTCGAAGGTGACTCTAGTGATATTCAGAAATGAGGTATGCAGCACTTTTTCTAGGATGAGTTCGTGAACTTAATTGTCTGACCTCGTATGTGGCCTTTTGTTTCTGCTTCTGGCTTCTTTCATTTAGCATAATATCTTCAAGGTTCATCCATGTTGTAGCATGTTTCAGAACTTTGTTCCTTTTTATTGATAAACTTTAGTTTATCCATTTACCAGCTGATGGACATTCGGGTTTCTACTTTTTGGCTATTGTGAATAATGCTGCTACAAATATTTATATGTAAATATTTGGACATAAGTTTTTATTTATCTTGGATAAACATCTTGGTTTCTGAAAGAGGGGTACTGAGGTACTGAGTTTTAAATTTTTCCCAAGGTCACTAGGTGATAGTTAGGACTGAAACCCAGGCTGTAAATCATTGACATTTTCAAAGGCCAATTACAGCTCCCACCCTATGGGGCCTGAGAAAAAAAGCTTAACACAGTTAAGCTGGAACTTGAAGGCAAAGATATACAGTAAAAATGAGCAAGTACCAGAGTGCCAAAGTCTGGACCACATCCCTGCTCTGAGATTAGATGAGCCCCAGAAGCAATAGAAATATTAACAAGACAAATTAGCCCTTAATGGTTAAAAAAATTTGCCTGAAAGCAAAGAAAATCATGTTTGTAGTTTTCATTTAAAATTTTTGCCTTTTTCTTTTTTCTTTCTTTTGAAATCTACGATGTCTGAAATATATATATACCATGGCACTTTAGAAGCCACCATGGTTTATAAAGATAAGTTTTAATTCCTCCACGTGGCATATGTCCCTTGCTTGCCTCTCCAGCTCCTCTCTCAGCTGCGTGTGCCCGCAGCACCCTCCACCATAGCACTTGCCAGAAGTGGCATAATTGTTTGTTTACTAGTCTCCCTTGCATGACTCTAAGTACTGAGCTCAGTGAGGGTAGGGGTACGGCCTGGTGCGTTGTAGGAACCCCAGGATCTAGCACAGTCCCATGCACATGAAAGGACTTCAGTGTAGACTTGGGCTTTATACCAGCAAGGAGTATTAGTAATAGAGATTAGGACTCTTGTAATTGTTGCAAAATGAATGAAAGGCCCAGGTATTTCCCCACTATGGTAATGTCAGAAATGTCAGTTCAGGGCCTGAAACTCTTATTGCCCCAAGACTGACCTTTCCCCCTGCCTAACAAAATGCTTTGCACAAAAGACACTGAATTTTAAAGCTATGTACCAATAAATTCACACATAGGGAAAGTCTCAAAGCTCTATTTTTAGTAGACTAATATTAACAAAAGGGTTTATGATTTAAGAGGGTTGCAATTGTCATATAATATATAAGATTGATTGCTTACTGTGTGTCAAGTATACTTCTAAAGGTTTGACATGTATCAACTCAGTCCTTAAAACAACCCAGTGGGTTAGGTACTCATCATTTCATGTTATAGACGAGAGAGAGAATCTATGATTTGCTCAAAGTTACACAGCATATAGCAAAGTGACACAGGTAGAGCCTGAGGTTAAATCTAAATAGTCAAGTTTCAGAGTCTGCACATGGACTCGTCAATCAAAGACTGGGATCTCATCAAGCTTCCTGCTCCAACAGAACACCTTTCGGGAGTTGCTCCTACTGGATGAGGGTAAAGCACACATTCAGTCTCTCCACATCTGCCTCCAACTTGGGTCTCCTGCCTTGAAGCAGAATCTCCCCAAATCCCGTCTGTGCCACTTTCATCAGATACCTTAGCCTTCCTTGCAAAATGCTGCAAGCTTCCATGCCTTTCTACCTTGCCATTTGCTGTGCCTAGCAAACCAACTTTAAATGTTACCTTCTTTCACTTCTCCTCCTCCTCCAGGCCAAAATAGCCACCCCTCACCTACATTTCCACACGCCTCCACTGAATAATCACCATGCTCTCACTCTCAGTTGCTGCTGTGTGCGTCTGCCTGCCTCACTAGCCTGTGGGCTTCCTGAGGAAAGGGCTAGTGTCTGGCCTTGAGGACAGTCTCATCGGGGAGAAAAATTAAATGAAACACAGTTTAATGACCAAAATCACTGAGAACTAATTTGTATCTTGTCTAAGTCTGGCAAATAATGTTGAAGGGAAGACCCCATTTACAACACAAAAGAAACCTTTTAAATATAGTTATTTGCTATGTCTCAATTCCACGGTAGTTGCCCTGAAAATCTCGGTCCACTCTCTCTAAATGCTCATGGAGAACCCAGCCATGGTGAAATCTCGCCTCTCTTACTGCACAGCCCTTTCCCCTTCTGGATCTTTCTATCTCTTAGGCCAGCAGTGTTCTGTCCTTGCCATATGAATCCAGCCAGCCCCTCCAGCTTCCTGTTTTGGACTTGCCTCTCTATCCTATCAACACATGGTCTAAGTACAGCAAGACTGGGTGCGGGGTGGCGTTGGGGGAGGCTATGACTACTCAAGGTTTATATTTTCTCTGATCATACCCACCTTTGTGTCCTCAGCTATTAACTCAGGGCCTGGCACAAGATTGGTGCTCCTGAGTATCTTTCTTCTTCCTCTCCCTCCTCCTCTCTTTGAGGAAAAGCCCAAATATGTCCAAAGCCTTTCCCAAGTGGGTCCCAACCTTCCTTCTCCTCTCTACCTCCCACTTCTCCCTAATGGAGTCCTAGCCTTCAAACAAGCAGCCACAGGGCTCCAAGCATGCATTTCCCTCCCCGCCTTTGCTCAGCCCTCTCCTCTCTCAGTGCTCCTGGCTCCTCAATGCTCAAGCTGCTCCAAACCTTGCCCTTCTTTCAGTTCCACTTTGCCCAGACATCCTGCCACCATCATCCCTACCTCCCTGTCCCTAGCATCACCACTGGCTGTCAGGACCATTCCTCCTGTCTTGTGATGTTGCCTGAATCATGGCCTGGATTGGCTTTCTCCTTAGTGTCTCAAACTGACTCCTTGAGTCATTTTATTACCTAGTCTAGACTGCAAGTTTCTCAAAAACGGCCAACTAGCTTAAATAATAATAACCCCACAAGGCATTACTATATTTGAACAAATCTTAGACACATGTGAGTTCCGAAAAGCTATGTGAAAAATGTGTGTCTTAGGTGAAATATGGTTTTAGCCTACATTGCTAAGCCTTGAGCACACCAGGCACGCTCTGCCTTGGGTTTTGCCCTGGCTGTCTTTGCTCAGATGTCATCTTCTCAGCGAGGCCTTCCTTCACCCTATTTACCATTGCAACACCCCATCCCTGATTTTCATTCTTTTGCACGGATTTTTCTCCATAGTATTTATTTATCAGCAGCTGACATATGCATAGCTAATATTTGTTTATTGCCAGAATTACTTCCATTAGAATGTCAGCTCTAGGTCGGCAGGGGTTTTGTCTATGTCTGTTGTCCTCAGTGCCTAAAACAGCGGCTACACATAATAGGCAATCAGAAATATTGTTGAATGAACAGAGTTGTAGCTTCATCAGGTCAGGGATGTGTGTTTTTGCTTATCTCTTATATCACCGGTGCCTAGAATAGTAGCTGGCAAGCAGTGGGCCCTCAATAGTTATTGACTGAGAGATGTATGAAGAAGCTCCAATGAACTAGGTGACGTGCTTAAGGCCCTTTAGCCTGGCAAGGGAAGAGTAAGGAGGCCATTTGACTGACTCAGGGGCCTTTTGTCCCCCTGGGTAGTGACTGCTTAATTCTATTTGAGGAAAGGGACTTTTGTGAAACGACTTTCTCCTGCTCTCCCAATGAGTAGTGTACTGCTTCGCGCGTAGTATGGCTGCAATAAATATTAATATTTATATAATGTGGTTTAACTCAGCATGTTATTGCAATTAGGCCACAGCTGCTTCAGTTCCGCCGGGGATGACGGGCGTGCAAGTGTCCGCTGGCCCCTCAGAGAAGTAGGGAACAAATTTGAAGCACAAAGTGCGTTTTGACCATCTGCAAAGGGCTTTCCAAAATCCAGGCTGAGGAGCTTTCTGGTCTCTTCAGCCCGTTGACCAGGACCATTTACACCTGCCTCCCCTCTTTTTCGGGCCGGACAACCTCCCTGAAGATCTCCCATCCTCTAGACGGGGTACTGGCAGGGAAATGGGGGGGAGGGAAGCTCACAGCCCCACTCCCCATCCCGACCTCCGCCGCGCGCGGCCGCGAGGGGTCCCACTCCCTGGCCCGCGGTCGCAGGGGCGCGCGGGAGAGGGGGGCGCGTGGTGGCTCCGCGCGGGGATGCGCGCGCGCACTCCTGCCTCACCTCCCTCTCCTGCTCCCGTGGCTACGTGCTTTCTTTGTCAATGAGGCGCCGCTCTGAGCTGCAGTAACACTCTCGGCCCGGGAGCCGGACCCGGACCCGGATCCCGAGCGGGCACGAGCCAGCGAACGAGGAGAGCTGGGCGGAGAGGCCGGAGCTGGTGGTGGGAGGGAGGGACCCAAGTGCCCCCAGCGGTCGCCATCCCCCGCTCCATGCAGCCTCGCCCCCTCAGTCTGCAGTAGCAGCCCGGGGGAGGGGGCCTCGGGCGGCGCCCATCCCACCGTCGCTTCCCAAGGGCGGGCTGGCGTGCAGTGACAGCACCGTGGGAACCCCGACCAGCTCCCGCCGCGGCTCCATGCGACCCGGGCCGCTGAGCGGGTGAAGCCGCGGCTCCCGGAGCCCGCCCCGGCGCGGCAGGACGAGCGAGCAAGTCGCGCCGCCCGGCGCCCCGGCCTCTGGCGCCCGGACCATGGCCGGAGATGCCCGGTGAGGACCGGGGCACCGAAGGCTGGGCTCCCCGGCGCTGTGCGGAGCGAGGCATCGGCCTGGATGTGTGAAGCGTCCCCATGGCTCAGCAGGAGGCGAAGCCCCAGGGCCGGAGGGAAGCTGGGCTGGCAGCGCGGGGGCTCAGGGGCCGGCCTGGGGCACGCTGGCTCGGCGGGGTCGGTGGGGGAGCCGCGTGCTGTCCGGGCGTGAAGGGCTCCGGGCCACCGCGGGACCCCGGGGCCGCCGCGTCCCAGGAAGCGCCGCCGCCCCTGCTGCTGCCGCTGCTACTGGGACTCCTGCTGCTGGCGGCCCTGCCTGGGCACTGCCTGGCCAACCCGGGTAAGCACTTGGCGGCTGCTTTGCGCTCGCGGAGGTTTCTGGAGGAGCGGGGCCGCCCATCGGAGCAGGCACCTGGCGGGGTGGCGGTGGAGGGAGAGGTCTTTGCAGCACCCGTGTTGCTAGGATTTCCTCCGCCTTTGGCTGCTGCAACAGCAGGCGAACTGTTGGAAATCTGTCCCCCGGGAAGGCACCGCTGGGCGGCGAAGTAAAAAGGGGCTTTTGCATCTTCTTTCTGGACAAGTTGCGGATCTTTCCTAGTGGTCCCGCAGGCACGCTTCATTTAGATAAAGACATGGTGTGTTTAGGGCACCATATAAGGGATGTGTTTTAGTAGGACACATTTCAGGGTGGGGACGTTCACTGTATTTTCGGCTCCCTGTTGGGTGTCCACAAGGGGTTTTAACTGCATGAAATGGCCAGAGTTTTAGGCAGTTCCCATGTGGGCTTCCCAAATAGGGTTTTCCCCTCTGTGTTGACAGGAGACCCCTTTTCTTTTGGGATAGAGGTACCTAAAATCTTTGCGTGCATCTTGCAAAGGGATCCAAGCACTGATCAAGTATATAATCTACTGTTTGCAGGTTAGTTAAAAATAATCACGCTTGGCTTTTCGACTCTCAAGAATCCTCAGGAAATGTATTTCGGTAATTCTTGGACGGTTTTGAGACATCTGTGTAACTATGTGGGGAGAATTATTCTACTAATGCGCTGCAAAACTTACACTGTGCAGTCAGCAATTGTCTTTGAAATAAGAATGATTATTATGGCACTTGTAAAGGGCAGGGTTTTGTTTGTGATGAAATTCTGGGCTCTTGGTATATTTCGTTTATCAAGGAATATACCTCTTACTTCAGCTAATAAGATCCTGTAGTTTGGTGGTTTTTAGCAAGGACTATTGAGGGAAGCTTTTTTCCCCCCAGTGTACCCCTTTCCCCAAATTAAATTCCCTCATTATGAGGGAACTCACACTGTTTTAAATAAGAGGGTGTCAGGTTAAAAACATTTCCTATCTTCAACAGCTTAATTCAAAGCCCATTTTCCTTTAGTTCACTGAAAGAGTCACTGACATGAGGTGTCTTTGTGTGCAAGTGACTGACTGTCCAGGAATTTTCTATTGTAATTGTAGTGGTTACAAAGTTTGGTCATCTTTGGCTGTGTGCCTGAGACCTGAGAAAAGCCTCCGAAGGATTTTAACCCTCAATTTTTATGCGTCTAGCCGTTTTCAGTGATGTTTATTTGGTATCATGGTTAAAAGTAAGTCCTGAGTCAGACACATGTGAATACCTTAGTATTCATTGGCTCAGAAACACACTTTGAGTGTTTATTTAAAATGAATCAGATCCTTGGTAGTTTTGTAAACTGTTCATGAGATATTAGCTTTTGGATGTTGTTCATTTGAGTGCAGATACCAAACACTGTCCAGCCATTCGTAATACATGAAATTTGGATGTATGTCCTGTTCCTATTCAGCTGATGTCAGATGATTTCCTCTGATCGGCTTTGAACTTCTGATCTCCTTTCCTGCCTCTGTGCATTGACCTTCTGAACCTCGGTGACTTTCCTTGGGTCTTCTTTCAGACTGCCAGAGCCTGACTTAGGGGACTTCCAATCGATACCTTTCGGATTTTGCCCAGGTGTCCTTTTTCTTTTTTCTCTGAGTATGACGACCATGGGGATCACTAAGAAAAATGCTTTGATTAAAATGATGACAAAAATCATTAAAGTTGATGTTGTTCCCCAAAGTCCTGTCTTTTCCCATCTCCTGGGAGTGGCTTGCTGCTTCCTCTGTGCTTTTTGGGTGCTATTCGTGCTGTCACTCTTGATGACTAATTCCCGGTGGTCCAGCTCACCTGTGGATCCAGAGTCTATCGCTGAGCTCCATGGTTTCCTGTGTGTTTGCTGCTGATTCAATTTCATGACTTGTTTCTCTCTCAGTGGAAGAGTTAAACATTGGGCTCCCTTTTTTTGCCTCCTACCCTCTTGCATGTATTCTCTGATTTCCACTGGCGGCAGCTTCACTGCAGAGTCATCTAGTCCCAGACCCATTGCAGGGCATCCCAAGGGGTTTTGTGAGGAAGCAGTGTCAGGAGGGAGGCAGGAGAATGGATCCACTTTTCTGGGGCCTTTAGCTTTCAGCAAACAACCTTGTTTTGAACTTTTCCTGAGGGCTACGTGCAGTTTGGTGCTGCCACTCACTGCAGAGTTGTGTCTGATGCTGAGTAGCATGAGCAGACAAATCCATGAGGTTGAGCTCCTGCTACAAGTGCTAGTTTGCTATCGCCTTTCCATGTGCATGGTTGCTATTCCTTGCTTTCTAAGCAAGGCTAAGCTGGATATTGGCCTCTGTGGAAAGATGGGTAAAAATGTATTTGTTTCTGGTAAATGCTGTAGCATTTGTTTAGGACCTTCATGTTCTGGAGCCCCTACAGTATGTTCCCAGCCCACCTCCATCCACTCCACCCCAAGTTCTTTTGCTTTAATATTCCTGAGGAATTGGGGTTTCTTCTCTTTCTCATATTAAGGAAAAGCTTCTGCCTTGAGTGTCTTCTCCCAGACTTCCTCTCCTAACTTCCATCTCTACAGAACCCTTGCTTCCAGGCAGTAACTTCTGTTTTGGATGTGGGAGATTGGTGTGGGCAAGAAGGTTCTTTACAGCAGCGAACTCTGACACCCTCTATTCTCCTCCGCCCTCTGGGGCTCCAGGCAGAATGGTAAAATTCGAATTTGACTTCCTGATCTTTTTAACTACAGGTCATCTATTCAGTTCACGTCAGTAAACATTTACTGTCTGCGCATAGGTGCAGGTACAATGCTCGTTCCTTTATGTGACCTTGTCTTTTGGGCCTCAGTTCTCTGATCTGTAAAATGGGGATAATAATAGCTCCAGTCTAATTGGGTTGTTGTGCGAATTAAATGAGTTAATGCATCGAAAGTGTTTAAAATAGTGCTTGGTAAATAGTAGTAAATGCTCACTGAATTCTAGCTGTTTGTATAAAACAGCAGAAATTGACAGAACATTTACTGTGTTCATGTGCTGTGCTGGGACAGGGGATACAGAGGTGAATAAGGATAAGGTAGTCTGTAGAAGCCCCTCATGAAGAGGGTGGTATGTGCCCTTAAACACTGATATGTATGATCAGAGTTAATAAAATGAGGGAACAGTTAATTCTGGAAGAAAAGGGAGCTTTGAAGGATGAGTAGGTGTTGGCAGGGTTGATGGTAGCATTTCAGGCAGAAAGAAAGTAAAGGGTTCTTTGTGTGCAGAGCACAGCCTGCTAAAGGGAGGAGTACCCTGGACTCTATCGCTGTCCTGGGGCTTCCCCAACTCCTCCTTACAGGATGCTCCACCCTCCAGGCCCTCCCCTGAAGGGTTCTCTGCTTCTACCCACTTGTAAGTTGCTTGTTATCTTTGTTTCCCTCTTGCCTGTTACAATGCTCAGCACAGAAGAAGCACTTATTAAAATTGCAGCCTTCTTTCACTCCTATTCCCTTAGTTTGGCTGACTCTGTTAGACGTTAGAATAATTGTTTCATTTAAGTAATACGTAGTAAATAAAGAATGACTGCTTTATATGGGAGAATATATTTGCATTTTGAAAGAAGGATTTGCTAATAACAGGAAATCTCTAACTTAGCACAATCTATGGGGGAGATAATTTTGACCTAAGATGTCTTTCTCGCCCCTTTCCAACCTTGTACACACCATCAACTTGGAGTCCCATTTGAAATAGGTGCACTGTACCTTCGTTTGCTCATGCATGCATTCATTCATTCAATATATCTCGAGTGCCTCAGCTTTCTGAGGTTACAATAATGAATGAAAAGAAGTTCCCATTACCATGGGACTTAGGAACTAGCCCCAGTGTGTTCCAAGCTTTACACTGCATGTAAATCGCTTGAAGATCCTGTTCGCACGCACGCAGGTAGATCTCAGCTCAGCAGGTGTGGGAAAAGGCCTGTGGTCCTGCATTTCTAACAAGCCTGGTGATGCTGATGCCAATGTTTCATTGCCCCCAGTTTGAGTAGCCGATGACAATAAACAAGTCAAGGTAGGTTGACTTGGGAAGAAAAAGGTCTTACTGTGATGGGTTCAAGAGAGGACGGAAGAGAGAAATCGGAGACAGTAAAAAACAAAACAAAACAAAAAACAACAACACCCAACTCTTTTAAAGTCTTTTCTATAAAGGAAAGCAGAGTAATAGGGCAGGTGGGTCAAGAGAGGTTTAAGATAGGATATAATTACATTATGTTTGTACTTTCTCATTTTTTTAACATGGAAGGTTCACATCAAGAGTGTTTGATTTGGTGGGTTCTTCCCCCCAGATATAGAAATCCAAAAAAATACCTTTGGACTTTTTACTCTCAATATTATTTATTAATGTTTCAAAAGATATTTGCGCGATGTCCCAAACCTTGCCCCCCCTTGCTTTCCCCAACCCACACACAAAGTAAAGAAGAAGATTTTGGGAACAGAAACAGAAGTCAGATACTTCCTCCCTGCCCCTCATCTTCCTTAAAACTGAACGTCACTGTGGAAACTTGGAGATGCTCACATTGTGATGACAACCACAGAATCTCGCAGAAGCTTACATATCTCAGGTCTTAAGTTACTAGAATATGATCTGGGAATATTCAAAATGAACGTGCATGCTTCCCTTTTCATTTTCATTAACCTTCAAACCCATATTGTGGTTTTCTTTCTTCTTCTTCTTTTTTTTTTAACTAAACAACAACTCTACTCTTCTCTAGACAAAAATGAATAGTTGGAATGACCTTAAAACATTTTCGTTGCTTGACAACATATTACAGGGGATTTCTAAAAACACAGAGGGACACATTATTCTAGGTCATGGAATGGCTGCCTTGGGTGGGACTCTTTGGGGACTTAACAGCAAAGGAGCAATTTAGCAATCTGGGTATTGTAAATGTCAGTTACTCTAGCAGGAGGGAAGGTAGCAAAGGAGTCGTATTTGTTTGGCAATATTTATTAAGCACCTGGCATATGCCAGGCCAAACTCTTCACTAAATACTGGATAGAGGTTTAATGGAGAACAAATCAGGCCTTTCCCTGCCTTGAAGCAGTCTGTAGCCCAGGACAAGAAACCCGTACTCAGTGCGCAGAGCAGCAGGTCGGTCAAGTAGCTCCGTGAATTCGGTCAGGTGGGGGATGTGGCAAGATAGAAAGTACCTGCCTTGTCCAAAGAGGCAGTCACCGCTCAGCTGCAGCCTCTGTGTGTGTGTGTGTGTGTGTGTGTATGTGTGTGTGTGTGTGTGTGTGTATGTGTGGTGGTGCTCAGGGTGCGAATAATATTTAATAACTATGCATGGTGCCAGGTGCGTATTAGACTTATTGGGGGGGATCACTTTTAAATTGTATAACTGTCTAACCACTATGCTGTACACGTGAAACTAATGTAAAATAATACTGAATGTCAACTGTAATTGAAAACAAAACAAAGCAAAAAATAAAAAGAAAGAAAAGCGGGATCTTTATTTAAAATCTTGTTTTCAAATGTCACCAACTAATTCATATTTTTGAAATGTCATCTCTATAAATAGAGCACACCCCTGAGCCACAAGTTTTTTCTTTCTTTTTTAAAGTCAAGTTTATTAAGGTATAACTTATATAGAGTAAAAGTCTCCCTTTTTAGGTGTGCTGAGTGATGAGTTTTGACAGAAGTGTGCAGTCATGGATCCAGCACCACAATCCAGGCATAGAGCGCTTCTGCCATCTGCTGCCCCTGTGTAGTCAGTCTGCTCCGCCCACATGTCCAGTCCCTGATAAGTACCGATCTAGTCTCTGTCCCTATAATTTTGCCTTTCCCTGAGGGTCATATGAATGGAATCATGCAGTGTGTAACAGTTTGTGTCTGGCGCCTTTCATTTAGCATAATGCTCTGAGAATCATACACGTCATTGCACGTATTTATCTCCAGTTCTCTCCTTTTTCTTGCAATGTAGTATTCCATTGCAGCACAGTTTGCTTAGCCATTCCCCAGCTGATAGACATTTGGGTTGTTTTCAGTTATTGGCATAAAAGTCTTTGCATGGGCAGTTTTTATTCTCTTGGGTAAATACTGAGGAGTGGGACTGCTGGATCATATGTTACGTATGTGTTTCACCTTGAAAAACTACCAAATTCTTTTCCAAAGCAGCTGTTCAATTTTGTATTCCCATTAGCAATGTGTGAGAGTCCTGGTTGCTCCTCTTATCCCACTGGCACTTGGTTTTGTCATTTTTTTTTAAAATTTAAATTTCAGCTAGTCCAATAATTTTTTAGTAGTATCTTCGTGTAATTTTAGTTTGCATTTTTCTAATTACTAATGATGTTATTGTTACATCTTTTCATCTTCTTGTTTGCTATCTATAGTTCTACTTTGAAGTGTTTGTTAAAGTCTTTTGACCATTTAGGAAACTGGATTGTTTGTTTTCTTATTATTGAATTTTGAGCTTTAAAAAAATATGTATTCTGGATACAAGTCCTTCATCAGATAAGCTTTTTGCAGATATTTTCTCCTAGTCTTTAGTTTGTCTTTTCATTTTATTAACAGTGTTTTCCAAAGAACAGAAGTTTTACATTTTGATTAACTTCAGTTTATCAACTTTTATTTTTTATTTTTTTAAAGATTTTATTGGGGAAGAGGAATGGGGCTATATTGGGGAACAGTGTGTACTTCCAGCCCTTTTTGCAAGTCAAGTTGTTGTCCTTTCAGGCTTAGTTGTGGAGGGTGCCGTTCAGTTTCAAGTTGTTGTCCTTTCAGTCTTAGTTGTAGAGGGTGCAGCTCAGCTCCAGGTCCAGTTGCCGTTGTTAGTTGCACAGGGCGCTGCCCACCTTCCCTTGCGGGAGTCTAGGAATCAAACTGGCAACCTTGTGGTTGAGAGCCCACTGGCCCATGTGGGAATCGAGCTGGCAGTCTTCAGAGTTAGGAGCACGGAGCTCCACCTGAGCCATTGGGCCAGCCCCCAATTTATCAACTTTTAAATTTAAGGTTTGTGTTTTTTGCATCCTATGATAGAAATACTTGCCTATCCCAAGGCCACAAACATCTATGATTTCTTCTAGAAGTTTTATAGTTTTATTTTTACTTTTAGGTCTGTGGTCCTTTTAATGTTAATTTTTTTATATAGTGCAGGGTAAGAGTTGAGATAATGTTTTCATATAAATGATTAATTGTTCCAGCATCATTTACTGAAAAGACTATTCTTGCTCCATTGAATTGGTACCATAGGTGTGTGGGTTTATTTCTGGACTCTAGTCTGTTCCACTGATCTATACTTCTCTCCTTATGCCAATGCAACACTGCCTTGATATCACTAGTTCAGTTTCTTAACCTTGGCACTGTTGACATTTGGGGCTGGATAATTCTTTGTCGTTGGGGATTTTCCTGTGCATTGTAGGATGTTTAGCAGCATTCCTGGTCTCTGCTCACTCCATGCCTGTAGCTCCACCCCTCCCCACTTGTGACAACCAAAGTATCTCTAGGCTTTGCTAAATATTCCCTGGGGGGTAAAATTGCCCCTGTTGAGTTCCACTGCTCTAGCTTTATAGTGAGTCTTGAAATCAGTTAGTGTGAATCCTCTTTTTTATTCTTTCTTTTTTCAAAATCTTTTTGGATATTCTAGGTCTTACGCTTTTTCATATAGATCTTAATATCTTCTTGTCAATCTCTATAAAAAAGCTTGCTGGAATTTTGATTGGGATTTTACTGAATCTACATCAATTGGAGAACATTGATATTTTAACAATATTGGATTTTTTGAACCATGAACATATTTTTCTCCATTTATTTAGGTACTCTTTCTTTTCTTTCATCAATTTTATAGTTTTCAGCATGTGTGGATTTTGTACATATGTATTTCATGTTTTTCAATGCTTTGGTATAGTACTTTAAAATTTTCTTTGAGAGTATATAGAAATAGAAATATGATTGTTAGAATATTAATCTTTATCATGTGACCCTTCTAAACTCCCTTTAGTTCTTGTAGCTTTTTATAGAATCTTTGGGATTTTCTAAATAGAAAACCATGTTATCTACGAATAGACAGGTTTTTTTTTCAAATCTGTATGCCTTTCATTTCTTTTTCTTCCCTACTACACTGGCTAGAACCTCAAGTATGTTGGATAAGAATGGGGAGAGCAGACATCTTTGCCTTGATCTCACTCTTGGGGAAAAACATTGAGTCTTGGGGCCGGCCTGGTGGTTCAGGCGATTAGCGCTCCATGCTCCTAACTCCAAAGGCTGCCAGCTGGATTTCCACATGGGCCAGTGGGCTCTCAACCACAAGGCTGCCGGTTTGACTCCCGCAAGGGATGGTGGGCTGCGCCGCCTGCAACTAGCAATGGCAACTGGACCTGGAGCTGAGCTGCGTCCTCCACAACTAAGACTGAAAGGACAACAACTTGAAGCTGAACAGCACCCTCCACAACTAAGATTGAAAGGACAGCAACTTGACTTGGAAAAAAGTCCTGAAAGTACACACTGTTCCCCAATAAAGTCCTGTTCCCCTTCTCCAATAAAATCTTTAAAAAAAACCCAAAACATTCAGTCTTTCACTATTAAGTATAATGTTAGTTATAGTTTTGTTTTTGTTTTTCTTGTAGAGATTCTTTATTAGATTGAGGAAATTCTCTTCCACATCTAGTTTGCTGTGAATTTTTATAATGAATGGGTATTTTTAAGAAATAATATAACTTTCTTTTTTAAAAAAGATTTTTATTAAAAATATAGTTAACCTACAATATTATATTAGTTTCAGGAGTGCACAATAGTTATTCAACATTTATGTACCTAAAGAAGTGATCACCATGATAAGTCCAGCAACCATCTGACACCATACCATGCTATCACAATATTATTGACTGTATTCCCCATGCTGTCTATTACATCCCCATGACTTATTTGTTTTATGCCTGGAAATTTGGACCTCTTATGCCCCTTCAACTTTTCCACCCTTTTAAACATTTTCAATTACAGTTGACATTCAATATTATTTTATATTAATTTCAGGTGTACAACATAGTGGTTAGACATTTACGCACATATAATTTAAGAAGTGATCCCCCTGATTAGTCTAGTACACACCTGGCACTATACATAGTTATTACCATATTATTGACTATATTCCCTATGCTTTGCTTTACATCCCCATGATTACTTTGTAACAACCAATTTGTATTTCTTAATCCTTTCTCCTTTTTATACCCACACCCTCAAACCCCCTCCCATCTGGCAACTTTCAAAATGTTCTCTGTATCTATGAATTTATTTGTTTGTTTGTTAATTTTGTTCTTTAGATTTCACATATAAGTGAAATCATATTGCATCTGTCTTTCTCTGTCTGACACTCCACTCAGCACAATACCCTTTAGGTCCATCCATGCCACCACAGATGGTAAGAATCCATTCCCTTCCATGGCTGAGCAATATTCCATTGGGTATATGTAACACCTCCTCTTTATCCATTTTCCATCAACGGACACCCAGGCTGCCCTTCACATCTTGGCCATTGTAAACAATGCTGCAATGAACATATGGACGCACACTCGAAGTAGCACTTTGGGTTTCTTCAGATAAAAACCCTGAAGTGTGATTACTGGGTCCTTGATTGTCTCTTCTTATAGCCTTTGTTTTAAAGTCTATTTTGTCTGGTGTAAGTATTGCTACCCTAGCATTTTTTTGGTTTCCATTTTCATGATACATCTTTTTCTATCCCTTTACTTTCTGTCTATATGTGCCTTTCAGTCTGAAGTGAGTCTCTTGTAGGAAGGATATGTAAGGGTTTTGTTTCCTGAATGGATATTGAGCCCTTCTATGTCTTTTGATTGGAACATTTAATCCATTTACATTGAAAGTATTTGTTGATAGATATGTAGCTATTGCCATTTTATTATTCATATATTTTATTTATTTATTTTGTCTTAAAGAAGTCTCCAGATTCCTTGTAATACTGGTTTGGTGGTGATGAACTCCTTTAGTTTTTTCTTGTCTGGGAAGCTCTTTCTGTCCTTTGATTTTAAATGATAGGCTTGCTGGGTAGAGCAGTCATGGTTGTAGGTCCTTTCTTTTCATCACATTGAATATTTCCTGTCAATCCCTTCTGGCCTGCAAAATTTCTGTTGAGAAATCAGCTGACAATCTTATGGGAGCTCCCTTATAAGTTACTAGTTGCCTTTCTTTTGCTGCTTTTAGGATTCTCTCTTTGTCTTTAACCTTTGCCATTTTAATTACGATGTGTCTTGTGGGCCTGTTTGGGTTCATCCTATTTTGGCTCTCTGTACGCCCTGGACTTGTATGTCTATATCCTTCACCAGGTTGGGAAAGTTTTCAGTTATTGTTTTTTCAAATAGGTTCTCAATCCCTTGCTTTCTCTCTTCTCCTTCTGGTACCCCTATGACACAAATGTTACACTTGATGTTATCCCAGAGGTCCCTTAAACTATCCTCATCTTTTTTTTTTAAGATTTTATTGGGGGAGGGGAACAGGACTTTATTGGGGAACAGTGTGTACTTCCAGGACTTTTCCAAGTCAAGTTGTCCTTTCAATCTTAGTTGTGAAGGTTGCAGCCCAGATCCAGGTCCAGTCGCCGTTGTTAGTTGCAGGGAGCGCAGCCCACCATCCCTTGTGGGAGTCGAATTGGCAATCTTATGGTTGAGAGGACACACTCCAACCAACTGAGCCATCCGGGAGCTCAGCGGCAGCTCAGCTCAAGGTGCCGTGTTCAATCTTAGTTGCGGGGGGTGGGGGCAGCCCATCATCCCTTGCGGAAGTCAAGGAATCAAACCGGCAACCTTGTGGTTGAGAGCCCCTCTTGTGGTTGTGAGCCATCCGGCCACCTGGGAGCTGAGCAGCAGCTCATTGACCTCACTCCAGCTGCGGAGGGTGCAGCTTGCTGGCCCATGTGGGAATCGAACCAGCAGCCCTGTTGCCCAGAGCTCACACTTTAACCAACTGAGCCATCCGTCCGCCCCCTCATCTTTTTATATTCCTTTTTATTTCTTGCTGTTCCAATTGGGTGTTTTCTGCTACGTTGTTTTCCAAATCACTAATTTGGAAAATTAATCTGGTGTGCTGGTGATTCTTTATAGTGTATTCTTCATTTCGGTTATTGTGTTCTTCACTTCTGACTGTTTCTTTTTTTATGGCTTCTATATCCTTTTTTATGCTTGCTATCTCTTTGTTGAAGTTCTCACTAAGTTCCTTGAGCATCTTTATAGCCAGTGTTTTGAACTCTGTCTGGTAGGTTGCTTGTCTCCATTTCATTTAGTTCTTTTTCTGGAGTTTTCTTCTGTTCTTTCATTTAGGATGTATTTTTTTACTTGTTTGTTTTCTCATTTGGGCTGCCTCTCTGTGTTTGTTTCTATGTATTAGTTAGATCTGCTATGACTCCCAGTCTTGCTGGTGGTCTTATGTAGTAGGTGTCCTGTGGGGCCCAGGGGCACAGTCTTCATGGTCTCCTGTGTTGGGTGCTCCAGAAGTGTCCCTTGTGTGGGATGTGACTGTCCTCCTGTTACATATGAGCCTTGATTGCTATTGGCTCATCAGTGGGTGGGATTGACCCTCAGGCTGATTGGCTGTGGGGTTTGGCCATGTCCACAGCTTATGGGCTGCTGAGCATGAGGCTTAACCCATTGTTATTCGCCCCAGTGGGCTTTGGTGGCTGTTGAGACTGCCCTTTGTATATGCTGCTTGTGGGGCTAATTTGGTGGTGCTCTGCTGTGGTCTGAAACCAACCTCCAAGTATGTTGGTTCTGGGGTGTCTTGGGAGGGGCTCCAGTGCAGGCCAAGGTCCCCCACTGCCTGTGGCCAGCTGGGGCATACCTGGTAGGAGCTACAAAGTGATCTGCAGTTGTTTGCTGCCTGTGCTGAACCTGTAGGTGCGTGGAAGAGGCCATGCTGTGAACTGAGCACATCTGCCACTAGAATTGTCCTGGGGTAGCTCTGCAAAAAGCCAGGACACCCTGAGGCATACTGTCACCTGCCAGCTCCTTTAAGTTTCAGCCAACAATAGAGCCTTGTGCGGTATGCAAGTTGGATGAAGCAGGGTCCCAGGGAGTTTCACTAAATGGGAAGAGTTGTGGTCACCTGGTTAATGTAAATTCTGGTTTGGTGCCAGTGCTGATCCTAGAGTGACTAAGCAAAAGTCTTAGAACACACCGAGGCCAGTCGCTGCCTGTCTGGGGTCTGCTGGACTCTGATAGTTTTCCAAGAAAGAGTGCAACGTGGGTGGGCCTGGCTGCTCATGGAGAAAGTGCCTCAGGGGTTGGGGGAGTTTGGTGGGGTAGGGTCCCAGCAGAGCTCACCAGACCAATCAGATTCAGATTTGGCCCTGTGGGGGAGGGCTCAACATAGGAAAGATGGTGCCCACCTGTTGGCTACACGGGAGCAAGATGCCTCACAGGGAAAATGGCAACTGTCCTCCAGATCTTGCACCAAAGCCTCATCCTTCAGTCTGCCCCCCATAAGCTTACAACACCCTCAAGTCACTGTCCTTCCACCAGAGCCCAAGGTGAATGCCTGAGTGAGTGAGTCTGTGTGTGGACTGGTAAGAGGACGTCTGGGTTTTTCACAGCCTTCTATCTCACCCAGATGGGCTGAATACCCACTGTTTGTCACAGCTAGATGTTAGGGGGGCTTATTTCTCAGCACCAGTACTAGGACTGGGGAGCCTGGTGTGGGGATGGGGTTCCTTACTTCTCTGGGGGAACCTCTGTGGCTGAGATATCCCTCCTAATTCTCAACCATCACATGGAAGTTTGGGGTCCTTTCCACCCCTCCTACCAGTCTTGACGTGGCTTCTTCTTCATATTTTTAGTTATAGGACTTCTGTTCAACTAGACTTCAGATGGTTCTCCAGATTGATTGTTCTGTGATTTAGTTGTAATTTTAATGTGTTTACGGAAGGATGCAGGCACAGTGTTTTTCTACTCCGCCATCTTGGATCTCCACAACAGGTCTTATAGAATGAATGGGTATTGAATTTTGTCAAATGTTTTCTCTCTTGAAATCATCACAGGTTTTTCTTTTTCAGTCTGTGGAAAAACAAAAAAGATGAGTTGATTTTAGAATGTTGAACCAACCTTGTATTTCCTGGGATAAACTCCAGCTTAATCATGATATATGTTCCAGCTGGGTCTGAGCTTCTAATCTTTTTGTTAGGAATTTTTAAGGTCTTATGTTCATGAAAGATCTTTGGCTATAGCTTTGTTTTTCTGAAATGCTTTGTCTGGTTTTGGAATAATAGTAATACTAGTATAAAAAATTGTAGGGAAGTGTTCGCTCTTCTGTTTCATGGAAATGTTTGTGTAGAATTAGTATTATTTCCCCCTTTAGGCTTATAATCTTATAGATGAGATTGAAGATTGCACAAAGGTTTCTGTAGTAAAATAAAAGGTATCAGGTACCTCTAGTACATTTCCTCATTCTCTGGACTGCCAGTGGATACTTCCTAGACGTTAGGACAGAGGTTTTGTTCAGGTCTAAAAGAACGGCCTGGGTGAGGGGAAATCAAGTTGGATGCATTCAGGAAACAGGTCACCGCTGGCTGTTTGCTATTTATCAAGTTCAGGGCCTTAGTTTTTTCATTTGTGAATAAAATCCTCAAGATACTCCCTTCTTCCCCCATTCTCCAGGCTGTGTGGTTATGGCCTCTAAGCTGATGTTTTGGTGGGTTAGAATAACTACGTTTCTTACCTCTTCCTGTATTAATGGTAAGGGCACTCACGGACTCTCATTCTGAATAGGGAACAGTTTCCCCATATTTTGCTGTCACGGTTCCAACTTGAAGCCCAGATAAATATTGGTTTATCTTTAATCTTCATTGGCTTTTAAGAAATTGTAAAAGTAACATATACTTTATTAAAATCAAATAATACATAATACATGCAGTAAAATGCAAAAGGCCCTGTTGGCTCTATTGCTGTTTCCTAGAGTTGTGCTGTCAAGCAAGTATGATGGGTCCTTTCAGACTTTTTTTCCTATAAATATTTATGTACATATCTTCACTGAGGTTTTTTTTTTTTTTTAAGAGATAAAGGGTATAATGTTTAGTACCTTGCTTTTTTCACTTAGCACTGTATGGTGGCTAAATAAATAAATTCTGCCAAATAAATTCTGTCATAAGAGAATCTGAACTTCTCCCTGAAACATAGAAAAACCTTTACTATAAAATAAAACAGTTTTAACACACCACAGGTCGAATTCAAACCTACAGAGTTAAAATATCTCCTTAGAACATTCTTCCTTTTTCTCTAACCCTTGGCTTCCTTCTCTGGAATACTCCCACAGATGTTTAAGAAAAATCACGGACCCTTTAAAACACCAACTAGGGGTCAGCTCTGTATACAAACCAACTAATGTAGTTGTAAATAAGGCCAAGTAGATGCCTCAAGCATTTAGCCCAAGGTCATTGCTGCACCTGCCATCTGTCCACTCAGGCGAGACTTTGCCTAATGCATCCTAACCACAAGAGGAGTATTTGATTTATATATGTTAAATCTATTCTTAGCTTGAAATAGCCTGACATCAAAAACACAAAATGGCTTTGGTATCTATGCAGTACCAGTAAATAGGAAGGTCTTAAATATTTCTAACTTCACTCTGTGAAACATGGGATTAAGTGCCAGAAGGAAACCAGTACTCGGAGACCTACCTCTATCTCTATCCTTGCTAATGAATCCTGCTCCTCTGCCATGTGTCTTTCTATTTGCCAAACATTAAGAGTAAACCAAGGGAGCCTGAAAGCTATGAAGTCTGGGAAGAAAATGTGTTGAAATTAATAGTGCAGCTTATAAGGCTTTGTCAAAAAGAGCTGAGCAAAAATATCTCTAAACCTACAGATTTCATTATCAAATAATGAGTCTTTGTTTTGAAAAGAATAGGAGCATCTGGATTATGAGCATTATTCTGAATATAATTAAACTGGATGGAAGTGTATTAAAAATCATCACCACGGAGCTGTCTTTGGCAGTTTCCTGTTATATTAATACTGCAGGTGAACACACAAATCAACCCGGTGAACCCGACAGAAGTTAAACTTTTCTTTTGGTGGGATGGAGAATTTCTTCTCTCTAGTCCAGCAATAAAAATGACATTTTAAAGAAGTGTTTTTCCATTCTTATGGCTAATATATTTACTTTTCCCTACAAGGATACTAGTCCCTGGAGTTTGGTATAGCACCTCACAATTGTTTAAGTTTTCACTCTTTTTTATTTGAACCTCAATTCATTCCTAAGAGAGAGTTGAGGAAGTAATTTGCTAAAGGTCACACAATGATCCAGGGATTTTTACATTATTCTGTGATTCAGGGGACAGATTACCTACATACTCAACTAAAACTAGCTCAAGTACGGGGCCTCAGCCAAGGGTAATCTCATGTGACATATTCATTATAGGAATGAAAACTGGGCCATGTGGACACTATAATTAATTGATAGAAATCATAGCTAACATTTTTGAGCATTTACTACCTGTGTCAGCTCATTTGATTTTCACAACAATGCTATGAAGTAGGTTCTTTTTTGATCTTCATGTTTCAGATGGGGAAACTGAGGTACAGAGTAATTTAACAGTAATTCATCCAGTGTCACATAGGTAAGTGTCAGAGGTGGGATTTGAACCCAGGCAGTTTGATTCCATAGCCCTCAACCTGCTTTAATAGTAAGAGGCTGGGGTTGCTGGCTTTGTGTCTCATGGACCGACCTGGTGGCCTCTTGCCTCTCTCTCTTCCTGCAGGCTGGGTCCGTCCTTCCACTTTTTCCTGCAGACTGGCTTTCTCTGCTTACCTGTACTTTCTTGGTTCCCCCATAACTAAACTTTACATGGGCTGTTGCTTGCGGTGGTGTTCACTGCAGCTAGAGTTGGCAAGACTACTCAGTTTAAGTGCCCACCATCCAGTTCTCTCTCTGTTCCAGTTCTGCATTTCCCTGGAGGGAAGATCAGGCTGCCATAGTCTGGCCAATGGAATGAGGGTATCCCTCAGCTGATTAGCAGAAGCCAGAGGAGAAGGGGCACGTGGTATAAAAATGACTTCCTAGGTTGACCCTCCCTTCAGCCATGGCCTTTTGTAGAGGGCAGTTTTAAATGAGACGGTGTGGATAGAGCAAGCTCCCCCAAATTTGTGTCCTCCCTCCCATCGGTAACAAACAGGTTCATGGGCTGGTAAGCTGGCTCTGTGGACAACAGTGGTGACAAGAGGCCTGATTTATAGTGTTACATGGTAAGAACACTCCCACCATGGCTGATTTCAAGCTACCAGTGTGACAGCAGAGTTGGGAAGAGATGGGCACAGTTGGCTCAGTGTGACACGATCCTATCCATCTACGGACTAGATACAAGGCAGCTGACAGAGTAAGTGCAGGATGCATTCAAGGTGTTCGAAGTTTAGGCTTAGTAGGCCAGCCAATTAGGTTTATAATTATGTAAAAGGGAATAAGATTTCAAGAAAGAGAGGGAGGAAGTTAGATTTAGCACATGCAGCCTAAAATAGCTTGAAGTATGTCATCCCAAGTGTGCAATCTACTAGGCACACAGAGATGCTTTCTGAAATATTGCAATTTCTTTTGCCTGTAAGGTCTCACTTGTGCCATACAATTAATGCTTTCACCACTTTTAAGCTCTCAGACCTGATTATTTGGGGGGAGGCATTGGTTTTGTGTGTGGCACTGAAAGGTATAATTTTACCTTGTTTCAGATGTGAGCACTTCCTTCTCATTTGACGTTCTCATTTCCTCTACCTGACAAACCTAGAGATACGAAGTCCACGTGGTGGCCGGTTAGATGTCTTTTAGTTGAATACACACTATTAATCTTGATTGGAGGCTTTTATTTATGATCGTAAGGCCGTCCTCAGTTCATTTAATTATGCTAAAAGCCAGACCGTCTGCTGACTACTCCCTCTGCCAGCGTGTCAGACCCTTCACAGATCTCAAGGCCCATCTACTTGGCTCTTTTCTCTTGCACATCTGGGGAGGGGACTGGAGTCTTGGCTTCAGTGTATTACTCAATTCTGCTGCTGTCCCCCATTTTTCCTCCTGATGTGACTGTCACTAACCCTGGCCAGCTCTCATGAAGGGTGGTGTTGGCCATGAGGAGACAGAGTGAGGGAGTGTTGACAGTATACGTCTCTCCTTAGACGTGGAGTTCCAAGTGTCCTACTGATGAAAGGTTAGTGTCATTACCTATAAAAACAGCACAATTAGTTTATTCTTTTAATTTCCCTGGGGATATAGCAAGAGGAGAATTTTACAAGATTCTTCTTTTATGTTTCATTGGAGATTTGTCTTAATTTGTGGATACGTTGACTTCTAAATAAGAGGGCTAACATTTATGAACAGTTACTATTATGTTAGTCACTAGATCAAGAGTTTTATGTAATCCTCGCTATGACACTGTGAGGTGATAGAGATAAAAACAAACAAATGCTCAAGCAAACAAGCAACCACACCACTAGTTTTTTGCCATGGATCGTGCCCTACAACTGCTGCAGTTGTGTTATCGCTTACTCTTCTTTATTCGTAGCCAAGTTAGAAGAGAAAAACCCCCTAATTTCAGCAATCTAACACAACCATTTTTAGGATTGGTGGCTTTTTTTTCATCCTTTTTTGTGTGGGCCTTTTACAAATATAATTGTAACCATAAGCCATCATGGTTTCCAAATCTTTAGATTCAGGTTTCTAGTTGACATATCATGGGCAATTTTTATGTTTCAGCTATAGTCTGAGTTAAAGATTTAATAATCAATTATATCTCCTATTTATCTCTTCTTTTAGGAATTTTCTGCTCCTTCAGCTCCAGTTAGTGTTTATAATATCCTAAGATTTTTTTGGGGGGTGGGGAGGGAGGAGAATATGTTTCTTCTCTGTTCTAAATTTTTTGGCTTTTTGTCATGAAGCTAACGAAGAATTGCTGGAACAGAATTCAGATGTCTTTACCTTTTCAGGGTTCTATTCTCATTAAGCCCAAGGGTTGCAGAAGATGCAGTTTTTATCTTCTGTTAGCTTTTTCTGTTCAGGTGAGATAAAATTCTCACAAGTTACCAAGCTTACCTGGTGGTTGAGACTCCAGGTGGTGAGCTGGCCATCTGGTGAAATGGACATCACCTCCTACAAATAGGCATCTCCCATGGTGGAATGCCATCCAGAGGGTCATCATTTTGAATCCCCCTGGCTCTGTCCATGGCCCACTGGCCATCTGTTCTCCTCGACCCCAGGGTTTATTTTGGCTTTGCACGCTGACAGATGAGCTCTCTTCTGAGTCACCTGTGCCCACCTTGGTCTTATTACTACTTTTTAAAATCTCCTAAACCTTTGAAGTGGTTCCAGATTACTCCCTCTCAGTTTTGTGAATTCAGAATGACAAAGATGAAGAAGGAAGGACGTGGCCTTGTTTTGGTCACAGGCTGTGGCACTCCTGTTCCTTTTCGTTACGGCTCATCTGCTTGTGGGCTCAGTTTTTTGGCTCATCGTAAAGCCAGCCCCTCCCCTCATGCTGATAGGAGACTGGGTTTTGATTCCTCACTAGTTAGTTGCTTATCTCAAGCCATCATTAAGCAGGATGCTTAATAATCTGTTCTGAATTTAGTATTAATAGAAAAATCATTTCTATTATTTTGACACAATGTCATATATTTCAACAATAATTTTGAAAGTCTTATTAGTTTCTGGCCTTTCCAGGTACAGCACATCTTTAAGAGTCAATGACACTTGCAAATATGTAGAAATCAACCAATCAAATATGTACTGAACGTACATAATGAGCTAAGTAAGGCCAGTGCTAGATGAGGTTTCCAAAGTGGTACCAATAGTGCTTTTAAGGAAAATACACAGGGACATGATTGCATGAAAATACTAACCAGATATGAAAGGTAAAGCATCCAGATGCAAAGTAAATGGTACAGAAAATAAATGTTAAAATAATTTATCTCATTTTTATTCCTCATGGACTGGGCTGTCAAATTCAGCACCTACTTTAGGTTACAATCGGAATGGACTGGTGGGTCCCCAATGATAAGGACCTGTCTGAAAGGGCAGCGATGGGTGAGTGTCTGTGCTCAGGCTCTAAGATGGTACTAGAAGTCCTCTGGGAACTTCTGAATTGTTGATTTTTACTAGAGCAGGTCTTAGAAAATCACGTACCAGCAATAGAATCTTTGAAAGTAAAGTTGGCATTTTGCTTCTGAAATATATTCTTACCATAACTCACAGTGGAAATTGTGGCATAAAATTATTTTTAAATTGTTTCTAGCTGAATTGCCTGAAACTGTAGACTATCTTCACTGAACAACTCTGCATCATGCTAAGTTACAGTGAAAGTAATGGTTTCCACTGATTCTGTCAATGCTTACCATATTCCTGACACTGTGCTGGGTGCCTGATGCGCTTATTATGGCATTTAAACTTCACAGCCACTCTGTGAGATGCGGCTATAATTGTTCCCATTTTACAGACAGGGAAGTGTGGCTTAGAGAGGCAATGTCACTTGCTCAGGACCATACAGCATAGTGATATTGGCTCTGTCCCAGAACCCAAGGCCTGTGCTCAGTCCACTGCTATGCTAAGTGCTCTTCCTGACTGTACCTGCTCTGCATCTGCCCAGCTACATCCCAGGCCTGACGATGAGATAAAGCAGTGTTATCAACAGGCACATATTGTCTGCTTCCTAGAGGCCTTTCCCAGTAGCCCTTTTCATAGTACGACCTGGCCACAAAGGGGGATGAGCCTGGCTGTGGCCGTGAGGATATCCACGTTTGTGTCTCCTCATTTGAGATTTCAGGTACACACTAAATGATATTTATGTCCAAGCTCGTATTATTGGGGGTAATGAGAATTGAATAGGTTGTGTTTTGACTCCCATTGTGCTTGAAATTCAAGCATCCTGGCAAGAATGCTCAAACATTTTATGGGATTCTCCAAAACTCACACAGACAGAGTGAATCAATTGTGCTTTTGGTCTTGTTTCAGCCCTTTAAAAAACGCATGGGCCTGAGTCACTCTGTGGCCTCATCTAAATAAAATTTAGATGCCATGTGATACGGTTCCAAATGTGCTCTTTGAGCTTAGTGAGTTGTGAATTTGTCTTGGGGACTTGTCATTTTCCCTGCCTTCAGTGACCACTGCCTTTCTTACACTGGCAATATTGAAAATATTTTGGTTTGCAGCTAACCTTTTATGGAATTCATATAAATTTATACCCAAGAACTAGATCTGAATGGATGTTGAGATTTCTTGCTTCTATATACTCAGCTTAAAAATTTCAATCGATTTCTTATAGCATTCATCTGTTCAGCAGTAATTATTGAGTATCTACAGTATGCGAGGTGCTGTGCTCGCCTTGACCTGAAGACTCACCACTGCTCTGGTCCAACCCATTTCTCAGGGTAGCTGCCAACTACATAGGAGTGACCATCAGTACTGACCATTCACCAACCATTTGCTGGTGCCAATTTTCTGTAGGGGCTGTTAGTGTTAGGGCACAGTCATCTATAATATGGTAGGCTGAGGCTGGGGGAATCCGGGTCAAAGAGACGCCACCAGGCTTTGGAGCACAGGGGGAACCCCTCACCCAAGCAAACCAACGAACCAACAAAACAAAATCTATGCTGGGTAGACAGTCATTTAATCCAGCTCTCTCATTTTACAGATACGATATTGAGGCTCAGAGAAGAATCATTTGGACACATTAAGGAAACAGTAATGTTGAAGTTTTCATTTTAGGATTTGGCCATCCATCTCTGGCTTTATGCTAAATAGGATTAAGGAATAAAATTGCCCTTTAAAACATTTTCTAGCTTTGACTCTCATATTTTTCTAACAGTCAGCCAGGGGTGAAGAGAGTAAATATCACCAACCCTGTTTTCTAGATGAGTAACTTCAGGCGCACCGAGATGAAATGGCTTGCCTGTGGTCACTCAGCTGGTTAATCACTGAGTCAGACCCGGAGCCCGAGGGTTCTGTGTCCTTGTCCACTATGCCGTGGCTGGAGCTGTGTCCCTGTGCATCACTGGGAAGGGAAAAGGGGGAAAGTGGATTGTAAGTGGACGGGGAGGAAGAGGCAGGGAGGACGCGCATGGTCTTTCCGGTTCTGCAATGAGGTTGCTTATTCTCTGGCACTCCTGGAATGTGGGTGGGAAGCTGTTTTGAATTTTTCTGCTTCTCCCTGCTGCCTTCACACTTTCACCCTCATACAAACCCTCCTCTTCCATTGAAATTTCTGCCTCCCCTTTCTCGTTGCTGTCGCCTGACTTTACAGGCACCTGGCTTCTTCTCATTTATTGAAGATTTGACACTGCTCAAAATCTTTCCATGCTAAGAGTAAGCAACATCACGATCCAAGTGGTAACCCACCCTGTTCTCCCCCAGCTTCAAAGCTTCTTGCCTTCTTAATTGGAGCCATCTTTATTTTCCCTTCCGTTCAGCCACCCTTCCCCAGTGGCCACACCCTGGACACTTCAAGAGCTTACGTCCCCTCTGATCTCTCACACTCTAGCATTCCATTCTGTCCACAACCCGTTGTCATTCTGGTGCTCGCTTTGCCTACTTTTGGCCTCTCTGAGGTTTCAAGCCCTTCTCTGAGGTTTTTATCTTAATCCATCTCCCCCGTCATCCTTCTTTTTCCCTCTCCATCCAGCCCAAGCCCCGTGCATGTCTCAGCCCTCTTGTCTTTCTCAACCTGCATACCTTCAGCCTTGGGATGGTCCAGCCGTTCACTGTCTGCTTCTACCCACAGGCTGCTGAATATATAGCAGTACACCTGGTATTTTGGTGCCCTTATGAGTCCTGTTTCCAGCATCTCTGTGTCAGCTGGTTCACCAATGCTCGTCTCTACAGGGTTTTCAATACCACTTGCAATCCCTTCATGATTCCTCACCAGTGCCATTTGCCATTTTCCCAAATGGCTCTTCCAAATGCCCACGACTCTCCTTGAGCCTTCTAGCCTGCTTCCGGCCATCCAGTCTACCTTTTCAATGGATGATTTTTGTAGCAGCTTCCTCATCTGTTCATCCCTTAAATGTGGGTGTGCCCCAATTCTGTCTTAGCCTCGTCTTCTAGCTTCACCAATATCTAGGTGTAGATGACTCACAATGATGCATCTTTAGCAGTTTCTGCTGTCCTCCAGCAGTGGTCTTTGCTCTTATGGACACTTCTAGTTAGATGCTCTCGAGTCACCATACACTCACCTGTTTCCCACCCTGATCTCCTCACCTGGTCCTGCTATATGTCCAGTCTTGGTAAGTGGAGGCTCTGTCTGCTTGGCCACACAAACCAGAGAACAGAGTCATCCTAGACTCTTTCCTCCCTTTCAGCCAGGCCCTGTCAGTGCCGTCTCTTGCATATTTCCTGTGTCTTCCCCCTCCTCCGACAACTTTACTCAGGCCCCTATGATGTCCCATTTGGATGATTTCTGTAGCCTCCTATCTGGTCTCTCTTCTCCCTCCCACCTCAGTCCATCCTCCATGGATCCTCCTCAATCATAAAACAAATCATATATTCTTCCTCAGCCTAAGGCTGAAAACTGTATCTAGCCCACAGATATGTTTTATTTGACTAATTGTGTTGGGCTGCACCATGTTTAAAAACAATTTTCTTTGGGCTTTACTTATGTATATTAAAAAATCAAAAAAATTCACATAAGATCTCAAGATTTCTGGCTTATCTTGGAAAACTAGAAACCTGACCCCCTGACTCCTGCATTCTTTCCCTCCCCCCAGGGCTGGACAAAGGGACAGCTGTGTCCCTTAAATGAGGTGTATCCTCTTCAGGTAGTCACAGATCCCACCTTCCCAGGTGTGCTTCACTCACTTACGTCACCCACCTGGTTCCTGCATCATTGAGTTGGTGGCCTTTGGTTTGTAGCATGAAGTTGGGCATCCTCTAGTTGCAAGGGCCCCACTGTGGTCCTGGTACCCTGTGCCCACCGAGCTTAATTTCTTGGAGTACCTCAGACTCGGCATACTGTTCACACCTCTGCCTTGGCACATGTCCCTGTTCTGGTTAAAACTCACATGCGAGGCAAGAGTCTTTGAACATATTGGCAACCAAGTACGATGGCAATTTCTTCCTTCATCATTTGGATCAGAGGTCCACGAACCCTGAGAGTATTCTTTTCTTCATTATTCTGTGACAATGCGCCGTAAAAACTGCATTTTACATTTTGACCCAAAATACATACACATACACACATACCCCATAAGTAAAAAAAAAAAAAGTGTCAGGAAATAATACTTTCCATGACCTCTTTTCCCTCTTCCCTTCCCTTTTCTTCTTCCTTTCATTTTCAATCCTCCCATTCCTTCTTTTCTTCATTTTCCTTACAAGTTGGACATGACCCACTAAATTGATGTCATGGTCCACTTATGGGTCACAATCCATACTTTGAAAAACATTGCCCTTGAGGGGGATGTGTGTCTATAAATCCTTAAAATTATATGTTTAAATTCAGTGTATACCATACCGGTGCTTTTCTGGGAGAAAGGAATTTCCTTAGCATTCAGCTTTTCAAGGGGACTGATGAAAACAGATTTCAAAACCACCGATTTAGATATTTTATTTCCATTGAGACTTGACATCCCCAGTTTCATGCACCCAAGCATAGAAATTGGTGATAATTATTTTGAATGTACGCCTGTTGTGTCAGCTCTTTGACATGTCCTATATTGTTTGTTGTTAAATGAAGTTAATATTTGCAGACTCTCAGGAAGTGTGAAATGGGTCCTTTAAATCTCTTGCACCCACAGGAAGGTGAAAAGCTGGGTGAGGCATCATAAAAAGATTTACTTGGTGAAGTAGATTTAATAAAACCTTCATTTAAAGTCAGATAAAATAACAACCCAGAAAGTTTTCTTTCTTTTGGTTTATATCAAATCATTTATTCAACAACTGCCCTTGGTAATAGGAATAAAGAAAATAGTGGTGAACAGAATAAGTATTGTTGCCCTCATGGGTCTCTCAATCTAGAGAAGAAGAATGAGAAACAAAAATAGCATTGATATAAGTAGAATAAATATCATAAATGCATGATGCCAAAATATATAGTAGAGAAACTTAGGTTTGTGGAAAGGGTTGTGTAAGAAGATAACAGAAAATACGTGACAAGATAACCCAAATTATTTTGCGCTACAAAATTGTTAAATAGTGGTTTTGAGTCACAGAATTCAAATGAAACTGCCATAAAAAGTTAACAGAATCTCCAGATTAAATACCCTCTGGTAATATTTTTCCTGTTATTGCCCTACATGTTTGGTTTTCAAAAGAACCAAAAGCTGCGTTAGGAAGAGTATCTTCTGCATGTTCTAGGTATGATTAGCCTGGTTTTTAGAAGAGGAAGAAGGCTCTGTGTCAATAGGCTTATGGACCTGGCCTGTTATAGGGAAGATTAATGGTTTCTCCAAGTAGGAAGATTTATTATTACCCGTGTGTACCATTCCTTTGAGTGATTGCGGTGGATGGAGCAAAACTAACTCATTACTACACCTGTCAAAGAATGAAAAATGATCATTATGACGAGTCTTCTTTTTTCGCTTTTGTAACACAATTACAATTTTATTATATATATATTTTTGCGTTTGGGTATAAAAATACCTATGTTACTCCCCCCAAAACTGGCATGCAGAGAAAAGGGGAAAACATAATCCAGAATCCCAGGACCTCAACACACCTGCTGTTCACATTTCTGTTAGTAACTGAGTGTTGCTTTAATTTGCTGGGCTCTCGTTCAGAATGGCTGAGAGGGGAGGGGGCTCCTGCAGGCTCCCACTTATGCTTCACATGTGCACAGGCCATATGGCCACACGAATGTGCTCGTGTAGAAGAGGAGTGGCTGCCGGACCCCTCGGCTTCCCATTTGGTGTTTCTGTTTTCAAATGATCTTTGGTCCAAATCGTATGACCTCGTATGTCTCACAGACAGGTGGACATAGATGGGGGTGCTGGAGCAGTAACTCACCCTTGCTGATGCTGTGTTGTAATCTGGCAGAGAGCAAAGCTCCCCAGAGCCCTGAAATCCCCGGGGCTCTGACATCTGCTCTCCGCCCTGCAGTCTTCTATCTTAAGGCCCTCACCCCACGCTGTCCTGAAGGGATTACCTCTCACTGCGTCTTTCTTCACAAATCTAACTGAAAAGGATCAGGGCAATTTCCAGGATGCAGTTACTTTGCAGCTGCTTCTTCTCCTTCTTCTTCTCCTTCTTCTGTTTTTTTTTTGTAACTCTTTGGTTAACCTTTGCTTTCCTATACCCAGGTGTCAGATGAGGTCTTCTTGCCCCTTAAGCCCCACTTGGGTGGGCTCCAGCTCCCCTGTTGCTCGCTGGTGGGAGTATAATGCAGATTCTTCCACGGTTTATGTTCTTACTTTCACTTCTGCCTGTGAGCTTCTGCTTCCACACAATGACCCAGTTTATTTAAGGGCTCTCTGTCTTTGTTCTACACATATCCATCTAGATAATGTGAGGTTCAGTCTTTTCCCTTAATTTCTTCAAACAACCCAGGTGAACTGAGCATTTGCAACTATACAGAATGCTTTAAAATAATTTTTTTTTTTTTTTTACTTTATCTCCCCAGAGCTTTAACTTTTGACTACCTTCACCTATTTTGCCCGCTCCCCCACCTGACCCCCATAGCGATGACGCTGGCAACCACCAATCTGTTCTCTGTTTCTATGGGTTCGGTTTTTTAAGATTCCACATATAAGTGAGATCATTTAGAGATCATTTGTCTTTCTCTGTCTGACTTATTTCACTTAGCATAATTCCCTCTAGGTCCATCCGTGTTGTTGCAAATGGTAGGGTTTCCTTCTTTTTTTGTGGCTGAATAATACTCCGTGGTGTGTGTGTGTGTGTGTGTGTGTGTGTGTGTGTGTGTGTTTACATTTTCTTTATCCCTTCATCCATTGATGGGCACTTAGGTTGTTTCCATGTCTTGGCTATTGTCAATAATGCCGTAATGAACATGGGGGTGCATATATCTCTTCGAGATAGTGATTTTGTTTCCTTTGGATATATATCCAGAGGTAGAATTGCTGGATCATATGGTAGTTTTATTTTTAATTTTTTGAGGAACCTGCATACTGGTTTCCATAGTGGCTGCACCAATTTACATTTCCACCAACAGTGCGTAAGAGTTCTCTTTTCTCCACATCTTCGCCAGCACTTGTTATTTCTTGTCTTTTTGATGATGGCTATTCTAACTGGTATGAAGTGATATCTCCTTGTGTTTTTGATGATCATTTCCTTGATGATTAGTCATGTTGAGCATCGTGTCATGTACCTGTTGTATATCTCTATGTCTTTGGAATAATGTCTATTCAGATCCTCTGTCCGTTTTTAATTGGATTATTTATCTTTTTGCCATTGAGTTGTATGAGTTCTTCATATATTTTGGCTATTAACCCCTTATCAGATAAATGATTCGCAATTATTTTCTCCCACTTTGAAGCTTGTTTTTTCATTTTGTTGACAGTTTCCTTTGGTGGGCAGAAGCTTTTTTAGTTTGATGTAGTCCCACTTGTTTGTTTTGCTTTTGTTGGCTTTGCTAAGAAGACTTTAAGGATAGTTGGGGAGTCCAAAGGATTTGCAAGGAGCAAGGGAAATGGCTTTAAAAAGTTCATGCATGCTGTGTTCCTGTTCTGAAAAGCTCTTCAGCCAACTCTAAAAACCCTCAGCCTTTTGCTCTTCTCTTTCTATCTTTTTTCTTTTGTCCTCAAATACCGAACTCCTCACCAGTTTTCCATTAGCGCTGTTGAGCTTTCCTTGGTCACTTCCTGTTCTCAGTGATCCCTGCCTGTGGGGCGTCACCTTCCAAGCCCCAAAAGTTCATCATATTCCTCTCCTTCCTAAATAAGATAGTTCTCTTCTTCAGGGCTGTTAAGATAATAAAAATTTCACCCAGTTACTTAATAATGTACTTTCTAGGGAAAAAGAAAAACAACTCAATGACTTCTACTCTTCTGAAATAAGGAACAGATATTTGTTGTGTACAAAAATAAAAAAATTGGAAAGTGTCTTTTGCAGCACATTCTCCAAAACACACAGTAAATGAGCTAATATGTTTTGGAGCTAGGAGGGAAGTTGTTTTAACCAATAATTGGTCTGGGGGTCAAGGGGAACAGAGGACTAAATTCTGAGCTGGAAGTGAAGTGCAGGGGACTGCCACTTAATCCGCTGTGTGTCCTTGGCTTTGGGCTGGTCACTTGTCTCTGTTTCCCCATCTGCAAAGATGGATTTAATGGTTTCTAATGTCTTCCAAAGCTAAATGTACATGTAAATTTTAGCGCTTCCTAAACCTTTAGGAAAGCTTTCTACACACAGATACCTTGTGTGAGCAAATGTTTTTGGCATCTCTGTGTCCCACCTCTCTAACTCCAAGATGATACAAATTTTCTTCTGTTAAGGATCTGGTTGTCTCACCTCTGATACTGTCCTTGAGAAAAGTGTCCTGCTCTTAAACTGGACTCTAAAACAGGCCAAAAGCTGCTTGTGTGGGGGAACTTTTTCTCCTTTATAACAATGCAAGTCAGAGGTTAGATAAAGTGTGACTGATGCTGGGGAGGAGGGGGGCTTGGGCATGTATCACAGCATCTGTGTTCATTTGTTTTTTTTCTTTTTGGGGGGAGAGGTTTGTGAACCTTGGAAAGAGTCTCAAAAGTGTGCCTACATCAGTGAAACCAAATTGTGTGAATTCTGACACTTCGAAACCCCAGAAATTTTAAGGTCCTAGTGTACTAAAGTATTGGTTTGATGGCTTTGCAAAATTCTTTAACAGAGGTCAGAAAGGTGGTGGTTTATAATTTATTGTTCTCTAAAGGGCTTTCTGTAGGAAAGTAGAATGGATGACATTTACCGTCCTGAAAGTTTCCATCGAGTTCTTGTTTTTCTTGCTGGTTTTCCTGGTGAGTAAAGGAGATAGCATTTCTTCCAAGATATTTCCCTCCTCCTTTGTGCTTCACTGACATTTTTGTTAATCTACTAATTTCATTAAGGGTAGGCTCTAATGTCACACACTTTGGATTGTGACTTTTCCCAGAATCAGGAAGGTGAAAGAAAATCAATAAAGATCAGTTGCTAAATCAAGGTCATTCTGCTTGCTTTTTCCTTTCTGTTCTCCTTACTCATTTATTCTCTTTCTTTGGAAAACACCCCTTTTGAATGACTTCATTTGATCATTATCATAATCCTCTTTCTTAATTTTAAATGAAAACCCAAAAGCTTGCTTTTCTTGTGTGTTCTCACCTCTTTTTTTCCCCTTCCCTGGACTTTTATTTCCATAGTGGTTTACTGTAAATCCTCAGGGCATTTTGGGATGAGATTTGGAAGGAAAACTCAATACAGGATAAAGTTACTTAACACCCATCTCAGAGTAGGAAAAAGACTTGAAACAGCCAGAAAAAAACCCAAGGGAGTCTGGGCTAGTGGGGGCTACAAAGGCCATTTTGTGTTTTTTCGTGTGCCTCTATTATCGCTGCCTTTCTGTCTTTTATTTCCCTTTGTTCGTGGGCCTCTGCCGTGTCTTTACTTCTGCCTCCCTCTCCTTTTTCACAGAACTGTGTAATGTTAGATTTGGAGTGTGGACCATGGGAATCACTAAAAACTACCCCCTCATTTTTTGGAAAAGGACGCGAAGGTTTAGAGACGTTACCATGAAAGGAGTCATTGGATTGTAGCGGAGAGATTTCTCACAAGCTTTGGAAATGCAAAGGGGTGGGATCAGATCCCAGTTCAAACATGAATTGGCTGGGTGCTCTTGAGCAAGTCTCTTAACTGCGTTGCTGATATACACTGCATTTGTAAATGGGGCAATAATACCTTCCTCCTGGAGTTGTTGTGAGGGTTGAATGAGATGATGAGTTTCGTGTTCATAGGCAGTGCCTAGGAGATCACCCCCCAAACAGTAACTATTATCACCAGCTAATTAGAGGTAGTACCTGGATTAATTCTGGTTGCAGATTTCTTATTATTATGGTCATTGTTAACCATCTTGGTTCTGAAACACCTGCCTCAATCCATCTCGTGCTCTGCTTCCCGGGGTTTACAGTCTTCATGGCTTTTGTCATTGAAGTTGGCTTTTCTGTTTATGATCTCATCCCACTCCTTGAAATTAATACTGCATTTTAAATTCTCCCAGGTTCCCTGTGGACCCACGCACGGAACATGGATGGGCCTAAGAGTGGGTAACGTTTGACATTGTCCTTGAAGTAGATGTAGGATTTGGGTCTGTGGAGAAGGCAGAAGGAGTTCCAAGGAAAGGGAGCAACGTGAGCCAGACCAGAAGCCACGACCTGCAAGGTGTGTTTGGGGGATAGTGCATGGTTTGGCAGGCCAGGAGGAAGACAGTTTCAAGAAGGCAGGACTAGCCCACTCTGTGAAATGCTGCAAAGGTGTGGAGGTTGGAGAAATGAGGAAAAGGGATTGGATTTAACTACACAGGATTCCTTCACGAGCTTCGTGAGCTGCGAAAGGGCTGCCTTCGTGGCGCAGAGAGGGCACCAACCAGGTTGTACAGGCTATTAACCCAGTGCAGGATGGGGCGTGCAGACTGCTGGTATAGAACACACACAGCGTTTTTCCAAAGGCTGATTCACAAGCTTTCAGCCTCGGTTGTTAGAGGTGAAACGAGAAATACTAGTAATATAGTGTGTTTTTCATAAGCCTACTTTTATTTACTGTTAATAGCCATCCCGTAATCTGAGATTATGACTTTACCCGTTTGGTTTTAAAATGCCCTTTCTTTTATGAAATGATGACGGTTGTCAACCTGGCTGTTCCTTGGAACTATCGCGGGAGCTCTTAGAAACAATAGAATCCTGGGTCCACCTCAGAGCCCTGGAGCAGGCCTCGCACGGGGGTGGGCAGGGCTCCCAGGTGATTCTGTTGTGCAGCCAGTGGGGCGGGGGAGGGAACCTTCTTTGCTAATGGATGGTAGGATTTTTGTGGTGGGAGTTGTTGTTTCGTTTTAATTTTTAAATGCCTTTACTTGGCACAATTAAAAATGATAAACTCTTGGTTCATCGACCAACCTCATCTGTTTGGTTTTTGTTTTCATTTTTACTTATATTTAGTTTTTATTCTACTGATTTGTAACATTTAAATGGCAGGTACCCAAGTGCAGGTAACTTTTTAAATGACAAGGGAGAGTTTATTATAGTTTTTCTTTTAAGGAGTTAGCTCTTCTAGTGATTTTGACCGGCATTTAGTGGATTCCCATTTTTAGGAATGTTGTGTTTTTATGCAGTAAGTCTCGCGTGTGTTCTCAAGCACAGGTTGAGAATCACTGAGGATTATTGAGAAATCAAGTCAGAGATGGGTGTGATGGATGTAAAGCCCACAGAACGTCTTTCCTTTGAATCTTTTCTTGCTTCTTATGGGGGAGAGGATTCTTCTTGTGATTCAACCTGCCTTCTGTTTTAGCTGCCCACAGGACGTCTTGTCCTTTCTGACCTTGAAGGTGAAACATTTTTTCACTTAACAATTACAGGTCTGACATGTAGCATCATGTAGGGGAAACATTCTTGCTTTATGGTGCTTCTAATTATTTTAATGTTTAAAGGTCAGAGTAGGAAACATCTGAAAGGCAAAGCATTTCATTTCCATTAGCGTTTAAGGTTTCTAAGCCTGTGACATAGCCAGTAAAAATGATGATGTTTAAATCAGTTAATGTTCTATTTCTTACATGAATATTTTATATGAACTACACAGGAAGAAAAGTCTGTATGCTTATCCAACATTATGTCCAGTAGCTATTGGAAACTTGTCTTCTTGGGTTATTATATGAATAACTCCTGTTATTTATATCCAAATTATAAAAAGAATTACATGTATTGTTCCTGTGGCTTGTTTTGCAGACTAAGTATACTGGCTAAATCTTGCTAATATAAGCACTCCCTGAATTACTAACACCCTTACAGTCTTGCTATAAATAAGACTGTGTGGGCTGGACTATGCTGGGAAAGTAGCTAGGCCCTACCATGGGGCAGGAAATGGTGTTTCTGGGTGCTGCCTTGCTTTAGTATTAGTACTGAAGTTCGTAGTGTTGCATAGTAAAGAGTGTCTTAACAGACATCCAGCTGGCTGTATTAATTAGTGCTAGTCATTTGCTCTGTGATTGATGGCATAGCAGGCAGATCACCCAGGGTTAGGAAGCTGGTACCTTCTCCCACCAGGGGACGATCAATTGTGCTTGTTCCCAGATCTGTTGATGTCTGGCCTACTTGTTATTGTGATTTCCTTTTTTAGGATTAAATTTATTGGGATGACATTGGCTAATAAAATTACATTGGTTTCAAGTATACAGTTCTATAATGATTTCTTAATTTATTGAAATATTATATAAACCGATTAAATGTTAGTACAAACATTACGCATGGTGATCTGCTGTGAGATACGTGCTGTTATTCTCTCCTTTTCACATACAAGGAAACTGAGATTCAAGGAAGGTTAAATAACTTGCCTGAGTTAGTAAGCGGCAGTGACAGGGTTTGAACCAAGATGGCCTGATTCCAGCTATAGTATTAACTGATACACTCCTCTGCCAGGGTAAGGTGTAATCCTGGGATAACCAAAGGCTTTCTAAGAGAATATGAAGAAGATTTGCCATAGTCAACTGACTGGGGGGAACATGAATCTCATGAGGTTCCCCATTTAAAAGCATTTCATTTTAAGATGGTTTAGGGAGATGCTGCATTATATATCCTCTTCCTGGAGATGAATAATTCATCCTCACTTTCTAAAGCTTATGGAGTTTGGTGGCTAAAAGACCAATTTTACTTCGTTTACCCCAGAATTTCCCACTTATTTGAACATGGAATCCTTTTATCGAGAATACCTATTAACATTCTGCAGAGTAAGTGGTCTATGGAACATGACTTTTGTTGGATGTGGATTTAGAATAATTAATTCTAGGAGAAGACGTGTTCCCTTAACAATGCTCAGTTAGGGTTGTTTTGCTATAATTTAGCATCATATATAAATTTAAAACTTCTTATGACTTGGGTCTTTTTATTTTACATTCTAGTACAATCTATGCAATTAATTATCTTACTTATGGGATAAATTATAATCTATCTTTATAAACAGGCCAGGCACTGGGGAAACAAAAAAAGTGACAATTATAGTGGAAAATTTAACAGTTCATCTACAGGAACTGCTGGTGTGGACTTCTGCGCCATACTGAGGTCCAGACGCTGCTTCCATTTTTGCAGAGCTGTCTTTTTAGACTATCTTGTCGTAGAGGATGAGAATACTTGCATATGTCTAATGCCTATGGTGAGGGCATTAACATTTCTGAAAAGAAAATCAGAGCAGGGCTCTGACAACGAATTTGTGTGTGAGGACATGTACCCTCCGGGACATGGATGTTTCTGGTAACAGAATATTTGAAATTCCCTGGAAACGCCCTGGAAAACTCTGAGATAGCCATTGGCAAAGCATTTTATGATATTATAATTTCTTAATTCAGTAAAGCTACTACCTAGTATTTTTATTAACTGCCACTTTCAGTTAGCACACAAGCCAAGAAGTCTATTAAAATTATAATTGGTTGTTATGAAAATCATCATTTTAAATGCGTTCTGCCACATCTTTAAGGGCCTTCAGAACCACACAAAAATGAAGGTATGTGCAGTATGGATTTAGCATGAAGTATATTTTATACTAGTATGATACTTTAGGAAATGAATAACCCATGGATGATTAGATAATCTTGTAAAAGAGCTTTTTAAAAATTACTGTAAGAGCTAACCGGTTAGCTCAGTTGGTTAGAGCATGGTGTTGATAACACCAAGGTTGCTGGTTCGATCCCCGCATGGGCCACTGTGAGTTGTGCCCTCCTTAAAAAAAAAAAAAAAAAAAAATTATGGTAAAAGACACATAACAAAATTTACTATCTTAACCATTTTTGAGTGGACAGTTCAGTAGTGTTAAGTATATTCACAGTGTTGTGAAACACATCTCGAGGAAGTTTTTCATTTTGCAAATTGGAAACTCTCTACCCGTTAAACAACAGCTCCCATTTTCCTCTTTTGCTAGCCCCTGGAAACAACTATTCTTTCTGTCTCTATGAATTTAAATACTTTGGATAACTCATATAAGTGAACTCCTACAGTACTTGTCTTTTTGTGTCTGGCTTATTTCACTTAGCGTGACATCTTCAAGGTTCATTCATACTGTAACATTGTGACAGGATTTCCTTCCCTTTAAAGACTGAGTAATATTCCATCGTCAGGATATACCCCATTTTTTATCCATTCATCAGTCGATAGGCATTTAGATTAATTCTAACTCTTGGTTATTGTGAATATCATCAAAAGACTTAAAAAATGATGTATAGTTTCTATCATAGGCTAGTAATATAGTTTACTTACCAACTCTTATATTGATGAGTTTATAAGTGACTTCTGTTTTCCCCTTACATAAACATCTGATGACTGTCTTTCACATAAATCATTGGTTATATCTCTATTTCCTAGGAACAAATGCCTGGAATAGAATTATTGGATCAAAGAGGTGCACATTTTTAAGACTTTTGGCATATGTTACCAAATTATCTTCAATAACTGTATGAACAGTATAGGAAGGAACCCATTTCTCCACCCTTTTGCCAGTGTTGGGTATCATCATTAGAAAGCAAAACAGCAGAAGACCTTTGCCAACTTGATAGTTAAAAATGGTTTCCTATAGTTGTTTTAATGTGCATTTCTTTGATTACCTGGAGAGGTTGAACTTTGTTTTTTCATGTGTTTATTAGCTACTTGTGTGTGTGTGTGTGTGTGTGTGTGTGTGTGTGTGTGTGTAGAGTCCATTCACATTCTTCATCCATTTTCTATTTAAGGTACTGTATATCTTTCCCTGTTGATTTTAAGAACCTCTTTATCGAGTCATAAATTAAGTCTTTATCATATGTTATAGGTATTTTCCCCAATTTATCATTTGTCTTTTGATTTTTATGGTGTTTTTTATATCTGACATTTATTTATATTATATATATATATATATATATATATATATATATATATATTCGCATATATATTCCCGTTTCTCTCTCTTCTTTTTTTTTTTCTTTTCCTTGCTCTACTTTTCCTCCTTCTTTCCGTTTTTCTGTAATGGTTTTTTTTGGGGGGTGGTATTGCTATTTTTTGTTTTCTTTCTTTTGTTTTTTTCTTTTGTATTTTTATATTTTTGTTGTGTTGAGTGTTGGTTGGTTGTTTTTATGTGTAAGTGTATTTGGTTTTTGTTGTTGTTGTGCTTGTTGATTTGTTTTGTTCTGAAATTGCCCTACACCAGGGCCCAGCCCAAGAAGCACAAGAATCAACACACCCAGAGGCCAACTCCAGACCAAACCAGACTACTACCGGGTTTGACCTACAAGTGACACACCTACAGGGAATTCTCTCCAGGCACAAGAGCCCATAGGGGCCAAGCCTCATCTGAAGGGTCAGCCCTCACACAGCAGCTCATACACTGTGGGCAGAGCCAAGTCTCACAGCCAGTCAGCCTGGGAGTCAATCCTACCTACTGACAAGCCAAAAGCAGTTAAGCTCAACTTCAACAGGAGAATACACACAACACATGGGACACCTCTGGAACACACACACAGGAGACTAGGGAGACTGTCCAATTCCAATATAAAGGAGACATACTACATAAGTCCACCCTGCAAAGACTGAGAGACCTAGGGGATCTACCTACCGTGTTTCCCCGAAAATAAGACATAGCCGGACAATCAGCTCTAATGCATCTTTTGGAGCAAAAATTAATATAAGACCCAATATTATATTATATTATATTATATTATATTATATTATATTATATTATATTATATTATATTATATTATATTATATTAATTATAAAACCTAGTTTTACAGTAAAATAACACTGGGTCTTATATTAATTTTTGCTCCAAAAGATGCATTAGAGCTGATTGTCTGGCTAGGTCTTGTTTTCAGGGAAACATGGCAATACATTAAAGCAAACAGAGAGACAGCCAGAATGAGGAAACAGAAACATGTCCCAAATGAAAGAACAGAAAAAAACCTCCAGAATTGGAGCTAAATGAAATAGAGGTTCAACCTATCAGAGATAGAGTTTAGAAAACTGATGATAAGAATGTTTACGGAACTTAGTGAGAACATAAAGAAGGATAGAGAAATCATAAAAAAAAACAAAAAAAAAAAAAAACAGTTAGAACTAAAGAATACAATAACTGAAATAAAGAACACACTCGAAGGAATTACCAGCAGGTTAGATAAAGCAGAGGATCGAGTCAGCGATTTAGAAGACAAGTGAGCAGAGATCACCCAAATGGAACAACAAAAGAAAAAAGAATAAAAAACAATGAGAATAGCTTAAGAGACCTGTGGGATAACATCAAGTGCAACAATATGCACATCATAGGAATACTAGAAGGAGAAGAGAGAGAGCAAGGGACCGAGAACATATTTGAAGTAAATGACTGAAAACTTCCCTAATGTGGTGAAGGAAATCAACATACAAGCCCAGGAAGTGCAGAGAGTTCCAACCAAGATGAACACAAACAAGCCCACACCAAGACACATTAGAGTTAAAATGGCAAAGGTTAAAGACAAAGAGAATCCTCAAAGCAGCAAGAGACAGAAAGCAAGTTACTTACAAGCGTGTTCCCATAAGACTATCAGCTGACTTTTATTCTCTATCCAACATTTAATATAGCCAAATCAATGAATCTTTTCCTTCATGGTTTCTTTCTTCTGTGCATTACTGATAACAGTGGTGAAATATTAGGCAAGACTTTTCCCTACTTCCTAATCCAATTCAGAAAGACAAATGAAGTTGTAGCCATGTTAGGTTAGTGCAGGGCACTATACATTTAATACTCATTCATTTATTCATTCAATAATATTTATTGAGTGTCCACCATGTTCTAGGCATGATTTTAAACCCTGGATTGCACAATAAGCAACTGAATCGCATGAATATGGTGCCCATACATGATGAATTTTCACAGCCAGTCCCAATTTCAAGTATTCCATCTCATTGTCAGTTTCAGGTGTCAGACTACCTGTTCTGAATTTGGCTTCCGAATGTATGGATGTACTATGGTTGGGTAACATGCTTACTGGGGATCTTTCTTTGCCTGCCGACACCTGTCAAGTACATCATCCTGGATGCAGCTGGAATGGGCCAAGGTCTTGCTGTAGGGACCACCAGGTGAGCATTGTGCCTGCTGGCTGTAAGAGGGAACAGCATCTGTTTGGGGTACCCAGTTTAATAGCCAAGTCCCCATCCTCTCTCCCTGGCCCACACTGCTCGTGCTGACAGTCATTTTGCCTTTCCAAGCTACACAGCAAGTCAAAGTCTGAGATGGAGACTGTTACATCCAAGGCTTCTTTACACCATTGCCGTGGGAGAGAGTCAGAATGAAGGAGCCTCAAACACTGATGATTCCCGAGCATTTAAAAGACCCTTTCAAGCAGCAGCCAGCCCCAGACACCACAGCGTGGACACTGATCCTAAGGTGGGATGAAAATCCTGAGATACCGTGTTTCCCTGAAAATAAGACTGGGTCTTATATTAATTTTTTGCTCCAAAAGATGCATTAGGGCTTATACTCAGGGGCTGTCATCCTGAAAAATCATGCTGGGACTTATTTTCCGGTTGGGTCTTATTTTTTCGGGGAAACACAATAGATGTTCTGAAAACCTTCCATGTGATGTGTCCCTGCCTCCTTGGGCAGCAGCACTTCTGATGGTAATGCTGATTGATAACCATTAGAGCCCCTCGTGGGAGTATTATTATACTTTCATTGGATTTGATTTCAGCCCTTGCTCAGGGCCAGGAAATTAATTTTTTTAAATCACACTGTTGTACCACAATTGGTTAGTGGCCCATTCTTGAAGTGCTTTCCTTTGGGATTCCATAAATTTTGCAGTTTTTTCCCCCTACTAAGTCCATATAGTTCAAAACAAACAATGGGTAGTTATTTATTAATAGTTACTTTACAGAGACGGAAACTGAGTCAGACTGACTCTGACCAGCCCATGCATACAGCTGGTAAGTGTCAGGGTGACTTTCAGTGTATTTTGGTTTTTATCTCCAGCTGGATTCCAGCTGGATTATGAGACAATACAAATTCGGAGCCTTCTATTCAGAAAACACACTCATCATCCTGGATGCACTTGTAATTCTGTCAAGTGACAGAGGGGTCACACACTCGAGAGTACTTCCTGTGTCCTGTTTCATGTCCAGTGCAATAACCACTCGCCACACGTGGCTACCGAGCACTTGAAATGTGGCTAGTGCGACTGAGGAACTGAATTTTAAATTTTAATTTTTGTCAATTTAAATTATATAGCCGTATATGGCTAGTGGATAGCGTATTGCATGGCACAGATCTGTAAAGTACTACGTTCAAGTTTTCTGAACTTCCTGACTAACCCACAGCAAGAAGCACATTTTACATTGCATTGCTGCACAGACGCACGTGTGCGTGAGCACCCACACACACACCACCAGAGTTTTACCAAACAGGACTCAGCCTCACTGCAGGCGGTGCACACTGGTATTTTCTATTTTATTCTGTCCTATTTCTTTTTTAAAGGTGCTGGTTGTGACTTGATCAGTTGATTCTTGTGACTCACGAGTGGGTTGTGACCCCCAGTTTGAAGAATATTACCCTATATCATCTGCCCCCACCTCCAGCCATTTCCTCTGTCTCATCTGCTGCTTCTGGCCTCCTTGCAGGGTCTCCGCATCTGCTGTTTCCTCTGCCTGGTATGCTTTCCCCTATAGCGCGTCACCACTGCAGTTCTTACAATCTCAGGTTTCTGTTCAAACACTCACCAGAGATTTCCTTCTATAACCACCCCACTCTAGGGAGCTCCCCATCGCTCTTAGACTGCTTTTGTTTTCTTCACAGTAGTGTTCACTACCGGACATATGTTTGTTTATTGTCTGCCTCCCCAGCTAGAACCTTGAAGTCGGGGACTGTTATGTTTATTGGTATGTCCCAGCATCCAAAATAGGCATTCAATAAATATTTGTTGAATAAATGAATGGACACGGCCCGTGACCTTTCTCAGATTTTTTGTTATGGCTTTATCTGCTGAGAGGTTTGTGGAATCTTTCCTTGGTTCCTTTGGAGATATTGAGTGTACAGCGGTGGCCCGGCTCCTGCTCTGGCCACTATGGATCAACATGCTGGGGGAGAAGGTGGACACGTCTTTGTCCTCTTGGAAATCTTAAGTGGCTTTGAGGCCTCTGCTGTGTATGGTTCCAGGAATGTTGTGCCGGAGGTTGTCTGGGTGGGTACTGGATCATTAGAGGACTCATGTGGAGAGTTTGTATTTTTGAAAAATATAAGCAGCCCTTAGTAGGGCTGCGGAAGGGTGGAGACAACACTGTGTGGCAGTCCAGGAAAATAACCACAAATGGAATTTTACATGGAAGCACTGGGGTGCTGGCTATGTGCCCCATCTCAGCTTATGCTATAGATCTGTGAGTCTGACACTAGAATTCAGATCTCATCTTCCATGCCAGAAGCTCTCCCTACATCTCTTCATGATTGTCTCCTCCTTTCCTCTCAACATAGAAATAAAAATGGCCAACCTAAAATAAAAGTATTATTGCATTGCTTCAGTGCTGAGTGGCAAGCTTTATGAGAATTAAGTAATGAGTTTGGTGGGTAGCTATCTAATTATAATCACACTTTGAAATTTTCATTAGCCAGTCTTTATACTTGATGGTTTCTGCTTACACTACGGATATGTGGGTGGTTCTTGAACCTATTTTGAAGGCACAAAGTGTTTCTATTCTCAGTCTATTTTCCTTTGACTTTTCCTGAGAGTCAGATTTATTATTCCTTAGACTTTCCCCCTGTCCTTCATGAGAGAGTCATCAGGATGGTGCTATTTTGTCCTCCTTTTCTAAGTGTACACATTAAATATAATTTGTTGAATGGCTTTCTTTTTTTTTTCAATAGGAAGTCTTCAAAGAGAGCCTATTATAATATTAAACCTCTATGTAATAAACAGAGGAGCTGGGCCAATATGTGAAAAACATCTGAGCAATCTCTTTATATTACATACTCGGGATTTTAGCTGCATAAATCTTACAGCACATCATCTGACAGTATTCGCGATAAATATTCCCCGGTGATTAAATCATCATTTTACGATTTTGTGCACAGGACGAGGATCCACAAAGCTACGCACTCTCCACTCATCCAGCTCCCATGTTAAGAATCCTGGTTTGTAGCTCAGAAATCTTTTATTAATTTTAGTTGAGTTGTTCTAAAGATGTCATGTGGATTTTCACAAAATAGTTTTATGTAAGAAGTACCTGTTTAAGGAAGGACAGAGGGAGTGGGGATTGTCCCACCCGGAGGGGTAGTACAGAAAATGAACCCTGAAGCAATAGAGAAGTTGTATCTTGATGGTTGTGGTTAATAAATATGTATAGCGAAGTCTTGGGCTGCAACTCTGCAGTCTTGTTAGCATAAACATTTCATAACCACGAACGACGTGATGAGCTTGTGGAGCAGGCGACGGGTGAAGCGCACGCGGGCTGAAAGGACTCTCCCACTTGCTAGGGATGCGCTGTCTGGAGGCATCACGGTTTTTCACTGAGTTAATGCACTGGTCCCAGTTGAGACTCTAACTGCTCTTGGCTGATGGAACTCATGGGAGGGTGACAAGGGCCCCTCCAGCCCCCGAGGAATGACTGTTGATTTGCAGCCCCAATGAAGCTAAAGCTGATAGTTTATGTTTTAAATAATGGATAGTTAGCTCTGCAAACAAATGAGCCAGATCCTGCCGCCTGCCAAAGTCCCTCTGAGGGCGTGTGGAGAGTGCCTGAGGATGCATTAACTCCCTGCACGGGCATCATGGTGCAGAAAGCCCTTCTTCTCACTCAGGGGACCATGCTGATGGAAGCGTTACTGAGAGGCTGACTAGAAAGGGAAGACATGGGGAGTGTGTCGGGACCCTGGGCAGAGGGGCCGCTGCAGCAGGACGGGGAGGTAGGAGGACCAGGTCTGAGAAGAAAGCCCAGCTGGTGGAGAGATGGTGTCCTAACACAGGGGCTTTTAAACTTCTAGAATCATGTGATTTCTTGCTACTTCCAGTGTGGGCTGTGGACCAGTAGCAACAGCATCATCTGGAAGCTTGTTAGAAGTGCAGAACCCTGGGCCCTACCTCAGACTTATCAGAATCTGTACTTTAACAAGATCTCCAGGGGATTCGTATGCACATTAAAGTTTGAGAACTATATACTGAACATTTTCATTTTCATACATTTACAGGCCCTTGGTCAAGCATTAAATATTAGTGATTTATGAAGCAGATTAGTAAATCACTCAAATATATGCTGGTTTGCAGCCCCACCCCCGCCCCATGTTTTAGGGAAGGAAGGGCTGAATAACAGCAACAATAATATGCATTTAGCTGGAAATGGAATTGGTGGAAATGTTAATACAGTTTTGGCCATTAGACACCATCACGGATATGAACTCAGAGCAGTGCTTTTCAGACTTGAGCAGGCATCAAAATTACCGGAGGGCTTGTTAAAACACAGATTGTTGGATCCCACCCCAGAGTTTTTGATTCAATAGATTTGAGGTGGGGTCTGAGAATTTGCATTTCTAACAGGTTCCCAGGTGCTGTTGCTGCTGCTGGTCTGAGGACTACACTTTGAGAATCACACTCTTGAAGTGTAATTCTGATCCCAGCAATCGTGTGACATTTGTCCCTGCGATTCCTGCCCCATGAAGTTTGTGTTCTGGCGCCAAGCGTGGCCGCCTCTCCTGCCAGGTCTCTGACGATGCCTCTTTACTACTGATTCTCGAGTGTCATCCTCACGCACCTATACCTGCAGATTTCTAGGACCCACCTTCTTGATCTTGTGACTCAGAGTCCCTGAGAATGGGGCCCGGGGTGGTCTGTAAGCATCCCTGGGTGACCCTGAGGCACATAAACGATACAGCTGTTGCCCTGTGTACTCCTTCTCAGATGCATTGCATTCGTAGTTTCTAGGGTGTATTTTGCCCTTTCTTGGCCCTTTGTCATTTTGCTTGGGCCACTGCTGCACTTGGAATGCCCTCTGACACCTGTTTACCTGCTAGGATTCTTGCATCCTTCAGAAGCTCCATCCATCCTCCTTGAGACTTTCCCTGACCCCACCTAGCTAGATGTGATCCCTAGAATGTGTTTTCATTGAAAATAAACTTCAAAAAATGAGATGCCAGTTTTTATATTTTGATCAATTGTAAGATGCCCTTTTCAACCCCCGCATGCCCCCTCCTCTTTCTGACTTAAATATATAATAGGTGGTTTACTGTGCAATGTAGGTCAGTGGACATTGCCATTAAAAACAAGGAAAAGAGGGCCGGCCCGTGGCTCAGGCGGTTAGAGCTCCATGCTCCTAATTCCGAAGGCTGCTGGTTCGATTCCCACATGGGCCAGTGGGCTCTGAACCACAAGGTTACCTGTTCAATTCCTCGAGTCCCGCAAGGGATGGTGGGCTGTGCCCCCTGCAACTAGCAATGGCAACTGGACCTAGAGCTGAGCTGCGCCCTCCACAACTAAGATTGAAAGGACAACAACTTGACTTGGAAAAAAGTCCTGGAAGTACACACTGTTCCCCAATAAAAGTCCTGTTCCCCTTCCCCAATAAAAGAATCTTTAAAAAAAAAATCAAGGAAAAGAATAATAAAAACTTATGATTTCTCAAAGTTGTTAAGTGTTAAAAACCCAATGGTACATTACACAAACAGCACTGTCCTCTGGCTAGTAAGTATGTGATTATAGCCTCTTCCTATTGTAGGCTCCTGGATGGCTGAGACTGTCTTATGTTCATCAAGTTGGCCCCCCATGTACCTGGCTTATACTAAGTGCTCAATAAATATTAGCTGAATGATATAAATGTGATTCATTTATCTGTAGGTGAGGTTGACATCATGCCTTTTCTCGCTTGGTCCTTTATTACATGTGGAACTACATACTCTGCTCTGTATACTGATGAGAAGGACAAATAGAAGAGATTCAGCCAAGGAAATGATGATCTTCAGTCAAGCTTTAAATACACAGGGCCCTTAGGAACCACCCAACGCCAGTCTGCTTCTGCAGAATCCTGGATGCCTGGAACTCAGGATGAGGAATGGGTGGGAGATGGGGTTGGGGGATGTGCTGCCCTCCTGGACTCTGTATGCAGGACACGGGGAAAGCTTAAACTTCTCCAGTCCGGAGACTAGAGTATCTCTGTATCCCCAGCCCTTAGAATAGACAGGAGGCAGGAAGTCATTGTGTGTTGAATGAATGAATGAATGAATGAATGAGCAAGCAAATGAATGAATGAATGAAATCTTGGCTTTGAGTCCTGCCCAGGTGTCAAATCTTGACCTCTTTATGTCTCATTTGCTTCATTTGTAGGTGAGGAATGTTAATATGTGATCTAACTCTATCTCAAGGAAATTTTGAGAGCCCAGGATGAGTTAATTGACCTGAAGGAATTTTTTTTTTGTTGTTATTAGTTTCAGGTGTACAAAATAATGTAGTAGTTAGACATTTATCATTTATACCACTCACAAAGTGATACTCCTCTCCCCCAATCTACTATCCCTCTGACATCGCATTCAGTCATTACATTTCCAGTGTCTGAGGGCACTTTTTAAAGTATTACATATGTGTGTTTACTTAGAGTAGAAGAGAACCTTCTCTGTGTTTCTCACAAACAGCTCTTCTTCTTGGTCTTCAAGGCCTATTTTAATGATTTGTCAATTAGGGGACTCTTGATTCTCTTGGTTGTCTCCCTCTCTGCTGATTTTCTCTCTGAATTTGCAGCAAATGAAGTACAGGCATTGAAAATGTTTCTGTGTCGCCAAGGTGTGTATCAAGGGATTTTCCTGCTAATACTTGTTTCTATGACAGCTGTATTTTGTACTTTATACAATAGCTCTCATTGAAGAAACTCCGGGCTTATGAGAATGATTTGTTGTGGCATTTCCTTTTGGAACATAAGCTTTGAAATGAGATAAATATACTGGAGGTGCCAAAAATATGTATACAAGTGGACACTTTGGTCAACATTGCTCAAGCAGTAGTTCGCCGTAATCAGAAGTGTCTGGACACTGATGGTAACCACTTTGAGCACCTCTTGTAATTGCAGAAGTCACGTGACTTGTATTCATCTTTTGTTATCGGTATACATTGGGTATTACAATTTTAATAGTTTTTTTCTTTCTTAAAATGTGTATACATTTTTTTGGCACCCTCTGTATAAGAGAGATATCAAGTGCAGAAGCAAGAGTAGGAGGATGGCGGTTGGACTTGGATCACCTGGATTCAGATCCTGACACTGCTCCTTATTTGTAGTGTTTGTGATCTTGGGCTTTTTTTGTTTGTTTGCTTTTGTTTTCTTTTTCCAATATTTTATTTTGAAGAATTTAAAATATATACAAAATATGCAGAATATTATTATGAACTCCCCACTTATCCATCACTTAGCTTCAACAATTATTAACTAATGGCCAGTTTCTTTCATCTACTAACTCTTCCCCAATATAATTTTTAGTAAAATCCAAGATGTCATATTATTTAATTCATAGACATTTCAATATGAATCTATAAAAGATAAGGACTTTTTAAAAACTAAAACTATGAACTAAAATATCATTATCATATCTGAATAAGTTAATAATTTTTTAATATCAGATTTCTGGGCAAATTTCCAATAGAATCAGAATGTTATACATTTTCTTTTTGTTCTTACAGTTTGTTTGAATCAGGATCCAAATAAGGTCCACATCTTGTAATTTGTAAAAATATCTTTTAAGTTTCTTTTAATCTATAGGTTTTCCCCCATCTCTCTTTTTTCTCGTAAAGGTGCAAGGCAAAACACACTAGGTTGTTTGTGTTATCGAATTTCTCAGTTTGGATTTTGCTGATAGTATCTTTTGTGTTGTATTTTCTGTAAATTAGAGCATGGCAAGATTTAGGTTAGGGTTATGATCTTGGGCGTGTTATTTGCTCTTTCACACCTCTGTGGAATGCGGTATGTACTTCCCATCTCATCTCATAGTTGTTATGCAGGGAAGAACCGCATACATGCCATATAAACAATAGTTGTCATTATGACCGGACTGCACATTTTTGTTAGTGTTTGGGGGGTTGGGCCCTGGGGAAGCTCTTTTCCTCCTGCATTGATCAGATTGAACATTGCAGTGTGGTGCTGTGTCAGAAGGCTGAGCAGCAGTGGCCATGGGTGTGAATTCCTGCTCTTCCACTTAGTAGTTTTCAGATATGGGACAAAGTACTTAAACTCCGAGCTTTCCTCATTCCATCAAATGTGGCTAATGACATATATCTTCCAAGCTGTGAGAAATAGAGATGATGTATGTAACGAGCCTTGATGCAGTGCTCACCGGCGGATTGGTTGATGCTGTTTGTCAGTGTTATTTTGATACCTGAGTTCGCACGTGGGACTTGGGGTTACTCAGGGAATAAAGGGATTCTGGATGTGGCTGCGTGAGCAAGGAGCTGGGGATGGAGCTAAAATTCTTCTCCTCTTTGAAATGTATTTGGGGATAAAATAATCTAGACTATGTTTTAAAGAAACAAAAATAAACCCTTTGGGTGTGGAGTTTGATTACATTTACTGGTATACGGATGTGGGAACGTGGATGAAAACATCTTTTTATTTCTACTGTGATCAGGGGAAAGGCTGGAATTCTATTTCACACTGCATCAAATATGATGAGGGTGGGGTAACCCAGCAGACACCACCTTAGCCAACTGGTCAAAGGTGACAGCAACAGCAATGAGGTGTATCGACGTGTACCCCTCTTCTGATGCACTGAGAAGGGCAAAACATCCTATCTGGGGGATTTTTACTAAAAACGCACCAGCTCACTCTATTATGAGGAAATATCAGACAAACCCAAACCCAACTGGACAAACAGTTAACCATTCTACAAAATACTTGACCAGTTCTCTTCACAGATGTCAAGGTCGTGAAAGACAAAGACGGAGGAACTGTCACAGGTTGGTGGAGGCTAAGGAGGCTTGAGAACTAAATGCAGGATATTGGATCCTGCATGAGAAAAAGAGCATTAGCTAAAGTCTATAGAGTAGTTAATAGTAATTTATCTGTGTTATTTTCCTGGCTTTGGCCGTTATATTGTGGTTATGTAAGATGTTACCATTAGAGAAAGCTGGCTGAAGGGTACTGAACTCCCTGTACTGTTTTGTCATTTTCTGTATGTCTGAAATTATTTCAAAAGTTAAAAACATGATACTGGGGCATGTGGCGGCTTTTGTGAAATGTACTGTTTTATAGGAAGTGAAGGGGCTTCCTTTGTGGCTTATCAACGTAGGAGCTAGAAACACCAATTTACTCTTGAGCTAAAGCAGTCAAGTTATATCTTGACTGATGGAGATCCTGGCTGTCAGTTGAGAGTGAGGTGTGATAACAAGATTCCCAGAGGCCATGCTGGGGGCACAGGTGGTTGGATTCCTGGAGTTGACAGTGTTTTGGTCGTGTCACCTTTCACTTGGTTGATTTGACAAGGCTGACTGGCTAATAATGACGATTACCTCCCTAGATTGGATGCCTGTTACATGCTAGAAACAGTGCTAAGTGCTTATCATCATTAATCCGCATAGCATTTTTGAAAGGCAGATGATAGATCCCCCATTTTATAATACATCTCAGAGAGATTTGTTTGATCACTCAGCTTGAGTGGACATCTGACTCCAAAGCTCCGATTCTGACCACTATGCCCTTCTGCTCTCCTTTCCTCTTAATGGGTGCTCCCCGACCAGTCTAATGACCGTGCTCCCCACAGGGCCTCCATACTGGCCCTCCATTTTCATTTCTGCTTACACTGGATAAAATGGAGGAATAGGGTATACCACTATTTTTTAAATCTCCTATTATCTGTTTAAGCATAGCAATGGCATTTTATGTAGGCTCTTTGGGGCTCTTAACAGGTTTCCATGGTCAAATATGTTTGGGGGAACTTAGGGATAAATAAATTAAATAGCTCTCTTTTACCAAGGCAACTGAATGTGACTGGAGAAAGCCACACAAGCAGGGTGACTAGGCCATCAGCTTAATACCACTCACCTCAAGGGGGCTGTTGGAGCCCCCCAGCAATGCTACTCTACTGCCTGACCCAGTCACCCGCTGCTCTCTGGGATGACTGCTTCAGACCTTTGTCTCCCTCATAAAACCGCTCACATCTCCCAAGAAAAACAGGTAGTCCGAAGGAGGATTTCCGCAGGCTCCCACCACTGCCATGAACGAGCTACTTGACTTGTGCCTTCTCTCCTGTTAGGGATGAGCCTTCTTTGATTCATGTGTGGAGATGAAGGATTTCCTGCTGACAGTTTTCCTCCCTCACATCCCTTCTCTCCCAACACAGATGATCTATCTTCCATTTTATAAACACCCTCCCTTGACTACCCACCCCCCGCCCCCTTCAGCTGCTGCCTGATGCCCCTGCTCGCCTTGTCAGCAAACCTCCTTGAAAGAGTTTTCTTCCAGACTGTCTCCAATTCCTCTCTTCCCATTATTTCTTTCTTTAAATCAAGGTGAAATTCTCTTAACATAAAACTGACCGTTTTAATGTGCTAAAGTGTACAGTTCAGTAGTATCGTATTTAGTATGTTCACAATTTTATGCACCCACCACCTCTCTTTAGTGCCAAAACCTCTTCATCATCCCCAAAGTAACCCCTCCTCCTGTGCTTGTTAAGTGGTCACCCTCTATTCTCCCTTTCCCCAAGCCTCTTGCAGCCACAAACCTGTGTTCTGTCTCTATGGATTTACCTATTTTATATATTAATATAAACAGAGTCATACACTATGTTGACCTTATTTCACTTAGCATAATGTTTTCAAGATTCATCCATGTGGTAGCATGCTTCGGATTTTCGTTCCTTTTTATTGCTTAGTAATATCCCATTGTGTGTGTATAGCACATTTTGTTTATCCATTGATTCGCTGATGGACATTTGGGTTGTTTCCACCTTTTGGCCGTTGTGAATAGTGCTGCTATGAACATTCCTATAGAAATGTTTGAGAATGTGTTTTCAGTATATTCAGGCATATCCCTAGGATTGGAATTACTGGGTCATACAAGGTCGGACAATTAAGTTCGCAAATTTGTTGCAACGATGTTGGTAACCGTTTTTTGATGTTAGAGGGATTATTCACTATGAATTTGTACCAACTGGACAAACAGTTAACCAAGTTTACTATTTGGAAGTGCTGAAAAGGCTGCCTGAAAAAGTTAGATGACCTGAACTTTTTGCCAACAATTCATGGCTCTTGCATCACGACAATGCACCAACTCACATGGCACTGTCTGTGAGGGAGTTTTTAGCCAGTAAAACAAATAACTGGGAAACACCCTCCCTACTCACCTGATCTGGCCCCAATGACTGCTTTCTTTACCCAAAGATAAAGGAAATATTGAAAGGAAGACATTTTGATGACATTCAGGACATCAAAGGTAATATGACAGCTCTGATGGCCATTCCAGGAAAAGAGTTCCAAAATTGCATTGAAGGGTGGCCTAGGTGCTGGCATCAGTGCATAGCTTCCCAAGGGGAGTACTTTGAAGGAGACTGTAGTGATATTCATCAATGAGGTACGTAGCTCTTTTTCCATTATGAGTTTGCGAACTTAATTGTCTAACCTCATATGGTAATTCCATGTTCACCTGTTGAGGAACTGCCAAACTGTTTGGAGGCTTGGACCAAGTGGCTGGACCATTTCACATTACCACCAGCAATGTATAAGAGTTCCAGTTTCTTTACATCTTACCAACATTTGCTATTTCCTGCTTTTTTTCATAGCCGCCCTATAGACGTGAAGTGATATTTCATTATGGTTTTGATTTGCATTTTCCTAATGGTTAATAAGACTGAACATCTTTTCACGTACTTTTTGGTCATTTCTCTGTCTTTGGAGAATGTCTGTTTAAGTCGTTTCCTATTTTTTTCATTGGGTTTTTTGTTGTTATTGTTGTTGTTGAGTTTCCCATTCTTACTGGAATGTACTCTTATCAGGCTTTCCTCCTTATTATTCCACACAGTTGCTCTTATCAAGGTCATCAATGGCTTCCTACTTTCAAATTCAGTGGTCCATTTTCATTCCTTATTTTATTGTCCTCACGCAACATTTAAGAAAGGATTACTCCTCCCTTCTTAAGATGCTTTCTTCACTTGGCTTCCTAGATACCATTCTTTCTTTGTTTTGTTTTGTTTTTTCAGCGTTTATTGCCGGTTATTCATCATCTTCATGACCTGTACACATTCAGCTTCTTCAGAGATCAGTTTTAAGGCCTCCTCTTTTTCTGTCTCTACTTCCCTGGGGGACGCCATCCTTCCAGTTGCTCAGGCCAGAAATCTTGGAGTTGTCCTTGACCTCTTTTTTTCCCCTCATCCACCTGGCTCAACCTTCATGATATATCCAGACTCTGATCATGTCTCACAGCCTCCACTGCAGTTACCCTGATCCAAAGCACCATCATTTGTCAGGTGGAATTTTGAAGTAGCCTACTGATTGGTCTCCTTGCTTTTCTCTTTGCCTCCACCAGCTACCGTGTTTCCCCGATAATGAGACCTAGCCAGACAATCAGCTCTAATGTGTCTTTTGGAGCAAAAATTAATATAAGACCCAGTATTATACTATATTATATTGACCTGGTATTATATTTATTATATTAATTATAAAGATCCGGTCTTATAGTATAGTAAAATAAGACCGGGTCTTATATTAATTTTTGCTCCAAAAGACACATTAGAGCTGATTGTCTGGTTAGGTCGTATTTTCAGGGAAACATGGTATTCTGTGTGAACACAGCAGTGAGAGAGAGCCTGTTAAATAGTGAGTCAGATCATATTACAGCTCTATTCTGAAACCTCCAATTGCCTCTCATTTCACTCCAACTTTGAACTAAACTCTCTATATGATTTAGCTCTGGCTTCCTCTTCCATCTTGTCTCCTATCACTCTCCCTTTTGCTTGTACCCCTCTGGCTGATGCTAGGCTCTTTGCTGGGCCTCATACCTGCCAAACACATGCCTGCCTCAGGGCCTTTACACATACTGCTTCCTTTGCCTGGAGTGTTCTTCCTCCTGAAGGCCACATGGCTTTCTTCCTTCCTTTCTCTGCCCAAATGTTACTTTGTCCATAAGGTCTCCACTGAGCACCATATATAAAAAACCAATATCCTCCTTGTCCTGTTCTCCCTTACTTTGCTGGATTTCTCTCCTTAGCACTCATTTATTGCTTTGTATCCCCTATTAGAATGTCACTTCATGCAAGCAAGGACTTAGTCTACGTTCACTGCTGTAGTCCCGGTTTTATAACTATGCCCAGTACAACAGTATAGATACTTGGGCCTTCTCCTAGCTTGTAATATGCTAATTTTCCTTATACGTTTCTAAGAGGAGGATATTTTTGCAATATTTCCCTCACCTACTTCCTTCCTCCCTTCCTCCCTTCCTTCCTTCCTTCCTTCCTTCCTTCCTTCCTTCCTTCCTTCCTTCCTTCCTTCCCATAGGGCCTATTTTCCACAAAATATTTTTGGGAAATGCTGTAACAGATTCTTAATTGTAATATGTCATGTTGGGGATGATGTAGGTGGGTGAATGTTATATAACTGAGTCTTTTCCCTTGACTAATAAACCATTTCAGCATGTAGGAAAATTCTACGTCCAAAAGGCCTGCACTTATCCTGGGGGTGTGCTTTGATAACTCATTAGGAAAGATCTAGCCAATTATTTCTTCTTTGGTTTTGAAAAGTGATTTCACATTTGAGTATTTTTGTAGTTTCCCGCTGATAGGCAAAGTGTACTGTAATTTGGAAGCAGTTTGTCCTGGAGCTGCTGAAACCGTTCAGACCTGCCCTTTCTCTGTTTTTGTCTCAGTTTCCCAGGTGATCTCTACTGTGCCCTTTGGGGTGTCAGCATCCAGCAGGGTTGCGTAGGCAGCTTCTGTCATGTGATAGGATCAGACTTACCTTGACCCTGTCAGAAGCCGCTCTGAGAAGGCGGGGGTGGGGGAGGGTATTTCTGTTTTGTTCACCACTGGAGACCCAAACACCTAGCACCATGCTGTTCACATAATAGGTGGCCAGTTAATACTTGTTGAGTGAAACTTTGAAATAGCACCAGGGAAATCTCATTTCACTTGACTTTGCCTCATGATGACTTGTAATTAGGGTTCATCTTCAATGAATTTCTTTGGACATATGTTGAGAATACAGTGCCAATCAGTTTCATAAATGGAAAATTTTTGTGTAGTCCTCTCTGGGCACAATGATAGTTTTGTCTGTAAAGCTATTGAGATTCTGAATGGAAATCAAAGTACCTTTTCTTCCTATTTCTATGATATCAGCTCACAAACAATAATATGGACGTTCTTGGAAAGATTCTTTATGTAATTTGAATAATTTGTGATACATAGATTTTTTTTTTAATTCCATTTGGGTATTTAATTTGAAAGCCCCCCGATGTATAAAGCAGCTGTGTGATCCGTGTTCCCAGAAGAAAGTCACTCTGATGAACTGCCCATGTCATCTTTTGATTTTGAACAGAATCAAGGAATGATGTCAGCCCACCATGTAAAAATGGTGGCTTGGTACTTTTTTCCCCTAGAAATGGTCAAAAGAAAAGCTGTGCTATTTCTGGAAATGGAAAATAAAAGGTTACTTGGAAAAGCCCAAGATTTTTGGATTTCAGCCTGCTCTCTTAAGAATGATGTGCTCTTTCCTTTCAGGTCCTCCAACGGTATTTCTGATTTGCCCAGTAAGAAGAATTGCATTGTATCTGGCTAATTAACTCTGAGTGCTAATGTCTGAGTATTAGTGCCTTGACTTAGTTTAATTAAGTTCAGCAAATTCAAAGGCCACCTGAATCGGGATAGGACAGACATTTGCTTTAGAAAGAGGCAGTAAGACCAAAGGTGAGGAAGCAAATGGGGCTGTAATTTAGACCCTGGCATCAGTTCTTTTTTTTTTTTTTTTTGTAGTTTTTCATAGATGTCACCATAGTTACTGTGTCTCTGTAAATCACACATAAATCCCAGTAAGGGAAATGAAGAAACGTGTGGTTGCATGTGAAGTAACCTACATTTTTATAATTCTGCAGCCTTTTAGAAAAACCTTTTGTTTCTACACATTTTATGGTTTCGTTTAAAAGACTCATAAGACTGGGGATGTTAAATGTCTAGTAGCAAACTATAAGAGGTCTTATGATGTGCCGGGCTCTGTCCTAAGAGTATTATCTGATTTAATTCCAAAGTAACCCTGAAGTAGTGTATTAGTCTGGGTTCTCCAGAAAAACAAAACCAGTAGGAGGTCGCTATATACCTATACCTGTACCATCTAGGGAGGTTTAGTACAAGGAATTGGCTCACACAGTTATGGAGGCTGAGAAATCTCAAGATCGGCTGTCAGCAAGCTGGTAACACAGGGGAGCCGATGGTTTCGGTCCACGTTTGAGTTCAAAGGCATTACTAGAAGATCAGTGTCCCACTTCAAAGACAATGAGGCAGAGAGAGAGAATTCTTTCTTACTCAGCCTTTTATTCCATTTAGGCCTTCAAAGGATAGGATGCCGTCCACCCACAGTGGGAAGGGCATCTTCTTTGCTTAGTCCACCGATTCACACGTTAATCTCATCCACCCTCACAGACACACCCAGAATAATGTCTGACCAAATATCTGGGTGCCCCGTGGCCCATGCAAGTTGACACATAAAATTAAGCATCGCGATAGGTACAGTTTTTATCCTCTGTGGAGACGATGAGAAGGAGGTACAGAATGGTCAGGTAACTTGTCCATGGTCACATGTTGGTACTGGTGGAGGCAGAACACAAACCCAGGCAGTCTGGCTCCCCAAGTCCTCACGCTTAATTGGTACAGCAGACTACCTTTCCGAGGAGGAAACTGAGATGGGGGGAGGAGGGAGGATGGGAAAGGAGGGAAATGTAAGAGTTCAGTATCGTGCCTCAGCGCAGCCAACAGTTAGAGGCAGGGCTGGGATTTGAACCCAGGTCTCCTGACACCTGGCCCGGCCCCCAGGAATCCTTCAACTTCAACATGGTGTATCCTCTGTATGTGGACATTTCACTCGTGAAAGAAAAAATGTTATAGTTATACACCGGAATTGTTGACTTAAGCACTCTACGCAGTTCTAGCTTTCTCACCTTACTAGCATTATAATTTGTGTCTATACTATTCCAGTCCTAAAATATTCTCAGATGAGTTGGCCTGCACGGATGAGAATGATAATTTAATAACACCACCTTCCATTTCTAGAGCTCTTCAAACTTTTTAGAGCACTCTCATATATACACATTCTTTAAAAAATGGATTAGCTTGACAAAGTGGATTTACTCTGGGGTGGTGGCCTTTTCAGTGTCCCATCTGGGGTGGTGGATGTGAATGGGGAAAAGGCTTTTTACCTCCTCTTAGCCAAGATTAAAAGAGAAAAAAATGAGTTATAAGACGATGCCGGAAGAGAAAATGGTGTTTATTCAAGCGGCATAATCACTGGCAGGTAGCTTTGATCAAAGAGCCCCGGCCCAGGAGGTATAGAGTCACAGAAACTGTGGCCATCGAAGTCAAACAGTTCTGGGTTTGACTCGCTTCTGCTTCTTACCAAAGAGACACACGGCATCAGCTCTTTGAACCTTTCTTCATTTGCAACATGGGAATTACGCGTATACTTTGTACCTTGCAGGATGGTTGTAAGGATGAGTGTTTGTCCAGTTCATGGCACCCAGATAAACAAGAACTGTTACAACTTCCCCCACGTCCTACTGGTAAGGCTCGCCTTTCCCAACCCTGAGAACTTTCACCCTGTTGGCTCTTTCCCACCTGGCTCCTGCACTTGTAGTGACCAGATTTTTTAGGATTCTTGTCCCTGCCAGTGGGGAGTCAGCTGGGGAGCCATCCTGCTGCCATAGGCCAGGCATGGATGCAGAGTACCTGTCCTGTACCGCTCATGTGTGTGCTCAGACTGGATAAAGGGACCTCTTCTCGGTTCCTGATTTGCATTCTGGATTCCTTCTCTGAGTCCGGCCTGCCTGGCTGGCCTGTAACCACCTGCCTGCCCTTCTGCAGCCCTGCCACTCGCCCCCGCTGTCCCTCTCCCCTCCCTTTCCATTGTTGGCTAACTGTTGGTGTCAAACTGGGCAGGTCTTGTTCCCATTCTTAAGTTTCTTTTGGACAAAGATTTGGTTCACATGGATCATTTTAGGAGTAGCTGGACTGTTTGAAGAGAGAGAGTAAATTCGGTTAATTGAGTCAAATTCCTGGTCGTTTCTTGGGGGGCAGTCAGTTAACCCCTCACCACTAAGAAAAATCAAACTACTGATATCACTAACAATATGGAAGCTATCAAAAACATGCTGAGTAAAAGAAGCCTTATACAAAAAAGAATATACTGCAAATAAAAAGAATTTTATTTGCATGAAGTTCTAGAATAGGGAAAAACAATCAATAGTGGGAAGAAATCACTCTGCTTTGGGAGTTTGAGGGTGAGGACTTACTGACAAAAGGCATGAAGGCACTTACTTGGGAGATGATAATAATGTTGTATATCTTGACAGGGTTTGAGACACATGGTTGCAATCAGCTGTCAAAACCAGGCTTACACAGTTCACGAGTGGAAGAGTTGAAATCCAAACCTTGGCAGTCTTTCCAAAGCTTATACTCTTAACTGATGCACCACAGAATCATAAAACTTTAGTACCAGAAGGGGCCTTAGTGGCCCTCTAGCTCCTCTGCCTGAGTCCAGCGGCATCTTTGGGCGACACCCGAGGGCAGAGCTCCAGGTCTCCATGCTTTCTTTAGGGTGGTCCTTCCTTCTAACCACAGCCTCCCCATCATGCACAGGCAGCCCAGAAAGGGTCGCCCTCCACTCTTTTGTCTCTAGTTATCTCTTTTATTGAGTAATAAGCCCCCAGCTACCCTCCCCTTTTTAATTAGAATGGTTTGGACAAGTCTCAAAATTCAACCCGGGTGGATTCAGAGAGAAGACTTGTGTAACTGTAAGCATTCATGCTTAACTGCTTAACTAGGCCTTCTGACATCTCAGATCTTCCTTCTGAATCACTCTCCTTCACTTTCCTTTTTTTGGAATACATTGTTTTAAAATTTCTGTAATGAGGATCTTTTAGTAATGACCTCTGTCCATTTTTGTTTGCCCAAAAATGTCTTTATTGTACCCTTGCCTTGGCTACAATAGTTTAACTTATTCTTCAACTATCTAGAGATAGTTTAGCTTTTTCTAGTTTGACAGTTAATTTTCTCTCAACTCTTTGAAGATGTAATTTTACTTTCATTTTTGATGCTGAGAAATCAGTTCAGTTTTTATCAGTGGTCTGTCTTTTTTCTCTGACTGCTATTTTTTCTCTTCTTGATTTTGGTTTCTTCAGTGTCACTAAAATGAAATTTTAGATGTCTAGATACTGATTTCTTTATTCTGTTTGGGATTTATTGCACTTCTTCAGTCTGAGAATTCGTGTCTTTCATTAAAAAAAAAAAATTAGCCCTTATTTTTTTGACTAATACCTTGACCTTATTTAAGTCTCCTTATTTTTTTCCTTTCTGGAAACCTGATTAGACATATGTTAAAACTTCTCACTCTGTGTTCCATGTCACGTAACTTCTTTCATGTCTTTTACTTTGTGTTACATTCTGGGCAATTTATTCAAGTCTACCTTTAGGTTCATAAAATCTGTCTTTGGCTATGTCCAATACGTTACATACCTGTTGTTTTGTTTTGTTGTCATTATTATGCTTTATATTTAAGAAATTCTATTTAGCTCTTTTTAAAAATTGTTTACTCAATTGTCTTTATCATATCTTTAATCCCCTGTATTATTTCTTTACACATTTTAAACTTTCTTATTTTATATTCTGTATCTGTCCATTGAAGTATCTCCAGTTTTCTGATAACTCACTCATACTTTAGTGACTTACTCTTACTTTTAGTGCTTTTTTTTTTTTATTCTGAGTTCATGTGCCTTGGAACTTTTTCTGTGGGAATTATTAGAGTCCTGTGTTCCAAGAGTCTTTCTCCAAGGAGAACGGATTTGCATTTGCTCCAGCCACAGGATAAATGACAACTAAGGACTGCTTTAATCACATTTTCAGCTCAACACTGGTGGTCGCTATTCTTCCATGTTATATTGGTCGTATGAATTCTGGCCCTAAAACTATATGAGTGTGGGCTTTTGGTTAGAGATTCTTGGATGAGACTTTTTTTCTGCCTCACTAAGAGCCCAGGCCAGGATAGATAAATCTTTTGAAGCACAGGGGTTTTTTTCTGCCTCATTCTCTGAGGTTGTTTCCATTAAAGGATTGTGGCATTTTGGAAAGGGGTATTTGATCTGGCCTGTGGCTGTGCTCAGGCCTCAGGCATTGTCCTCAGGTCCCCATACTGCAGCGATGTGTAAAAACCCAGGCTCATGGGTCAGCTGATGTCCTTGGGGCAAATGCCAGCTCTGCATTCCACAGTAAAATTACCTTTTCTTCTAGTTTGGAGCTTCCAGCTGTTTCCCCTACTTTATTTTAACCTCAGCCATGTTTTACAACAAATTAAAATTGTTTTATCCTTTTCTTCAAATGATCTGTCTTAGAAGAGGCCTCTCCCCCCATCTAGTTGAAGAAACAAAGGCTCTGCATATGCTCGGCACTATTTTAGAGGTTTGTAATAATGCAGTAGTGGATGACCAAGACTGTAAGATCTCATCTCTCAACAGAGCTTCCATTTAAGTGGGGGGTGGAACGAAGAAACAAATAATAGCTAATATAATTTTAGATGGTGTTGAATACTATCATCTTTTTAAATATTCACAGTGATCCATGCAAAGGATTTGGTCCTCTATCTCTTCATATATTTGTATATTTCAATCACCTCATCACTGTGTTGTAAGATGAACTCACCCATTATTCCATGGGAGTTGACTAAAAACCACCTCATTATTAAGCAATTGGTTAATTGGGTGATAAGGACAGCATGGTAAAGAAGCCCTTGAATTTGGGCTCGGAGTTAAATAGCAACTACAAGGTGTGATAAAAAAATACGGTGAATGTTTAAATTTTTAAAAATGTATTACATTGAAAGACACACTACCATTAATCCCCCTCAAAATACTCCCCCTCGCTTTGAACACATGTATCCCATCATTCTTGCCACTTTCTGAAGCAGTTCTGGGAGTCCTCTTTCGTGAGTGTCTTCACTTGTGCTGTCATGGCCTCCTCGATGTCCTAAATTGATTCAAAATGTTTTCCTTTCATGGCCATTTTGACTTTGGGGAAGAGCCAGGAGTTAGTCGCTCAGTGCCCGATCCAGTGAATAAGGTGGATGAGGACACACCGTACGTTTTTATTTGACAGAAATTGCCATATACCAGAAGCGATGTGTGACACGGAGCGTTGTCACGATGGGGGATGAAGTAAAGACACGAAAGAGGACTTTCAGAACTGCTGCAGAAAGTAGCAAGAACCATGGGATAAGTGTGTTCAAAGTGAGGGGGAGTATTTTGAGGGGGATTAATGGCAATGTGTCTTTACTGTAATACATTTTTTTATTTAAACATTCACCGTATTTTGTGATCATACCTCATACATCCAACTAAAGTAGTTGTCCTTATGTTATTTGTTAAAATATGTGTGAGATTTAAAATGACTTTTAATGACAAGCTGAGAGCAGCCTAATAAGGGATAAATACAGCCTTCTCTGCAATTGACTTCATTTTAAAGCCATGTTTCATTAACAAGATATTTTGCCTCATTTTATCAGTGACATAGACAGGTCAAAGAGTAATAAATAATCAGTACCTTGAAACATTCAAATGAATACATACCTTTTACAATTGGACGCATGGAGAGAAAAGAAAAAGCTGAAAATATTTTTTTTTCTTAAACAAAAAAATGAAATAATCAACACATCTGATAATAAAGTTGGTACAAAATTGTTACCATCCAGTGATCTATCTGCTTTGGAGTCAAATGCTATTTGAGAGAAAGCTATTATTATTTAAAAAAAAAAAAGTCTCAAAATATCAAATTAGAGAGCCCAGTAAATGAGCTTGGTTTACTGAGCCTCTTGTACCTGATTTGGAAACAGCTCCTGCTAATGAGATATGCCAGGAAATTTTCAGAGGTGTAAATGGTAATGGGGAAGATGCAGCATTTTCCAAAGTTGTTGATTTTGCCTGGTGCCCCCAAATTGATTTTAATTCACTAGTAGTCAGAAAGTCTTACCCTTTTGGGTATCATTGAGCCCCTTTGGTAGTCTGGTGAAATTTATGGGTTGTTTTCAGAATGACAGTTTTAGTACTTAAAACAAAAATCCATAGAATTGAAAAAGAAGCCAAATCTATTGAAATACAGTTTTATTCGCAGACCCGGAAGAGGTATCTAGATTATTAACCTCTGTGACATATTTAAATTAATTCTCTGTTCTTGATGGAGAAAAGTAATTCATGAGATGACTAATTTTTTCACTTTCTTAAAAGAGTAAATGAAACTGATTCCAGCTCTACAGAGTCACTGTAAGTCAGTAGTCTTATGACATATATGTGAATAAAGCATTTCTGCTATGGTAACAACATGGTATCTTGGAAAGGAATCTTCTAAGTTCTTAGGTTTATACCCGTAGGATTTCCAGTAAAATATGAAATTAAACAAGATCAGTGCTATCTAGGGCTATTGACTTTATAAGTTAAAGGTGACCTCAGAAAAACAAACAAAAAGAGGGGAAGATAAACAGAATCAATTTATCTTGGAAAGCTGTGATTTATTCATTAACTGCCACAATAGAAAGAAAGATGGTTTATTCACTGTTTTTTTCAGGATGAAAGGAAACATTGAACTGCTTCAAATCATTGGAAACAATCTAATTGAACATCCTTTGAGGACTGATTCATTGTGTTATATCCATAAAATGCAATTCTATGTAGCCATTAAAAAGAGTGGAGATACATGTGCTATTGTAGAATGAACTCTGAGATACGTCATTAAATGGAAAAGGAAAGGTGTAGATGAGTACATTGTGTGTTCTCACTTGCAAAATGTGTCCGTTCATAAAGCGTGATATTTCTGGAAAGGGGAAGCAGTAATTGGTAACAGTGATCATTTCTGGGAAGGGAACTTGAAGTCTGGAGGGTGATGCAGAGATTACTTTTCATTGTCTATCTATTTGTATTGTTCGAATGTTTTGCCATGTGCATGTATTAGCAGTTCTAATTAATTCATTAAAAAATGAACGGTCCTTGCTTCTAGCAGCTATTAATACTGAAACTAAATTAAAGCATATAAAGGATACGTACTAATTAAGCCTGTCAAATAACATATTTCACTAAGACACTACTCTCTGCACCTAGAAGACTTTCTCAACAATTAGGCCCACTCCCGATAGGACCAACTGGTACTTGAGTTCAGGGTACAGATGGGGAGTCCCAGGGTGCGGGGTGTTTCCCAGGCCCTGAGTGTCCTCTTGGGCCTGGTCTCTTCCTTATACACACCCTGTTTTGTAGCTGTCTGTGTTCTCTTCTGCTCTTCCCCTTGGTCTGTCAGCTCTCGGAGGCATGTGTCTCACACAGTGCCTGGTGCAGAGCCGGCCCACAAGAAATGGTGAAAGAATGAGTCACTCTTGATCCTGCCAAGAATGAAGTCTAGGGATGTAGAAATAGGTAGGAGGCCCTGAATCTTCCTGTGGCAGAGCAGGCGGCACAGCCAGACCCCATGTCCTGGTAATTCGCAGCTGGATGGTGGGCAAAGGGGAGAGAGGAGGTGTTGAAGGGAATCCAGGAAGGGCTGAGTCTGGTAAGGACACCATTCTTTGGCATCCCTAATGTTATCCCCAAACCTCTCTTGTGGGAGTGGTTGTTGGTGGAGGAGACAAAGCCAGGACAGTGAGAGCAGCAGGTGGGAAAGAATCAGAGAGAAGTTGGATAACAGCAGTTGTTCAGTGAAATATCACAGTGCCTTTCAAGAATGAAATTCAGTTTATAATTAGAATTTGATTTTAATCCAGAAGGAACAGACAAGCTGGTTAATATCAAGACTGTAAGAAATAATTTGTGTCAGTTATTGAAAGGATTTGTAATCAAGTGTGAAAGGGATGTCTGGTCATGCTCAATCATTTATTCATTCATTCATTTATTTACTCCATACTTAATTGTTGAAGCATTGTGTCCCACGAGGGATACAGAGATGAATTAGATAGGTCTTTTTCCCTAAGTAGGTGATCACCAAAAAATAATTTTACATAGTAGCTAAGAATGGATTCAGATTCTTGGGTTGAAATCTTGGCTCCATTATTTGCCGACTATGCCACCTTAAGCAAGTTGTTTAATCTCCTTGTGCTTCAGTTTTCTCATTGTTAATATATTATCCTATTGCATAGGATTAAATAAGATAACAGATATAAAGTTCTTAGGACAGTGCCTGGCACAATCAGGATTCAGTAAATGTTGGTTAAAAAAACAAAGCCCCATTCATTGATTCATTGAACATTTTTGGAGCTCCTGCTCTGTACTAGGCATTGCTGTAGGTACGGCAGGGAGGAAGGGGTACTCAGGTACTCAGTCTTCAAAGAACTTAGCTGTTAGTTGCTATATTAGTTATCTCTTCCTTTGCAACAAATTACCCAACACTTAGTGGCTTAAAACCGTGATAGACATTACTTATCTCTCACAGTTTCTGTGGGTCAGAATTCAGGATCAGCCTGGCTAGGTGGTTCTCCTTTGGTCTCTCATGAGTTTATAGCCAAAATACTGGTCAAAATTGCAGTCATCTGAAGCTTTGATCGGGCCGGAAGATGCCTGTCTAAGGTGTCTCACTGATGTGACCGGCAGGTTGGGTCTTCTCCAAATGGGCATCTCCATGGCACTGCTTGAGTGTCTTTACAATATGGTGGCTGGCTTTCCTCAGAGCACGTTATCCAAGAGGCCAAGCCAGAAACTTCAATGCCTTTTAGGACAGCTTCAGAAGCCAAGCACTGTGACTTCTGCTATATTCTATCAGTCTCACAGCTGGACCCTGATTCAGTATGGGAGGGGACTACACAGGCATGGCCACCAGGAAGGGGGATCCTTGTGGACTATCTTGGAAGCTGGCCATCACAGTTGGGGAGGAAGACATGCAATCATTGGGGAAATGCTGTGATGGAGATGTACCGCAGGGAGCTTCTTGTGGCAGCTCAGTCTTGCCAGGAAAGGAGGAGGTGAAGCTTGAGCTCAGTCCTGAAGGAAAAGAACTTTGGCTTGGTGTGTGAGGAAACGGAGTGTGCAAGGCAGAAGGAAATGCAGGAGGAAAGGCACAGAGGCAAGACTGAGCATATACCCTGGAAGCCTGAAGGACATCTGTTGGCCTGGAGCAAAGGCTGATAGGGCAAGGACAAGAAGCTATATGCAGAGATATGTCAGTACTGCTCTGTCTGTATGGGAATGACGTGGGGATGGTCGAGACAAATTGTGACATCTGCACTTACACTCACAAGTGAAACTATTACACATTCTTTAAGGATTTACTCTTCAAAATACCTTCTTGATATTTAGGATATCCATCCATTTGTCTATCCATGCATCTGTCTACTCATCCATCTCTCTATCCATCCATCCATCCATCCATCCATCTTATCAATATTTATTTATTACATTTGGACTATATGACAAGTAGCCTCTTAAGAAGATGACCAGCACATTTTCTGTTTTGTGTGCACGTGTGTGTGCACACATGCACACACACGCATACACACTCAATTTTAGTATACTTTGCTTACTTTTTTTTCATAGCACTAATTACTACATGGCATTATATTATATTTTATTTAATTGCTTGTGTTCATCTCTGTAATATAAACTCCAAGAGTATAAACTCCAGGTACTTTGTCTGTGTTTACGTCATTGTACCCCCAGTGCCTAGAATAATGCTTGGCACATATTAAGACTTAGTAAAGATGTGGTTGAATAAATGCAAGTGTAAAGTGAAGTGATAGGAGCATGCAGAAAATGCTGTGGGAACTTGAGGGGAGGAAGTGTTCAGGTCTTCCTGAGTTGGGAAAGGAGGTGGTTAGAGAAGGCTTTGCAGAGGACTTGCTGTATGAATGGAGCTCGCTGGTGGATGAGCTGAGAATGAACATTCAAGAGAGAGGAGATCTTGTGAGCAAAGGAATGGAGACATATGAGAGCATGGTCACAGTTGTAGATGATGTTTGTCCTGTATTTTGTGAAACCAAAAATATAATTATAAGACGAGAAAAGCCTTTTCCAGAACTTGCTTTTGCATCATAATTTATTTAAAAAAACACATCAGAGGAAGTATCTTTTGCAGGTATTTCTGAACTTAAATCTCCATTAGTTGATAGATGCTGCTTGCGCCGCGGCTATAAGTGTGTACTCAGAAACACGCACGCCAGAGTTGCAGTCTTTCCCATTCTTGAGCCTTGCCCTCAAGACTGTATGCTTTTATCTTATCAAGTTTATTTCCTTGCTGCAGTGGCAATACATTTCGTTTCTCCTATAGACTTGACATGAGATGTGTTTCTTGGCATCTCTGTTGACTTGAAGATGTTTTTCATGTCACATTGGTATTGGATAGAGACACAGTTCAGGATGTTTTACAGTAAAGGAGGTTGCAGGTCTGTGATGACGATTGGTTGAATCAGGTATTGTTTATACTGTAATACTCTAGAACTAATATTTTTTTTAATTAAAGTTTATTGGGGTGACAATTGTTAGTAAAGTTACATAGATTTCAGGTGTACAATTCTGTATTACATCATCTATAAATCCCATTGTGTGTTCACCACCCAGAGTCACTTCTTCCATCACCATATATTTGATCCCCTTTACCCTCATCTACCACACCCCTCCCCCCTTACCCTCTGGTAACCACTAAACTATTGTCTGTGTCTATGAGTTTTTGTTTCTCATTTGTTTGTCTTGTTCTTTTGTTGTTTTTGGTTTATATACCACATATCAGTGAAATCACATGGTTCTCTGCTTTTTCTGTCTGACTTATTTCGCTTAGCATTATAATCTCAAGGTTCATCTATGTTGTCACAAATGTTCCTATATCATCTTTTCTTACCACCGAATAGTATTCCATTGTGTATATATACCACAACTTCTTTATCCATTCATCTATCAAAGGACATTTTGATTGTTTCCATGTCTTGGCCACCATAAATAAAGCTACAATGAACATTTGAGCACACATGTCTTTATGGATAAATGTTTTCAGATTTTTTGGATAGATACCCAGGAGAGGGATTGCTGGGTCATACGGTAATTCTATTTGTAATTTTTTGAGGAACCTCCACACTGCCTTCCATAGCAGCTGCACCAGTCTGCATTCCTACCAACAGTGTATGAGGGTTCCCTTTTCTCCACAGCCTCTCCAACACTTGTTACTATTTGTCTTGTTGATGATAGCCATTCTCACTGGGGTGAGGCGATATCTCATTGTGGTTTTTATTTGCATTTCTCTGAGGATTAGTGATGTTGAGCATTTTTTCATATGTCTATTTGCCATTTGTATGTCCTCTTTGGAGAAATGTCTCTTCAGGTCCTCTGCCCATTTTTCAATTGGGTTGTTTTGTTGTTGCTGTTGAGTTTCATGAGTTTCTTGTATATTTTGGATATTAGCCCCTTATCGGAGGCACTGTTTGCAAAAATCTTCTCCCATTCAGTTGGTTGCCTCTTGATTTTGTCGATGGTTTCTTTTGCCGTGCAGAAGCTTTTAAGTTTGATATAGTCCCATTCATTTATTTTAGCTTTTACTTCCCTTGCCTTTGGAGTCAAATTCATAAAATGCTCTTTGAACCAAAGGTCCATAAGTTTGGTACCTATGTTTTCTTCTATGCAGTTTATTGTTTCAGGTCTTATGCTTAAGTCTTTAATCCATTTTGAATTAATTTTGGTACATGGTGACAGATAGCAGTCCAGTTTCATTCTTTTGCATGTGGCTTTCCAGTTCTCCCAGCACCATTTATTGAAGAGGCTGTCTTTGCTCCATTTTATGTTTTTTGCTTTTTTTGTCAAAAATCATCTGTCCATATTTATGTGGTTTTAATTCTGGCTTCTCAATTCTATTCCATTCGTCTACGTGTCTGTTTTTCTGCCAATACCATGCTGTTTTAATTATTGTAGCCCTGTAGTACAAGCTAAAGTCAGGGAGTGTGATACCTCCAGCATTGTTCTTTTTTCTTAAGATTGCTTTGGCTATTCAGGGTCTTTTGTGGTTCCAAACAAATCTGATGATAATATTTTTTTAGGTGGTTATTTCCCCACTCTTCTTGAGTGCCTGAAAAAAGTGTTGGCATGCTTGAAAGTGCTTTCTTGTGGCTCCCTGCTTGTCCCTTGTCTATGAACTTTGAAAACAGCTATGCAGAGAAAAGATAAAACTTTCATAGATTTCTGGGTACCGTCTTGATGAAATTTCTCCTCAGTGGCAACCATGGTTAGGTAATCTGAAAGTATTAATACCTTTCAAAAACATTTCAGAAGAAGCAACTTGGTCCCAAGAATTTTCTCTGGTCCCCTTTTTTTTCTTAGTAACTCATTTTGATTTTTATCTTGTTGCCCACCTCTACTCACACTTAGCAATGTAAAAACCAGTATCAAAGAATAAACCTTCAAATGTTAGAGAGGCAATTAATTTTTGGTTTTACTGAAAAAGTAGAACTCAAGTCTGATCTTAAATTGGAATAAAAAGTTAGCCGGATTTGTCTCTGGGCTATGGGTATTTTTTCTTCCTTCTAGTTTTCCTTTCACCCCCAAAATGCCGATAATAAACACGTATTATTATCTTACAGTAGGTTTAAAACCAAGAAACTGTTTGGAAAATTTGTTTTTCAACATTGTACTGTATCTTATCTCTAGGTATTTTTTTTGTAAAATGAATCCCGATTCCTCTTTCCTTTTTCTCTTTGGGGCTCACTTTTCAATGTCAGTAATGGTGGATTGAGTAATGGCTTCAAATGGCAGAGGAGGATTCTCATTTATTAACCAGAAACTGACTGGAGAAGGTTAGTGGGGCAAAGCAGAGGGAAGCAAACGAGACCACTGGGGCCATCCAAGGCTGGGTCAGGCTGCCAAGGAGGAGACATTTATTCCCACCCCATAATTCTCAGTTCCTATCAAGAAAGTCTAGAAATGACCATTTTTTTCTGTGACTCTCTATTGTTGGTAATTGGGCATGTGAAGCTACCAAGCCCAATTTTGCCATGGCACATATCTGCCAATGTGCCTTTTGTCTGGTGCTTTTGAAACCCCATCTCTTATCCGTTTCTCTGACCTCACAGTCACATCCTCTTCTCACCAAAATCACAAACATCAGGTGGTTTGTGGGCACAGTATCTCTGTGTGTCCTAGGGTAACCAACTTACTCTGTGATATGTCAGATAAAATAATAGTCCGGAAGAGTAAGAAGATAATGGGTTTGAGCGAAATACGACAGCCTTGAAAACAAACCCTAAGTCATTGACTGGCTCACCAATTTTCAACTCCCAGGCTCCGATTCTTGCAGAAAGCACACCTAGGTGAGAGAAGTAGATGAAGTCAGCCTTCTTCCCAACCCAGTAGCCATACATGACTGTTTGTCTTGAGCGAATAGCTATTTGCAAAGCTGCTTCAGTGGCTTGATGGGGACATGGTTTAATGGTCCATGTCCCCTGCGTACAATTCACTGAGGATTCAAAAAGGAAGAAGACTCCTTCATCACAGCTGGCCATTCCCACAAGCAAATCTGAGGAACCCTTGGATCTGGCCTTCAGACCTCCATTTATTCTTTCAGCCTCCCAATCTTCATTTATTCTTCACGGCCCACACCTACCCTGAGCCCAGGGCACCCACCACCCCATGAAGGCTACTTCTACTGGTGGTAATAAAACAATATAATTTTTAGACAAACACACACACACAGACACCCTCAGGTTTATAGATATAAGCCATTAAGTTCCTTTCGAACAATTGCCTGCATGGGCCTACTGCGTACAATTCACTGAGGATTCAAAAAGGAAGAAGACATGAATTTTCCCTCAAGGAATTCATACCATTAGATGGGGAGATGGAACCTATAAGCAAATAGATTTTACAAATGAAAGTGGAAATTGCCCCAGGGAACGCATAAAGTGTTATACGCTTGACTTAACTATTTACAAGAGGACAACATAAAAAACCAACCTGAATATATTTACAAGCATCCACAGGCACATAAAGAACTGTTTATTCCCTGAATTTTCTCTAACATATGGTCATTTTCCCCTACATTATGTCTATGTATTGCACACACTGTGACAAATTTATCATGGTGCATAAGTGTCATTAAATTCTGTTCAGTCTCTGAGTTAATTTGCTTTGTAGCTGAAGGGTTGTTTAAGGGACTGTTGTTCTGCTCTTGTCTGGAACAAAACAGAAATGTCTTCTTTCTCCACCCATCACATTTTTCAGTGGAAGTAGACCAAGCTTCTCTCCAGAACTTATCCCAGCTTAGGGAACTAAATTCGACAATCTTAAAAAAACCTCAGAAGCAAAGACCTTCCTCCTCCTTGGACAGATGTCCAAACAGTTGGCCTCTCCTTCCTTACCACTCTTTTAGACTTCAATGGGGCTCCTGTAGAGTTCAAGAGCAACTAGTTATCATTTATTGAGTGCCTACCATTAGTCCTAGGCATTTTACATATATTTATCTTGCCTTTTCTCACAATATCATAGGAGGAAACTGAGGCCAAGACATCAAGTGATTTGGCCAAGATATACCTGTAATAGAATTTGGAGCCCAGTCCGCCTGCCTCCAAAACCCAATGTTTTTTCCATCATGCTTTGCTACTTCTAAATCAAAGATCCCAATAAAAGAGAAGGTCCCCTTTGGTTTAAAGGAAAAAAGATAGCCCCCAAACTCACAGACTTTAAAAATAGTTTTCATTTGCCCAGTTCTCTTCATGTCCATAATCCTTTCATTGTCCTGCCCTTCTCCTCATAGCCAGGGAATAGGTGAAATTAGGGAACAAACAACAAGAAAAGGGAGCTGTCCATCATAACCACCCCACTATGGAAGGGAAGCTTGTTCCATCTTGTTCCGACACTAGAAACCCTGTGGTAATTGGCTATTGATGAGCTGGTTTTACCTCTTACCCTATAGTTCTTCCCATTAGGCATTTCTTCGTGGGCCTCTTGCCCCTCTCTGCATGTCTTTTCCTTCATGGATCTTCCTGCTTTGCAAGGACCTGGAGGCTGGGGTGAGGTAGGTAGGATGTGGGGCCAGCACCTCTGTCTAATCATTTTGTGGAATGGGAGTTTTTTCCTGCACACTTTCTACTGTCCATTCCAGTGACTCAGACCTGGCCAGACTAGACTCATGCTTATACTTTAAAAAGGAATCTTTCCAGCTGGACTTGCACTGTTAAGATTCTTTTGATGAAGATTATATCCTGGGAAGCTACATGCATGCTCTGAGTGGCTCACATAGGATAGTACTGCTCTTTCAGGTCGAAGCTGGATCCTTGCAAATGTCACAGGATAGATGAAGAAAACAAGACACTGAGAGTGTCAGTGAATTGCAGAGTTGTGAAAATTTGAGATTTTTGTGGAGGAGTCATATTATTTCTGTAAAGAACATCTGCAAGGATGGGAGGGTCTCTGAGTTTTTCTGGAGAGGGTTTTAGTTTCAGCTTCCTCCTCCAAAGCTTAGGATGACTGGCAAGGGTAGGAAATGGAGAGTGGTAGTTTTTAAAGTGAGAGTGTAGCAGGGAGAGCTTTTAGTTGATGAGTTAGCAGTGTGATATGGCCGGCTTACAGAGCTGATTCACTCCCAGGACACATTCATAGAAATATGGTATCTGGACTCAGAGATGTAATTTTCCCCTCATAATCGAGGCTGCTGGGGAGATGCTCGTAAAGTATTGGGTTCCTTTCTGGAATTTCATGAGTTCTGTTTTGTTCAGGAAATTCTAGAATTTTCCTGGGTCACTTTCTTGGGGCTCAAAAGCAGGAGTTGTCAGAGGTGACAGACATTTAATCATATGATGACTATAATTGAATATGGCCAAGGAGATTAAGATTCACCTTAAGTTCCTAACAAATCAGGTTAAAAATAACTAACAATATTAATACTTAATCATTGATGAACACCTGCAGTTTCTGCTTTCAGTAAGGTTTAACTTTGCAAACCATTTTTATTATGCTTAAGCTATATGAACATCAACTTAAAAGGAAAACACAGTATAAGGTCATTCAACATCCAGTCGATTTTTTTCTAGGTGAATGGTGCAGGGCAAAATATTATAGGGAAAGCAAATAAGATAAGCACATTCTTTCCTCTCTCTATTCCCCTAGCTTTTTACTCCTCTGTTATCAAAATGTTTATATTCTACTTGCAGAAACAAGTAATACTGAATAAGAATGTTAAATAACAAGTAAGGGCAAGAATAAGATCCCTTCCAGCAGAAAACTAAGACGTGACCTATCTGCTAACAGCTATTATGCAAGCTGTCTGCCTGGAACCAAGAAGTAAGCAGAAGAGGCTCTGAGCTGATGAATTAGATATAAAAAAATCCTGGCATTCGAATTGCAGTTTCCTGAGAAATCTTCATACCCTAACTATTGTTACTTTACAGACATTTCTAACTCACTCCAGTTCTGGCATCCCAATGTTAACACATTAGAGGCAACAAACGAGATGGGAAAAGAGGCTACCACTGATATACGCAACTACCTTTTTGAAATAAGCCAGGCAATGCATGAATACAGGCAGACACCATGACGGTAATCAGGCTTGACATTAATAACTAGGCAACAGATGTGACAGAAAGATACAAGAACCTCTGCCTGGGGTAGGTTTAAATAGCCCCACTGTGCCCAGTGACCCTGAGGGCTTCACTGCATTAAGATGCATTATTGTAATTTATGTGTTTCTTCTGAGTCTGATAGCCTGTGTTCATAACACTGACCCTGAGACCTGCAGGAAAGATTAAATTATGCTCAGTAGACGTGGTTGAAGAAGGTATATAGGTGTATTGTATTGTTTTTTGTTAAATCATTTAAGAAAGGCATTTTTCCTAATGTCTAAAGCAGTGGCATTGTCATAGAAGACCTATCTTCTGAAAAGAAAGGAGAAATGAGATAAAAAGAATTGCTGCTTTCAAAAAAAATTGAAGACCATTTGGCAAAACAAAGGTTTGGAGATTGTTGCTTAGTTTTCCAGAAAGCTTGGTTAGCCACAAGGACTCATTCTCCGAGGTAATTCTCTGGATTGCCAACAATAATAAAGGAACTGTGCAGTCCAAAATGGTAGCCACACGTTACATGTGACTATTTCAACATAAATAAAATTAAGAATTCAGTGCTTTGGTGGCACTAGCCACATTGCAAATTCCCACTAGCGATGTATGCCTCATGGCTGTGATATTGGACAGTGCAGATATAAAGTATTTTCATCCTTACAAACAATTCTTTTGGACATCACTGCCAGGTCAGGAGAAAGCAAGGCTTCATATAGGGAATAAAGCAATCATATAGACACCGTTCAGTATTGATTTCCTGTTTGCCTTGTGGTGTCTGAGTATTTGAACTACATAGTAGAATTCCAGTTAGGTTTGCTTCTGTTAAAATCATAGGCAGAAAAATGCTGAATCTGAAATGATTTTATGAGTAGTGTGTCTGCATAATTTAGGGGCAGCCAGTAAAGTTATTGTAAAATGTGTTGCTTCTGAGAGCTTTTTTTTCTAAATGTACCAAAGGTTCTGGAAAAACCACAGAAGTCACAAGGCTATTGGTTAATTCTATGCCAAGTAATTGGGGTACTTATCTTCATTTTTTTCAGAGTCCATTTTGCAAGATATTTGTTGGAAGTAGTAGGGGAAAAGGTCTTCCAAACAGATTTTAGGGAGCAAAAAGGTTTCTTCTTCATAAGCATGTTCAGCTGAAACTCTGTCATTGTACTGGAGGAAGAAATGTTCACCAGGTCACCAGTGGTCGGAGCTGTGAGTGAGTGATGGTCATGATAAAGAAGACATCGTTTAGGAAAAGTGAAAGACCAGTGCATTGCGGGGAAGATAAAGGTACTTAATGACTGATCAGAGGGCGTTCTCTTTAGCTGGCTGATAGTCTTCATGATATATGTGGATTTAAAATGAAAAGAGGTAAAACTAAAGTCAGTTTAATAGGTAACTTATAATTTGAGCCGGGAACTAAATGACTTTCTCCATCTTATAAAACTCAAATCGATGACCTAATTTATTTCCCCCCCAAGGGCAGCTGATGGTGTGTTGGAGGCGGGGGTCATGAGAATGTCATAATGGTCCACGCATGCCTTCAGCAACCTAGGGATTTTATACACATGAGTTAATGAAAATATATTGGTTTATTGAACATGCCGAACTTGGTAGGGCTCATGTAGGAAACAACTTTGCTTTTTCTTATATCCTTCCCTTTCAGCCCCTTAGCTTTTCTAGCCACTCTCAGATAATAAACTGATAGTCTCTTTTCCCACTGGACTGTATTAAAAATCTCAGTCCAATGTCATATCAAAGTCCAATTGAAAAAATTTAAGTCCAATTTAAAACTCTCACCCAATTTAAAACTTCTCTCCACCCCCACCTCAGGCCTCCCTTGGACTGGGGAAGCGGGATGTGTAATGGGTTTCATCTCTATTTCTTGCTCCCCCTCATCCCTCTTTCAGCTGCTATAGTGACAGGAATTGAGGATGCAGGAGAGGAAGGTCAAGGATCAGGGATGAGGAACGATCTTACCCAATGTTGTATTTTGACATCAGAACCTTCTGGGTTGACAGGGGCACAATTGCTGGCTCCTTGTGAGGTACTTTGGATGGTTCTCTGAGTTTCCTATTGCTCAGGCATCTCATTTTACCAAGTGAGGAAAGAACTTCAGCTCCCTCTCCAGGGGTGGGGATGGGGTATGTTGAAATACATAGCACACTGATAACTCTTCTCCATAGAAAATATCTTCACCCTCCCAGTGAATTCTTCCCGCTGGAGGTGGATGATGGGCTCAAGCTGGCAGAACTGGCACCTCAGTTTCTTGGCAGGACCTGCCAAGGTGGTCTAAGGTATGAAGGTTCTTGGCATCTGTTGAATGGTTTTGCCTTGAGTCACCTCAACAACTCAGAACATAGAAGTGGCTTTTAATATCTTCTTACAAACGCATCTGGACCTCTTATCCAAAAGAAGCCTAGTGCAATAGACTTCTCAGCTGCAAATCTTGATTCCCATGTACTTGGTAATGAACCCAGGAGTTTGAGGCATTTCAGTTTAATGTGTCTCACAAGGATCTACGTCTCTATTGGGAAAGATTAATACACACCAGCTCAGTCTATATGACAAGTAATCCATGCTTATTAAAATTCACTTAATAAGCATTCATTGAGCCTACTGGATTTCGGGGGTGGCTGGTCAGGGAAGACCTCCTGGAGGTGGTGTGTTCTTCTGAGATTTTGAAAGAGGAATAGGATATGCTTACAAAGATGAGTAGTACCATCTTTTAATATGGTGTAATGGAAAGAAAACAAGGTTGGAAGCATATAGCTTTGGTGTGGAAACAACTTAAATGTGAAGGAGATATAGAGAACGCAAGTCCCTCATACCCTTCTTTCTACTCCTCCCTCCAAATAAATAAATTGGTGAACATTTTCTAGAAATTGTTGATGTATATGCCAAATAGATATGTATCTCGAGATACTCACCTTATAAAAAAACAATAAAGATGCGAGACATATTGTCCTGGAACTTTTTTCCATTTTAAAACATACCTTTTCTATCTTTCTATATATAATTTTGTCTTACTTCTTTTAGTGAGTGCATATTATCCTACTGTATGCTCAGATCATAATTCATTCCACCAATTCTATATTGGGAGTCATTTGTAGTCATGTTTCTAATTTTTCTCTACTGAAAATATGGTTGGAAAGAATATATTTGTACAAATACCTGCAGGGTAAAGTTCTAAAAGTGGAATTTCTGAGTCAACGGGTATGATGTCATAAATTGTAATGTATATTACTACAAGACATCCCAAAATTTGTTTGAATTTACGTTCTCATCAAGAATGAATGGAGAACATTTCTCCTACATCTCTGACAACACAAGGTGTTTTTTTTTGTTTGTTTGCTTTGTTTTTTTAATTTTTGACTGCATGAAACACGCACAAACACACGAAAAGATTTTCATTATTGTTATTATCTGTATGTCTTTATTGGTTAAGTTTAACATCTAAGAGTACTTCTGCAATTTTTTATTTTTCTGTGAACTGCTAATTCATATCCTAAACCAATTTTTCTATTAAGCGACCTTTTAAATCTGCTTACTGATTTGTAAGAGATAATAAACTTTATCCCAAGTGAAAAAAAAAAAAGATGAGTGGTACCATCTTTAAGCCCGGGCCGTAAGGACCCCACTCTAGCCTCCTTGGTCTGCACGACTCCATGAGGGCAGGGGTATGCAGGGCCAAGGGGCCAGCCCACCCAGAGCCCATGCCTTCCCTTCTAGAGTCTAGAATACGTGTCATGTCTGGGTACCCAGGACCCTGGAATTCCCTGTCCACATCTGCTTCCATAGCCTGTGTGGGCCTTATTCATTCCTCCCAAGGACCGACTATGACACCAGTGTGTGCACCCATAGGCCCAAGAGACGACAAAGAAATGACTGTTCAAAGTGGCTGAGATAGAAGGATTTCATCATTTCCATCAGCATGAAGCTGCTTGTGATGTGGGATGTATGTGGGCTGGGGGGTGAGAAAAGAAGGTGGGGCCAGCTGCAGACCAGGGAGCAAGGGCCAGAGTGAGATTTCTGTGTCTGAAGCTGGCTTTCTAGGTCATTATGAAGGAAGATAGGATAGAACATACTTTATTTAATAATTTGTCAGCTTGATTTAGAACTTTTAAATAGTCACACTTATGGCACATGGGCCTCCATTTTGTACTCTTGCCCCTGTATCTGCCAATGTTAGGAATGGGACTGAGGGTAAGCACATTACTTTGGGCAGTTGGATGGCTTCAGGTCATAAGGGATGGAAGATAGTTCTAGATTAATTAGAAAAGAATCCTAATTAGTAAGAGATCCAAGAATCAGATAAACTTCGGGCAAAATCTTCACTTATAGGAAGGTTCTGTTTGGTGAGGTAGGACCGGCTACAAATAGGGATGAGGGTATCTGAGGGGAGCTGTGTTAGAATGGTCCCGTCTCAGATGCTCACAAATGGTGCCTGGCATAGAGCAGGACTTGAGAAGAATCATTGGTTGGCTTTGTTTGCAGGACCGGTAATATTCAGAGTACAGACATCTGGAAAACAGGGTGATCAAAAAAGAAAAAGGGCAGGTGGACCCTACCCAGGGGTGTTTTTCACTAACAGTTGTGCTGATCAAGTGACAGGTGTCACTTTCCTGCTGTAGCTGGATGAGGGTTTGAGGTGCCCACCGGGCTATGCTTTTCTCTCCCGTGGGAAATCATACATAGATTTAGGTAAACTGTAGAATGAACAGTGTTAAACTTGAAAGCATAAGACTTCGAATTTGGGAAATGGTGACATCTGAAAGTGACAGTTGGGATGGCAGGAATGGCAAGATGAGGCGTTTCAAGCTTTTAAACAAGATGGTTATTACTTATATTGCTTTTTATAATCCTAAATCCCCTAGTTTTGATTACAATTACCAGCTGCTATGAGGGCTTTTTTAATGAACTGCAATTATAAATTTGGGCATTTGGGTGCTAGTGGAGAGTTTATTTCCACTTCACAGCAGCTTGACTTGCTGATAATGTGCAAGGATGCCGGGCTTCACCCACTGCGCTCAGGCACAGCTAGTTCTAACTTTGTGGGGCACTGGGATTCACATCTGTCTTCATTTGGACCTGTCCTCCGGCCACTCCCCTTCAGACCTCGGCTTCCTCTGTTGTATGTGTTTTGGGGAGAGGAGGTGACGTGGCAGGTCTTTCTGAGGCGGGCTTTGTGTCAACTCCTTTGGAAATGATCATATGCATTTGGAGCCATTACCCGACAGATCTGCCACCAAATGTCACATTGCCTTTGGCTGCTTGGCTGTGCTCTGTCTCTCAGAAAACCTGTCTCGTGATGTTCAGCCCAGGAGGTTTTGCTTGGTGCAACACTGTCCTGTTAGCAGCAGAACATATTACTTTTTTATTTGTCACTATAAAAAGGGTGAGGAGTTGAAAAAGCAGTACCCTGGGGGATATGGAATACCGATTCTGACTCAGGGCCTCCATCAGAACCGTGCATCACTCTCTCCCCTTGTTCAGCTTGTAGACATCGCCTTCATCCCACACGCTCCTTTGATCTTTATTTCTTTTCTCCCTTAGCAAAAGCCACAGTATATCCTTTAGGTTCCTCATCACACTCCCTGCTCTTCATGAGAGCAATTCCTTTCAAAGAAAGTGATTGAAATGTCCGAACACTCACTGATCATGGCTACCTTGGACGGGGCCACCTGTATCTCTCAAACAAAGCAAATAATTAATCCCGAATGCTCACTGGCCCCAGGGAGGGACCTCAGGCCTACTGGAGTGGAATTCGAAAATTGGCTTCTCAGGAGCACCTCTTGATGGGAGGGGGTGGGAGCACAGAGACTGATAAAAGATGGGGGAAGGGGGGTGGCCCAGCACGCACATACCTGATTTTGTAATGTTCCAGAACCAATCACTACACACAACCCAAACCAAGTTGGCTGCTTGGTGTTGTGAGGGTGGGGATATGGGATGGTAAATAAATTTGATTTGTTGGACTCCCATGGTCGTGTATGTGAGGGGTGAGTTAATGGGTTCCGGGCATGTCAGAGCCATTTACTGGCTTAAAAACATGGCATGGTATATAAGCGCTAATACATTCAATCGTGTCTCTAGCTTACTGGAGTACATGAATATTGAGTATATTTGGCTTGGGCACTTATTGTGACTGTGTGCATTTTTCTGCTTGGTACCTGGTTACCTATTGTTGGTCACAGGGAGATTTATGCATATTGGGGAGGTTGTAGGCCTTGGGAAAGTATGTCTAATTAAAAATAAATCCCATACCTATGGGCTTCTGCTAAATAAATACATAAACAAAAAGCCCTCTGAAACATTTACAGTTTGTTCCTTTCAAAGCTTGGTGCAGGCAGAGATGATTCTGAAGGAAATGGGATTTCTGGTTTTTGCTGTGTCGGATTATTAAAGATGAATTTCCATTAATATGTTTATATGCAGAGAAAAGCATTCTGGAAAGGTAGGCACCAAATTGCCACGTGTAACTAGTTATCTCTGCATAGTGGGATTATGGGAGACTAATTTTCTTCCTTTTATTTGATCTCAATTTTCTAATTTTTCTACAGTGAAATTGCTTTGCTGGGGTATTTTAAAATGGGTTGGGGAAAAAAAGAAGCATTAAAATTGAGTTGAAGGGTAGATTTTTTTCCATACACATACACACACACAAACACACACAGGTGTATATCTATATTTCCTGGTCTCTAAACAGCAATCAGTTGTACTTCATGTTTTCATAAGAAATGGTTATTTTCTTTTGCTTAGTAAAAAAGAAAACAAAACATTCTTATAGACCCCTCTTTCAATAAAGAGGAAAATTGATACTTAAAGAAAATTTGATAGGCTACAGTAATAATGCTGTCTGTTATGTACCGAGCATCTGTGGTGTGCCAGGCACTTTACACATACTATTTCCAGTTGTTTCGAGAACACTGCATGGTAGGTGGCATCATCTGCATTTTATAAACAGGATACAAAGAGGTTAACCAGCCTGGTTGAGACTGCATGGCAGGTGAGGGATTTGAGCAAATGCCTGATCCTAAACTTGGGTTCTTTCCGTGTGCCAAGCTGCCTCCGTCAACACAGTACATCCACAATCACTGAAGTGGCATTTTGTAGGTGTTTGCTCTCTGTCCCGAGGCATTTCATTTTACTTCATGCCTGAATAACGAAATGGTTCACACTTGTGCTACCTTTTCTCCCAAAGGGACCACGTGTTACTATTGCTAAATAAATTATCTGCTTAAAAAAAAATCTTTCCAAATAAGAAAGTCAGCCAACATTTATAGAGTGCTCACCATGTGCCAGACATACTAGGTCTTGGATGTGAATTGTCTCATTATGTTTTTACAACAGCCCTGGGAGGTAGATAGCATTATGATCTTTATTTTGCAGGATCACCCAAGTAGTGAGTATTAGAGCTGGTTTTAGGATCCAGGCAATTAAGTCTGCACTCTGGGCTTCGTCAGGGCACAATGCTGAGGAAAGTGTCAGCTTCTTTCTTGCTGGCTCTCTATTGCTGAGCCTGTGTCAGGCGGAAGCCAAGGCTATGGAGACTCTTTCTGGAGGAAAGGATGGTGTATGCTGAATCCCAAAGAGGGTCTAGCCAATTCCTAATTCATAAGTGGATCACTATATGGGTAGATTTTATCATCAGTAGAAATTTTTCCCTCAGGTCTTTGCTGGAGAATGTCTTGAACTGGAGAATGTCTAGTAAACCAACTGCCGGTAAAAACTGGATGGAGAACCATGAGATTTAGGGAAGATAATTTAGGGAGCATATTTCTATTTCTCTGGATGCGTTTAGTTCTACCTATGGATTGTAGTAGACTATGAGAAGGGGATATTCTTGGATCACGTGACCTTAGTGATGGAAATTGTTTTCACTAAGCTGTGCTTGTATATTAGCCTTCTAACTGGATTTGGAGGTTTCAACAGAATCATCTGCAATTTACCCCTTATGTAATCTCTCTAAGAAATTTTTCTTTGAGTTTTGTACTAATAATAGTTTTGGCTTGCCTGAGAAGCTAGTGTATTTCTTCCCAAATAATGAGAATTATGCAAGTCAGCCTAACTCCATTTTTACCACAGCTGCCAGGAAGCTCCATACTAGGAAACAGTGTCCGCCTAAGACCTTTGGTGGCAGACGCTTGAGTGCAAAACCTGATTCTTCAGCTTACTGACCAGTGACCTTTAGCAACTTCCTTAACATCCCTATTTTTCAGTTTCTTTACCTATAAAATGGAGACAGTAATACCATGTTTCCTTGATTCTTAGCCATACATTTTTTGGGGCATTTTAACATCTCTGAAATCCAAGTATTTTGTCATAGCTTAACTGACAACATCTTTCCTAATGATTCATTTATTCACGGACATACGGTATTTCCCTCACTGGGTTATTGTGAGAACTACACGAGGTAACACATATGCGTCACCTTGCACATGAATACCTTTCCTTTTTCCCCACTCAGTCCCAGGAACCAGAGTCATCCTTACTATTGCTGGCTCCTCTGCTTTCTTGCTCTTACCCATTCTCTCCCTTTTATTTCAATTTTATTTATACTTTTTGTTAGTCCCTTTGAATAGAATGTATAAATGAACTGGGGAGAAAAGTAGTGTTGTAAGATGCATTCGTTATAATGACCACGAATTGAAACCACACAGAACAAATACCGGCCTCTTGGGCAACAGAAGAATCAAGCCCGTCCCCCCATGTTCTTGTACCAGTGGAAAAGAAATGCCGACTCTTTGTTGTCAGGCCAATCCCAGGGACACCATTGAAAAAGGGGCTCGGTTGAAATAAATGATGATTTTTCCGGTTGATAATTTGTGGTGACAAACAGTCTGAACATCTTTCTGCTTGGATGAGCATGATTGGGAAAGATTGTTTTATGTTATTTTGTGTTAATTTCTAAGTGCTTGAACTTCTTTTCTCTCCAAATAATTATTTTTAAATTACTGCTATGTAGTGACTCGATAGGTGCTGGAATGACTATTGGCCAATTCTGCCCGTTATTAACAAGGCAGGTTGAAAAAGTTGTCTTCTAGTTTGTCTCCGGTGAAGGTGTAGAGTCTCTACTTCCTAGTTCTCTTCTTGGGCTGTATTTCTGGAACACTATGCTTGTACCAGGCGGGAGGAGGCAAAACAAAATTGAAAGGGGCAGAGATATGTTTGTTTAGTGCCAGAAAGTCACTTGGCAGTTTACATACACTGTCTTATTTGATCCTTATGATAATATTGTGAGCAGATATGATTCTTTTTTGCAAATGAGGAAACAACCCCAGGGTAGTACAGTAACTTGCTCAAGCTTCCACAGCCAGTAAATCTAGATCTGTGATTCAAAGGAAGTCCTGCTTGGTTCCAAAGCCCATGACCTTTCCATTAATACTTCCTGAGGTCCTTGTTCTCTATAACTTGTTGGTTCTTTCATACTTTCATCCTTTCATTCAGGCACTCATTCATTCATTCAGTCAATCAGCAATCACTTAATTGCCTGCTTTGTGTCAGGGACTGTGCTGGGCTCTGAAGATGCAGAAATGAAAGGAGGACACAGACAAGGCACCAGTAACACGCTGCAGATATGCACAACTGCAAAGCCGCGTGTGTGTGTGTGTGTGTGTGTGTGTGTGTGTGAGAGAGAGAGAGAGAGAGAGAGCTAGTTGTTGGGGTCCCCTGCACTTTTTCTCCCTGAATAACATTAGCATTTACCTGCTCAAAAAAGGTAGCATTCCCATCTCCCCATCCCATATCTTTTTAAATTTATTCTGTACACTGCAGCCATAGTGACTTTTCCAGATGCACATCTGCTTGTATCACTTTCCTGCTTAAAGCTCCTTGATGGCTTTTGATGGCCTCAGGATAAAGTCCGGCCTTCTTAGTAAGGCTTACTAGCCCCTTCTTGATCGGCCCTGCATTTCCCTCCACGTCGATGTGCTTGATTCAGCTATCTGAGATTTCTATGATGCTCTTAGGATACTGTCCAGACTCCTTAGCCCTGCATCTTTGTCCGTCCCCAAGTCGTCCATCCAGCTAAGCTTGTTGACCTACACCCGATACGCGATTACATGAAAGAACACAAGCTGAAGATTGTGAGAAGCAGCAGCAGCAGTCAGAGAAGAGATGAGGAGTGGGAAAGGCAGTCTAGAATGTATTGAGATGAAAATGTTGGTGTCATTTGTTCTATAATAGAGCGTGTTGTGATTACGGTGGAAACAGACGCAAGCACACCCATGCTAATGAAACAGCTGAAACATTTCTAATAAAAAAGCATGTCCAGGAGTGACTATGGAGCAAACGGAAGGTTCATCTTAGAGTTTGAAGGAAGAATAAACATGGGGGTGGGACATGCTGCGTTAAGTCAGTGGTAGGGACAAAGTGGGAAGGCCCCAGGATAGTAGGTTTGCTTGATTGGAGTCAAAGTTCTACATGGAGAAGGAAAAGTTGGGGAAAACCGAGATGAAGGGTCTTGGCTGCTGGTTGAGTCATTTGCCGTGAAAACCCTAGTTATCTGGACACAAAGCAGAATCCTGAACATCAGATCTTGAGAACAGAATTGCCATTTGTGTTTTTTCTTCATTGCTTTCTCTGGGCAGAGTAGTCGATTCAGGTTTTTGTTTCTAGATTAGCTTTAATGAAAAACCACTGTGGGATGAGAGATGCTGGCTTTATTTTAAAAGGGCAGAGGAAAAAAATGGTGACATTGCAGTGAGTAAGGTGTATCACCTGGAGTCTGCCTTGTTAGTTTCTGGCGATCCCAGAGTTCAGGTGAATGAGGAGGTGAAAAATCCTGCAGTTAAAAAAGAAAGAAAAAACCCAAAACACAAAAATCTTGTCCTGTGAGCTCCCTTGGAGTAGGGCATTGAATGTTCATAACCACCTTGTCATTAATTCCATGCCTGTGTCTACAGCCTTTTCCAGACAACCACATTTTCCCACTGACAAAACATTTAATTCTCAGTGACATTTCTCCATCATTATAGATAGCAGGGAGTTTTTAATCATTTTTTAAGTGCCAAAGCTTTTTCTGCCCAGTAGGGCTATAGCAGTTTGAGCAAAGCCATTTGGATTCTAAAACAGATCAATTGGCAAGTATTACACTTGGCTCTTCAAAGAGAACTGCTGATTTTAGCACATTAGGAAGTTTCACAAGGGTATACATTTTCTATTTGTCTCCTGTCAGAAGTTTCCATGGCACTAAAGTTTTTGTGTAGCTGTTGACACTCCAGGGTAGCTCCAATGATCTCTAAAGGTGTCACAAACTTTGAAAAAGTTGTCAAAAAGAAATTAGTGTCCATTCACTATAGTTATGAGGAAATCTCACGCCCTGGCAAAGAATGGTACAGCTAGCACCTGATGTGGCACCTGTGTCATCCCAGACCTGGGACACACCTGTGGCCTCAGGTCCATCACTGTCACATTACCTGGGAGGGTGTGTGTTCACAGAGTGCTTATCTTCTGTTCTGCCCCTATATCCCTTCCTGTCCATTGTTCCACTTTTATGTGCTAGTGAGTAATATGCATTATTAATAAAACTGGGAGAAAACATCATGTTTGCAGTGAGAAAATTAAATTTTGTGAGTGTTGATTAGCATTCTCAGCACTGCTTGAAAATATATATATTGTAATGAACTCCTCTCGGCTAAAATACGGCATTACATGATCGTAATTCTGGCTTCTGTGCCATCGTAATTTCTGTGAGTATACTTTAGTGCTGTTTAGTCCTGGGTAGAATGAAGGTACTGAGCTTATTTCCTTTTCATTTTATTTTATTTTATTTATTTTTTTAAGGAGGGCGCAGCTCATAGTGGCCCATGCGGGGATCAAACCGGCAACCTTGACGTTATTAGCACCGCGCTCTAATGAACTGAGCTAACCCGTCACTTGTTTCCTTTTTTAAATGCTATAGGAACATCAACAAATAGTTTTCAAAATGTCCCCAGGAAGGTGGAAGACGTAAGTGTTGAAAGAGGGAAAAGTTATGTGCTCCAAGCTGTGTTGGATCTGGGCAGAAGTGGTCTTGAATGGAGTTTTGTTTGGTTATGTTTCTTAAATACGTAACAGCTTTTTTGAGATATAATTTGCATATCGTAAAATCCACCCATTTAGAGTGTACAATTTGGTGGTTTTATATATTCACAGAGTTGTCCAACCATCAACACTATCTCATTTTAAAATACTTTCATCACCGTCAAAATGAACCCCATACCTATTAGTCGTCGCTCCCCATTCCCCCTTCCTCCCTGGCCTCGGCAACCACTCTGCTGCTTTTTGTTTCTGTGGATTTGCCTATTTTGGACATTTCATGTGAATGCAACCGTACAGTATGTGGCCCTTCATATGTAGCTTTTCTTACTTAGCATGACATTTCAAAGGTCTATGCACATTTTAGCAAATATTAGTACTTTGTTCCTTTTTCTATTGCTGAATTAATATTCTGTATGTGTATATAGCACATTTTGTTTATCCATTCATTACTTGATGGACACTTGGGTTGTTTCCACTTTTTGGCTATTGTGAATAATGCTGCTGTGAACATTCATGTACAAGTTTTTGTGTGGATATATCTTTTCAATTATCTCTTGGAGTGGAATTTCTGGGCCATATGGTAATTCTGGATTTACTCATTTGAGGAACTGCCAAGCTGTTTTCCCAAAGTTCCAAAAGCACCATTTTATATTCCCACCAGTAATTTCTCCACATTTTCATCAATACTTGGTATTGCCTGTCTGTTTTTTCCCCCCCTTTTGCCATCCTAGTGGATGTGAAGTAATTTCTCATTGTGGTTTTTGATTTCCATTTCCTTAGTGGCTAATGGCGAAGAGCATCTTTTTATGTGATTATTAACCACTTGTATGTCATCATTGGAAAAATGTCTAATCAAATCCCTTCCCCATTGAAATTAAAGAAAAAAAATTTTTCGGAACGGCCGGATGGCTCAGTTGGTTAGAGTGCGAGCGCTTAACAACAAAGTTGCTGGTTCGATTCCTACATGGACCAGTGAACTGTGACCTCCACAAATAGATTGGGGGAAAAAAAAGAAAAAAGATTTTCTTTTTTAGAGAAATTTTAAGTTCACAGCAAAATTGAGTGGAAAGTGGGAGCGTTCCTATATATCCCCTGTCCCCATACACTCATAGCCTCCTAACTATCAATGTCCTGCACCAGAGTGGTACATTTGTTACAACTGATGACCATACATTGGCATATCATTATTACCCGAAGTCCGTGGTTTACATTAGGATTCAGTCTGGTGTTGTACATTCTATGGGTTCAGACAGATGTATAATGACACATACCCACCATTATTGTATTTATCATACAGAATTGTTTCACTGCTCTAAAAGTTCTCCACCTATTCATCTCTCTTGACCCTCTAACTCTTGGCAACCACTGATCTTTTTACTGTCTACAGTTTTGCCTTTTCCAGAATGTCACATAGTTCGAATCATATAATATGTTGCTTTTTCATATTGGCTTCTTTCATTTCGTACTACGCATTGGTTTCCTCCAAGTCTTTTCATGGCTTGATAGCTCATTTCTTTTTAGTGATGAATTATAATACATTGGATGTACCACAGTTTATTTATCCCTTCACCTACTGAGGACATCTTGGTTGATTCCAAAAATCTGTGTGCAGGTTTTTGTATACACATAATTTTTCAGCTCATTTGGGTAAATATAACAAGAGCACAATTGATAGACCAGATAAGCGTATGTTTAGTTTTGTAAGAGATTTCCAAACTATCTTCCAAAGTGGCTGTGCCATTTTGCATTCCTACTAGCAATAAATGAGGCTTCCTGTTGCTCACCATCCACGCTATCATTTGGTGTTGTCAGTGTTGCGGGTTTTTGCCATTCTCATAAGTATATAGTGGTATCTTGTCATTGCCTTCATTCATGTTAAAGTTGATTTATTTGTCTTTTTATTGTTGAGTTGTAAGAGCTCTTTATATATTCTGGATGCAAATCGCTTATCAGATATCTGATTTGCAAATATTTCCTCCTATTCTTTGGGATGTTTTTTCACTTTCTTGATGGTATCCTTTGAAGCACAAATGTTTTTTATTTTATGAAATTCAGTTTATCTATTTTTTCTTTTGTCACTTCTGCTTTTGGTGTCATATCCAAGAAACCATTGCCTAATCGAAGGTCCTGAAGATTTAGTCCTATGTTGTCTTCTAAGAGTTTTATAGTTGATGCTCTTACATTTAGATTAATGATGTATTTTTAATTAATTTTTATGTATGGTGTAAAGTAGGAATCCAACTTCATTCTTTTGCATGTGGATATCCAGTTGTCCCAGTACCATTTGTTAAATTGATAATTCTTTTTCCTTGATGGTCTTAGCACCCTTGGAAAAAAATCAATTGATCATAAATGTAAGGGTTTATTTTTAGACTCTCAATCCTAATCCATTGATCTATATGCCTATCCTCATACCACTTCACTCCTAGGAAGGTTGACTTTAGGGTCATGAGATTCTGTGGGAACTGGCATTTAGGGCCTTTAGATTCCAATAGGTGACTGTGAGCAAGAGTGGGGGCTGCGTTTGGAGGCAGACACCCCATAATTATGAAATCTGAAGCACAGTGCAGGATATAAAGTAGGGCCACAAGATATGGTTGTTGAAAGATCGAAAGACCAAATAAATTAACAGTACCTTCAGTTCAGACTTGCACGGCTGTGGTTGTAGTGTCTGGGGGATTTTTCTGATGTTTGTTCACTTTAATCCATCAAGTACTTATTGAGCATCTACGACATGCCAAGAAATCAAGGATTTGGGCAAATCGAAGATGACTAAACATGGTGCCTACCTTTAAGGAGCTTCTATCTAGTTGGAAAGGTACAAAGCAAACAAAAATTTCAATATAAAATAGTAAGTGCTGAGGTTGCACATGGAAGGGAGGCACCTGAACAATTTGGGAGAACAATTTGGGAGTATCTCCAGGGATACTTCCTGGAGTTGATGCTCAAGGCAAGTCTTAAAGGTCTCCTAGAGGTCATCTCGGCATTGGTGGGAAGAAGAGAGAAAAGCATGTGTCAAGGTTCACTGGGAGAAGAACCAACAATAAAGTGGCCAGAATATAGTTATCTTCTCAAGGCCCCTGTTTTATCATCCCTCTTCTTTGACCAGCAGCGTTCTACAGTTCTCTTTGCCTAAAGAATGTAGTCCCCACTTCTGATCATGGCATTGATTGCTCTCCACCCATTTGGTCTCCTACCCAGGCTCCATTTTAGTCCTATCAGATTATCCCCCATTTCCTGACCATGTTCCTCATTCTCCCATCTTGGCTGATTATTCTGTACCTAGGATAACCTTTCCTATCTTCTCCACTGGTCAAATCTTACCCCTTTTAGGAAGACCTAAATAAGATGTCCCCTTGTTTTTCATGCCTGCCATTGTCCTGATTGGACTTGCTTTGCCCACCTCTGTGGTTCTAGAGTTCGAATCTTTCACTGCATAGCATGGATCACATTCAATCCTACACCACAGTCATATACCTGTTCACTTGTCCATTAATCTTCTGTGAGCAACTTGGGGGCAGGGATGTGAGGCTAATTTATCTTTATGTCCCGCACAGTGGCTGCCACACATGAGATTTTTCCTAAAAGAGCAACATGATAGAGCACCCACTTTAGATGCAAGTCTGGGTTCCACCCTCTACTCTGGCATGAGCGCTGTGCCTTGGGGAAGCCCTTTGACTTCGCTGGCCTCCCAACTAGCTCATTTGTCAGAGAGAGATGGTGATACCACTTCGAGGAGTGGGTTGGACAATTAAATGAAATAACATAAGTGAAGTGTGTGGCATAGAAACTGGCACAGAGCAGGTGCTTAGCAAACACCTGCCAAATGAAAAGGCATTGCTGGTCAGTTTCTTTTGGTTCTGCTTTTTCCAGGCCAGGGGTAGTAGGGCCTGTCATCTTCATAAACTCTCTTGTGTGAGGAATGGTGTCGGAATTCTTGTTATTTGGTGCTGTAGACTATTTTTTTTTAATTAAGGAGGCCTGCCATATTTGAAAATTTCAGGGGAATATCCAAACAATTTGGAAGTCTAACAGAATACATGTCAGGGTGTGTGGTGTTGAAAACCCTGAGTGTGTGGATTTGCTGGTTGCTGCTATGGAGCTGTGAACATTGAAAGCAGTGAGGGAGAAGAAGCAAGCATGGCTCATTCTCCTGCAGTAATTTTCTGAGCAGAGAGGGTCAGGGCTGCACATAGCCACTAATCCATAATTCCTCACATCTTTTTCTTTTTGATGCAGCTCTGAGCCATATAAGGAAGAGAGTGTCTTGCCTCTTCTGGTTCCATGGCTGTTAGTGTATGGATGGATATATATATATATATATATATATATATATATATATATATATATTTTTTTTTTTTTTTTTTTTACTTATTCACTTATTAAGGTAACCTTATTAACCTTACCTTGTTAACTTATAAGTAAATAAGTAACCTTATTTACTTATTAACCTTGTTCAAAAAAATAATTTGCAGTAGTGAGCTTGTAAATATAGCTTATCTCCCTCCAGTTTAGTGGATCTTAAGCAGAGGTACATGTCAGAATTGCCTGGGGAACTTTTAAAATATACAGATTCCCTGCCTTGCCTCCAGGTTGTGATTCATTAAATCGGGTGGGCCTGGGCACATCTTGAACCTTCGAAAATTCCCCAGATGTGTGCATTCCAACTTGAGAAGCTTTGATCTAGATTTCCCAAGTGGTCTTTTAAAACCTGGAAACTCTACACAACTGGTCGGAGTGACAGCCTGAGTGAGAGATGGCAAGTTTGAATGCCACTCAGGAAATCTATTACTGTGCTGAAATTGGCAAGGTGCCAAGCTGGTGCCTTTAAAAAGAACGAGAATCTACAGTTTTGTTGAAAGAGAAGTTTACTCTGCAATCAGGGGGCTCAGTTAATGAGCATGCAGACCATGGTGATTAGGGAATAAGGCATTTAGATGAATGAATGCGGGTGGGGTGTGCTCGTTGAGAAGGCTCGTCTTCCTCTCTCCCTGTGGACAGCAGAGAGGCTGGGCCAGATGTTGGATTAGAGAGAACCTCAAGTTTGATAGACCAAAGGTCAAGTTCAGAGAGGTTATCCAAGAAAAGGAGGAATAGGTAGGTGCTGTGTGGCCAGAATCCAGAGCACTTTTGATGCAGTGATCTTTTTTAAAATGAGTCAGGTCATGTCACCCTGTTGCCTAAAACTCTCCAATGGATTCCCTTTGTACTTAGAATGAAATCCAAACTCAGTACCATGGCCTATTGGCACCTCCCTGTCCTCTCCCTTACCCCCACCCCCATCTCTGCATGGCTGGATTCTTCTCACGGTTCAGGTCTCAGCTCAGATGTCACCTTAGCGAGGCCTTCCTTATACACCTGTTGAAAATAACTTCTCCCAATGTCACTTTGAAATACATTACCTTGTTTTATCTTTGCTTTCTCATAGAACTTATCACAATGTAAAAGTGTCTCATTTGTTCATTTACTTGTTTACTTACTTGTTTGCATATCTGTTAGGTTGGTGCAAAAGTAATTGTGGTTTTTGCAATTTTTTTAACCTTTTAAACCGCAATTACTTTTGCACCAACCTAATATTATCAGTGTCTTCCATTAGAATGCAGGTTCCATGAAAGCAGACCTATGTGTCTGGTTCAATTCTGTATCCCTGGCACCTGAATAGTGGAAGGCACAGAGTAGGAACTCAATAAATAAGTGATTGAATGAATGAATGAATGAATGAATGAATGAATGCAGTAAACTGGAGCCTAGGGGCGGGGGCCCAGACTGAAGTCCTAGCAGCTCAAGGTCAGCAACCAGGCCAAGGGCAGCAGCATGTCAGAGCCATGTCAGATAAGAGGAGAGGAAAGTCATCTTCTTATCCAGAGGAGTTTCCCGACATCCTCCTTGGTGGGACCTGAGCCCAAGGGGAAGAAATGTGGCCACTGGGTAGAATGGCCCCCCTCACTTTAGGCTCACTGGGGAGGGGAGTCAGACAGTGTGTCTCTGACATGTCAGAGAGAGTGAATGTACATTTAACAAGATGTAGAAATTCAGTGAGGTATGACTCACAGAAATGTTCTCTCTGACCTTCTGCCCAATGGGGTAGAACACAATCAATTTCAAGATGTAAGATATATAATGTGGGGTTTTTAGGAAGGTACTGTAATGAAAAGTTTTTGGAGGAGTGTGCCTCTGTGGGGTACCCAGAGACAGACAGACAGACACACACACACACACACACACACACCTATTTGTATACAATTCTTTTTGGCTCGCACCTCCTTACTTTTTGAGCTGCATTAAGGTGCCACTTGCGTTGGGAACCCCTGGGAGCCAGGAACCACTTTTGGAACCACGTTTAGATTTGGTGATCCCTTTAGATTTTCCATCTGAGCACATCCTGCCTTCCGGGATTATCAGTTACCTGCTGTCTCCCACACCAGCCCGAACTGTGGCTCCTTTAGGTCCTTCACCCAGTACAGTGCCTGACCCAGTAAGTACATATAATACATGTTTGCTGAATGCACACGCGTCGCTGCAGGAACACAGTTCAGCTTTATGTAAGTATATGGAACAGGCTCAGGGGCACAGGGCACTTGTGTAGTGAAATAGTGCGTGGTGTGGTGGTGTGGAAACCTGTGAGCTGCAGGTAAGACGAGCGGCCACAGTAGGACAGCAGGCCAGGGTCCAGCTAGAGAGCGTATTGGCTTGTCATATAGAAGGGCCAGGCTTGAGTTTTTCTTTGCGATTCAGTTCCCCACAATAAAAGGGCACAAAGGGGAAAAGAACTCCAACAACACTAAAGCCATTGTCTTCAGCGGCATGCAGAATCCTTGACCTTGAACTCACCAATGACATGGCATCAGTGCACTACCACCTGCAGTCCTGCAGCAGCAGCTGCCAAGGAAGCCATGCTAATGGGGTTCTGAGAGAGGCGGGTTTTACTCTAGCCTGACAGGCATGGCTGGCTTTGCAGCCCCCACAGTGGGCAAGGATTTCTGCAAAGCTGTGTCTGTAGAGACTGCAGTTTTGTCTTGGAAAAAACACAAATTGGCCTGAGCTGGTTGAGGGGAGGAACAGAGAGAAAGAGGGTTTGCAGGCTTTGCAGAGCTGTTATAACCACATGGGGCAGATTTTCTGAGCCAACGGGCTCTGACTGCAGAAGGCTGCATAGCAACAAGGGAGGGTGGATGGGGAATCCTCCATGTCTGTCCTTGTAAAGAGCTGGTTACAGATAGTAATGACGTTTTCCCGTAGGATTTTTATATGGTCCTTCATGTAAAGCGTAATCTATGATTGTGCTTTATACGGACTGATAGAATGACCACAGTCCCAAGTCCTTTACTTGAACTAACTCATTTAATCCTCACAATACTATTGTCCCCATTTTTATAAATTAGGAAACTGAGACTTGGAGAGGCTAAGCAGGCTGCTCCTAAGGTCACCCAGTTAGTAAATGATAGAACCAGTATTTGAATCCAAGGCAGTTAAAGATGTATATGAGATCTATACGAATCTGCAAAACTTCAGTTTTTTGCCCCAACGGTGATCATTGTCATGTCTTTGTGCTTTGTTTGGGTGGAGAAGAAGCACAGCCAAGGACGTGGAAGTGGTAGCTTTCTGTGGACTTGCCAACTAGAGCCTGGAGAGGGTTGGGGTAGGAGCTGTCATCGGGGAGGCTCTGAGGTGAGGCCAGAGAGCGCTGGAGAGCACACTACCGCCCAGGAGCTGTCACCTGGCCTTTCCTTGAGGATCTGGGATTGGCCAGCGTTAGGAAGAAAAGTCAGAACATGGAATTTACAAGTGTCTTGTTGAGGGATGAGACTGAGGGACATCCAGGCTGAGAGAGGTTTGGCGAAGAGTGAAAATAAATCTTTGACCCAAAAGTAAGTCAGCAGTGGGCAGGAGGTCTGGGCCGACAAGCTGGTCCTTGAAGTGGCTGAACCAAAGAGAAAGGGTAGGAAGTGCCAAGAATAGAATGGAGAATCTTTGGGAAATTTAAAAGTTGAATTTGAAAATCTGAAATGAAAGCAGCGTTGGGGATCAGAGAAGGCTCTCAGTTGAATTGACATAAAAGAGATCTTGTGATTCTCAAACCTTTTCTCCTGTTGTCAAGAGCATAACCCTAGGTGTGGAAATTGAATTGAGATGTGTGCTTTCAGCAGAATTGTTGGGAGGGAAAACGGGAGCCAGTGCTGGTCCCATTTTGATAGAGAATTAAATTGATCTTAAAAGAGAAAAAAAGAAAGAAGAAAAGGTGGGAGTGTCAGGAGCGAGCGAGGGTGGGAGAAGAGAGGCTGAGAATTCTACCAGCGTTTCCATTTAAAAGTTATAAGATGGTCACTATGTTGTACACCTGAAACTAATATAATATTGTATGTCAACTGCAATTGAAAAATGAAAAAATTAATTAAAATAAAAAATAAAAATTGTAATATGTTTAGCAGGCAGGAGCTTGTTCCAAAAGGCTAGGCTACAAGACACATCCTATTAGCTTGTTTTCCTAAATCAAATTCAGTTTGGCTGCCAGCCTTTATATACCGTGTTTTCCCGAAAATAAGACCTAGCCGGACAATCAGCTCTAATGTGTCTTTTGGAGCAAAAATTAATATAATACCCGGTATTATATTATATTATATTATATTATATTATATTATATTATATTACATAAGACCCGGTCTTATAATAAAATAAGACCGGGTCTTACATTAATTTTTGCTCCAAAAGACGCGTTAGAGCTGATTGTCCGGCTAGGTCTTATTTTTGGGGAAACACGGTATCAGGGTTGGAGGGAGATTTGTATTAATGGTGTGTGTGTGTGTGTGTGTGTGTGTGTGTGTGTGTGTGTGTGTGTGTTGTGTGTGTGTCTGCGTTTTAACAGCTTTATTGATATATAATTCACAAACCATACAATTCACCCTTGATAATGTATTAATTCAATGACTTTTAGTCAGTTCACAGAGTTATACAACCATTACAAATTTAGAACATTTTCATTACTCTAAAAGGTAACCTTGTACTCATTAGCAATCCCACAATCCTCTTAGCTCTAGGCAACCACAAACCTACTTTCTGTCTCTATGGATTTACTTATTCTGGACATTTTAATGAATAGAATCACACAATATGTAGTCCTTTGTGACTGGCTTCTTTCACTTAGCATAATGTCTGCAAGGTTCATCCATGTTATGGTATGTAGCATGTGCCACTTCATTCCTTTTCACGGCTGAGTAATATTCCATTGTGTGGATATGCCTCCCTTTATTTGCGCATTCACCAGTTGATGAACATTTGGGTTGTTTCCACCCTTTGGCTATTATGACTAATGCTGCTAAGAACATTTACGTACAAGTTTTTGTGTGGATCTATGTTTGCATTTCTCTTTGGTATATAGCTAGAAGTGTAATTCCTGGGTCATATGGGAACTCTCTGTCTGGGGTATTGTGTTTTATTTTTAAGGTTGTAACAAAGTTAGAAGCGGTTGGTTACCTATACATTTGGGGGACGGATCTCTGGTCTTCAGTTCACATGAACAATGCAAGAGGAGGAGTTGCTCAAGTCCATGTGGCCCATTTGAAAGTTATTGGTTCTGCTATTTCTCATGACCTCTTAGTCCCTTTGTGCCAAACTCTGCACTGGGACATCTACTTTTTGGCAAGGCTAGAGTGCTTATGGCTTCGTTCCCTAGCAGCCACGCGCCATCCCCATCAGAAGCCCAGCTCCTTCCTAGGATATCACAAGGAAGGAGAAATCCACCTTCGCTGCTACTTACAGGACATGGTACCATCGCTACATCTACCCTCAGCAACATACTATTTTTCCCCTATAGCTGCGCCAGCATTGAGTTTCCCCATTTGTGTTTTAGTTTAATGTGTTCAGTGATGTCTTAAAGTTGTTTTAGTTTGTTCTGCTGTAATGGCTAAACATTTCTCTTTATTGTTTTCCCCTTTTAGATTTCCTTTCAGTTAAGTGGACCATCTTCTCTGGCCCACTTAATGAATAGAATCTGAGCTTTTTGTGTATATTTGGATCAGTTCTTTATATGTACTATTTTGAATAGTGAAAGTTTTATCAGTTATGTTTGTCACATTTTCACATTACTTTTTATTTATTTATTTTTTTAAACCCATTGATCCTCTCTCTCTCTCTCTGTCTCTCTCTCTCTCTCTCTCTCTCTCTCTCTCTCTCTCTCTCTCTCTCTCAGTAGTAAGACATTCTCTTATCTTCACTTTTCATTTGTAATATAATTTAGATAGTTTTAATACATAATTCATTGCCGGGTTTGAAATTTGTTATTTTATATCACCAGAACCTAAGGTACAATAAATCATTTTTATTTAAGCTTGCATTTAACAATAGTTCTTTTTTTCTACTTTTACATTGCTTCTAATATGTCATTTAGTACATTTCTTTAATAATTTGAATTCTGTTTCTGAAGTGTATGTCAGCCCACTGATACACTTGTTTTTAATACAGCTCCATACAATTTTGATTAACTGTAGCTTTATAGTTTACAATCTAGTAGGAGGAATCCACCTTCATTTCTTTAAAAATAAAAGTCTGTTATTTCTTATTCCTCCAGAAGAGTTTTACTATGTACTTGTCTGGTTCTAGAAAGTGTTCCAATAGGTCTTAGTAGATATTGGGTTAATTTATAAGTCAATATAGGATATATATTCCTCTTTACCACCTGAACCAGCTCTATGCCCTTAATGGTCCCTTCAAAGCCTGTAGGCTCATCCCATGTCCCCTGTAATGCCCAGTCCCCTTGCCTCATCTTTCTCTCAGAGAAAGTACGACACTGATCCTTGGAACAGGGAGCATCACTCCATTTATTCAAGTTTTCTTCATTTCTCTTAACAGAGTTTTACAATTTTAAGTTAAATGAATATACAGGTACTAAATGTTTAGTATTAGTATTGCAAATAGCATTTCCCCCCTCACTTTTTATTTTTAAGCAGTCTGGAATTAGTATAAGGAAAGCTTATTGATATTTGAGGATTTATTTTATACCCACAATTTTGAGCAAGTCAGTAACTGGTTTAATTTTCTTGAATTTTCTAGGAATATAAACATGTCATCTGGAAATACTGATAACTTCTATTTTTTTCACCATCTTTGCACTTTATTTTTTTCTGGAATAATTAATTATCTGCTAATGTTTCTAGATCTAGGTTAAATAGAGAAGGGGGCAATGGGGCAGTGCTGTTTTGTTTCCATTGGGTATAAAACTGATGTTTCACAATAAATATGCTTATCCTTTCCACTAGCCTGAGATAGAAATTCTGTACCATGTAAAAATTAGTTAAATTAATGCTGAATTCCACTGTGTTCCTTGTTGGCACATATTTAATAATTATATGTATTCTATGTCAGGAATTTCTTTCTTTGAATATGCTACATTAGTTTTTAAAGTTTTTTTAAAAATTTGTACTAGATCTACATGACTGGGACAAACTATGCTTGATTATTAATGATTTTAAATGTTCAGTATTTTCGCATTATTTTCATAAGAGAGATAAACCACTAACCAGTTATCTTTTCCCCATCTCCTCCCTTTGTTTTTTCCCCCCCATTCTTCTTTTTCCTGTCATCTTCTCTCTTCCCCTCTCCACCTTCCCCTTCCTCTCTCTTTCTCTCCTCTTCTCTCCCCTCCTCTTCATTCCTCTACTTTTCCCTCCCTCCTCTGCCCCCAACTGTATCCCTTGCTTCTGGCGTGCCCTTGTCAGGTTTGGGTGTCAAGGCCTTTACTTCATAAACTAACCTAGTTAATAATACCATCATTTTAGAATATGAAATCCTTTATATAATAAGTGGGTTGGCGTAATTCTCCTGTGAGTTCAGTAGTAACAGGTACCTTATTTGGTAGTGAACAAGGGAATTGGAAGTTGTGCAGGATAATCCGACGTTCTGGGGTGCCCTTGGGGAGATTAATACCCCAACCTTGAGTAGAAAGACTGGAGGGTGATACGAGTAGGCAGACTATCCAATGGTTGGATACATTCACCTAGAGAGAATAGCTGGTCTAGAACAATGGACATAACACTTATAGATAAGAAAAGTGACATTGTGAAAGTAGAATTTGTCCTGCCTGGTGTACAACTGGGCATGACAGGTAAGGAGGCAAGACAGACAGATGTTTTCTGTTCTCACACCTTCTCTATCCCTGGTAGTTATCTTTCCAACCAAGGAATTTTGCGTGGTCATTTGGTCCTGGTATTTTGTGTCTGAAATATATTCTTCTTGGTCAGGTACTGTCCATGGTGTGAAGGCTGCATAGGGCATCATTTTGGGTAGGTCCTTCCCAGACCTTCTCTTTCCTAAGTATGAACAGTTTAATCCTAAGGGTATTCCTTTCATTTCTACCTCAGCTCTCACTTTTGGGGCAGCTTGTGGATCTTGTTTTGAATTTCAAGTTTAGAAAGCTATTAAATGGAATCTCCAGAACTCTATTTTACTTCAATCCTGGGCCTACCTCTGCAGCACTATTGATTGACGTCTACATGGAGATGGTCTTTCAGAAGAGGGCCGAGGACCAGCGCCTTTAATAGCTGCCCTCTGATGGTCTCCTTGTTGCTGCGTTTGTTTATCTTTTTTCTCCTAGTGCCTCTGTCACAGGGTGTGCATCTTCATTCTGTTTGCAGTTGTGACTCTTTCTGCCGTGTTGGAGACAGTGTGATGTGTTCTTATTAGCAAGGGCTCTATAGACAGACTGCCTGGGTTCTCACACCAGCTCTACCACTTAACGTCAGAATGACCTTGGCCAGTTACTTAACTCCTATTTGGATGTTAAATAACTTCTCCAACTATATGATGGGAATCATGACCAATTTCTTCACAGAGTGAATGATATCCATGTATGTAAGGCTTTGCACAATGCCTGATACAGGTTGAGTGTTCTATAAATACTAGCTGTAGCTACATTGTTACTGTCCACCGGTGTGGTAAAGCTGTAAATGAGCTTTTCTGTGGTTCTTTATGTTTTCCATTTAAAAATTCTGACTCCAATTAAAATGTGTGTGTTTTTCCCGTACCACCAAGCAATTCTCTGACACCAGCTGGGTGTCCTACAATTAAACTCAATTCTGACATTATCAACCCAGAGATAGTATCAGATTTCACAGGTTAAGGGCTCAGTCCCACAAGACTGCCCTTGTTTCATACACCTGTCACAAATCCAGGTGGTTACTTGTACTTCTGACCAAGTGGCTATAAATCATAGTTCCCACAACCTCCTTCTTGGATTTGATTAATTTGCTATGGAGGCTCTCAGAACTCAGGAAACCCGTTTACTTACTAGATTACAGGTTTATTACAAAGGGTATGAAAGGATACAAATCAACTGCCTGATGAAGAGATACCTAGGTTGAGGTTCCAAACAAAGGAGCTTCTGTCCTTGTGGAGTTTGGGGTCTGGCATGATGGCTTGTGGAAGCCATTGATTAAAATCACAGGCCATTGATGACTGATTCAACCGCCAGCCCCTCTCCCCTCCCCAAGATCAGGGGGGAGGGTGGGACTGAAATTTTAACTCTTTAATCATATCATGGTTGGTTCTGCTGGGACCCAGCCCCTATCCTTAGATGAGGTTAAAAAGTCGCCTCATTAACATAAGATATGCCTTTATCCTTCTCATCACTTAGGAAATTACAGAGGTTTTAGGAGCTCTGTGCAGGAACAGAGTGAAGACCAAATACTGTTGACCCTTGAACAACACGGGTTTGAATTGCTTGGGTCTACTTATACGTGGATATTTTTCAACTTGTAAACAGACAATGTTAACTTACAGTATTTTATTATTATTATTTTTTATTAGTTTCAGGTGCACAAAACAATGTAATAGTTAAGACATTTATCATTTATATCCCTCGCACTGTGTCGACCCTCCTCCCCCCATCCACTATCCCTCTGACATCGCACACAGCCATTACATTTCCACTGACTCTATTCCTAATGCTGTACTCTGCTTCTTGTAAATATATATATACATATATAAAATTGTAGTTGACATTCATTATTGTTCAGCTTCAGCTTCAGGTGTACAATGCAGTGATCAGGCATCTACATCATCCCTGAGGTGGTCTCCCTAATGAGACAAGTGTCCATCGGATATCCTACAAACTCTTTACAACATTATTGATTACATTCCCCAAATTAATTTTTGAAACCCCGTGGCAATCTTGTGGTTACCGACTATTTTCTAATCCCCTCACCTTCCCCTTATCCCCACCCCTCCTCCCATCTAGCAACCCTCAGTTTTTCCTCTGTGTCTCTGAAACTGTTTCTGATTAGTTCATTCATTTATTCTTTTCTTTAGATTCCACATATAAGTGAGATCATATGGTATTTGTCTTTCTCTGTCTGACTTATTTCACTTAGCATAATGTTCTCTAGTTCCATCCATATTGTTGCAAATGGTAAGATTTCTTTCTTCTTTATGGCTGTGTAATACTCCATTGTATAAATGTACCACAGTTTCTTAATCCAGTCATCTACTGATGGGCATTTCGGTTGTTTCCATGTCTTGGCTATTGTGTATAGTGCTGCAATAAACATAGGGGTGCATAAATTATTTTGAATTAGAGTTTTGGATTTCTCCAGATAGATACCTAGGAGTGGAATTGCTGGATCATAAGGTAGTTCCATTTTCTTAACTTACAGTATTGATAAATACAATGCAGTGCTGTAAATGTATTTTTTTCTTATGACTTTTTAATAGCATTTTCTTTTCTCTAGCTTACTTTATTGTAAGAATACAATGCCTATAACATACAAAATATGTGTTTATGTTATTGGTAAGTCTTCCTGTCAACACTTGGCTGTAATAGTTAAGTTTTTGGAAAGTTCAAAGTTATACTCAGATTTTCAACTGCGGGGGTGGGGGGTCAGCCTCCCTAACCCCCATGTTGTTGAAGGGTCAACTATATATATTTCTTGTTATAAATCACACTGTTCTGTCAGTGTTGTATTTACTGACCCCTCTTTCATTTTCAGGCCCTCTTAAGAGGTTATAAGTGTACTGTAGTATTTCTATTTCACTGCCCAATCTTGCTTTGATAATTTATTTCTTTCTGCTTCTTTAAAATACGTAGTCATGCACTGTGTTCCTACTGAGCTTCCGAAAGCACCAAGCCGGCATTCTGATCAGGACCATTGTTCAGGATCAACTCTCCCACCTTGATTTGATGGCAATAAACTTGGGTTCCTTTTTTATCTCTCTGGGTTAGAAGGTCTTCCTTACCCCCAACTGTGACAGCTGCCATTGGTCTAGCACAGATAACTTCTTTCTTTGCCACTCACAGTCCAGCATCTTGAACCTTACAACAAAAGTTGGGGCTTAGTTTGTTACTGGAGCCCTGGTGCTTCTCATCCTCAAGTAAGGGCTCCATGTCCTAACACAGCTTGTCCATTGGAAAACTGGGACCAAAGGGAGGAGCATTTGGTCATCTTGCCAACTCGCCCTTTGGAGTCAACAAAGCTTTTGAGGACCTGTGTCTTTCTTTTTTTTTTTTTAAAGATTTTATTGGGGAAGGGGAACAGGACTTTATTGGGGAACAGTGTGTACTTCCAGGACTTTTTTCCAAGTCAAGTTGTTGTCCTTTCAATTTTAGTTGTGGAGGGCGCAGCTCAGCTCCAGGTCCAGTTGCCGTTGTTAGTTGCAGGGGGCATAGTTCACCATCCCTTGCGGGAGTTGAACCGGCAACCTTGTGGTTGAGAGCCCGCACTCCAACCAACTGAACCATCCAGGAGCTCAGTGGCAGCTCAGCTCAAGGTGCCATGTTCAATCTTAGTTGCAGGGGGCAGAGCCCACCATCCCTTGTGGGACTCGAGGAGTTGAACCAGCAACCTTGTGGTTGAGAACCCACTGGCCCATGTGGGAATCAAACTGGCAGCCTTCAGAGTTAGGAGCACGGTGCTCCAACAGCCAGAGCCACCAGGCCGGCCCAACCTGTGTCTTTTAAGATTGCTTTCGAACTATGCTTTGCTTGATTCTATTATTGTGTCTGTTGGTTTAAAACATTTGACTTTTTTTTTTTTTTTTCCCAATTGGGTTCAGAGGAAATCCCCTTGGGATGCTGCTACTCATTTAAAAAAAAAAAAAATTAACTACTTATGAATTTACGTGCGAAACTATAATTAATTTAATTGTTTTTTATAATAAATGATATTATACTGAGAACAATGTTTTATTAAAAGCTAATAGGTAACCTTTGATAGCAGAGATGCTATAATAGCTTTTTACTTTGTCATTTCATGAAGGACAAATTATCCTTTGAATTGTTGCCTATGTTTAGCAATTCTTTTAACACCTTTCAAAAGTCGAGGTCTTCCCAGATTTAAAAAAGAAAAAGAATCTGAATAACTCACCCAAGGAGCTGCTTGCAAAACTCAATTTCCGATGGTGATTAGGTATGTCACAGAAGCCTGATTACTGATGATGGAGCAGGTATTCTCAGCCTTGTTCTAGCCAACACTTAGTTTAGTCCATCAGTTCCTAACAATTTCTTTTATTGAAACTGCTACACTGCCATCAAACATTTTGTGGACCCATGAAAGCAGGTGGCTTTAAACATTTTCAACACAGCCTATCCATGATGAATATCAAGAAGTATTATGTGGATTTCCATAGTAATTGATTATTCACTCAGTCATAAATAAATTGCAGTTCTTCACTCTGCCTGACCTCTAGGAGGCCCACTGATGTGGGGAAAATAACATCTAATAATGAAAAGCCTAGTTGTTTTGCTAGATGTCAAAGTTTTGAGGTCAGGTTCTAGCAAGGGCAGAGTCATTTCAGAAGGTTATTAACCATCTCTTGGCCCAAGCTGTAGATCACCTACCAGACACTTACGGACCACAGAGAGTGATTTGGAAGAGCAGTACTGTGCGATTGGAGGGTGATATGTACTGACCAAGAGGTCCAGTTCACTAGAGGGAGGCAGTATGCTATATGGTGAGCCCTGGAGGCAGGACTGTGTCTATTGCTTTTGCATCCTTAGCAACTAGCACACAAAAGGGCTTGAATGTTTATTGAATGACCGAGTGAATGCTATGGAACTTTGGGGAAATGGGGTATTCTAGCAAAGCTCTAGTATTTCAGTTATGGAAGGTCTTTTTTCCCCCTTTGCCCTCAAAAGTTTGAGTTGAAGCACTGGTTTGTAACCATGAGTGCATTTTAGAATCACTTGGGGACTTGAACAAAGGTGATCCTTGGGCCCCATCCTCAGAGACCCTGATTTAATTAATCTGGGGTAGAGCCCAGACATCAGTATTTTTCAGAAGTTTTCTCGTGTGACACTAATGTACAGCCAGGGTTGAGGACTCCTGGTCTAATAGAAAGACTGATGTAATGGCCTGAAGTTGAACACCCAAGATCAGGAGTATTAGAATCTACACTTGAGCTGGGTTGGTTGGTAAGCTTGCCGAGAAGTAAGAACTTTTGTGTCTTTGTGTAGTTGAAATCTTGGAAATTAAATCTAGAATCATCTTTCAGAGCTTTTTCTCTTTTTCATTTCCATTGCTTCTTGTCTTTTCTTTACTGTCCTTTGGGGGCAGAATGATAGAGTAGTCCAGGAAGGAGAGACTCAGATTCTGATGTATCCTCTTACAACTAACTATGATATTGGCCAAAACACCTGCCATCTTGGAATCTCAGCTTTCTCATTGGTAAAACAAAGACTTTGAATTTCAGAATCTTTCCAATTCTAAATGTGGTTTGGTAAATGTGCGTTTCTGTGCTGATCCACTCCTGCAGTGGTAGTCTATGATGTCAAACTCAGAGAGTGTTAGGAAAATGAGTTACACTGATTCATAATGATCTACATTCCACTGCTCTAGTCTATGGAGAATTTCTGAATGTGAGACAATCCATCTACAGGTTTATTCCTTTCAATTTTTTGAAGAACTATTAAAGGAAGGCAAAAAACTAAGTCTAATTATTTTAGTTGTCAAAAATAGTTATATTCATCAAATACTGTGTTTTAATGGGAAGGAAGGCAAAAATGGGCAAAGCAAGAAATTTTCGGTAATGGAAGCTTATAATTCTTCCGTCTGTTCAATATTTATAGTTGTCAATGTATTTAATATTTATAGTTGTCAATGTATAGTTATCAATTGCTTGCCATGTACTACATGCTGTTTTAGAAACTCTGTGCATCCGTTCTATACTCACAGTAACCATCTGAAGTAGATTCTATTATTATCCCAATTTTATGGAGATGGGAATTGAGGCACGTAAACGTTAATTGACGTATCTGAGGTTACTAACCAGGAAGTAAGACATCAGAGGTTTAAACACAGGAAGACTAGTTCCTGACCACTGAGTCATGTCTCTAGAATGACAGCTTTTACTTCTATGGCACATTCACCAAACAGACCATCTTACTTGCCTAACAGCCCCGTGAGGTATTATTCTTCTCTCCGTTTTCTAGATCAGCTCTGAGAGTGTGAATAATTTATACAAAGTCACCAAATTTGTGTGCAACAGTCCTTGGATTTGAACTTGGTCCTGACTCCAGATTTGGTATTCTTTTCAATCTCTCTAAACATTTGCATTGCACTTCACAGTTTATAATGCATTTGCAAATTTGCTATATTATTAAATCCTCACAACAACCTTGTAAAGTAAACTGTGAAAAACTTGAATGTTGTACTGGCTGGCTATAGTTGGGTGACACTAGCCAGTGTGACAGACACACCCTAGAATTGCTGACTTAACACAATACGAGTTTATTTCTCACTCATACACAGTCTAGTCAATAATGAAGGTGATTATAATGGTGGTGATGTAGCTTCGCTCCATATGGTCATTAAGGGAACAAGGCTGATGGAAGTGCTGCCATCTTCATGCCATGATTTCCAAAGCCATTACATCCAGCAGCACATGGGAGAAAGAGAGCAGAGGATTGCACAGGAAATTTTTATGGGACAGGCATGAAGTGGCATCTATCTCTTCCAACTACGTTCCATTAGCCAAGACATTCTATGACCACTCCAAACAGAATGGAGATCTGGAAAATGTAATCTAGATGTGTGCTCAGGTATGAAGAAAAATGGGTTTGGTGAACAACTGACCAAATTCTACCACAACAGTGAAAAACAATGAAAATATTAAACACTTACTCTAGCTACATGCCAGGCAATCAATGATCTAGACAATTTATAACCATTATCTCAAAAAATTCTCATAACAATATTTGAGATATGTACTACTTCACACAGATGCAGAATTTGAGAGACATTAAGAGAAATCAAGTCAAATTCATGAATTTGGCCTTAAAGGCAAGGAAAGTAAAAGCAAAAATAAATTAATGGGACTATATCAAATTAAAAAGCTTCTGCACAGCAAAAGAAGCCATTAACAAAACAAAGAGGCAACCAACCGAATGGGAAAAGATATTTGCAAACAACACCTTCAATAAGGGTCTAATATCCAAAATATATAAAGAACTCATACAACTCAACAACAACAACAACAACAAAACCAAACAATCCAATTAAAAATGGGCAGAGGACCTGAACAGATTCTTCTCCCAAAAAGACATACAGATGGCCAACAGATATACGAGTATGAAAAAATGCTCTTCACTAGCTGTTAGGGAAATGCATGTTAAAACCACAATGCACGTCAAAACCACCTCTCACCTGTTAAAATGACGATTATCAACAAGATAAGTAATAACAAGTGTTGGGGAAGCTGTGGAAAAAAAGGAACCTTCATGTGCTGCTGGTGGAAACGTAAATTGGTACAGCGACTGTGGAAAACAGTATGGAGATTCCTCAAAAAATTAAGATGAGAATTACCATATGACCCAGCAATCCCTCTTTTGGGATCCACCCAAAAAATCTGAAAACATTTATCCATAAAAATATACGCAGCATTATTCATGGTGACCAAGATATGGAAACAACTGAAGTGTCCCTTGATAGATGATTGGATAAAGAACATGGGATACATATATACAATGGAATATTACTCAGCCATAAAAAAATGAAGTACTGCTATTTGTGACAACATGGATAGACCTTGAGATTATCACACTAAGCAAAATAAATCAGACAGAAAAAGTCGAGAACCACATAACTTCACTTATATGTGGGATATAAAACTAAAAGCAACAAATGAACAAGACAAACAAACAATCAGAAAAATCATATACATAGAGAACAGTTTAGTGGTTACCAGAGGGTAAGGGGGTTGGTAGAGGAAGGTAAAGGTGAATCAAATATATGGTGACGGAAGGAGAACTGACTAAGTGGTGAACACACAATGTGGTATATAGATGATGTATTACAAAATTGTACACCTGAAACCTGTGTAACTTTACTAACAAATATCACCCCAATAAATTTAATAAAATAACACACACACACACACACACACACACACACACACACACACACACAGATAAATCAAGTGACTTGCCCAAGGTCATACAGGTAGATGATAAGTGGCAAAGCTTAAATTCAAACCTCTTGGACAGCCAGAAGGCTCAGTTGGTTAGAGTGCGAGCTCTGAAAAACGGGGTTGCTGGTTCAATTCCCACATGGGCCAGTGAGCTGCGTCCTCCACAACTAGATTGAAGACAACGAGCTGCCACTGAGCTTCTGGAAGGGTGGCCTGATGACTCAATTGGTTAGAGCGTGAGCTCTTAACAACAAGGTTGCTGGTTCAATTTCGGCATGGGATTGTGGGCTGTGCCCCCTACAACTAAAGATTGAAAACAGCAACTGGACTTGGAGCTGAGCTACGCCCTCCACAACTAGATTGAAAACAACAACTTGACTTGGAGCTGATGGGCCCTGGAAAAACACACTGTTCCCCAATATTCCCCAATAAAAGAAAAACAAAAAACAAAACCCAGATCTCTCTTACTCTGGAATCAGTATTCATAACAACTTACTACATTTTACATCTTCCTAGGGCAAATCAATAGAGTGGGGTTCCAGTCCCACTTTTGCCATTAGGCAGGTAAGTGATTAGGCAGGTTAGAATGTTGGGGAGCACTGATTATTTTCCCTCTCTTATCCAAGGAAACTTATTAGGGTTCTGAGGGGTGTGGGAGTTGGTAGAACTACTTAATTTACTTCCAATTAGGTAGGTTTTTCTAAAGGCTGCATTCATATATGTTCAAACAGATGTAAAATGTTTTCCCCCTGGTTATTCCTGGCACATTCTAGTTGCAGCTGCAGTTGTATTAACAGGGACCCAGGTGCCTGTCTTTTCGTAGACATTTAACACTGTGCTTTTTAAACTCTAGTATGCCTATAAGTCACCTGGAATCTTACTGAAATGCAGATTACACTTCAGTAAGTCTTGGGGGGCGGGGCTGAGATCCTGTATTTCAAACAAGCCATCAGGTAATGTCTACCCTGCTGGTCCATCAGCCACACTTTGAATAGCAAGGATCTGGTACTTGTATAATAGAACCAACCTGTTTATTTTAGCACTTTGTTCCTGTCTGTCATTTCACTAATTATATTGTACTGTAGCTAATGGGGTAGGTGTCTGTCTCCTCAACTAGATTCTGAGTTTCTGGAGGGCTGAGACCATGTATACATGAAACTTCTATGTCTGTCTGGCTTAGTCCTGATTCCTAATGGTTGCTGCATCCATGTGCTTTGAATGAATGACGAATGACTGCAAGTGCAAGTATGGACAGAGGCTTCGTGGACTCCTGCTCTCGAGGTAGCACTGTCAAGGGCATTCTCACCCTATAGGGTGTGGCATGAAAACTGTTAGCTGGCCATCAGCAGGTCCCACGGGGCTGCTGATCCTTTGCGTTCCCTCACTGTTCCTATGACACAACAACAGAATGCAAGACTAAAGAGCGGAGGGACACATAGGAAATTGCCTGGCTAATGTTAATTGGGGGATGTGGGGGGCGTGGGAAGAAGGATCTGGAACACACAACCCTTAACTTTCTTACCATCCAAGAATGACTAATTGTGGTTCTTATTTGACTATTTTTTTATATGTACTAGGTTTTGAATTTGGGAGTAGTTTTGCAGCCCAAAGAAAACAAAACAAAAACCCTACAATATACATCCTTCCCCAACAAAACTCTTTGCATATTTTATTTTTCTATAGAAAAACATATTTCCTCCAAGGAATCAGAAACTCTGAGGGCCATAACTATCTGAAAAATGGGATTGTGTCAACTCATTTTTTAAAGACACTCCTCCCCTCTTGAGGTTATTGGAGGCCACCAGACAGACCACTGACAGGAAGAAGAGGACATGGCCCGGCGTGTCCAGAGATCTGGTTTCTGTCAAACATTTGGAGACAAGACCTATTTGTAGAGGGTAAAGTCTAGGAAAGGAGTCAGAATAGGCAAGAAGGTAAAGTTTCTGTGGAGCTGTGGGGCTAAGTCACCAAACCCTTTCAAAATTCTGATGGGACTTGTGGCACCTCTGTCCAGGGAGACACATACATGCAAAATTTTACATCTGATTTCAGTGAATTCAGGGTGTTTTGAGACCCTCGATTAAGAACCCCTGGAGGGAAGAGACATGAAGACGAGGGTATGGGTAAGATAGGACAGGATTTAAAGAGATAGAGTGTTTCCCCTTCCCTTCGCTTTCCTCATCTTCCCTTCCCCTCCCTTCCCCTCCCCTTGCCACTCTTCTCTTTCAGCTGTTCCCAGCTGGGATTTCACATGGATACTAGTCACGAACCTGGTTCTACCTTTTGTTATTTAGGCTGCTCAGAGAAAGCTTAGCTTCTTTTTCAAACACTGAAACAATCTCAGACATGATCAGAGATGTCAACAGCCGTGATAATTGTGCTGTAAGGTCACTGTGTTAGTTCTACTTCTTTAGCAATATTAGATTTTGTTGTCTGAGGCAGGGATACAATGTTTCCTATCAAAAGCTATCTCATGTTGAAGGTAAACTGACATCTTAAGATGCTTAACCATAGAGCTGGGAGGACTATGGGGTGAAGCTGGGCCCCTTGTTAACTCTCTAGTCTTGACTTCCTGTTGAACTCTACGGTAACCACAGGTGGTGGAGGGGTGGGGGGGGGTGGGGGGTATGTGAATAAAGGGAAAAGCCATGTTTGGGCTGGTCTGGTCTTCCCACGTGGGTGGCCAGTGGGCAAGACTGGCCCGCGAGTGTGCACGTACTCTTTGGTCTTCTTTTTCCTTTTCCCAAATATACAGTTTTCTTTTGGTGGATTGTCTGGAGAATTATTTGGCCTGTCGACACTCACATACTCTGCATTATTCTCTCTACCTAAAGTACTGTCATTAGATGAATACCAGTCATTCTGGTGGCTAGTTCTCAGTGTTGTTTGGAGTAACTGTTTTCAGCTAGGTTAACATTAATATTTGCAATAATTTAGCAGAGTGGGGAGAGGGAGATGATTTTTTTATTTCACCATCAAAAAAACAGTGTTTTGTTCTCATGGGAGTCAATACAGTTTTCATGATTTCTAATTCAAAGATAGAAAGAGCAGGATGTTCTGACCTGCACCTTCAGTTTGTGGAAGAGATGACAGAAAGTCTTGGTCCCTCCCCTGGGGCTGGGCTCCTTGCAGCAATGGTGAGTTTTATATTGGCGCTGCATCTGGGATGGTGGACTTGACTGTACATACGTATTAATGCAATGCTAGGGAGTATCTTACATCTGTCTCTCTGAGTTCCTGTTCTGTTGAAAAGGATGGTTAGGGTAAAGCAAAATTGCAGAATCATGGGGACTGTTTTTCATTGGTTCGTGTATCAGTTAACATATGCCTTTATATGTCGGAAAAAATGATGGCCACTTGTCATTTTAACATGTTGGCTGCCTAACGTCCATCCATTTGCTCTTCTAATAGCACTGCATTCTCATTTTGGGGAATTACTTTTTCCCCAGAGCCACAGTCTGGCAGGGCTGGTAACTAGGTGCCCTGTCTTCCCCTAGCCAACGGGCAGCCTTGTGAATGAAACTAAACCAACAGTACCTTCCATTTCCTGGGATTTGTCTTTAACACTGTGACTAATGGATTGTAGATGGTTTCTTAGAGCAGGTCTCCAACAAGAACAGTCCCATCCTAGACTAATTAAAGCAGAATTTCAGAGGATGGAGTCAAGATAGCAATATCCTTTGAAAGCTTTAAAGTCCGACTCCCCACCCCCACCTCCCATGATTCCAGTATGCAGCCAGGATGAGAACTGCTGCTAAGAGGCTGCTTCCGGAGCCTGCAGACCTGCATAGTTTCCATGCCTAACTCTCTACCCTTCTTGGTGAGCCTATGAGTTCCTAAAAGCCTTCCTTTAAACCCTCAGATTACTTAGTCAGAGTCCGTTTTGTTTCTTGTACCAGATGACCCTTGATATTAAAATAAAAAACAATTGTATGGATATGTTTTACTCTGAAACCAATGCAAGTAAGCCACCCTGCTAAGAAAACCAAAACTAATGGATTTGACAGCTTAACGCCAACAGATATTCTTCCTTTCCTGATGGAAAAGCCAAATTCACTTGTGGAAGATAAGCCCATTATTCCACTAACACAAGACTGAGGATATGCATGGTATTAGGAAAATTTTTAAAGAATCCCTGGAAGGCTTAAGCCAAAGGACACTCTAAGTAGCAGCATGTTCTTTTTTCCTTCTCTAGACCTGCTGGAGATAAATTAATATGTAGCCTAATAGCTACTTAGTGGCAGCAAATGTATAAATGCGTGCTTTGTAGGTACTCTTCAAAGGCAGTTGGCAACAGGAGGGCTTTCTGGACATTCAAAGAGTTTCTGAGTGCCTTTAGATTTTCCTGTTGGAATCACAGAAGAGGAAATTGTATTTTAGAAAATAAGGATAAGTGGCCAGTGAAAATGGAAAATTTTCCAAAAACCAGATTTTGTTTTGATTATGTTGCAATTCCAGAAAAGAGCAACTTTGGTTTATGCTTCTCCCCTGGGTGCACAGCTAAATTTCAGGCTTCTGAACAAAGGTGCAGAGGCATGGTGTACAAATTTCCTGTGAGAAGAATGAATTTATAATTTGGTGGGCTACACTGTGAATAATTTATCTACATTTGTAGTCACATCACTTTAAATTGTAGTCAAACATTGAATCAAAATGATCTTGATAGGAAATAAATGTATTCTTTAATTATTAAGTGCAAAGAAAGGAGAACTATACCTTGTAAAAAGATTCACACACGTCTAGTCCTTGGGGATTATTGTCAAGTATATTAAGAGCCTTACAGAAGTTAGAATGCAGGTGTCAACTAAAACTGTCAGCTCTCCTTTCACCTGTAGACAAACAACCCCTGAAGTTCCTGGACTTGCTTATAATATCTGCAAACCAGGGGCTTAGGATCCCAAGACAGCACTATAGGGGGCAGCAGCAGCTGCCATAGATGCAGCGCAGGCATCCCTTTGGAAGCATTGCTTTCCAGTCTAATACATATCTTGGTTTAACATGCTCAAAGCACAGCTTTTTTTTTTTTTTTTTTAATTTGTTTCAGGTGTACAAAACAATGTAATAGTTAGACATTTATCATTTATATCCCTCACAAAGTGATAACCCCCTCCCCCAATCTACTACCCCTCTGACATCGCATACAGCCATTACATTTCCACTGTCTCTATTCCTAATGCTGTACTCTACTTCTTGTGACCACATACACACACATATATATATATACATATATATGTATGTATATATATATATATATGAATGTCAACTATAATTTTATATATATATAATTTTACATGTATATGTAAAATACATATACATGTAAAATTATAGTTGACATTCATTATTGTTCAGCTTCACCTTCAGGTGTACAGGGCAGTGATCAGGCATCTACATGATCCCTGAGGTGGGCTCCCTAATAAGACAAGTGTCCATCGGATACCCTACAAAATCTTTACAACATTATTGATTGCATTCCCCAACCTGACTTTTGTATCCCCGTGGCAATCTTGTGGTTACCGATTGTGCTTTCTAATCCCATCACTTTTTCCCTCATCCCCACCCGCTCTCTCATCTAGCAGCCCTCAGTTTTTCCTCTATATCTCTGAGGCTGTTTGTGATTAATTTGTTCATTTATTCTTTTCTTTAGATTCTACATATAAGTGAGATCCTATGGTATTTGTCTTTCTCTGTATGACTTATTTCTCTTAGCATAATGTTCTCTAGGTCCATCCATATTGTTGCACATGGTAAGATTTCATTCTTCTTTATGGCTATGTAATACTCCATTGTATAAATGTACCACAGTTTCTTAATCCAGTCGTCTACCAATGGGCATTTCGGTTGTTTCTATGTCTCGGCTATTGTGTATAGTGCTGCAATAAACATAGGGGTGCATAATTTTTTTCGAATTAGAGTTTTGGATTTCTCTGGATAGATAACTAGGAGTGGAATTGCTGGGTCATAAGGTAGTTCCATTTTCAGTTTTTTGAAATACCTCCATTGATTTCCATAGTGGCTGCTCCAACCTTCAATCCCACCAACAGTGCACAAGGGTTCCATTTTCTCCACCTCCTCACCAGCACTTGTTTGTTGATTTATTGATGATAGCCATTTTGACTGGAGTGAGGTGGTATCTCATTATGGTTTTTATTTGCATTTCTCTAATGATTAGTGAGGTTGAGCATTTTTTCATATGTCTGTTTGCCATCTGTATGTCCTCTTTAGAACAATGTCTCTTCATGTCCTCTGCCCATTTTTTAATTGGGTTGTTTGTTATTTTGGAGTTGAGTGAGTTTTTATAAATTTAGGATATTAACCCCTTATCGGATATATCATTGACAAATATCATCTCCCATTCAGTAGAATCCCTTTTTGTTTTATTGATGGTTTCCTTTGCTGTGAAAAAACTTTTTAGTTTGACGTAATCCCACATGTTTATTTTTTCTCTTATTTCCCTTGCCCGAGAGGATGTATCATTAAAAATCTTACTCCAGGTAATGTCTGTAAACTTTCTTCCTATATTTTCTTCTAGAGTTTTGTGGTTTCAGATCTTGCATTTAAGTCTTTAATCCATTTTGAATTTATTCTTATATATGGTGTAAAGAGGTGGTCCAGCTTCATTTTTTTGCATGTGTCTGTTCAGGTTTCCCAGCACCATTTATTGAATAGACTGTCTTTACCCCGCCGTAAATTCTTGCTTCTATTGTAGTAGATTAAATGACCACATAGGCATGGATTTACTTATGGGCTCTCTATTCTGTTCCATTGATCTATGTGTCTGTTTTTAATGCCAGTACCATGCTGTTTTGATTACTGTAGCCTTGTAGTATAATTTGATGTCAGGTATCGTGATACCTCCCACTTTGTTCTTATTTCTCAAGATTGCCAAGGCTATCAGGGGTCTTTTATGGTTCCACATAAATTTTAGGATTATATGTTCTATTTCTGTGAAAAATGTCCTTGGTAGTTTGATAGGAATTGTGTTGAATCTGTATATTGCCTTAGGCATTATGGACATTTAAACTATATTAATTCTTCCTATCCATGAGCATGGTATGTGTTTCCATCTATTTGTATCTTCTTTAATTTCTCTCTCCAGTGTTTTATAATTTTCTGAGTACAGATCTTTTACTTCTTCGGTTAAATTTACTCCCAGGTATTTTATAGTCTTTGAAGCAATTGTAAATGGGACTGTTTTCTTAATTTCTCCTTCTGATATTTTATTATTGGTATATACAAATGCAACTGATTTCTGAATATTAATTTTATATCCTGCTACTTTACTAAATTCATTTATCAGTTCTAATAGTTTTTTGGTGGAGTCTTTAGGGTTCTCTCTATATAGTATATCTGCATATAATGACAATTTTAGTTCCTCCTTACCAATTTGGATGCCTTTTATTTCTTTTTCTTGTCTGATTACTGTGGCTAGAACTTCCAGAACTATGTTGAATAGAAGTGGAGAAAGTGGGCAACCTTGCCTTGTTCCTGATCTTAAGGGGAATGGTTTTAGCTTTTTCCCCATTAAGCATGATGTTAGCTGTGGGTTTATCATATATGTCCTTTATTATGTTGAGATATGGTCCCTCTATTCCCACTTCGTTAAGAGTTTTTATCATAAATGGCTGCTGGATTTTGTCAAATGCTTTTTGTGCATCTGTTGATATGATCATATGATTTTTATTTTTCATTTTGTTAATGTGGTGTATCACATTAATTGATTTGCAGATGTTGAACCAACCTTGCATACCAGGAATGAATCCCACTTGATCATGGTGTATGATCTTTTTAATGTATTGCTGAATTCTGTTCACTAATATTTTGTTGAGGATTTTGCATCTATGTTCCTTAGGGATATCGGCCTGTAGGTTTCTTTTTTTGTAATGTCTTTGTCGGATTTTGGTATCAGGGTGATAGTGGCCTCGTAAAAAGTGTTTGGGAGCCTTCCCTCCTTCTGGATTTTTTGGAATAGTTTGAGGAGAATAGGTGATAATTCTTTACTGAATGTTTTGTAAAATTCACCTGTAAAGCCATCTGGTCCAGGGCTTTTGTTTGTTGGGAGCCTGTTGATTACTGATTCAATTTCCCTGGTAGTAATCAGTCTATTCAGGTTTTCTGTTTCTTCTTGAGTTAGCCTTGGAAGGTTGTATGCTTCTAGAAAATTGTCTTTTTCTTCCAGATTGTCTAATTTGTTGGCATATAGTTGCTCATAGTAATTTCTTAAATTTTTTTTTTTTGTATTTCTGTGGTGTCTGTTGTCACTTCTCCTCTTTCATTTCTGATTTTATTAATTTGGGTCCTCTTTCTCTTTTTTTTGATGAGTCTGGCTAAAAGTTTGTTGATTTTGTTTATCTTCTTGAAAAAACAGCTCTTGGATTCATTGATCTTTTGTAATTTTTTTTGGTCTCTATTTCATTTATTTCCACTCTGATCTTTATTATCTCCTTCCTTGTCCTCCCTTTGGGCTTATTTTGCTGTTCTTTTTCTAGATCCCTTAAGTGTAATGATAAACTGTTGATTAGTGATTTTTCTTGTTTCTTTAGGTAGGCCTGCATTGCTGTGAATTTCCTTCTTAGGACTGCTTTTGCTGCATCCCATAGATTTTGGGTCGTTGTGTTTTCATTTTTGTTTGTCTTGAGATATCTTTTGATTTCTTCCTTGAACTCATTGTTGACCCATTCATTATTTAGTAACATGTTATTCAGCCTCCATGTATTTGTGTGTCTTCCAGTTTTTTTCCTGTAATTGAATTCTAATTTCAAAGCACTGTGGTCAGAGAAGACAACTGGTGTGATTTCAATTTTCTTAAATTTATCAAGACTTGTTTTGTCGCCTAACATGTGGTCTATCTTGGAAAATGTTCCATGTGCGCTTGAGAAGAACATGTATTCTGCAGCTTTGGGGTGAAATTTCTTGAAAATATCGATTAAATCCAACTGGTCCAATGTGTCATTTAAGACTGCTGTTTCCATATTGATTTTCTGTTTGGAAGACCTGTCCCTTGTTGCCAGAGGTGTGTTGAAGTCCCCTACTATGATAGTGTTACTGTTGATCTCTGTCTTTATGTCAGTCAATATCTGTTTCATATATTTAGGTGCTCCTATGTTGGGTGCATAGATGTTTACTAGGATTATGTCCTCTTGTCGGATTGATCCCTTTATTATTATGTAGTGTCTGTCTTTGTCTTTTCATATATTCTTCATTTTAAAGTCTATTTTGTCAGATATAAGTATTGCTATTCCATATTTTTTCTCATTTCCATTTACCTGAAATATCTTACTCCAACCCTTCACTTTCAGCCTGTGTGTGTCTTTTGATCTGAGGTGAGTCTCTTGTATACAGTATATGCAAGGGTCTTGCTTTCTTATCCACTCAGCCACCCTATGTCTTTTGATTGGAGCATTTAATCCATTTACATTTAAAGTGATTATTGATAGGTACATAGTTATTGCCATTGTTTTATTTGTAGTTAGATTGTTTTCATCTTTCTTCTGCTTAGAGAAGCCCTTTTAATATTTCCTGCAATGCTGGCTTGGTGGTAATGAATTCCTTTAGCTTATTCTTTTCTGGGAAGCTCTTTATCTCTCCTTCAATTTTAAATGATAGCCTTGCTGGATAAAGCAATCTAGGTTGTAGGCCTTTGTTTTCCATCACTTTGAGTATCTCCTGACACTCCCTCCTGGCCTTCAATGTTTCTGTAGAAAAGCCATTTGATAGTCTTATGGGAGTTCCCTTGTATGTACCCGCTGTCTTTCTCTTGCTGCTTTTAGGATTCCCTCTTTGTCTTTAACCTTTGCCATTTTGACTATGATGTGTCTTGGTGTGGACCTGTTTGGGTTCATCCTGTTTGGAACTCTCTGCACTTCCTGGGCTTGTGTGTGGGTTTCCTTCACCAGGTTGGGGAAGTTTTCAGTCATTATTACTTCAAATATGTTCTCGATCCCTTGCTCCCTCTCTTCACCTTCTGGTATCCCTATGATGTGCAAGTTTTTGTGCTTGATGTTATCCCAGAGGTCTCTTAAACCATCTTCATTGTTTTTTTATTCTTTTTTCTTTTTGTTGTTCCTCTTGGGTGATCTCTGCTAACTTGTCTTCTAAGTTGCTGATTCAGTCCTCTGCCTCATTTAACCTAGTGGTAATTCCTTCAAGTGTGTTCTTTATTTCAGTTATTGTATTCTTTAGTTCTAACTGTTTGTTCACTATGATTTCTCTATCCCTCTTTATGTCATCACTAAGCTCGTTAAACATTCTTATCATCAGTGTTCTGAACTCTGTCTCTGATAAGTTGGTTACCTCTATTTCATTTTCCAATTCTGGAGATTTCTTCTGTTCTTTTATTTGGGACATGTTTCTTTGTTTCCCCATTCTGGCTGACTCTCTGTGTTTGCTTCAATGTATTAGGTAGATCCCCTAGGGTTCTTCATCTTTGCTGGGTTATCTTATGTAGTATGTGTCCTTTATATTTGACTTGCACCACTTCCCTATTCTCCTGTGCGTGTGCTCCAAAGGTGACCCTTGTGTATATTTCCTGTTAAAGTTGATCTTTAATTGCTTTTGGCTTGTCAGTAGGTGGGATTGACTCCTAGGCTGACTAGTTGTGAGACTTGGCTCTGCCCACAGTGGATGATCTGCTGTGTGAGGGTTGACCACTCAAATGAGGCTTCGCCCCTATGGGCTCTTGTGCCTGTAGAGAATTCCCTCTGGGTGTGTCACTTGTAGGTCAAACCCGTTAATACTCTGGTTTGGTCTGGAGTTGGCCTCTAGGTGTGTTGAATCTTGTGCCTCTTAAGCTGGGCCCCGGTGTAGGGCAATTTCAGAACAAAGCTAATCACCAAGCACAACAACAACAACAACAAAGAAAAAACCAAATATGCTCCCATGTAAAAACAACCGATAACCCACACTGAACACAGGCAAATATATCAAAAATATATTTTAAAAAAGCAGCGCCAGTCTTGGCTTAAGCCCACCAAGTAATCTCCAGGTTGTCCTCTGCTGTACCAAAGAGTCCTCTGCGTCTTGTGCAGGCAAAGTCGGCCACCTGGTGCCCAGAGTGACCCTGGCACTACAGTTCTAGATGAGTGGGGCTATGGGGTCTGGATGGTAGTTTTTACAAAGTCAGTGCAGTTTCTGCTCTTGCCTGCACATATGCATACTGAAAGTACCACAGCCAGCCCTGTGCCCAGGTCTCCTTAGTGTGTGTGTGGTAGTGGTGGTGGGCGGGGGTGAATGTGAGATTTCTGAGCTGCTGAAAGCCCAAAGCCACCTCTGCCACCTGCTGCTGACCCCTGGGTGTGTCTCTGCAGTTGTAATTGCCCTGCCCTGGGCAGGCCAGAAAAGGTGGGAGCTGGGGTTGGAGGAGTCTTCTGCCTCCCAGCCCAGCAGTGTCACACTCTTCCCAGCATCTTCCCTGGGTCACAGCTGCAAACTGGGTCTTCCTAGATCCTGAGCACTATGGCTTCTCTGTAATTTGACACTACTCCTCAGTTCAGGGGCCAGCTTGAGTCTCTGAAAGGGGGTGGGGTAGGATTGGGAGAGTGGGGGGAGGGGCCCAGGTATGATGTTTACATCCTTTGTTCAACATAGGGCCCAGCTGGAGGTCTCAGCTGAGATTACTTCCTCAAATGCTGGATATGCTGCTCTCTCAACAGAAGAGATCAGCTGTGGGATGCAGGGAAAGAGCCCACCTCCTGGCTCTTGTGGTCTCTGTTCTGTCCTGGGACCCCCTGTGTCTCCACAGCCATGGGCCACATCTCCACTCTGCTCCCTTCCCTCTTCCCCTGCTTGCCCAGTTTTCCCACCTTCAAGTAATCCTCATACAAGTCTCTTAGCTGTTCTGTGTGATGAGCAGAGAGAGAGTCCTTTGATGGGTCATAGATGTTCAATTTGTGGTAAGTTCCGGAGGAGAACTCAGGAAGACCACCTCTCTACCACCATTCCTATGACATCCCCAAAGCACAGTTTTTGAAGTCTATTCCCAGACATGTTCTTCCCCTCTCAGTACGGATGACTTCCAAATCCATCCCCTTTTCAGCATCTCCACTGCCACTCCTCACATTCAATTACCATAAACCTTGCCAGGGCTCTGTTGTAACATCCTAACAGGTTGCATTGCTTCCATTCCTGCCTTTGTCCTCCCAACACTACAATTCATTCTTTTTTTAAAAAAAATTTTATTGGGGAATATTGGGGAACAGTGTGTTTCCAAGTCGTTCTCCTGCAATCTAGCTGTGGAGGGCGCAGCTCAGCTCCAAGTCCAGTTGCCGTTTTCAGTCTTTAGTTGCAGAGGTCGCAGCCCACCATCCCACACGGGAATTGAACCGGCAACCTTGTTGTTGAGCGCTCACACTGTAACCAAATGAGCCATCTGGCTATCCTTCCAGCAGCTCAGTGGCAGCTCATTGCCTTTAATCTAGTTGTGGAGGGCACAGCTCACTCACCCATGTGGGAATTGAACCGGCAACGCTGTTGTTCAGAGCTCGCGCTCTAACCAGCTGAGCCATCTGGTCACCCCTGCAATTCATTCTTCACAGTATAGCCAGAGTGAAGCACTTTACATATGCAACTCAGATTATATTATTCCCTCATTTAAAAGCCTCTAATAGCTTACCATCTCAGTAAAATAAAAGCCAAACTCCTTATGATAACCTTAAGGTCCCGTGATCTAACACCTGCCTCCTTTCTAATCCTACCTTGTATAATTCTTCCTTTTGTGTATCATGTTCTAGACACAATAGCTTTCTTCCTGTCCCTTAAACACACCAACCTCATTCCTGCTCCAGAATCCTTGCAACTGGTGTTGTCTTTGCCTAGAACGTCTTCCCCAAGTCTTCCCATGGCTCTTCCTTATGACTCAGCAGTTAGGCCCCATGTTACCTCTTCTGAGAAGCTTTCCCTGACTACCCAATCTAAGGTAGCCCAGTTCGCTTCAGCACCTCATCCCACTTTCTCTTCTTCATAGAACTTAACCACTTTTCTGTCCTGTTTTTCCCTGTTAGAACCTAAATGCCAGGAGAGCAGGGGATTTTTTTTTTAAATGCATTGTTGTGTATCCAGTACTTAGAATACTGCCCAGCACAAAGTGGGTAACAGTAAACCCCAAAGTAAAACCTAATATGCAGTGTCAACATTCAACAGTAACTTAAATCACCCTGAAATATACAACTTTATTAAGAAGCAAGTGACATTCTTTTTGAAAAAATTAAAAAGCTGTTCCTGTAGCCCATATAAAGCCCAGTTGTCTTGTGACCACATTGAGACATGATGTCACTTTCAAAGAAACATCAATCACTCCATCCTCCAAAATAATAAAAAAGGAATTTGAATCTTTCCTGTAGTCTGAAGTGAAAACTCCAAAGCGCTGTAAAACTTCTTCAATCTCTTTTTTTCTTCATTTCATTCTTTCTTGGTATCTCTAGGGGTGGAAGATTGCAAACTCTTTATTAGTACTTTTCCTTTTTACCCCATTTACATTGCAAAAACAAATTTTGAAAATTGAAATATAAGAAAACACAACATAACAAGACCATATTCTGTCAGGACAGACACATTTTGTTTACTTAACCTGTTTTCAAAATTACCAGTGAAGTTTGTGTTAAATAAATACCTGCACACAAAATAAAAGTCTATTAGAATTTAAAAATGAAATTAAAGTAACAGCCATTGACTACAGTTGCCACATCTTGAGGTTTATTTGAGCTATGATACCAGACTGAGCTGGATTCAAATCCTAGTTCTGCCATTTGCTGTCACTGTGATCTTGGACAAGTCATGTAAGCTCTCTTGGTCTCCTCACTTATAAAACAGAGATACTAATAATGATAGTGACCTTATGACATCCTTTGTGAGGATTAAATGAGAACATGCATGGAAAGCATTTAGCATAATTCTAGATTTCTGGTGATTACCGATGACGGTTAATTTTAACCCTGTAAATTACGGTTCTTAATGGAACTGAATATGATGTAAAAGCATATTAATGTTATATAGAGACTCTGCAGGAAGCTTCCTTGCACCCTCTGTCTCCACCACTACCCCCATGAGGCCCACCCCAGGCTCACTCTGTCCTCCTTCCTCTTTTCAATCTTTTCTGTCAGCCTGAACCTGATGGCTACATAGAGAAAGAATTTTCTGCAATTTCTTGTGCCCTAATTGGAACATGATATGTGGTTTGCCTTATTCAGGAATCAGCTGGCTGGACCTTTTATACCCTCCTGATGTATCCCATTTCTCAACTGGGGCCACTCATATATGGGTTTCTCAATTCTTCTCTACAGGTTCTCTCCACATTGCTAGTGTAGGCTTCCTTATAAAATAGAGGTCTCAGAGTAGTTGGACCTCTTACCTGGAAGCTGACTTCCTCCCAGAGAGAAAGCAGAAGCTGCCAGGATTTTTAAAGCCTGGACTGAGAAGTCCTAAAACATTTCTTCCATCACATTCTATTAAGCAAAGCAATTATAAGTCCAGCCCAGATTCAAGGGGAGGGTAAACTCCACATCTCAGTGGACCATGTGTATTTAGGGAGGGGAGGAATTGTTGACAGATGTCTTTAGAGGTTATTTGCCACAAGGAGAAAGTGCCCATTCCCTTCCCGCAAAGGGGTGATGGCAGGAGATATGCTCTTCACACACAGTGTACTCCCCACAAGACCACTACTCGTAGCTCCTAGTCTCCTTTGTACATTAACCTGTGAGGATAGGGAGATAGGAGGGCTGATTCTTCACCCTGATGACTCTCAAAGAGTCTTGTGAGGAAGTGTAGGTGGTTGAATTTAAATGTGAACACTTAGAACATTTTTTGTTTTTTTTTCCTGAACCACTGTATGGAGCAATTAAAAGACAAGCTCTCACTTGACATTCTGCTGCATAGAAAAGGTTCTACTCTCTTTTCCTCCATGTTAACCTTTAACCTTTTGGTTGTTCTATCTATCCAGCTTATTTCAGCAAGTACAAAGTCTGCTCTATGCAAACCGACGAACTGTGTAGACGCAATTACTTTTTTTTTTAAAGCCAAGTCTTGCCTTTCTTTTTCTTTTCTTAATTATATTGGGGAACAGTGTGTTTCTCAGGACCCATCAGCTCCAAGTTGTTGTCCTTCAATCTAGTTGTGGAGGGCACAGCTCAGTTCCAAGTCCAGTTGCCATTTTCAATCTTACTTGCAGGGGGCACAGCCCACCATCCTATGAGGGAATTGAATGGGCAACCTTATCGTTGAGAGCTCACGCTCTAACCAACTGAACCATCTGACTGCGCTCAATTACTTATTAAATAGATCCATACCATCCGAACTTTGAATACTCAAGAGAATCTTGATACTCTTTTGATGAAGCTCGGAGAACAGCTAATTCCCTGAGTGGCATCCCTTACTATCCAGACTTGTATCCAAACTCTCATAGGTTTAACTAATGAGAGATGCTTATAGGTTATTTACTTGGGTGTTTTCTTAAGGGGAGGGGAATATGTACTCTCACTCTAGAATGTAAGCTTTATTGAAGGCAGGGTCTGTGTCTGTCCTAGCCCTATGATTTATTTAGCACAGTGCTGGGCACGTAATAGAGGATCAATGAATTGTTGATGATTAAATAAGTGAAGAGAATGTTATGTGCAAAGGCTTACTGTTCCATGAAACCAGAGTGAACATTTCCATTTCTCCATTTTGGTTTTGTGCAGTTAGGTTTTGGACCAACGTTTAGGACCCCACAGTTATCTCACTTGCGTGTCCTCTTGTTAGATCCAGCCCATAATTGCATCAGGTTGTAAGTGTTTTGGATGCCACCAAGGCCATTAGCTACTCTCTAATCTTCATTAAAACCATTCCTTGTTAAATTTGCATTTATTAACCACTTACTATGTGCCAGCTCAATGCTAGCTACTGTGGGGGGTAAGAAAGAAATGGAAAACATGGCCTTGGCCATTAGAGAAGTTCTTCAAGGCTTTTGATATATCTGAATTTTGGGGTTTGGCTTTCAAGACCCTCTAAAATTTGGCCCTTGCCCTTCTTCACTCACATATTCAACCCCCTGTGTCCTATCCCTCTCCTTTCACTGGTATTAGGGTTGTCTTCTCACTGTCACACAAATTTGGCACATTCATTCTTACCTTTGTGCTGTGTTAACTCCTACCTTCCACTCAACCTACAGTTATTATCCCAGTTATACAGATAGGAATACTGAGACTTCTTATAAAGAGGAGTTTTAGACTGGGTTTTCCAGGCTGATAGGAGATACTATTTTCATTTTATAGATTAGAAAAGAGGTTTAGAGGGGTTAAGTAACTTTCCAAGGTGGAGTCAGGATTTAAATCTAGAGGTTTCTCACTCTAAATTCAGTGCTCTTGTAGTGTCGATATGAAAATTAAATGGAGTGAGTTATATATAAAGCCCTCTAACACAGTTACTGGCCCATAAAGGCACACAAAACACTATCAGTTTCTTATAGAGAGAAGTCAAATTCATTCCCTATTTATAAAACAAACAAGCAAAAGACATGGATGAGTTATTCTTTAGCAAAATAAAAGAATTTGTATGGAGTCTTCCTTAACTTCGATGCTCATATTCTGAACCATAAAATGGGGTGTTCAAAATGCCTCCCGCCCACATGTTGCTGTCCATGGTGCTGACACATCGCCGTCCAATCTCTCCCAGGAATTTTACGCTAAATGTCAGAATAAGGAGTGGTAACAAAGAAGAGGGAGCGGGAACAAATAGACAACGTGTACAGAAGCTGTTGGAAAGGCCTATTTGCTTACAAAAATGTCCAGGGAGAAAAAAGAGAGGGCTTTGTTTGCTGTTCTTTTCAAATACAGACATCCTTTGTCATTCAAACTCAGGAATCAAATAGCCAGAACTACATTTTCAGATATATCCCTTGCTCTCCAAAGTCTTGCTACTGGTGCTATCAGAAAATCAGGATCAAACAGGTTTGTGTAACACAGCATCTTTCATTGTACAAACTTGCTATTCAATCTCAGAAATTGAAATAATTTAGATAATGAACGGCAGTGGTAATTGCAGTTCATTTATTCTAGTAATGTTTATTGAGTTTTCTATGTTCCAGGGACTGTACTTGGCAACCAGACATAGAGTAGTGAACAAGAAGGAGGAGGTCACTGTTGTCATGGAGATAACATTTTTGTGGGAGAAGAAAGATAACAAATATAAATAATTTGAGATACTAATAAATATAGGAGAAAATAATCAGCAGTTATCAAGAAAGAAATTTATCTTATTTGGGGGAATTGTATGTGTGGAGAATATTGTATATAATTGGTAATACTAACAACTGCTAGCATTTACCTAGTGCTCTATGCCAGGCACTGTCTCAATATCTTACCTGTATTAACCCATTTAATAATTACAGCTCTATGAGGTGGCTACTATTACTATCCTCATTTTATAGATGAAATGCCTGAGGCACAGGAAGGTTAAGCACTTGCCTAAGGTCATGTGGTGAGTCAGTGGTACAGCTGAGATTTGAACCCAGATCGTCTGGTTTCAGAGCCCACCTCAGAATCTGAGATACCCAGAAGCCAGTAGTGAGGGAGGGAGGAAGACGCTATGAGAAGAAAGGATAAGGGAAGCAACCTGCTCCTGCACACAGGTAGCGGAGTTCAGAACCTCAGGAGACGGAGGACTTTCAGAGAAGTTCATGCAGAACTTTGCATCATGCTTTTGCAGAGCTTAACCTTCTGGTCTTTACAAATCAATCTTCATTTTGTCCCTTTTGTTGCACCAGTGATTCTATTGCTGAGACCTGATTCCTAATGAGATTTTGGTCTACTAGCTTCTGGAGAGAGCTCCCTGAGAAGTCGGTTTTAATCAGGGATTTTATGTTTCTGCTTTCATTCTCTGAGAGGAACTTCAGAGACGGGGAAAGAGATGGAGTGTCAATTCGGTTTATGGAAAGTTTTGCGTTGAAAGCTTTTAACACTTCTCTAGATTATCCACTTTCCTTTGTGTGAAGGAAACTTGGCGATATCTGAACCTGAGTCTTCTTAATCTGGGAGAAATGATTCTACTTCTTCCCTTTTCTTTTACAAACAATTACACCTCAAGGTTCTTTTAAATAAGTGAGTTGGTGCATTTACCATATGAATCTATTTGCCAAAATTGTATTGATAACCTACACCTTCAGTAATATTCCCATTATACAGAGTGAAGTATGTCTGGGTGTATTTGTAACTTTATTCCTGAGAGTTCCTATTCCTAGGAATGCCTCTCTTGACTACCAGAAAGTCATTTGACAGTTCAAATATGGCTGGGCTTAAACTGGCTGGTTTTTAATAGTGCTTTCAGTGTTTATTCCAAGCTTTTCTCAACTCTCAATTCTGTGACTATAACCCTTCAATTATTTACTTGTTCTTACCTAGTCTTGGCTTTCTGTTCTAATATGCAGCAGTGCCAGTCAACAGAGTACACCCATTTTCATTATTCACCTCAAACAACATTCTGCCTTCAAAACTGCCCAAAGAATTATTATTTTGAAATCTCCCTGATCATGTAAGTTTTCCCCTTCTTATTTAAGAAGTTTTATGCCATCTACCATCTTCACCATCACCGTCATTTTTTGCCTGCCTACTGTAGACAGAACACAGAGTGAATCATTTTACATTTATTATTTTATTTAATTTTGATTGAAAGCCCATCAAGTAGGAATCAGGACAGATTATCGAGTCAAGGTCAGAGAGGTTAAGTAAGTTGTTCCTAAAGTGCTCATAAGTGGTGGAGTCAAGGTTCTAACCACAGTGCACGGGACTCTGAAGTTAGAGCTCTTTCCCTGTCTCATACATTCTCACATCTCTGTATCCTTCCCTCATAAATACTTAAATTGCAAAGAACAAAACACCCAAGCATAAAACTCTTTGAAGTGAATGTTCTATTCACTCAAGTTCATTAGTTGGTTGTTAGGAGAATCTCTAGCCAGCTGCCTGTTATCTGTGCTTTTAGTCAGTGAAGGTTGAAACTCTGCAACTTTGAGCTCTTTGTCTCTCGTCTCTCCTTGCCAACCAGCTCAGTATTCTGCCAACACAACCTTTCTCTCCTATCCCTGTTACATAATTCTCCCATACTTGATTTACACTGGATTCCACATCTATTGTGAGTTTTTAGTAAATTGAAAATCCAGGCTACGTCCCACTCCTGCTCTGCGCCCCCTCCCCATTTTCCTCTGATTTATCTCCTATTTCCAAATGTCATCAAATTGAGACTTAACCTATTATGTCTGCTCCTCATGTTATTTCAGGTCTGAGTAAAACAATGGGAACAGTTCCCTTCTTTTACCATCTGTGCTCTCTAGGAGGTTAATGTGCAATATTTGTAACAATTAGTGTAAAGGAGTCTGCTCTTTGATGCTTCCCACACCTGTAGCTACAATTCTGGGTTTGTTCTATATGGCCAGATTTTTGACATCTGGAAAATACGGAAATATGATTCTAAGACTACAAACTATTTCAGTGGCAAAGTGAAGGATTCTAATGTTCAACCTCCACAATAATAATAGCTTATATTTATTGAGTACCTACCATTTATTGAGCTAGGCATTATTCAGGGTAAATTATGTATAGTATATGACATAACCCAACAACTCTGTGAGTTCTGTTATTACCCCCATTTTACAGAGGAGGAAATTAAGGAAGAGAGAATTAAGAAATTTTAAGTTATCAGCTTTAAATTATCAGCTTCAAAGTGGCTGTGCTAGGACTTGAACCCAGGCCTTCTGATCTAATACTGTTTACTCATTCTGTTCCCCTGTCTACTGGTAGGCATGTTCTGGAAAGAGCTCTGTATCTGAAGTTAGGAAATTAGGATCGGTCCTGGCCCTGCCATTCATTAGTTGGGAGGGGCAGTTTCCCTGTTTGTAAAATGAGGACAGCTGGGTTGATGTGACATCTAATGAGAGGACTGCATGTAAAATGCTTTGTGAGCTATAAAGTAAAGGTGAGATGCAGCATTACGAGTATTGTCTCATTACTCTCCTTGAGATGCAGCCTCAGTTCATCTAGATTTGGTTCAAAACACATGGTAGGGCTGCAAGGCACTGGCATTAAAAAAATCATCTGATATCTTGTCAAGTTTGTGGGTAGCTTCATCACTGTTTCTGCTAAGTTCTACCTATGAAAACACCCAGATTTTGGCCCATTAGAAAAACAAAAATGTTTGGAGGGTTTCTGAAATTAGACGTCCCTTGATACTGGAAATCTACTTTCATGAATGTACGGTGCCAATGTCCAGTTTGTTGCAGCATCCCACCTCTCCCAACATCAGGACCCGGATATGGAGCAGATGGCGCCTGGAAGGCATGATGTTTGGGAAGCGTCTCCCAAGGGTTGGGAGCTCTTGGAAGCAACAGGGCCCAGTACCGCTCAATGTTCTGTGCCAAACGCTTGAGCAGCTTGATTTGTAGGGAAATACCTCATCACTGGTAGGACTGTACCTGAAGTGGGAAATAGCAAGGTGTAGAGGAAAGAACACAAGGAGATCTGGGTCTTGTTAAATGCTGGCTCCCCAAAATACTGCCGAATTACCTGCAGCTCAGGCAAAGCTGAGTATATTGCTTGCTTCACTTAGTAGGTGAACACCACCTTGATGGAGACTTAGTGTCTCAGAGCGAGGAGAGTAAAGTTGGGATATTTATGAGGTTTTTAGAGGGTCTTAATTAGAGTTAGGATCAAGATATAATGGTCGAAGATTAGTGGACACAGTAAGGCCGGAGTTTCTAAGGGTCTTGGAGTATCAATAGTCATTTGATGTTCCATATTGAAAAACCATGCAGTGTTAAGTAGGTTTTGGGGAAGTCCCTGAAATGAATAATAACGTTATTTGCAATTTTTATCTTCCTGGCTAAGAGTTTCCTGGAACAGCTAGGTCATGTTTACGAGGATAGTGGAATAGTGAAGTCCTGTCAGTGAAGTCAGCCAAAGTCAAACTAGAATAGACAGTGAGCTGTGTGGGTGTAGCCAGTTTTCGGCTCTCAGTCTGATCCCTGGCAGCAGTTCCCCAGCTGTGTGACCTAAGTCCTTATTTGTGAGGTGGAGATACTCATACCTACTTTCCAGGATATTTTTGAGGACTGAATCATAGTTATGTATAAAATACTTTGATCAGCGTAAGTATTCAACTACTAGTTCCTATTCTTCATCTGTTAGCACAAACTAGGGCTCCTTACAAGCTAAATTTTATTGTATTGATATATGACTCTGTAAGGGTTCAGTTGCAGACAATGGTCTCTACCTAGCTAGTTCATAAATAAATGAGATTTATTATAAGTGTTAGTACTACATTACCTTGCTGAATCATTGGGAAGGCTAAAGAATAGACTCTAGAAGAGAGGAGGGTGGTAGATGAGGGGTCAAATATATGGTGATGGAAGGAGAACACACAGTGTGATATATAGATGATGGATTACAGAATTGTACACTTCAAACCTGTGCAATTTTACTAACCATTGTCACCCCAATAAATGTTAATTAATAACGGCTCTGTGCAATGTCAGAGGGATAGTGGATGGGGGAGGGGGGTTCACACAGTGTGAAGGGTATAAATGATAAACGTCTAAGTATTGCTTTGTCTTGTGCACCTGAAACTAATAAAATTAAAAAAAAATTTTAAATAACTAATTTTAAATTTGACTTTAAGTATTAAACAATTATAAATATTAAAAAGAAAAAACTATCATCCAGACCCCATAGCGCTTACCCCCTCCTTATCATTTCACCGCCCCTTAGACTGCTAACCCCCAACGGGAGCAGCAGCAAGGAGAGGAGAAATAAATCCCTCTCCTTTGCTTCTTGCAGATAAAAGAGGAAAGGTTAAAAATTAGTGGTAGCTGGTACAATGTACAGAAAGAATGCCAAGTTGAGGAGTGACACCTGAGTGTCTGCTCAGGTTCATTGCCCTCATGCTGCCTCCCCCAGGCTTTGGGCAAGGTGCTTTTCCCCATAACCCAGAGGTAGCGCACATCCTTCCCCTCCCACTATACCCCTGCGTGTACTTAGCCTGCTCTTCTGTGACGCGTTCATTCAATCATGCCACGTCACCCACTTACATGAGAAATAAGTACTTCTATGGTGCAGCCAGACATTTCCCACCACCATCTTGCAAATCCTTTTGAGATCTCTTCTCTGAATGAGAAAGGGAAAGAGTGGTGTTCAAAGAAAGTGAGAGCCTGGGCTTTTGCCTTAGGCCAGCCCATGTCCTTATGTATTTTAGTCTGCTTGGGCTGCCATAACAAAATACCACAGACTGAGTGGCTTAAACGACAGGAATTAATTTTCTCATCGTTATGGAGGCTGGAAGTCCAAAAGCAAGAAGTTGGCAGGCTTGGTTTCTCCTGAGGCCTCTCTCCCTGGCTTGCAGATGGACGGCTTCCCATTGTCCTACACAGACTTCTCTCTGTGGGTGTGCTCATCCCTGCTGTCTCTCTCTTCTTGCAGGGACACCCATCTTTACGATCTAATTTAATTTGCATAATCTCTGTAAAGACATTATCCCTAAGCACAGTCACATCATCAGTGCTTCAATACATGAATTGGGGGGTGGGGGAGACACAAGTTAGTCTATAACACTGTATGATCTTGGATAAGTCATTTAACCTCTGGCTTCAGTTTCTTCATGTATAAAATGAGCGGACCAGGGCATATGGCATCCTTTCAGCTCTTTGATTCCATCATCTGTTTGGGAGAGTTCAACTCTTAAATGACAACTGAGGGGGTAACTTCTTTTCTGAAGTGAGACCAGTGAGTTATGCCACCTTCTCTGTGACCTTGACACCCCAATGCTGAGTCCCTACCTACTCAGTTTCCATCGCTCTGCTAGGCTCGTATTTGTAATGATTTGTTGGCATGTCTGTCTTTCCCACAGACTCGACAGACAAAGGCTCCTTCCTTATCTTCTCAGCTTTAGGAGGAAAGGCCAAACCTACCCTGCATGATTAGCAAACAGAAAATACCAAAGCAACCTTCTAGGACCCACATCAATTTCTGTTTGTGCATTTACCTCCGCTGAGCCTTGCACCTACCTGCTGCCTCCTTATTCTCATTCCTCCTCCATTACCAGAAAAGACAGCTTAGTTCACTTCCAGTGGTAATGGGACCCCATCAGATAACATTGGCAATGTTTAAGAAGTCCCAAGTCAAGCAAACCCACATGTTGTTACAAAGATGAACTACTGCCTTTGTTAAGCATCAGAAAGGGGCCTGTCTGGAAGTAAAGGTGAATGTGCATTTTCACAGTGAAATAGCCGCAGGTCCTAAGGAGCGATAAAATTTTCACAGTGTTTACGCAGCCTCCTCTAGCTCGGCCTATGTTTGGGATCCCATCTAAGGCAGGACGTGTATGATTTAGAGCCTCAGCCGATCTGCATAATCCATTAAAATGTCACTTTTTCAATAGCAGAAGCGGTTCCTCTGAAGTGCACACCTGCTGCTGCTGTTGTGATTTATAGCCAGGACGTGGTGTGATTTGTGTTTGGGATGCATGTAGCCACCTCTGCCATCCTGGGCTGCCCTCAGTAGTGTCACTCTGATCATCCTCAGAAATGAGGCAAGTAGAAGTGACTCCCCCACCAGGAAGTTCTGGATTTGCCTCCTAGCACCCAGGGAATCATTTCTGTGCTTCAGAAATTGCTATGCTGGTGTCATGTTTCTATGGGGTTTGGGGGAATCTATATGCAGCATCAAATAAGAGAGCATTTTTAGGGAGACTGGAAATTGTAGAGAAATGGAAACTTATGCTGGAGGGATAGGCACGTTTCCTCATGGGAGTGGGGTGGTGGTGGTTTACAATTGTACATAAGGTTTGGCCGGTTAGAGTGTTTAGTTGCCCGTATCACTCACGTTAGCTGAATGAGAGATGGGGGTCTTATTGGAAGGCTGCAGGGGTACATCATGGAACCACAGAAGAGAGTACAGCTGGGCTTAGTGAGAGAAGAACTATCAGATCCAGGGCTGGCCATATCTGTTTCTATTGTTTGTCTCCGCCTCTATCTCCTCCTTTCTTCTCCCCTCACAATCTCTCATTTCTACTTCTCTCTGGTCCTCTCCTTTCTGTTTATCTGAAAACTTTCTTTGAATCCCTGGTACAAATAACCAACCTGAAATGGCAGCACGGAGCCAGTGTCCCACACACAACTAACTGAAGTGCTCTGTGACCCAGGGATACCCTGATTGCTAGGAGGCCAAAAGTGATTGGGCTTCCACCAGGGCAGGTGTTCACTCTTGGGCCAATCAGCATTAGGGTTGGTAGTGAACCAACTTCATGTTTTCAGGAGAGGGCATTTCTTAGAGAAGGGGCGCTGTGCTGGATAGATGCCCCAATTGGTGTCTTCTACAGCTGGACGAAATCATACCCATTTATTGGTCATTTACCTCATATAGGACCTTCTACTCCTAAAAATGAAAATCAAAACTGCCCCAACTATTCCATGTTTTTACTTATGCCCCAGTCTAAGGTATCTGGACAGACAGGTGTCCAAGGAGGTAAATGCAAAGGACATGAAGCTACAGTTCTCTCTGCACCAGTTACAAGGGCACCTCACTTAGAAAGGTTGAGTCATGCTGCCCTGTGAGCTCCATGACTACTCTTCCCTGCTCTGATATCTCTCGTGAGGTACCTGCTTTACTTAAAGATTGACAATCTAGAAGAGCATTGGAGGTTTACATCTGTAGAGATTACACGTTAAACTTAAGGAAGAATAAACTCTGCAAACCTGGAGTACTAGTTTATGCAAAATCACCAAAAAAAATCTGAAACAAAAATTTAGGTTGGAGCATAACTTTCCCAAAATGGATGGTGGAAACCACAGACTGATGAACCCTTTGGAAACCGCGTGACTTTTATGGGTCTACACTGACCAGTGCTGGCCTTGGTGACATCTCAGCAGGGTTTTCCCTTGATGTTCTCATTTTTCTGGGCCAGATGTGGAGGATTTCAGTGAAAAGGCAATCCCTACAAAAGTGAATTGTCTTTTAAAAGAGTTTATTTCTCCTGACTTCATATCATTTTGCTTTCATACAAGGAGAATATAACGTAGTCTTTCAACAGCCTTTGCCTAAGCACTTGCTGGTGCTTTATTTAATCACAGTTTTATGAGCTCTTCATACACCACCCGCCAATTTTACAGCCCCAGAATCTTGATCAGACACTGATTTTTCCTGCAGTTGATTTTAAAGTCTTTACCATCTGGGATTTTTAGTAACTTGTGAATAGCAAATGGATGCCATGTTCTCAGGATTTTGCAGCTCAAACTCTAGGGTTGTTGTGCATGAAATGCATGGTAATAAATAAATAGCATAAACTTGTTTCACATTCGTTTATGAAGCTAATCTTAAAAATAGATTTTAAGTAGCTGATACCTTGTTTAATTGCCTAAATGCCTTACTTGGTGGATAAAAGGCAGTACTATTGCAAATGTTAGTATATTAATTTGGATTTTCTGAGAACATTTTAGCTTTAATAGGATACCATTTCTCGTCTCTCCCTCTCCCACAGCAGTGTTACTGTGTTCATAAAAAATGGAAACCAACTAGGGTTCAGTTGACCTAACCATGGGTCATATTTGCTTGCAAGGAACAGAACCCACCCGAGGTAGTTGAAGCAAAAATGGCTTATATTTTGGAAAGCATTCAAGGGCACCTCACAAAGCCCAGTGATTTAGAGTACAGTTGAGTCCCCCCAAAATTTGGAACTGGAGCAGCTAATCTCTCTGACTTTCTTTTCTCAAGGTCACATGGTCTCTTCCCCTGCAGCTCCTTATATCAGTTTCATTCTTCTCTCTCTTCAAATCAATGTCCTCTGTTTTGGTGTATACATGTGTCAAACATGGCTTCCTGTTTTGTATCACTTCCTTAGTCAAGCACCCAATATGGAATGGTAAATGTCTCCAAGTCCCACTTTCAAATTCCTGGGGAAAAGTTCAATTAGAGCAGCTCAGACCAGTTATCCATTCCGATCCAAGCATCTGGTCCATATCCAAATGACCATTGGTCTCCTCAGCTGGGGCAATGACAGCTGTTGATCAGGGATGGGGCGGGTAGGTGTGTGTGTGTGTGTGTGTGTGTGTGTGTGTTACAAATAGGTTTTCTCAGAGTGGGGAGAGGTGGTGGTGAGGAGGAAATCATCAGTGTCTTTGATTCACTAGGTGTGGAAAGAGCTTATTTGCATACAAGCTGCAGCCTGGAAATCACATCTATTTTCTGGCCCATCTCTAGTAATCGTGCTGATCTTTTCCCCTTTTTCATTCCGTCCCTCAATCATTCTTTAACCTCCTCTCTTTGCTCTCCTCATTTTTTTTTTCTTGTCTCTCAGTTGATGCTTCAGAAAAGTAGTGTGATGCATCTGGTGGTAGAAAGAACACTGTCATACGGAATCCAAGACCAGCCGCTAGTTCAGACTTGCCCGGTGCTAGACCTTAGTCACTTAACCACCCTTGGCCCTGGTTTTGTCTTTTGAAAATGAATGGAGCTAGACTAGATGCTGGAAGATACCTTCGAGATCACCTTGTCTGGGATGCTAAATATCTGTCTACTTCTGCTGCCACTTTAGAAGTATAGCATCCATAGCAGACATTACTAATTGATCCCAGCACACCTCCCTGCTGATTCAGGACTGTACTCAGACTCCTTCACAATTTCCAGACAGCCTGTATCAATCAGTTGGAGGTGACTCACATTTGAAATACAATCAATTAGCTATTTCTAAACAAGAAATCAAGGCCCAAATGTCTACCAAATTTTCTTCCTCTTATCTTTCTTAGTGGGATGGGATATGTCAAGCATTATTCCTAATTCCCTGAAATTTTGAAGGAAAAATAAATTCCCTCCTCTGACCTTTTCTTCCTAATTTTCATTCTTTTACAAAAACTCTTTTTACTTTATGATGTCCTTCCAATCCAGCCTTTCATTTCTCCTGTGGCTGAAGAATTGACAGTTCTTTCAGCAAAGATGTAGAATCCGCCACGTTTGTCTGACAGCTTCAGAATTAGACTGGCTCACTTTGCAACTGGTGGTGGCAGGCAACAGTGAGAGTTATTTTACTTCTTCAAAAAATGTTTTCTATAGTTATATTTGTACTGAAAAAAGATCCTTGTATTCTCAGCTCTAATTATATTCAATGTTCTAATTGCTGTTACCCTCAAATATGATATTGAGTGAGGTCACATCTCCAATTCACATTCTTCATCTATATTTACAAATGATACAGCTTTGGGACATCTGCTCTGACTATGGAACACTCATTTTTCAGTTGATGCAGCTGTAATAGCTGGTGGCAGAATTGTTTCCTCGATGACGATGCTAAGGACATCTCTCCCTTTCTGCCTTTCCTGTGTGATGCTATTTTTTAAGTCGCCTTCTAAAGTTCATTTCTCCAGGAGATATGGGCTTAAACTTCTAAGGCAGCATATTTCTATTATTTCTGCTGAAAGGCTTCCTCCTGGAATAGTTGCTGATGGCAGCCTTCAGGTGGCAGGCTCTGTAGGGAGCTGTAGGCCTAGAAAGGAAGGAGAGGAATGCAAATAGAGGATGAAGGGAAACTTTTGTAAAATGAGACATGGGATGAAACCTATGTCTCTAATGCATAGGAGCCCAGAGCTGGCTTTCTAATTAAAAGAATCCTTAGTGTTGGTAGAGAATTGGCCATTCCGTTTTATTCTTCCTTTGGAAAGGAGTGGTGCTCTAGGCGAATGAGGAAGAGTGAGGGTACAATTCATACAGACTGCATTTAAATGCTATTTGGTTGTTGGTATTTACTTCCCTTTTAAAAATATTTTAAATTAATAGAAGTGAGGACTTACCTACGTCCATTTCTGGAGCCAACTGTCCATTTGCAGGAAATGCAGAGGATAGAGGAACATGTTGAATTGTACCGTGAGTATGCATCTGCCCAGTCCAGACTGTGGGAACTCTACCGGTTAAGAGGCCCAGGTTCTTCATCAGATGCCCTGTAAGGGAAGAAAAGCTATGGAGGGTAGAATCTGGAGATTCAAAGAGACTTAAAAGATGTAACAAAATTTTTTTTGTTGTCGGGCAGGATTAATCTATGTCTAGAGTTATAAAACTCTTTACAAAACCACCTCTGGTTTGAAATCATGGTGTAATTAATGGGCTCTTACAGATGACTTGATTTTACCCTCTCATGTAACAGAGGAGCCACATGGGGCCCAATCGGGCAAAGTATCCGGCTTCACATCGAAAAGGAACCCAGATCCCCAGGCCCACGGGTGAGGTGTCTACTACTTTCCCCAAGTGTGATATTTATCATACATTAATTTTATCTTTGAGTTCATTGAGATAGATAAAATCACAGCAGAGTCAACTACACATTGGAGACGACTCTGTGTTAATCTGTTCTGTTAATTGCTTTTCAGGCAGAATTGGCTCTGACTTTGTCCTATATATAGTGTCTGTAAGCCCAGGAGCTGTGACATTCTCTGATTTTTGGATTCACAGGATAAAGTTTTTCTTTTCCTTTCTACTTGCTTTGATATTATAAAGTCAATTGTCAATTCCATTGTTCAGCACTATTAAAATGCTCTGAAGTTACAATGAAAGCTATAAAATAATCTTTACCTTTGTTATTCAATTTCCTTTTTTCCCAATTGTTCTTCTGGCACTGATTAAAATTACTTATTTCCACAGGTATAGCATTTTTCTTGGGGAATCCACTCTTAAATAGACTGGGTGTTTTGAAAATGGGAACTATCTGATGTAGGTCAACATGAAAAATAACCAGTGAACATTGCAGAATTCTGAATAAAGACATGTATATCACTACCATGCAAGCAATTTAGCCAATAGTCACCTTACTGAAATAGATTTAGGGTTAAATTAGTCAATATTTTAATCCAGTTTGAAAGAAAATAGATTTTAATGAAGTCTCTATAATAAAAATGTTGATTTCTATATCCTATATGCTCTATTTGTCATTGGTTAGTTTTATTTTTGAAAAGACCCAGGATTTCAGGCTCTATTACAAGTAATTAACAACCCAACCACGGTGCCGCAAGAAACATTGAATTTCTCTTGGTATTTGTAAGAAGTCAACATAACATGCTACTATTTCACTAGTAATGGTTCTAACAATTATTTACTGTGAAAATAATAGTGTTAGCAATTCGGAGCAGAAGATAGAATTGTATGCTATTTGTCTTGAGGATAGTAGTATATCTTTTTAACTTCAAGAAGCTGTACAATGATATTGGAGCAAGAGACGTGCAAAATCACAAGCTCGATATACTTTTGACCTGAAAATAGCTGCTCTTTCTTAAGGGCCCATCAGAGAAGGAAAGTTTTGCACCCCTTAAAAAGTCTTCATGTTTGTGGATTTTCCTTAGTAATTCAGACTAGCCCCTCTCAACCCTTAGTGTCAGAATGTTCTGTGAAGGCTGCTGCTCCCATGTGGGCCCTCCTCACATTTCCTCCCTGCCTCCCCCCTCCAAAGGTAACAGGTGTGAAATGTCTTTCTCAGTGGTACCTACCTGTGAAAGAAACTTCAGGTCATCTTCAAAAAAAGTAGGTCGTTAATTTTCAGACTCTGGACAGCTCATGGACTAGTAAAAGGAAGAATTTTGGAAGTCCAGTTTATATTTGCTAACTTTTAATTTTGTCAAGTAAGGGCCTGAGCAAAACAATAGCTACACCTGCTATCATTTTTTTTTATATAAAAAAGAACATTTTGACACTAAAAATTGAGGATTGTCCTTTAGATCCAGAAAGGCAGTTGGTGAGAAAACACACAATTAATTTTTCTCGTTTTGTCTTGGTTGGGTGAAAACTTTGCTTTGGATTGGAGTTTGGACTACCATTTGGAAAACTGTGCTAAGCGATTCGATGTTTAAAAATGACATCTTTAAGAGGTGGACCTTTTTCAGGTTCCTTAAAGAATGTTAAACACCGTGGGGTAGGGATTTCATCTTATGTGCTGCTCTGTATTGAGGCAGGATACAGTTGTGGTTAAGAACACGTGGTTAAGAAATGAAGAGATTTATTATATATATGTATGTATGTACACATACACAAAACAAGATTTATTATGAGAATTTGGCTCACATGATTATAGAGGCTGAGAATTCCCACCATCTGCATTTGGCAAGCTAGGGATTGCAGGAAAGCCCTTGGTGTAATTCTAGTCTGAATCTAAAGACCTGAGAATCAGAGGAACCAGTGGTATAAATCCCAATCTATAGGCAGGAGAAGACTGATGTCTCAGCTCAAACAGGCAGGAAGGGACCGAATCCTCCCTTGCTCTGATATTTTGTTCTATTCAGTCAGGGGATTGGATGACGCCCACCCGCATTGGGGTGGGCAATCTACTTTACTGAGTCACCAGCTCAAATGCTCATGTCAACTGGAAACAACCTCACAGACGCGCCCAGAAATAATGTTTAATCTGAGTACCCCATGACCCAGTTAAGCCGTCACATAAAATTGACCATCACAAGCACCCTCTTGATACCATTGTGAGGATTAAATTTTGTCCTGTTTGTAAGTACTTAGAAAAATGCTGGACTGTAGGAAACATTCAGTAATTGCTGGTGTCTGGCACACAGTAGGTACTCAGCAGATTTATTGAATGAATGTAGAAAGAATAACTTTCATGTCTGTGGTAGGATACTTTGTGGACTCTTGTCTTGCAAGTAGGTGGCAGTTAGGCAGACACACACGGCATCTCCTTTCTGACGGCCACCAAATGGCATGCAGTTTGTCCTGGGCTTCTCCTAGAGATGAGTGGAATCTGTGTTGGGTAGGCGAACAAGTGGGGAGAGTATCAGCATAGAAACTCTCTACAGACACGCCTAGTTCTGGCCAGACATCTTAAAACTCTGTTGCTCGTCACAGATTGGCCTGAAGAAGACTGGAAGGAGAAAGGAAAATCCATTGCCAATACTGAAAAATCATGTCTAATGATTTGGGTTATTACCAGGTAAGCATTGGGAGATAGAAATGGAACTTTTTTGATGGAATAAATTGGAACTTAATATAGATAGATCTTATTATTTTATACTGAATGAGAAAAAATGTAGTCTCAGAAATGTCTAAATTATAGAATTTTAAAAAATAAATGTTATCTTAGTGTGAGCACATATGTAAACACTAAAGACGAATTATAAATAAACATTATTTGCTATGGAACATAATGGCTATCTTTTTGAGTACAGGTGCTACTAACGAGTTTGAAAATTATTTCCTGAAAATAAATGTTTTCTTTTTTTTATCTCAGAGGCAATCAGTTTAATCATTAACCAGTCCTAATAGAGTTAGTTGATAATTTCTTTTTATAAGAATCTGAGTTAACAAATCCTGAAATGGTGACATTCATGATCATGAAGTTAGACTTCTGTAATAAAACTTACGCCTAAATCAGTCATCAATGAATATGAGCTAAGTGTTAAGAATAATATTTGTTATTAATATTGGCAGCATATTCTGCTTCTTTGGCCCCACATAGATACTTGTAGGTTTTTAGCGTCTAATGATAAGAAGAGTATCAAATTCCATGAAGCATCACACTGTCTTTTCCAGGAGACCATTTTTCGTATATGTCTCCAGTCGGGGGGCGGGGGTGGGGGGAACAATAAAGTTATTGATATTATTGTTTTACCTAAATTAACTTAATGTTCCAAGATGGCATTAGAGCCAATCAGTATAATAATGAGGGTCGTTTACATTAGTTACAGCGCAATTTTCCAAAATATAGTGCTCGCCTCTATGCTATCTCCAGTGATTTGCATCGATGGAAGAGCTCATGAATAAGTCTGATAAAATACACTGTGAAACAAGCAAACAGGAGCAGAATTTGCCCGTTATATAATGACAAAGAACATGTTTTCTGATTTTGTAATAGATTCAGTCCACCCATCCGTTTTTGGGATTTTCTGAGTCTGAAACAGCCCAAGGCCATGACTGTAAACTCTGCAATGATTTAAGCTAGAATTCCTTCAAGGTTTTCTTCAGAGCTGTGGTTCCTTGGGATATTTGGTGGTATCATGGAAAAAAGAAAAAGAATAAAAATTTCCACAGTCAACTAGTTGGGGGATTTTCTAGATTAAACAGCACTTTTGTTTACCACAAGACTTTCAAGGCCTTTAATATACTGTCTGCACTCTCAGCCTCCCATAAGAGATTTCCTGAACTATTTTGAATACAAAACCTTTATTTTCCCCTCAAATCATTGCACAGGACCAGTTTTTATTGGAACATGGTTATCTTTGCTCGTTTCCAGTTTTAGAGAATGTCAAGTTGTCTGGATGTCCTTAATATAGGATTTTTTTTCAAGCTAATGACATATCCTATGAGATACAAAATGAATGAGAAGGTCTTTGTCTATTATGAGCAACAGTGTAGACGGTGCAAGGTTGAGGTTGCAAATGATAACCTTTAGGGAAACATTAAGAGTCCAGAGTTTGGCCTAGAATCATACTATTTGGTCCTTAAATGCAGGGAAACTCTTACATTCCCTTTTTGTGTATATGTACGTCTTGTGCACGTGCTTTTATATGTGTTTGTATTGACACAGATTTTATATTTTTTTATTTTTTGATAATTTATGCATTAAATAATTTATTATTTATACACAAATCCTGAATTTTTATATAACTGTATAAATGTGATCCTGGAGTGTACATAAGTTTCTGTTTTTTATTGCAATCTTCTCCCCCACATGCATTTTGGCTTGGCTGCCCTGTATTCATTTACACATTTTGATCATTGTTTATTTGTTTAATATGTCTTTATTGGATTTTGATATTAAAGCAGGACTGGTTTCATAAAACGAATCGGGGACATTTTCATCTATTTCAAAAGCCTGAATTAGTTTCATAACATTAGAATTACCTATTTTTAAAAAATTAGATAGAACTCAGCTGAATATACCTAGTCCTGGCACTTTTTCAACAGTAGCTCTTTTTTCATATGTTAATTTGTCTGTTTAGTTTTTTTCATTTCTTGATTAATTTTGTTATCAAAATTATTTTCATATACATGGAATATGAGACTATATATATGAGAAACTTTTCTTCTGTTTCTGCTTTCTCCTCTCAGCATCTCAGCTATAGTTGTAGTTAGATTTGCAAGGAAACCGAATCAGAAAGGGTTCACTTTGCAGCTATGCTGAGTACGTCATCCCCAGCACCACATGGCTACTTGTAGAAATAAGCAGACTTCAGGAGAGAGATCTAATGCAGAAGCTCAGGGAGTCTTACTAGTGCTGAGAAAGCCAGATGGATCACCCAGGTACTCACTGGAGAATTATAATTGGAGAAAAGGGATTCATTGTAAGACATGTGAACTACTCCCAAGAAGATAGACTAAATCAACCACAAAAGTGGGAGTATAAGAATTTATTTTAATCAGAGTTTAGAAAAAAGATATGACTCTGAAACTACTGAATTAGATTTTGTGCTCCTTGATGATAATCATGATAAGTAACATTTATTGACCTCTGACCACACACCAGGATGTGTTCCAAATACTCTACATGGATTAATGCCTTCAAGCCTCAGAACAGCCTGGGAGAGAGTGATTATTACTATCCTCATCTTAGAAAGGAGGAAACAGGCACAGAGAGGCACATGACTTGCCTAAATTCACACAACTGCAACAGGCATTCAGACTATGAACCTAGCTGCTCTGACCCCATTATTACCCTGAATAGTGACATTTGACTACCTTCCTGGTGAGGATTACAGTTTGCTAATCTTTGTATGGGGGTAACTATCAGATGAAACATTCAATATGTGTTTGTGGGATAAGTGTTAAATGGCTGAGCAAATATGGGAAACAATTGACTATCATACTAAGCAAAAAGAGAAAAGTACTCTAATGGAGCAAAAAAAGAGTTGTGGGAACAACGATATCTTTTTTTTATTAGTTTCAGATGTACAAAACAACATAATTATTAGACATTTACACCCCTCACAAAATGATAACCCCAACAAGCCTACTACCCTTCTGACACCGTACATAGCTACTCCAATATTATTGAATACACACACACACACACACACACACACACACGTTTTTAATTATAGTTGACATTCAATATTATTTTATTTTAGTTTCAGGAACAATGATATCTTAATTATGGAACTGTCACTTAGAAGAGGTTTACATTTAAACCTTTCAACATGGTGTGAAGCCTAGTAATAATAATACACTGTCTTTCTGCCCAACTCTCTAAGCCCCTATTACTGCTTTCCTTTAGGTACAGACTTCCCTATATCGCCAGTATTTCTTGCCTAATGGATTTTAGTGGCCTCAACTCCCCTTAGGGCCACTAGAATGAAATAGTAAAAATTATTATGGAAATTTGGAAAGTTTTCTAATAGGATTGACCTAGCTGTGAAGGTCAGTTATTGGTGGTTCATTGTATTTTTCTATGGTTGAGTTTATGTCATCTTGTGTGATGAAGTTTTTACAGTTACAAATGACCGCATCAGAAAGATCAGAAGGATGCCAAGGCATAGGAGGGGGAGAGAAACTCCAAGTCCCATTGATTTACTTCTCTTGATGGAGATGATCTTTTTTTTTAATTAAATTTATTGGGGTGACAATGGTTAGTAAAATTACATAAGTTTCCCATGTACATTGCTATAATACATCATCTATGTATCACATTGTGTGTTCACCACCAAGAGTCAGTTCTCCTTCCATCACCATATATTTGACCCCCTTTTCCCTCTTCTACCATCCCCCTCTCCCCATTTACCCTCTGATAACCACTAAACTGTTGTCTGTGTCTATGAGGTGTTGTTTTTTTGTTTGTCTTGTTCCTTTGTTGCTTTCAGTTTTATATTCTACATATGAGTGAAGCCATATGGTTCTTGACTTTTTCTGTCTGACTTATTTCACTTAGCATGATAATCTCAAGATCCATCCATGTTGTCACAAATGGTACTCTTTCATCTTTTCTTACTGCCGAATAGTATTCCATTGTGTATATATACCACAGCTTCTTTATCCAGTCATCTATCGAAGGACACTTTGGTAGTTTCGCTGTCTTGACCACCGTAAACAAAGCTGCAGTGAACAGCACATGATCTTCTATGTGTGTGGTGTCCTAGTCCATAAGAGGAGGTCACTGTGTCTGTCCCACCTGCCACGTAGGGGCTGTGATGACAAAATTGGAAGGAGATGAGGCCATTATTTATAATACTTAAAATTTATAAACAACCTGCATCTTAACAGTTGGGGGATGGTTAAATAAATAATATTATAATACATACCACGTCTTAGCGGCAGGCAGACTTATCCAATATGGAAAATACTTTAATATAATGTTAAAAGAGAAAAAGCAAGTACAAAGTTGGATGTGCAATGTAGTCACAGGTCTGCAAAGCAAGCAAAACCCAAGCTTTTCCAAGAATGAAGTCTAGACGTGTAATTCACCATAGTATGCATCCTGGTTTTCTCAGCGTGGTGGGTCGTGCATGAGGAGAGGGCTGAGGGAGGTGTGGGTTTCTTTTTCTTTTTCTTCTACTTTTCCAGCTTTTCTAAATTTTCTGTAATGATCACGTAAACTGAGGTTTTAAAAAAATGACAGTGATATTGTATATACTGGAGGAAAAGTCAGCTTTATTTTTAAACCTGTTTCACAAAGGATTTGAAAGCGATAAACTTTTTTTAAAAAGAAAACAGCTGCAAAAGAGCTTCGAAAGTTAAAATGCTTCTGTAGAAGCAGTAAACAGCATATTTTATTTGCTGGCATCGCTTCAAGGAATGGCAATTTGATTCTATTAACTGGCACATTTCGTTTTAAAAAGCCCCAAGAGAAATCATCCTAGGCAAGAATGTCCCAGGCGCCAGACTTCAGAACTGTTGGGTGTGGGGTGAATGCTTCAGCATAGCAATGGCGCTTAATCCATCTCTTTTGATCTTCTGGGAATCGAAGGCTGACAGGTCTCTGTGATTTAGAGCTGTGCTCAGTAATGTTTGCCTATGCAGCACCAAAGAGACACATTGTCAAACTCATGAGAAAGAGGCAGCTACTGTGTGGACTCCAGTCTCCTGGGGTCCCTCTGGGAGGACAGAGCCCACCCGAGACCTAGACACGGAGGAAGACCTACTCCTTCCTACGGGGAGCAGAGAGCCTTGGACCTGAAGTCAGAGAAATTGAGACATACTCGACTATAGGGTAACTCTCTGTGTGACCTTGGCCAAGTCAGCACTTGACCTCCCTGAGCCCTGGTTTCCTCACCTGTAAAATGAGGATAATAAGCTGTATCCTCTACCTCATAGGTACTATGAGGAACAAGGTGAGATGAGGGTAGGAATATTCTGCAAACTATAAGTGTTTCCACAGATGTGTGGACTTATGACAATGGATGATCTGCAGGCATTTCTGAGTTCTGAATGGCATCCCGGTGCTCTGAAGGAGCCCTGAGTAGGGTCTATGTGACTACCTATTCTTATTTCCTTGAGCAAGGAAGAGAAGAGGGTCTTCAGCTTGCTTGCTTTCACTCATTTTCTACATAAATCCATCTTCCCCTATCTTTCTTCATCCAATGCCTCCTTAAATCTCTTACCACTTAAGATACTTCCTTTTAAAATTCTTTAGACTACAAATCCCTTTGTGGGAAACACAGTCTGCCTGAACAGAAGGTAATTGTTCGGTTGTCCCCGGAATGCTCATATTTGTAAACATTCAGAAAGGGTAGCCAGTCTGGGGCTTGTGCAGGAACACACCACTCTTTTGCATCTTCTTCTCTGGTGTGTGGGACTTACCTTTGCATCTTTTGAAGACCATTACCCTATTTTCAGCAAAGAATAATCCATGTTATTCTAACTAGAAGAAAGTTATGGGAGGTATTTGGTGGGGGGAGAGATTGGAGAATCAGTGGGAATTCATTGAGTAAAACAAGAATTCAGTAATTTGATGAGAATGATGTGGCTTTTTTTTCCCCCATGAATATTGGGGTTTAAATAAAAGAGTATCACCTGTTTCACAGCAACATTCCAATGTGTCAGCTGCTTATTGGTGCTGTGGCTTTGTTTCTACTCTTGCAAAGCCCTGTGTTACCTTCAGATAATTTCCTCTGAGTCCCAGGTACCATGTTAGAATTTTCATTTCTCAGCTTGTTCTCTGTGATATTCCAAACAAATATGTTCACTTGGGCTTCTTTTTCACTGTCTTGATTGCAACTTCTCGCCGTCCTTCATGCTATTCGGCAGCCACGATATCTCTTGCTCCAGCTCTTCCTCCTACACACCTGCTTCACCACACACCCTTCTGCAGCCCCTTACTTCCTACCTGTATTAGTTATCTATTGCTGTGTAACAAATTACCACAAACTTTGTGGCTTAAAAAATGTTCATTTATTATCTCCCTGTTTCCATGGATACAGGGCACAGCTTATCTGGGTCCTCTGTGCAAGGTCTCATAAAGTGACAATTATGGTGTTAGCTGGGCTGTGTTATCATCTGAAGGCATCGCTGGGGAAGAGTCCACTTCCGAGTTCATTCAAGCTGTTTGCAGAATTTATTTCCTTGTGGCTGCCAGCTTGAAGGCCCTGGCTTCTTGCTGGCTGTCAGGTGGAGGCCACCTTCTGTTCCGAGAGGCCATTCATAGTTGCTAGAGATTGCTGCAGTTCTAGAGGCCTCCCACATTTTTTTTTTTGCCACATGGGCTTTCCCAATATGGCCTCTTAATTCATCAGGTCATCAAGGAGAGTGAATCTGCTAGCAAGATAGGGTCTTATTTAAGATAATGTAATCACAAGAGTGACATCCCATCACCTTTGCCATATTCTATTGATTAAAAGCAAGGTACAGGTTCTACTCATTCTATAGGACAGGGGACACACAAATGCATGACCACCAAGAGATAGGGATCAGGGGGCTGTATTAGAGTGTGTCCAACACACCACCTGTATTAAACTTGTATTTCACTGCCTTCCTTTGAGTGTGTTTTAAACTCTCTGCAGTTTGGTTATGGCCTACTTCTCCTAACTTACTTTCCCCTTCTCTTTTTTTTTAAGCTTTTATTGGGGAAGGAGAACAGGACTTTATTGGAGAACAGTGTGTATTTCCAGGACTTTTTCCAAGTCAAGTTGTTGTCCTTTCAATCTTGGTTGTGGAGGGCCCAGCTCAGCTCCAGGTGCAGTTGCCATTGTTAGTTGCAGGGGGCACAGCCCACCATCCCTTGTGGGAGTCGAACCAGCAACTTTATGGTAGAGAGGACGTGCTCCAACCAACTGAGCCATTCAGGAGCTCAGCGGCAGCTCAGCTCAAGGTACCACGTTCAATCTTAGTTGAGCTCCAACCGCCTGAGCCACCGGGCCGGCCCTCCCCTTCTTCTTAATACACACCATTTACCTCTTATTTCCCCTCTCAAAATTTCTCTTCTGTCTTATCCCTTCCAGAATGTAACTTTAATACAAATACAGTTTATTAGCATAGACATAATTTTTTTTTTTTATAAATCAGAAGTCATTTTCATTGAAATGAAGAGTTCTTTTCTGATTTTGGCTTCTGAATCCTTTTGAGAATCTAATTAAAATGACAGAGACTCTCTTCTTACAGGTGAGGGATACTACCCAGTACGGTTTGTGTTATTATTGCTATGCAACAAACCCCACCTCACTTAATGTTGTCAAATAACAACCATTGTATAATGCTCACCGTTTCAGGAATTCAGACCTAGCACAGTGGGTATGGCTTGTCTCTGCTTCATGATGCCTGGGAGCTCAGTAGGAAGGGCTCAAACAGCCAGGGTGATTCCAATGGTTGGGGGCTAGAATTATCTGGAGGCTTCTTCATTCACATGTCTTTGCCTGGGCTCGGAGGACTGAGAAGGTTGGCTCAGCTGAGACTATTGACTGGAGTACTTACACATGGCCTCTCCATGTGGCTTGGACTGCTCACAGAGTGGTGGCTGGGTTCCAGGAGGGACAGAGAGAGAGCATATAGAGAGCAAGCGTTCCAAGAGACCAAGCGAAAGCTGTCTGGCCTTTTATGATGGTAGCCTCAGAAGTCACATGGCATTTCTTCTGCCATGCTCCAATTGGTTGAACAATCTCCTGCCCACCCAGATTCAGGGGAGGGGACACAGACCCCACCTCTCACTGGGAGGCATATAGGAGAATTTGTAGTTTAAAAAAAAAAACTATCACATATACAAACACAAATATTTTAAAGGACTACATTATCCTGAACTCTGAGAATTGAAAGGGACCATAAAGGATTATCTGTTTTGGTCTCCCACCCGTGACTATACTCTTTACAACTTTCCTGTCATCACATGCCTGGATCACTGCCAGTGTTTCCTTACTGGTCTCCTGTCATTCACTCTTGCCCCTTTCCAGTCTGTTCTTCATTCCATAGCGAGGATGATTGTTCTAAAACACAAATCATCCTCGCTCACCTCCATCCTCCATCACTTCAAATAAAACCTATGACACCTCAATCACCTACCTCTCCAGCCTTATCTCATGCCAGGACTACTAATGTTCTACCCGATCTCGCTATGGTCACCTTCTTTCAGTTTCTTGTATTGTTTATGCTCCTTCCTGCCACAGGGCCTTTGCATATGTGTATCCCTCTACATGGAATGTTTTTCCCTACTCTCTTTTCTTAGTTAACTTCTACTGATTATTTGGATCTCTGATTGATATTCACTTCCTCAGTGATGTACTCTCTGACGTCCCTGATCAGGTCACATCCTCCCATGGCATGCTCTTAACATCTGTGCATCTGTCAGCTGTAACATTTATCATTTTTATATTTGTGAGAATGTTTAAGTCCCCATAAGACATCTCCTGTAAGACTATGAGTTCCATGGAGCCATAGACCATGTATTTTTTTTTTAATTTATTCTTTATACCTTACATATAAACATTATAGATATTATTTTCCAAGTATGAATATTTTTTAATTTTAGAAGTGGAAAAGTTTTAATGCAGCCTAAGAATTTGTTATTTCTTTGTTACCCTACATTCCTATTCTAGTTTGTAAAGAGCTCCAGTCAACTCTGCCTATAGGCAACATAAGCTATTGTTTTTTTAATTAAAGTTTATTGGGGTGACAATTGTTAGTAAAGTTACATAGATTTCAGGTGTACAATTCTGTATTACATCATCTATAAATCCCATTGTGTGTTCACCTCCCAGAGTTAGTTCTCCTTCCATCACCATCTTTGATCCCCTTTACCCTCATCTACCACACCCCTCCCCCCCTTACCCTCTGGTAACCACTAAACTATTGTCTGTGTCTATGAGTTTTTGTTTCTCATTTGTTTGTCTTGTTCTTTTGTTGTTTTTGGTTTGTATACCACATATCAGTGAAATCATACTGTTCTCTGCTTTTTCTGTCTGACTTATTTCGCTTAGCATTATAATCTCAAGATCCATCCATGTTGTCACAAATGGTCCTATTTCATCTTTTCTTACTGCCGAATAGTATTCCATTGTGTATATATATACCACAACTTCTTTATCCATTCATCTATCAAGGGACATTTTGGTTATTTCCATGTCTTGGCCACCGTAAATAAAGCTGCAGTGAACATTGGAGCACACATGTCTTTATGGATAAATGTTTTCAGATTTTTTGGGTAGATACCCAGGAGGGGGATTGCTGGGTCATATAGTAATTCTATTCGTAATTTTTTGAAGAACCTCCACACTGCCTTCCATAGCGGATGCACCAATCTGCATTCCCACCAACAGTGTATGAGGGTTCCTTTTTCTCCACAGCCTCTCCAACACTTGTTACTATTTGTCTTGTTGATGATAGCCATTCTGACTGGGGTGAGGTGATATCTCATTGTGGTTTTTATTTGCATTTCTCTGATGATTAGTGATGTTGAGCATTTTTTCATATGTCTATTTGTCATTTGTATGTCCTCTTTGAAGAAATGTCTCTTCAGGTCCTCTGCCCATTTTTCAGTTGGGTTGTTTGTTTTTTTGTTGTTGAGTTGCATGAGTTCCTTGTATATTTTGGATATTAGCCCCTTATCGGAGGCACTGTTTGCAAAAATCTTCTCCTAACATAAGCTATTCTTAAAGGGAAGCTCCCATCCGGTTTCTGTCTAGGCAATATTTGGACTGAGGGCAAGCCTTTAGATTTAATCCTAATTTATATCTGCCTTTAATAATAATTTCAGTTAGTTGATAAGTCTGTGAAGTGTGTTTCTCTGAAATTTCTCATATCAGTTTTTCTTTAGTTTAGTGTCATTTGCTAAATGCTATGAATATGCTTTCTTCCTTAGCTTTATCGACATCATTTTTTTAAAGTCACTAAGTTCTGAGGTCAAATGTGTTTGAGAAATATCCCAAAGATATTCCAGAGTTCAAATAGATTTAAGAAATATTGGCCCAGGTTTAATTAAACCATCCAACATCGATTTACTGAGTTTTTACTGCATCCCAGGCACTCTTATATGTCCCTGATTATGATAGTTCTCTGGGCTTTTAGTTGAATGTTGATGTAATGGGGGTATGCCCGCATAAATTCCAAATCCTCTTCTGGTGACAATTTCGGAATAGGTTAGGGTAAGTCAGGTTATGCTGCAGTAACAAACAACCACCAAACTACAGTGACTTAAAACAGCAAAAGCTTATTTCTTGTTCATTCTGTCTGTACATCTTTTTGACAGCAGAGGGCCTTTGCTTATCATACTCCTTAAGAGGCCCAGCAAACATTTGGAATATTGCTAATTTCTCCCTCCTCCTCCTCCTCCTCTTTTTCATTCACTTCCTCCTTCTCCAGTAATAGCTGATTGAGATATAATATTGTTAGGGATTTTTTTTTTTCCTGCAGAGAAAGCAAGTTCTGGAGTCTTGCTCCAGCTTTTAAATGTTCTAGCCTACAAATGACACACATCACTCCTGCTCACAACTCATTGGCCAAAAAAATGATGTACATAAAACTAAGGAAGAAAACATACTCATAGAATTAGCAAATGACCACAGAGGTATCCAGGAAGTGCAGCCCTACCATGGTGTTCCAAAGGTGAAGAACCAGAAACATATGGTGAACAGCAGTAATGACTATTCCGTGTGAGTGTAGTATGTACACTTCTCAAAACGGTTCGTAGAAACATTTCTTCATGAGGCATCATGGAACACTGTGTTTCTTAAGGGATAGCTTGGGACACAATGGATTCTAGTCTAGAAACAACCAGGTCCAATAGAGGCAAATTCACTAGAAATCATCTCTTCACTTCAGCATGGAGCTTTCCATCAGCCTCCTTAGACTGTGGCCATTCAGTCAGTTGCAACTCCACCCCAATCCCCATCACCATTCAACACCCATTCTTCCTTCCTGTTTGCAAGACTTTTGTGAGTTTGTCAAATATTGTGCTGAAAGCAAAAGCTACTATGTCTGTAGCATCCTTTTTGAGCTACAAAGCTACTTACTTGAAACAAGATTAATTGGGTATGACTCTTGAATGCATGAGTTGAACCTATGGTTGAAACTATTTCAATGACACTACAAAAGAAGAAATGCTATATAGATTTCATGCAAATAATAAAAATGGATTTGAAAGTGTTACTGGAAAACATCAAAATGCAAACATTACAGGTATACCTCATATTATTGCACTTGGCTTTATTGAGCTTTACAGATTTTGCATTTTTTACAAACTGAGGGAAAGTCCCTCCACCAGCAAAAAGATTACCACTTGCTTTATTTGTGATAACTCGCATTATGGCGGTGGTCTAGAACTGAACTTGCAAAACCTCTGAGGTATGCCTGTATGTGGATGTTATATTCACCAGTATAAATGCCACCCATATACAGAACCAAGCAAGGCTCCATGAAAAGTATGAAGCTGACACTAGCTAGGGGAGAAACAATAGGGAGGATTGAGGGATGAAAGCAGTATCAGCCTTCCATGTAAAACTGTAACACTGAAATTTTAGAAATTGTAGAATTGTAATACTTCCATGTAAAGTGACTGAGGGTGAACACTTCCTTAGGCTGTATGTGGTAACAGAAATGCAATTTCTATTGCAAACCATGAGGCAGTTCCCAAGGAGTGCATGCATTTTAATGAAATGCTGTGTTAGAGATTGGTGTCCTATAGCTGTATATGCCACTTATTTCTGTGTAAGGGGTTTTGGATAACAAGCCTGAGGGAATTGGGCCCTGCAGGTAAGGGCTTTAGTGATTTTGATCTGGCCATACCAAGACAAAGGAGCTGAGAGGGGCTTTGAGGATGGCTTGCCCAGGACAAGGGGCTGGTTTTTGCTTACAGAATGGAGTGAACAAGTCCATTGACTTTAAAGTATATTGGTTTACACCCTGATGTGTTTTAAAAATGACTGAAGGCCAATTTCTTGGGTACCTGTAAGTCCCAAGAATGGGGAATTTTTAAAAAAATAAAATCAAAAAGGAAATTTTTTGTGTGATAACTAATTCAGAGTAAAAGACACCCTCTGTCCTTATTTTTCCAAGTCTTAAAAAATGAAACTGAAAACAATAATTCAGAAAACCATCACTATTTAACTTTTGTGACTGCAGAGGATATTGCATATTCTAAGAACTCAAATATTCTAAGATTTCTGGTTTTGTTGTTTGGTTTTTTGTTGGCAGAATACAAGGGGGGTGGACTGAAGACCAGGCACTGGTTTGAGAGAAGCAGCAGAAACAGAAAACACTGCACTGGGAACCTTGTGTCTGGACCTGCTTCTGTCCCTACTCAGTTATGTGGCTTCTGGCAAATGGTGTCCCCTTTCTGGATCACAGTGTCCTCTTTTGTTAAAAAGAATTAACGAAAAAACAGGGGCTTAGAGACTGTAATGACAACTCATTTGTGTAATGCTTTTTCTTTTTTTTTTTTTTTAACTTTTGTTGAGTGCTTTTCTGCTTGGAGAGACCTTCCTTCCACCTCCATGACTTCATTTGCTCCTCACAGCAGCCCAGCAGGGTAGTTACTGAGCTTGTTGTCCCCACTTTATACAACAGTGACCCAAACAAAGACGCACCTACAGCTCCAGGTGGCTGGAGGGCGCATGCAAACCCAGATTTTCTGGCATCAGCGCTTGGCTTGTTTGTTTGTTTCTATTAGACAGTTCTAACGGTTTTTTGGGCTAATAATGTAGAGAGTTCTAGAAGTACCTTTTCTTTTTTCGTTTTATTTTAAAATATGTGCAACAGCACTTGAACACCTCTGGGGATGTCTGCACCCTCAGCACGATAGAGCCATGGAAAGAGGGACAGCATCACCAAACAGGATGTTGTTTCTCTTCCCAGTGGTGAAATTTCTAGCTTTCCAATCAGTGATTTCCTTGCCTCCTTTCCTGGGGAGGCCACCTCTGTGTCCTGTCTGCTTGCCCTTGTGCCTGCAGCTCTTCACATAGGAGCTGACTGCGCTCAGATCTCCTCAGGGACTGCAGTGACACAGGCCTCGTGAAAGGTGTCTCTGGTCCTAGGTGGGACGTGAATAGGTTTTCTCTCAGAGATAACCTAATCTGAGAGACATCTCCTTTGCTTTTTGACATGGCATGAATGATAGCGTCAGGAATCCTTTGAAATCGAACAAAATAAAGATGTCTGCTTTGTGCCATCTTTCCAATCACAGGCCATCTCAGTTATTCTGCTTGACGTGCTTTAGGGTCCTAAAAAAAAGACTTACATTTGGGTACTTGGTCCTTTCATTTTGCGTTTGGGGTTTTTGGATGAAATTTATTGTGGTATCATTGGCCATGGCAGGTAGTCATGTTCATCTTTGATTTTTTTTTGTATTGTGAGTTTCATAGTCCAACTCTCGGAGATGGTATAGAAAAAAAAGATTTAAAATACATAAGTGTGTCCCGCATCTTTGCTTAAACATCACTTCACAGAGACTGCTTCTCACCAACCTTGCCCTGTAGGTTAGCTGTTCATTTGCATATTTATCATTACTTAATTCATGGTTTTAATGTGTTTAATGAGTCTTTGTGATGAGATCTGAGCAGTACCTGTCTTGCTCATCCCTTCTCTCCAGGACCTACCTCAGCAGGCACTTCATGATGACCTGATGTCTGACTGCTCGATATTTCATTTCGCAGGAACAAACAATCTACAGATAACTGTCACCCCAACCCCAGAAGCATTTCCTCATGGGAAGTTGTTACCGATTTCACCAACATGGCCTTTCTCAGAAGTCCAGTCTTCCTCAGCAGTGGACAGAATCAAGAATGTGCTGGGACCATCCCCTGACAACACAAGCGTGCTACAGTTTGCCCGAACACCTCTTCCCAAGACACACCGCAGAGCTAGGGCTCACGGGGACTTCTCTTCTTCCCCTTACCAAGGAAGTGGATATAGCACCTCCCTCGAACCTTCCAAGGATTCCACTGAGTCCCTGGTCCAACCAAGACCGCAAAGGGGAAGAGAAGCAGCTGCCGAGACAGGTTTGCCTCACACCAGCATGCTTCTCCCATTGTCCACTGTCCCATCAGTGACATCCTTGAGTGCTGTCCTCCCATCCCAGTCAGTACGCGTAGGGACTCCTTCCATTCCAAAACAGCATTCCCCGAGGTCAGCTATCCTCCCACTTCTCCCACAATCTCCACCATCCTCTTCATTGACTCCTGACTCATCTCGTTCCATCATCTTTTTGAAGCCAGCTGAGCGACCCACCAAAGTGCCTTTATTCCCTCAAACAGCTCCAACTGATTCCTCTTCAAGTCAGAGTGTAGCTAACCCCCCAAACCCGCTTGCTAATGAAATGAACCACACTCCACCCCAAAATGCTCAGGATTTAATAAGCATCCCTCGCCTACGTTTTTTTGGATCTTCAACAAAGCAATATTTGGAGCTATCCCCCACCAAGGGTCCCCGCTCAGCAGGCTCCCCCACTCCTGAGTTTTTGAATTCCATGGCAGAATTGGCCCATGTGTCTCCCCATCCCCTAGCACCTGGAAGTCTTTGGCTTCCAGGTAGAACTCCCTCAGGGTCAAGGTCGGACATGGATTCAAGTCCTGCATCCACCCAGTCAGTCGAAGCTGAGGTGGCTGAAAAAGTGCACAATGGGGTTTCTTGGCCGGCTTTGAAGAGTGCCGCAGCGAACCATGGGGCTGTGCCTTCCCTGTTCCAGACTGCAGAGGCAGTGGCAGTGGAAATGACCAGCAGAAAGCTAGCCCCTGCTACTGCAAATGAGTCTGCTAACCCACTGCATTTGTCAGCAGCTCCAGAGAATTCCGAAGGGCCCGCCCTTTCAGCAGAACACACATCCTCCTCTTTGGTGCCTTCTCCTCTGCCTCTCACCACAGCCGACCGAGGACAAGCCATCCTCTCTGGGACGATTCCTGCATCACCATCGAATGGCGCAGCACCAGACTTTCCCTCCACGGCCCCTTCCTTCCAGCTGGCACAGAATCATGCCTCGCCCTCCGCCGAACCCAAAATGCCCACTCCTCAGAAAGAGGGCTATGATGGACCCCCTCCTGCAGCAGCTACAGACTTCCTCCTGTCAAGCCAATTTCCTAATTTCCTCTCCACGACTTGGACATTTCCCCTGCAGAAAGAAGATAGTGTAATAGCTGTTTTAAAGAAAAACAAAAAGGCAAATTCGACAGTTGCGCTCCAGACCCTTCCAAGTAAGGAGAGCCCAAGTCTTCACACTGTAAGTGGATTCACCTCCGATTTTAGCACTGATCACAGTTCATCTACTGTCATTACAACACCAAGAACAAACCTTCCTTCAGAATTACCTCCACGTTCCGTTCCCTCCATACTAGCCTCCCAGACTGTTTCCCCATCTCCCAGCTTTTCCAACAGCAAGCCAGAGACTTACACAGCTGCAACAGACCATTCTGAGTTGCCAGTTTCATCTTCCAAACAGGTGACAGCATTTCCCTCCTATACTGAGGTCTATGATTTCTCAACAATGGGAAACGTGAAAAAGCCAGCAGTCACAGATGTCTTCTGGAGTTCTCTTTCAGCAGAAACTGGATCCCGTTCCACAGAACCAATGCTATCTGGCTTGCTGCAGCAAACAAATTATGATCTAAATGGGCACACAATTAACTCCGCAAGTTGGGACACTCATTCAGCTTCCTCTACTGCTCCCAGCGGTTTAACTTCAGCTGTTCGTCCCATAAAACCTCAGAATTTCAAAGACACTGCTGGGCATTTAGCAACTGCAGAAGGCATTAGTATTCAGGAGCCAGTCCTTGATACAAGCACCAACCAGCCGGTCCAACAGTCAGATGTTACTGTGGTTGGAAACCACACAGATGTCTTGTCCACAAGTAATAACAACCATTCCAGAGGCTTCCAAGCAGCTGAGGTTGAAGATTACCCACCTGCAAGTCAACATGTCTTGTCTCATCCCCATTTACAGCTACCTGCCCATCCAATACGTTCTCTCTTGCTAACCTCTACAAGTCTGCCTTCCACAGCTGGCTCACAGGAAATGCTTTCAGATGGAACGGATACACGTTTCCAAATTTCCAGTAACATCTATCCGTCTCCTGTACTAAATGCTTCCGCACCATTCCAGAGTATCCTGAGACATCACTCTACTGCTGAATCTCCTCTGTCAACCAGTGCCTTATTCAGGCCCCCTTCCAAAGTGCTGCTGGCTTCTCAGCGCCCCAAGAAATGGACAGGTGCAGCCACTAATGCAGGTAGTTTGCTTCCTGGCACCCAGAAAACAGGTATGACTGCTTCCGTGGCTAAAGCGTCTTCGAGCTCAGCACAGATCCCCAGCTTTGCTCAGAAGGAGCAGACACACCCTCTCAGGCTGATGAATGAGTTAGCAACGCCATGGCCATGTAGTCATGCCCTTGATCCTCTGCTGACTTGATTTTTTGCAAAGTATTCAGCATTTAAGTGTCCTTATTACCAACCATAGCTTTGCTCTAAGAGGCATTCTCATTGTGGTTAATTGACTTTATGAGCCTAAGCTGTTTTGCCTAAATTTCAGAGCACAGAGACTTTTCACCCCCACAAACCCGTAAGTCACATCCATTCATCACCACAAGTGACGTGTGCACTGCAGGCCAATGACAAACTTTGCTTTTTGTCTCTTTACAGGGGACTCCTCAGTGTCGCCTAAGGCAGAACCGACAGTAGCAGCTGCAGCTACGTTGTTTCTGAGGAAGTCAAGTCCACCAGCGCTGTCTGCAGCCCTGGTTGCTAAAGGTACCAGCAGCAGCCCTTTGGCCGTGGCCTCAGGATTAGTTAAGAGCAGTCTGACCACTGCTGTAGCTAAAAATGTCACAGACTACGGAGCATCTGGCCCAAAGGCCACACCAGGGGCAGTCCACCCAGCCTTCTCGATCACACCAACCTACATGTTTGCAAGATCAGCACACACCATGAGCGCTCACACCGCCAGGCAAGGGAACGTGGGCACTGCCTCCGGCCTGTTGTCCACAACACACCTCCCCAGGAAACCACAAGCCATGCACACGAACTTCCCAAATCCCACCAGCCTAGACATGCCCAGGACGGCCACCACACGCCCGCTGACAATCACAGCAGCCTTGACGTCCATGACCGCACCAGTAAGGGCCACCCGCTTGCCACCTCTGCCAGCAGAAAACTCAGATACTGCTCTTCCCGCTGCGTCGACACCTATGGTCACGACAGGCAAAATGGCGTCCAACCTGGAGTGTCAGATGTCCAGTAAGCTCCTGGTGAAGACGGGTAAGATTCCACTCTCCTGTTTTTACTTGAAAGCAGCCAGTACATAATGGCCTCAGAGACGCAACAGAATTATTAGCTTTCTTTCAGATCCGTGGTTCTCAACCAGGGGCAATTTTACTTCCTCCTCCCCCAGAGGACATTTTGGCCACAACTTAGAGGGTAGGGAGGGTGCTACTGGCCTCTAGTGAGACAGAGACCAGGGATGCTGCTAAACAGCCCACGGTGCACAGGATGGTTGACGACAAAGAATAATCCAGCCCAGAATGTAAGTAGTGCCCAGGTTGAGAATCCCTGATCTTTATCAAGTGACAGGAGAGGACCAGCATGTGACACGGATTCTAGTCTTGGGATCAGTCCTGATAGCAGAGGCCCCTGGGAAACCAGTTCGTCCAGGAGTCCGAGAAAGCAACTAGGCACCAAGGTTTACCTGTAGAGAGAATAAGTGATGTCTCACATGAATGAATGATGTGTTAGTAAAGTATAAAATCCTGGGACATACTTCAGATCTCAGAAAGCCCTTTTGTCATGTATTTTCTCAATCAGCAGATACTAAAAGTACAGTTACAGTATACTATGTGGGCGCCTGGGATTTCTTTTGATGTTGAAAAGGAGACAGATCTTCTTGAAAATGTTGCAGGGGGGAGGTGGATGCTGTCTTTTTAGGCCCCACCTCCCAGTTGCTGCAAACTAGGCCAGGAAGTCACGGAGTCCATTTAATAGAGTGGTAGTGTTTGCTATAAAAAGCATTAGACATTATTTGAAAGAGTATGCCAATGTGGAATGCTCGCATCCTGCCTTCCTCTTCACCCCACAAGGAACTAAATGAAATTATCTCATGAGACATATCCTATTCTAAAATGGGAAATTGTGAAACTGGGCATAGCTGCAAGTACAGTATCTCCTTCTCTATCTCAAGAAATTGCACCATCTGGTGTTCTACTTTCCCTCCCTCTCTCCCTTCATATCTATGCCTCCTGCTTTGAGTGGCAGGCAACCTCAGCCACTCAGATGCAGAAGTCGGGAACATTCTCCCCCTCTCTTCTTCACCAGCCCCTCCCTCCCCTGTCACCCCAGCCACACCTAATCACCAGTTCCTTTCAGGTCTACTTCCTGAATACCCCTTCTCTCCACCTGCACTGCCTAGATCACACTGTCACCGTCACTCACCTAAATTTCTGCAACAACAGCCACATTTATCTCTCTGCCTCAGACCCCCACCCCCAACCTGTTCTCCAGTCTGCAGTCAAAGGAACCTTCTAAAATGCATGCCTTTGCTTAAAACCCTTCACTTCCCATTGGCCTCAGGACCCAGTCTGAACACATATACTGAAGTATTTCACGTCTCTCCCCTGTGCCTTTGCGTTCGGTCTTCCCTCTCCTGGGAGTGGGTGGAACAGTGCCTCCCCCACTTGGCCTAGCTCACTCCCATTATCCTTTAGGACTCAGCAGAAGTATCATCTCCTCCAGGAAACCTTCCCTGATCCCTATGCCCTTGCCCAATTCAGGGCTAGATGCTCCTCCTAGGGGCTCCAACAGCGTCTCGGCTTCCCTTTAAATAGCACCTGTCACATTCAGTCTCAAATGCCTATCCTCATCCCAGGTCTCCATCCTTGTCTCTGTCACACTTTCAGGGTGGGGACTGCCTTCCTGCTTCAGGGTTGTTTTCGGCTGCAGTACCTAGCTCAGGGCCTGCACTTAAGTTAGGCTCTCAGGGAATGCAGTTGTGGGAATTTCCTTGCATGCAGACCTGTCAGAGCAGGCCCTGCTGAGCCCCACCTCTGAAGGTCACAGGCAGCATTGGTCAGAAATGAAGTGCCACCAGCGCACTAGCTGTCTCTCCACGAGGACCACACAAATGGGTAGGGCCTTCTTCCTTGAATGAGACCCAGAGAACTGCTACTCTAGCCCACCCCTCTCAGCCCAACTGCTAGCTGAGTGGACCTGTACTCACCGGTTTTCCTCAACTTGCGGGGGGTGGTGGTGAGAGAGAGGAGGGCTTCTTTATTAGGAGGTCTGCTGCCTTACCTTGATTACTGCACTTCTGTTTTGTCCCACAGTTCTCTTTCTGACCCAAAGGAGAGTGCAGATCAGTGAAACCTTGAAGCTCAATGTAGCCAGAGGGCTGACACAGGCATTGCGGAAGGCATTCCACCAGAACGACGTCTCGGCTTACGTAAGCCCCTTGCTTTTGTAACCAGACTAATCCGTCTGCATCTTCCTCTTGGGTCCAGAGTATGTTTCCTCCTCCCTGGGTACCATAACCATGTTTGCAAGAAGTAGTAAATTTCTTCATTTTGGCACATAACCCATGTGTAGTGACTGGAGAAAAAGGTCAAATATCAAGATAGAAAACAGGCTAATTGCCCTATGCCTAGATTTTTTTTTTTTTTTTTTTACGTCTGGTTATACTGTTTGAAATTGTCCTATTATCCCATTGTTTGGGGATAGTATTTAATATTGTTAGTGCAATTCTCCTGAAACCATCCATTGCTTTTTCCTTTATCTTCCTCACCATTGTAGATAGTGATTTATTTCTGGACATTTAATTATCACTCTGACTCGTAAATTGGGTCCCACTTTGCTTAAATTGCCAGCAGCAGAGAGGTAAGTAAACATTTTTTGTCTCCAAATACTTTAATGCCAGGTACTATTTGACAACTGCTGGCCAATTTTGATGGCATGTCCACGTGATGGAAGCCTTGCTTTACACACTTTTGGTTTGATGCCAAGTTTTAAAGCAGTAAATGTGATAGGCAGTTGGTGGACAGCCCTTTGCACCACTTAAAAATATTGCTTTGGCCTCTTCCTTTCATGCTTTGTTCTACAGCTGCATTCAGCTGGGTGGTCCTCCCACCACCCCAAGGACTAAGAATAAGGTTTGGTGCATAGTTTATTGGTCATTGTCACTCTCTTTTATGCAATTCTGGGGCAAAAAAAAAAAAAAAAAAAAAACGAAAGAAAGAAGTGCCTTCCATCAGAGGCTCCTGTGGTTTCTGCACCAGAAACTTTATTTGCAAGTGGAAAATGTGAACGTTTCCATTGGTCGCCCTGTACAGTTTTCAGTAAGCTTCATCATTTGCAGACGACCTTTACAATTTTTGCCTTTTTTCCATATCATCACAGACCGCTACGACAATTGGTACTATGTATTACTTTTTTCTTCAATCGGCTCATTTTAAAAAACTTAAATATATTTCTTTTGAAAGGATGTTTGATATTACCACAAATGGAAATCAGGATCATTTGCCACAGAGAAAAGGTAATCATAAAAACGAGAATAATGGGAACAACTTGTTAACTTCAAGCTAGACATGGTGGGCAAAAATATGATTAGCAAGGTTTGGAGAGGTGTTAAGAGTAAATGATCCCCAAACTGAGACTTGGTCCTTGAGGTAATTAGAAGGATTAGTACAGGAGTCACTTTCTCTGTGGTGTTGCTTGGTGCTGTGTCCACACTCTGTCCATAAGTATCTCTTGTTTCACCTAAAGCCATCTCAAACACCACCTTGGGGAACAAAGTGTGGAGGAACCAAAGGCATACCCAGCCTGTTGCAAAATCAGTTGTCTTGGTTTCTTCGGCAAATACACACCACACGACTAAGGAAGATGCAAGAATAAGGGTGGGGAGGAAGTGGGTGTTAAAAACACCCTGAGTTGTTACTATAAACACTAAGAAAGCAAAAACAAATAAGAATAAATTCGAAAGCCTCAAAATCTTCCAGTTGGGTTAAAAGGAGCTCAGATCATCAGTGTCCCCTAGGACCCAGCTTTAAGAGAAACTCTCATCATCCACCCCTGCCTTGGTCTTGAATCAACTTCTAAGTCAAGAATGGAGTCAAGTCTGAGCACTTGTTCTCTCAGCTTCTAGAGAGAGGAATTCACCTCATTTACTACTTGACCCCTGTCCTGAAGGTGCCCCCACTTAATCTATCATTTCTGTTTTTTAATTTTCACAATTGATGAGAAATATAATAAAGCTGTTTTCCCAGCATTCCACTCCCCGGCACTCTCTTTTGCCTGCTGTCTCGGGTGATAAGTGGTGCTCACAAGATTATACTGAGGCACTTAAGGAATCAAAAAAGCACAGAGTTAATTCTATTCTGTGTAGGTTCAATATAAATTATATTTTTGTTGTATTCTGACATTTTGAGACTTGCCTTCCACGTATGCTTTATAGGATTATTAGAATATGTGTTGAATGAGATCCTATGCCCCAGCCATGCTAAATAACAGTTGTGGTCCTAGGAAACACCAAGAAGAATTTAAAGTACTGTGGAAATAAATACAGAGGTCTGGGGGTCCGTTTGTTTCGTAGGTGGATATCCTGGAACATTCTCACAACGTCACAGTTGGTTATTACGCTACGAAAGGGAGGCTGGTGTACTTGCCTGCCGTAGTGATTGAAACGCTGGGTGTTTATGGGGTCAGCAACGTCACTGCAGACCTGAAGCAACATACCCCGAACTTGCAGTCTGTGGCACTACTTGCTTCTCCATGGAATCCCCAGCCTGCAGGCTACTTCCAGCTGAAAACAGGCAAGTAACCCAGAGGAAAAGGATTCTTATCTGTTCTGGGATTGGGGGCGTTACCAACAAGCCACCTGTTTAAAAGCTTCACTGCTAACTGCTCTGTCATTTCTTAAAGTCCCTTCTTCAAAGGGCTCTGAGAATCAAGTGTCCAGTGCCCTACACCTCAGCCTAAACTTGTCCTGGATTTATTAGAAGTATTTCTTCACAGGAGCCTTTCTTCCTAATGTATGTAATTAGTACTTATGTGCACCAAGTACTGTAATATTTTTTCTGTATTGCCGATGGATACTGATAAGAATGAATATCCATAAAAATCTATGCTTTAGCGCAACACGTTCCAGATGCCACTGAATCAGAGTCTCTGAGCTTAGGCCTTGGAATCTTTCTTTCAAGTTCCCTGCTGATTCTGATCTTGTGGTTTGTAAACCACAAAAGTGGAGACACCATTAAAATGGAAAGACTCAATCAACTTAGTAATGCAGGTCAACTGATTACTTTTTTCCCTCCAACGCAACGGAAGGCACGATTTCTCTTAGGCTATTTTTTGTCAGTCCTGAAATAGCTGTCTACATATTCAATCAAATGAAATCACAAAATCCTTTGCATTGGAGGGAATCTCAGGTCCCATCACACTTTTAATTCTTCTGGGTTATAAGTCATTTTAAGAGCCACCTCCAAAACGACAACCAGAGCTTGTTATCTTTACTTGCCTAATTTCTCTGGTGTAAAATCGTGCTGTTTTATATTATGAGCATGACTCCTATCAAGTCCAAGGAAAGACGACACAGCATTGGTGAGCGCTGATTTGCCACTGTCATTCTAGTGCTTCAGTTCGTGAGTCAGTCCGACAACATACAGTCCTGCAAGTTTGCTCAGACGATGGAACAGAGGCTACAGAAGGCCTTCCAGGATGCTGAGGGGAAGGTCCTGAGTACCAAGAGCAACCTGACGATTCAGGTAAGGAGGAGGGCACTTGAGCCATGTACTTAACAGAGGCCACCCATAATGCAAATGTTGGCAAGAATGTGGTCCCCCATTTCAAAGCTGCCTGGGGTAAATGGAACTTTGTACTTTGGGTGTGTGGTGTAGGTAGGAGAAGGTACCACTCTGGGGCCAATGATTTGAGTCCGTCTCAGCCACAGGGAGGATGACTGGGGTATGGATGCTGTGTTGCTGTCTACCTGCTGTGGTTTGGGATTTTATATTTTTTGATATGATGCTTCCTTGGGCCTTTCCAAAACATTTATTATTTTTAAAATAATAAACTGAAATGTACCATATAAGACATGTCAAATGTCTCATAAAATGAATCATATCTAAATAGCTAACTCACTAAGATTTGCCTATTCTGTGGCTTTCATTGAGGTATTTTCCAGACATGCGAATGAACAATCACCTTACTTTACACACACACACACACACACACACACACACACACACACACACACACACACACAACTTAGGGCTTACTATGTGCCAGGCCTGTGCTAAGTGTTTTACAAATGTTTTGCTGCATAATACTCAAGACATCCTTCTGAGGTATTATTACCACCATTTCACAGAAGAGGAAACTGAGAGAGAAGTAAGAAACTTCCAGAAGGTCACAAGGTTGATAAAGAATAGAACAAGGACGTGAGCCAAAGCCCAAACTCGTATCCACCAAGCTATACTAGCATCAAGGCAATGTAGAAATGGGATCCTTGATGAAACTTTTGGTAAACACACGAATTATCCACGCCTAGTGTACTGTATTTCAGCTTCCTGGATTTACAGCAGACATGGCATCAAAAGGCTTTCTCAGACCCGTTTTTTGTCATTGTATAGATAGATACCATCCCACTAAAGACAGATGATGCTTAATGATATTTCTCCAGCTCCCACATTTCTCTAATTAACTGTACTATCCAATGTCTCTATTTTTACTGAACTAAAAGCCTTTGCAATGAAACCCAGTGGTTTTTAAATTGACATTTAGCATAAGTGAATTATCAGCAAAGCCACTATGCTGTAAAAAGCATACAATTTAATTTGAAGGGGAAGCCTTCCTTTTCTAGATTCATCCAAAGTATACAAAGTAGCTCATTATGATTTGTTTCATGGTAGACTAAAAAAAAAAAAAAAAAAGAACGTGTCACAGACTTAAGATTTATGTAAGAAGTATGACTCAGCTCCTTTGGGGAGATCTTTTGTTTCTGACTGGATTTGTGATCCAGTCACGATCCAGGTGCTCAAGTCTAGTCAGAGTTTGGCAGCAGAACATACTCTAATTGTATTCAGAAAGCAGGGACTTATTGAGCAACTGCTATTTATCAGCACTGGAAGGGACACCAAGATAGGAAAGCTGCCCTTGGCCTTAAGAAGCCTCTCTTGTGTTGTTGTATGATAGTCATGGGCCGTGAGATGAAATTTTATAAAGCAGCTAACAAACCTTCCTTGGAAAAGATTACAATAACCAACTCAAACATTATGTCTAAGTAGATTTTAGATGCTCTTGAACATATTAGCAGCTCTTGAGATGAATGGATAATTGGGTAAATTGTTTTATTAGCCCCATTTCTCTTTTTGCCTTGGCTGACAGGAAGCCCAGAGACAAAGTTGTTGCCTGGGAGTAGTAACCCTCTAAGCCCCTATATAACACATGGATAGCTGTATGCTAACCATCCCCCTGTGGCTGTCTTTAATCTGTTTTTCCAGGACCTGGTTTTGTAACTGATAACTTTCCATTTTGTTGTATTAAATATAATTCGGGGAGCACCTTAGATCCTCTGTGGAATAAGAACACATAAATAATTTGTTCAGAGAGTCATTGAAAAAGTGACTTATTATTTTTAACTTGTACAGCATTGCTATTAGTGGTTAGCTTATAGTAGTCTCAATTAGGACTTCTTGGTAGAGGTGACAGAATCCAAGGTCACAAGGCTTGAGCAAAAAGAGGAAGTGATTGGTTCATGTGACTGAAAGGTTTAAAGCTTATTTACTTCAGGTACAATTGGATCCAGGTGCTTACATGATGTCTTGATGTAGTTCTTTCTTCATCTCTTGGCTTTCCTTGCTCTGGACTGGCATTATCCACCGCCCGGTGGGGGTGGGCCCTGCTACCTCCAGGTTTGCCTCATCCTTATTGCTCACAGTCTCATGGGACCAAAGTGTCTTTTTGTGTCATTCCAGTAAAAATCCTGGGATTAGTTCTCATTGAACCCACTTTGATCGTGTGTTCATTTCTGGACCAGTGACCATGGCCAAAGACGTGACTTGTCCCAATCAACTAGACCTGGCTGAAATGCCCACTCCAGGAACGTGGGTGGGGCAGCCCTACCCAAAGCACATGAACTGATAGGAGAGACGAGGTGTTTCCCCATGGAAAATTGTGGTGCTGTCATAGAAGAAGGGAAAATGGGTGCTGGGCAGGCAAAACAACAGCTTTCCGTGCCATCTGCCTTGTAGGTCTACTTAGCTCAATGAATCGTGGCATGAGTGCCTGGTAAGTAAGAGATGAGGTCAGAAGCTACAGGAGTCTAAGAGTAAAGAAGTGATAGGAAAGTGCCCCCCACAATGGCTGCTTCTGGCAGACAGGGCATGACTTTCAGGGAATCGTGATATGACCTTGGTCTCAGGACCTCTTCTTCGTGATGAAGCTACCAACAATGGTCACACTTTTCTTAGCTATGAAACATGATAATATTAAAGAATACACAAATAAATGGAAAACCAATGCTCATGAATTGGAAGACTTGATATTGTTAAAATGTCAACACTTCAAGAGCTATCTAGATTCATTGTAATCCCTATCAAAATCCCAGTAAAAATTTTTTTGCAGAAATAGAAAACTCCATCTTAAAATTCATATGGAATCTCAAAGGACCCTGATTAGCCAAAACAATCTTATAAAGAACAACAAAGTCAGAGATCTCACACGTTCTGATTTTAAAACTTACTACAAAGCTATGATGATCAAAACAGTGTGGTACTGGCACGAAGACAGACATATAGACCCATTGAACAGAATACAGAGCTCAAAAATAAACCCTTGCATATATGGGCAAATGATTTATGACAAGAGTGCCAAGCCAGAGGAGAAAGGACAGTCTTTTCAACCAATGGTATTGAGAAAACTGGATGTCCATAAGCAAAACAATGAAGCTGGACCCATACTTAGCAACATATTCAAAAATTCACTCAAAATGTATCAAAGACCTAAATATAAGAGCCAAAACGGTTGAAATCATAGAAGAAAAGAGATGAGAAAAACTTCATGACATTGAATTTGGTTATGATTTGTTGGCTATGACACCAAAAGCATAGGCAACAAAAGAAAAAATACATAAATTGGACTTCATCAAAATTAAAACATTGTGTGGATCAAAAGGACACAATCAAAAGGCAACCCATGGAATGGGGGAAAATACTTGCAAATCATGTAGTTTCTGATAAGGGGTTAATATCTAGAATACATAAAGAACTCCTACAAATTAATAACAACAACAAAAAACCCCAAACAACCCAATTAAGAAATGGGCCAAGAGGACTTGAACAGATATTTCTCCAAAGAAGATTTATAGCTGACCAATGAGCACATGAAAAAATGTTCTACATGACTAATCATTAAGAAAATGCAAATTAAAAACACAAGATAACACTTCACACCTATTAGGATGGCTATTATTAAAAATAATAGAAACTAACAAGTGCTGGTTAGGATGTGGAGAAATTGGAACCCTTGTGTATTGCTGGTGGTCATGTCAAATGGTGAAGCTGCTGTGGAAAACAGTATGGCAGTTCCTCGAAAGATTAAACATAGAATTACCCTAGTATCCAACAATTCTATATCTGGGTATATAGCCAATAGAATTGACAGCAGGGTCTTGAACAGGTATTTGTACACCCATGTTCATAGCAGCATTATTCACAACAGCCAAAAGGTGGAAGGAACCCCAAGTGTTGATCCAGAGATGAATGGATAAATAAATGTAGTCTATACATACAATGGAATATTATTCATCCTTAAAAAGGAGGAAAATTCTGACATAGGCTCAACATGGATGAACCTTGAGAACATTATGCTAAGTGAAATAAGCCAGTCACACAAGGACAAATATCTGTATGATTCTATCTACTTACAAGAGAGACTTAGTTTTGTCAAATCAATAAAGACAGAAAGTATAATAGAATGGTGGTTACTAGGGGCTAGGGAGGGGACCAAATGGGAAGTTATTGTTTAATAGGTACCGAGTTTCAGTTTGGGAAGATGACAAAGGTCTGGAGATGGATGGTGGTGATGGTTACACAACAGTGTGAATGTACTTAATGTCATTGAACTGTACACTTAAAATGGTTAAAATGGTAAAATTTATGTGTATTTCACCACAATAAAAAAGTATGAAACTAATGTAATATTATATGTCAATTATAAAAAAAATTCTCAGCTAAAAATATATACTTACCTGGTCAAGTGTGATATGTGCAGAGGCAACCATACTGCAAGCTGTTTGGGACCCAGTGCAATTTAGTTTTGTTCAAAGTGGAAAATAGAATGTTTACAACAGAGATAAAGGTTGCAACGTTATTTTAGTTATTATTTTCTTAGGTGACAGTACAGTGAGGTCTTCTGAATTGTTCAGAACAAAGTGCCTTTCATTTTGGTAACTTGGGAAAAAGGCGGAAATTCCTGTAGCGAAACCATGTTCCAAAAATACTTGTAGAGAGGAGAGTGGGAGTTGACCAGAAACGCAGACTCAGTAGGTTATTATCATGGGACCGTAGGCTCTGTAATAGAGAATTTAAAAGGAACTTCCACTTATGGGAAAAAGTGAGAAATAATGTGAAGAAGCTGTTCTTGACAATCTTCCTCAAAGTAAGGTTTAAAAGGAAAGTTGCAGGAATACTTATGTCTGAGCGCCCAAAAGCCTGCGAAAGACAGGGAATCAGTCAGCTCCTGGCAGGAAGAGAGGGCACGCTCAGATGAAGGCAAGTTAAGAAAAGTCCAATAAAAGGGACCCTTCACAGAAATGTGGGCAGGCTTTAGGGAAACCACAGGGACAGGCAGTACCCAAGAATGGAGCAGTTGGGGCCGAGGGTGGGGGTGCGAGGGGAGGGCGTGGTTACCATAAGCCAGAGGCCCCCCACTGTGCCACAGGAACTGTGCCCCCCTAGGGAGGGAGTCCGCAACACCAACACCCTGACCCCACTCTTCTCCCTCTTTCACATCCTCTTCACCTCCCTTGAGCAGAAGCCAGAGGGCAAAGGATCCCACTGAGGTGGTCTGCAAGGCTAGGCTCTCTTCTGGGGCTGCTGAGAGGGGGTAGCAAGTGAATCCGGAGGAGGAAGGGACGACAAAGGCTGTCTCACCAAGGGGAATGACTTCCTACTGCATCTGTTTTTCAAATCTTATCTGTAGAGTATTTTTGTCCAAATGTTGACCCAGAAAATCTCCAGTAACAAAAAAACTGACTTAGACAAAATGTGAGAAGAAAACCACACCATCTTATCGTAATATTTATGTATCCTATAGGAAATTCATAGACCAGAAGGAAATGGAATTGCTCTCTAAAGAAGTTATTTATTTGATATTTCTGAATTCCTTTTGTAATCAGGTTCAGTCACTCTGTCCGTTACTAGGTTGGTGGCATTCCCTGTCCTTTCAACTTTAAAATTCCCCCAAAGTTTGACTCAGGTTTTCTCTGTCTGAGCAGTTGAGCCATCCTTAAATTCGATATTCCTATGTTCTGTTTTGTATTTTCTGAACTGTAAAAGGAATCTGAGACAATTTAGCCCCTGGAAAAGATGTACACACCAGTGGTTAAAAACCTGAAGTCAGACTGCCCAAGTTTGAATCCTGGCTCTGTCACTTGCTAGCTGTGTGACCTTGGGCAAGTCCCTTGATCATTCTGGGCCTCAGTTTCCTCCTCTGTAAAAGGGAGTCATAACTAGATGCACCTCCTAGGATAGTGGTGTGTATTAAATGAGATAATATGCCCTTAGCACGATGCTTGGCACGTAGCAAACAATCAGTAAGTGACAACTATTGTTATTCTTGTCTCTCCCTTGCTCTTTTTCCACCTCCCTTTCATTCCTACCCTCAACTTCGGCTTAAACTTCTCCTCCCACAGCCTCCATGAAACAGACCCTCATCTTATATGGCATGTCTCCCTCCCCTTTCCTCCTGTGTCGATTCAGATTGTGAGCACGTCCAACGCTTCCCAGACAGTCACCTTGGTATACGTGGTGGGCAATCGGAGCTCCTTCCTCAATGGCACCGTCGCCAGCAGCCTCCTCCGCCAGCTCTCGGCTGAGCTGGTGGGGTTCTACCTCACCTACCCGCCGCTCACCATTGCCGAACGTGAGTATGTCCCCATCTTCATACAGAGACTCTGCCATCTTCCCTGGGGCCTTTCTCCATTTGCAAACATCCATTGTGCCAGGCTGCACGATAACTTTAGTCCTAAAATGACAATTGAAATATGTGATAAATGGGGACTGAATTGATGACAAGTTTATTACACATTGAAAAAAAGCCCTTGCTAGGTGCCTGTACCCTTTACATATCTCTTATCTCATTTAATCCTCACAACTGCCTTAGAAAGGCAGGTGCAAAATTAGCACCATTTTGCAGATGAGAAAACTAAAGTTTATTAAGTTTCATAAAATGCCCACTCTCCCATAGCAGCTCGTGAAACATGAAATCTGGGGTTTGAACCCAGGCAGTCTGCCTCTGAGCTTATAATACTGCGTGGTAGGATATGTGTCCTCATGGCTGTCTGGGTCGCTGTGATTTCCCCCACTTCTGCCATTGGTAAATATTCTGGGGCCTTCAGTCCTTGCCCTGGCTATAGAAATAATGCGACTCATTTGCAGTGACCCTGTGACTTCACTTGATGAAGTCCTCACACTCTTGTGGCGTCATCTTCCTCTGATGCTTCAGTTACAGAATCCTAGTTACTATACAGCAGACATGGGCTCTGAAGATGATGGAGCCTGTATTTTGTACCCAAACACTTACTTGGTAGCCAAAGGAACTAAAGATCTGTGCTCTTAAATTTAATTGTCGGTACATTTCTCAAGGTCAATAGGCAAGTTTCTAAAAAACAAAAACCCACATATTAGCAAATTGTTTCTATGTCCTTCTATGGTTCCTTTTGATATTGAATGAGATGATGTGTGTAGGTGTACTTAGCACATAGTAGCCACTCAGAATTTTTTTGAAAGTTTGTTTAATAGCAAGCTTTTGTGAATTGCCACCTAGTAAGGAAAGATAACTGGATTTTATAGAAAAGATGGTATCATAAAAGATGGCATTATATCACATGGCAGCACATGAAGGATTTATTGTCTTTCATTTTGATAGGTTGATAATAACACAGCTAAGATTTATTGAGCATTTACTGTGTGCCAGACACTGTGCTAAGCCCTTTATGCATATTAACTCTTATGGTCACTACCCCCTTTAGAAATTCGAACTGTTAGTTGCAAGCATTTGGCTGCTAAAACTAGTCCTTCATATTGGAAAAATTCATTCAAGGGATAATCATTCCTAAAAATGGTAGTGATGGTTGGATAATTTTTAAAGCAAAAGCTATCACTAAGACCGATTCTAGCTGTGGGTCTTGATAATACAGATGTTCCACTTGAGATGGTTTTCATGGAAAAACTGAAAGAGCAGAAATCCATAAACCCTAAAACAACTCTTCATCTGAAAGTAAGCTCTTTACTGAGTATTTTCATTTTCTGAACAGCAAGGTAGTTTTCACCTGTATGTTGTAGAGCTCCTAAGAATGACAAAGCAGGATTTAGCCGCTTCATATTTTGTCACCTATGTCCATTTCCCTTAACAATATTTACATATAAAACCTGTGAAAGTGATTCATTGTGTTTCTTATTTGTTTTAGCACTGGAATATCCCAACCTTGACATATCAGAAACAACCAGAGACTATTGGGTAATTACAGGTAATCTTTTATTTTATTTCCCCTTTCACCCTATCAGATTGGTTTGTTTTTTAAAAAGTGCATGTAAAAAAAAAAAAAAACCAAAAAAAATTAAAACTGCATGTTATTCAGTGATAGGATTGGCATCCTTTTTTGGTCCTGTCCTATAAGTCAAGGAGTTACTTCCACAGGATCAGGAGTAGGTGGAATAAACTGAAATAAGAAAAGGCATCCCACTGAAGATGAATATTGTGAGGTGGGTCCAAAAGTCATTGCGGTTTTTGCAATTATTTTTAACCTTGTAAACTGCAGTTACTTTTGCACCAACCTAAGAGATAAGGACTTCGAAATAGCAGGCTGCAAAGTCCCACACAGTGGTGTCCTCTTTGCAAAAGGTGGGCTGCTCAGAATGTACAGCGTGAACCTGTGGACATCCAGCCGTGGCCATGTGAATGGTTGCCTGTCTGTTTAAAGGTAGCCTTTCTGCCCTGCCCTACACAACCCCAGTGAAAGTCAGAGGAATGCCAGGCATGCACTTTCCTTTCTCCCCTGGCATGAGGCCCACACCCACACTAATCCTGGCACAGCCCAGGCGTGTCCTGAAAGTGAGGGCGGATGGAAGTAGAAGGGTGTTGTGGTGGCATTTTCTTTTTTTTTTCCTTGACATTTCCCAACTGAGCTTTATGAAACAGCAAAAAAAAAAAATAGTTCTTGGTTGTATTTTTCAAAAGCCAGACAGTAGCTCTGAAAATCACAGAAGCAAGAATTGGAAGCAAAGAGAGAAGCCAGGTGTTTATAGGAAGAAAAGTGACCAGTCCAGCCATACAAGGAAGGGACAAGGAGGAGAGGGTATTAGTCTGCTAGCGCCGCTGTAAGAAAGTACCACAGACTGGGGGGGATGCGGTGGGGGGTGGGCATCAACAACAGGAATTTATTTTCTCACAATTCTAGAGGCTGGACGTCCAATATCAAGGTATAAGCAGGGTTGGTTTCTTCTGAGGTCTCTCTCCTTGGCTTGCAGATGGCCGTCTTTCCTATGTGTCTTCATATGGTCTTCCCTTGTGTGTGTGTCTGTGTCTTAACTTCTTCTAAGGACACTAGTCATATTGGATTAGGGCCCTCTCATATGCTCTCATTGTACCTTAATTGCCTTGTTAAAGACCACCTCCAAATATAGTCCCATTCTGTGGTATTGGGGTTAGGACTTCAACATCTGAATTTTGGGAGGACACAATTCAGCCCTGGGCAAGCAGGTCTGTCTGAAACCTATCCTTTTCCTTCCCCATCTCCTCCATCACGTGCTGTCCCAAACAAGCTGTAGGTAAGTTGCTGTGTTAAATACCACCAAAGCATCACACACCCCTGCTGGATGAGAACTACTCAAAACCTCTCCTAAACTGCAGAAAATGGCATTTCTTTCTCCCCTGCAGAGCCATGGATATGCAGAGATGATGTTACCTGCCAAGAAGACAAACTAAAGAAATGTGTTTAGAAAGAAAAGAAAAAAAATCACAGAGTTTATGCCCGAGAGAGACAATGCTAACCCAGCAACACATTTTTGAAGCCAGCAAGTTATGTAACATTTACAAAATCATGATTCCTTCACCAGAAATGCTGCTTTTTAACTTGCAGGCATTTCCCCCCTTCTATTGACTTTTAAGGTTTCTATCAAATAATAATAATACACCACTCCTAAACGTGAGCTGTCCTACGATAGACAACCTCCTGTTTCATCCTTCCCCCCCCCCATGGACCTGTGCTCGCCCTGCTTCTGTTGTGGGGACATAACCTCAACAAAAAGCTCCACACATGGTCTTTTCAGGATTCTCCTGGAACTTAACCCCTGCCCCCTCACCTATGTAACCCGCATTTGTTATTGCTCTTATGTCTGTGGGCGATCAGAGTAAACAGTGGCCTCCATCACTGTGTTTAGGGCTTTGGGGATCTGTTAATGCTTGGGGGAACCGACACCAGCCTCAGGATGAACCCTCCTTCCTTCCCTTTGGCTCATGACCATTTTCTCACCCCGGGGGCAGCCACCACCAACCGTTTTCTGTTATTTACAGAAGTGGGAGATTGGGAACTGAGAGGAGAGGAAAGCTTTGTTCATCCTGTTCAAACGTCCAGTCCCGTGAATAACCACTGCCTTTTACTCCAGGCATTCATTGCGGGTACCCCATCTTCTGCTGATTGCTAACAGCCCCAAGGATTAGGGCAACTTTCCTTTCTCTAGTTTGACATATGTTCATCTGTTTCCCCCCTAAACTTATATTAAATATATTTTTGTGTGCGCTACACTTCCCCCGCCCCCTGCCCTGAATGCGGGTCTCTCTTTGGTGAAATAGCATGACTGAGGGTGAGTCCTGCAGTCCCTCTTTACACGGAACCCAGGGGCGACCCTGCTGTCCATGGATCCTGCCGTCAGGCAGGACAGAGAGGTACAGGCTTAAGAGTGCGGCCTGACAAAGGTGAGAGCCCATCTGAATTTTGAAACCTGTCTTTATTTCACCCACCAGAGTTCTTTGGCTAGGAAAGAAGGGGACACATTTGAACAAAAACAAGTGCCTTATAGCACTGTGGTTCTTCACCACAGCACAATCAGGAATACATTATGATCCCTGTGTTTTCAGATGAGCAACCAGAGCCCAAAGGAACTAAGTGACTTGCCCAAGAACACTCGGTAAAAAGGAGCCATGATTCAAACCCAGACTCCTGACTCCCACCCCCCAGCTGTTCCTCAGCTGCCTCCTAAGGACACATTCTCTTTGCGAATAGAGCAATGATGCATGTGGGAACTGTCCAGGTGCTGATTTTGTGTAACTCTGGGGGAGGTTCCCGTGGCCTTCTACATGTCTCCCCTCAATTTTCAAAATTGTAGTAAAATACGCATAACATGCAATTTACAATTTTAACCATTTTAAGTGTATGATTCAGTGGCATCGAGTACATTCACAGAGTTGTACAACTGTCACCACTATCTATTTCTAGAATGTTTTCATCACCTGGGGGCTTTGACTATCCCTTTTTCTGATGTCTGCCCTTGAATCATCACTGGGGTTCCCATAAAGTAACCCAGGACGATGTCCCTTGGTGTCCTGTGTGCCCTCTCCCTCATGTCCAGTGGTCAGGAGAGGTCAGCTTAAAGGCAATCCTTCAGCAGATGGTTGTATAAGTTTACTAGAGGGGCATCTTTGAACCAGCAAGAACACGAGCTCTCCTATTCGGGAGAGGGTGTAGGCCATGTCAGAGAGGATTCCGGAGGGACTCTGGGGCGCCTGCCACAGTGGAAACAGTGCAGGAACATTTTATCTTTGTTGGCAGGAATTCTGCTGACAAGTGAGCTGGGAGTTCCTCACAAGGGCCCTAGAAAGAGAGCTGCTTTAAACCCTCCTTGGGGATTATTTGGCATTTCTGGCTTCAAAGAAGTAATTCCTGAGACTCAGCTATGGGTTTTATTTCTCTCTTGATCAGTTTAAACATTATTCTGTATCTCCTTACTGTCAGCTGCTTGTTCTGGCCCTGTGTAGAATGCCATCATAACAACACATTCTTTATGTCCAAGCTATTTCCATAGCTCAGTAGATGAATGGTATTAATGATCTTTGGGACTGTGGTAGAACAAACTCAATTAAATGAAACATCTTGTGAATTTGGGGTTCTTGAAGATGAGAATTGTTTTTAGCATTTTTTATTTCATGGATGGTTGTGTTTAATGGCAGTATTTGTGTGTTTGGGGAGGAAGCGTGCTTCCCCAGGGACTTGGAGGAAGGACTGGAATTTTGGGGTTAACAGCAAAAGGCAGTCACCCCATAGTAAGTGGTCGCTATGGTCCTAGCCCTAATGTTCATTAAAATCCTCCTCCATGCACTAACCATCGCCTGGAATTCCATCATCACCGCCATCCCTATTGATGACAGGTACCCTGGTGTAGATGAAGCACAGCAGTGGTGGAGGGATGGAACGAGAGAAGTTTCATTCATCTTCCATCACCAGACACTGTGCTGAGCTGCTTTCTACAACTTGTCTTGTTTCAACCTTAGAGCCCATTAGGAATATATTTGCTGTGATGTAGGTTGTCTTCTTCCCTTTATATAGAGAAGGACTTGGACTTGGGGCTGGTTGTTTGCCTAAAGTTTCACAATTGGCAAGAGCCCACTCTTTCTATTACTCTGTTCTGCTCCCAAATGGAAGAGTTCCTGAGAAGCCCTGGGCAGCTTTTGTGGTTGTTCTCAAAAGGACCCCACACAGGAGGGAGAGATGAGAACCTTAACAGGTGTAAGAGACCATGTTGCAGGATAGAGCTCAAATTCCACAGCAAAGCTATTGAAAAGGAAAAATAGAAATAAAAAAGACTAGCCCTGAGTCAGGACTTACAAGTGGTAACCAGCAAAAAAATCCAATTAGCCATACCTGTAGCTGGGCTGTATTCAAATATGGACTCTTTAACAACACATATAATCTGCAGTGAGGTTTGGACTTAATACAGCAGCATTAGACATGTCACAGCTCGTGGAGCATAGAGCCCAGGCTTTGGAGTTACACAGGCTTGGGTTTAAACCCTGACTTGGCTGGTTATTAGCTGTGACCATAGACAAGTCACTTCATCTTTCACCATCTATAACACGTGGATAGTGACTTCCAACTCCTGGGGCTGATGTGAGGGTAAAGCGGGATAAGGATGGCCAATCCCTAACATGAGGTAGGGCCCATGGCGCTTTGTGACTGGGGCAGGGCCGGTGGTGGTCGTGGTTCCTGAGTCAGCAGGGAGTCTGTCCTCTGAGCAGCCCCTCTGCCTTCTGCCTCCGCAGTGCTGCAGGGTGTGGACAATTCGCTAGTGGGCCTGCACAACCAGAGCTTCGCCCGGGTCATGGAGCAGCGCCTGGCCCAGCTGTTCATGATGTCCCAGCAGCAAGGCCGGCGGTTTAAACGGGCCACCACCCTAGGAAGCTACACGGTACAGGTGAGTGTGCACGAAGCCACTGGGGTCTTCTAATAAATGTGTGTGGGGGGGTGCTGCCTGAGACTAAGTAATCATGCTGTGTGCAAAGGAGCACCTACACCACAAACTGACCAAGCCATTTACTCAACGCTGCTTGTAGGGCTCGGGGGGCATGACATCAGAATCAGGAAGGAGGGGGAGAGTTAGCTATTCCCCCGACAGTCTCACTACTAGATTATGAGGAAAGGGGATCTCGGAACAAAATCTGCACACATACACATATTTATTCAACAAAAAGTTAGAAGTAAGCAGGCACAAACTACTCTCCAACCTGTTCTGGAGGCTGGATGAAGTCCCAGCTCTCGGTGCTGCCAGGTCCTCTCACCACCACTGCTGTGAATGGCAGATGCACCCATCGGTATTCCAGGTGCAGGATTCTGTTATTTTTATTTAGTCGTTTTTAACAAACAAACAGAGCCCTCCAAGTTGATAATGGACACATGACCACACAGGGATTTAGGCTAGGGAGCCATAGCAGATACCGTTGGTGCTCTTCCCAAATTCCCTTACCCTTTCTCTCAGTACCTGTGGACTAACAACAGCTACCGTGTTTCCCCGAAAGTAAGACCTAGCCGGACGATCAGCTCTTATATAAGACCAGGTGTTACATTATATTATACTATATTATATTATACTATATTAAAAATCCGGAACTGACTCTGGGTGATGAACACACAATGGGATTTATAGATGATGTAATACAGAATTGTACACCTGAAATCTCTGTAATTTTACTAACAATTGTCACCCCAATAAATTTAATTTTAAAAAAAAAATCCGGTTTTATATTGTAGTAAAATAAGACCGGGTCTTATATTAATTTTTGCTCCAAAAGACGCATTAGAGCTGATTATCCAGCTAGGTCTTATTTTCGGGGAAATGCAGTACTTTGGAATCTTTATTGAAGGGCTGCTTTTGAGATGCCACAACCCACTTTGCCCACGCCATGGCTGGCCAGACGTGCCTGGGAATTAACCAGTGTTGGGGATCTAAACACCCCAGCTCCTTTGTCTCTTGGCGAGGAGAATTCTGAAATGTGTATTTTAGATCATTTCTAGAGCTTCCTCACAGAATTAAGCTTTAGTTACCCACTGTGGTAACCATCTTAATAACGTACCCTTTGCTACCTCCCTTCCCACCTCTGTATCACCTGCTCATCCTCCTGTCAGTTCCTTGCACCTGCCAAATACACTGCCAGCACTCAACTCTTCTGAGTCTACTTCTAAGGAACCTAATGGAAGACAGTGGACATCGCCAAGGTGGGGGCTCTAAGCCTCAAGATTCTTTATCAAGTTCAAGCAAGAGTGGGAGTGTCTCTAGAAGCTTCTAGCCAATCCACATATCTTGAATAACACTAATGTCACCCAATGAAATTTCACCATTTCTAACATCTGTTATGCTAATGAACAAAACTCAGATGAGCAAGATAACAAATTACAGATGTGCTCCTGGTTGGTGCCTCTGGAGGGGGCTTCCTAACTGGAATCTAGCCCACTGCCCCTGGGCTGTGACCTCCTCACTGGTAACTGACCACAACAAGGGTGTAACTTAACCCAAACACACATGCATAGTATCACACTACCTAAGAGTAGGTGTTTTAAAGGAAATTACAAACATGACCGTAATCTGTCTGCAGATCGTGTCCCCAGGTAGTCTTGAAAGTACAAATAACCTATCTTCTCGAGCACATTTTCCTGCTTGAGTCAGCATCATGCCCCTGAGGGAGATGCCAGGTCTCCCATTCACAGCGGGTGAATTTGGTCCCTCGTCCCAGTGGATGTTGGTTTGGTTCTGTCTTTGTAGGCTGGGCCAGCCTCATCCAGAGGTAAAGTGATGGTTAATTTCACATGCCAGGTTTGTGATTTCCCCTCTGTGGGTTCCATGTGGGCCCTGTAATTCACACTTCTCCACACAACAGAAAAGAAGCTGCTCCGATGACAGTGAAATGGGATTTGTCTCAGCTGAAGTGGGAGGGAGGGACCTTGCTACAATCCTGGTGTGATTAGTAGAGCTAAAAATCTAACAACATTCTACGTGTTGAAAAGGGCCCAGTGAGAGGTTCTCGCTCTCTTTTTTTTCCGAGTACTCAGTGTGCTTGGCCCCTGGTAGTTGCCACGAAAGTCTGACGGAAACAAATAGGGGTTTATTACTGCAAATCCCTAATTTACAGAGGCTGTAGATCACTTTTAACCTCACCCTTGGAGAAATCTTGCTAAGAAGGATTTGCTAATAAATTGAAATTGAAATTATTAGATATTTGAAAGCTCATTCACCTTCTGCCTAGTTGCACTAACACATTCTCTACCTCCTCTCCCGTGAGGAACAGGAAAAACGTGCCCAAGTTTTCCAAGTAAAATTCACTCCACATAGCTTATATCATCCTTCCACATGGAAGCCTTTCCTTTGGGATCAGATAATTTTAAAAGATGAGACACCTTCATGAATAGGGAGATTTAGGTATCTAGAATTTAGAGATATTTCTCTAGTAGATGTAGTTGGGTCCGAAGAAGAAATACATAAGAGAAATACACATTTTTAAATGTTTAATGCAATTTGTCATCAAAGGAATGCAAGTTTTAACTACCGTAACATGATGCCATTTTCACTTACCAAAGACTCATAAAATGGTACTATCCAGTGTTGATGCGGATGGAGGAAAATGAGCACTTTCAAACCCAGTAAATGGGTATGACCTACCTGGAGGGCAAGTGAGTGCTCTAGACAAGCGCCTTTCAGATGGTCACAAAGTTACTCCTCAAATTCATTTCGAAGAAATAGAAGTGAACACAAAGATGAAGGGTGAGAGCAGTGTTTCTGAGACAGTGTCCAGAAAATGGTCCTCTAAGATGCCCTGAGGCAAAGCGGCTCTCTGGCCAAATCAGTTTGGGTAAGGCTGCCTCCTGTAGCCTCTTCTTGATGACTCCCAAAGTACTGGCGTACCAAAGACTCTAAAAGAACCTGCAGTTAAAAAAGTCTCCATAATTTTGTTCAACATATTATATGGTTTCTAAATTTAGATGCCAGAGAGACTCTTGTTTTTAGTAATATGTACATTTCCCCAACATTTGATTATGAACATTTTCACTCACAGAAAAGTTGAAAAAGTAATATAGTAAATACCCATATATTCACCATCCAGGTTCTACAGTTACTATGTTACTGTTTTACATTTGATAACATATGTCATTTCCACACCATAGATCAGTTTGGACTGTTCTAGAACTTTTTATGTAAATGGAATCCTACAGTATATTCCCTTTTGTATAAAGCTTATTTGATTCAGTATAGTGTTTTTGAGATTCCTCCATGTTGATTCAGCAGTTTATTCCTTTTTATTGCTGAATAATATTCCTTTGTATAATTATACTACAGTTTATGTATTCTTCTGTTGAGGAACACCTGGGCTTTTTAAAATTTTCAGCTATTATAAACAAAGCGTTTTGGGTTTTGGATGCTTTTTTGCATTTTCAAATTTTCTGTAATGAATATGTGTAACTTGTACAGATTGGAAAAGCAACAAAGGTTATTTTAGAAAAAGAACTTTGAGTCTCCAGGTATGGCTGTTAACAGAATCTTTTGAATTACAAACATATAAGTTCTTTTTTTTTTCCTCTCCAGCAATTGCAGGAATTTGAAATTAGAAATCTTGTTTGAGAATAACCTAACATGCCCTGAATTAATGTGGAGGCCTATTTTCAAATGAGGCCAGAGTTCTCTGGAGGCAGGAAGACATCACCATTTCAGCATTTTCTTCTCCAGTGTCACACTGTGCTTTCCAGATGTCCATATTTTCAGAACCTTTTTCTCCTCCCTGTCTCTCCCTCCGGTGATGGCAGGGCTTCTTGAGGTTGTGGCGATACAGAGGTACATTAAAGCGGATGTCTAAAATATACCCTGTGGGTCCACTTGGCCACGGAAGGCTTCAGCACTCGGGAGAGAACCGTGGATCGCATGGGTGATTGCAAGGTCTTTGCAAGTTGCCCTATAAACATGGCCTCTTTTTTTCCAAAAGATGGTGAAGATGCAGCGGGTGCCGGGACCCAAGGACCCAGCGGAGCTGACTTACTACACCTTGTACAACGGGAAGCCTCTGCTGGGGACTGCAGCTGCCAAGATTCTAAGCACCATTGACTCCCAAAGGATGGCCTTGACCCTGCATCATGTTGTCCTTCTGCAAGCTGACCGTAAGGGCAGAGCCTTTCCATTCATTATTTTTAACACTATTCAATGTTTCCTGCACGTCAAAGTGATTCCCCAAACCCTTGTTAATGGACTGAGAGCTAAACACATTTTTGTTCTGGAAGGTTCTCAAATCAATCAGCTGTTTCCTGTGTTGTTTGAAGCAATAGGCTTTGGTCAAGGGATATGTTTTGGATATTAGAATGACGGTAATGATATCGCTTTGCCCCAAGTCCTACCCATTTTTCCTCCTCAGTATAGTCTAGTGAATAGGTAGAAAAATCACCATCACTGAGATCATATTTTTCTGCTGGGGAATGAAAGATCATTTGATTCAGTAAGCAATTATACAGTCCTCCATGAACTGTGCTTGGTGTTGGAGGACATACAGAAGTGGGTACGATCCGGTCCTTGGTTTCAAGGAGCAAAGAGGAAGTTAATGTAGACACAAAGGACGGGACTGCAGGAAAATGCTACCAGGAGGCTGTGTGATACAGGGGTTGACAGAAGGGGCATTCAGAAACAGTGAACAGAGAAAGGATATTAAAAACAATAGCTGCTTCTTTGAATACGGTCCCCCAAGGCAGCTACTGTGCTCATTGCATTACATAAATTTTTCTCACTTTCTCCTCTCATTGGGGCAGCTTGAGTCAACTCCAAATTACAGATGAGAAAACCGAAGCTGAGAAAAGTTAACTAACTTGCTCTGTATCACAGAACTAGTACTTAGGTCACCAAGATATGAAATTGGGTCTGCCTGACTTGAGATGTGTGTTCTTAACTGTATTACATGCTAAGATTTCAGCAGAGGGAGAGGAAAGGTGTATATTCCAGAAAGAGGGAGGAGCATGAGGAAAAGAATGCAAATGAAAAGTACCAGATGCGCTTGAAAAACAAGGAATTCAAATTGCCTGGAGTACAGAAACACGAGGAGGAGTTGATAGGATTAGAGGTGTATTGCTCGGGAGAGTCAGGCCTTGGGTGGCTGGGGAAGGAGATTGATTGTACATGATGTGACTGGCTAAGGGGGGCTGCTGGAGATTTCTGAGCAGGAGAGAAGTGTCATTGGAACAACCCATTATTTAGGGAGGTTAATCTGTCAGCAGACACTGGAGGGGCACATGGGAGATACTATGGATGGGTTACTGTAACAGAAAAGGAGAAGTTGATGATGCAGAAGAGAGAGATGAGAATGGCGAGAGTGAAGTCCTTCAGTGGATGAAGGTCAAACTCAGCGAGGAGTGGGGACGGCTCATACTTTTGCACTGGAAAGGAAGCAGAGTATGGCGTGTGGGTGCCAGTTAAGTGGTACGTTTGGTAATGAAACGTAAGGATATTTTCTGTGATTGTTTCTGCTTTCTCAGGGCATGATGGAGTGAAGCTGGCAGCTGAGGATGAGATTGTGTGTGGGGTATTTGATCCAGGGTGCAGTAATACACACTGAGAATCAGCAGACTGATTGGAGAAATACCATAAGATTGCCAGGGCTTCCCTCCTCCTTGGGTTTCACTGCTATGTCCAAAGCATTTCTTCTATCCTTTCAAAATCCCAGATCCTTTGACGCGGCCCCCTCCCTCCTCACTGCAGTCCCCTCTAGGTCCCCAGATGACCCCTGCCCTTCACTGGGGCTCTTTACCTGGCTCATTGTCTTCCCCTCCTCTAATTTGACCTATCGGTTCCGTGGCCTCCTCACTTCTGCTCTAGGCCTTGTGGTACTTGGGAGGGGGCAGAAAGGGGAGAGCTGGCTTTACTTAGAGCGAGAGGCGAATGGAGTATCAGGAGGAGTGGTTGACACTAAGGGGACTTTGCTGATCGTGTTGATGGGGAGCAGAGCACAGGTAGGAGAGAGATCATATGAGATTAGAAGCTGCATAGAATCTTCTGGAAATGAGTGTCCAGGAATCATCAAGGGGTGACCCAGAGGCTTAACTACAATTCAGAGAGCCAGGATCCAGACCCTGTTCTGCCTGACTCCAGAGCTGCGATCCCACAACCGCCTTTCTTTGTTTCCTTCAGATCCACTTGGTCCTCTCAGTTCCCTTCTATAACCACCCACAAAGCTATTTCCTTTTCTCCCTTTCATCATTATTTCCTCTGAGACTTTGTAGGTGCTTCTCAAATGACTCAACCTCAGTCATTTTGCCATTAATGTACTATCCGCAGTGTAATTAGAGTCATTGTAATAACACATGGATTCTGATCTTACATCTACTCCTTTTAAAAATTATTTTTTCATATGTCTGTTTGCCATTTGTATGTCCTTTTTAGAAAAATGTTACTTCATGTCCTCTGCCCATTTTTTAATTGGGTTGTTTGCTTTTTGTGGAGTTGAGTTGAGTGAGTTTTTTATAAATTTGGGATATTAACCCCTTATCAGATATATCATGGGCAAATATCTTCTCCCATTCAGTAGAATCCCTTTTTGTTTAATTGATGGTTTCCTTTGCTGAGAAAAAACTTTTTAGTTTGACGCAATCCCACATGTTTAATTTTTCTCTTACTTCCCTTGCCCCAGGGGATATATCAGTAAAAATCTTACTCCGGGTAATGTCTTTAAACTTTCTTCCCATATTTTCTTCTAGGAATTTTATGGTTTCAGATCTTACATTTAAGTCTTTAATCCATTTTGAATTTATTCTTGTATATGGTGTAAGGAGGTGGTTCAGCTTCAGTTTTTTGCATGTGTCTGTCCAGGTTTCCCAGAACCGTTTATTGAATAGACTGTCTTTACCCCACTGTAAATTCTTGGTGACTCTCTGTTGGCCACAAAATAAAACCAGAACTCCTTAAAATGGGTCTTCCAAGGCCTCCACAACAGGTACTCAACAAATGTCCAGGTCCCTTCCCAATCTGTCTCTGGTCTACTTTTCCAGCAAACCACTTACTTTTCTCTCTTTCATATCTAATGTTTTAACCACACAGGAGTATTCATTCCTCACATTTCCTGTTCTGAAGCCTTCCTCAACCCCTGAAGCAGAGCTGTCCACCAATCTCCCTTAGTTCCAGGGGCTTCCATTGCCCTTATCACATCGAGCAAATGAGTTATTTTCTCTCTTTCTCTCTCATGAACTCTTTAAAAGCAGGTATTACGTCTCATTTATCTTTGAATATCCAGCCTCAGCTACTGCCTGGCTCTATTCTTGTGAAGGAAGGGACCGACCTTTGCAAAATGCCTCCTCCAGGCCCTGAGGGAGGCCCATGGTTGGAAGGTACTAAAGCAGAGCAGTTGAGAGCAGAGCCTTTGCAATAAGACAGACCTGAATTCATGTCCCCGCTCTTCCACTTTCTTGCTATGGAGCTCAGAGACAAATGAATGACCCTCTCTGACCTTCATTTTCCTCATCTGCAAAGTGGTTACATATATATATAATATACATATAATATATATAGTTGTACACACACACACACACACACTCACTCACATACTCACATGCATGAGGCCAGACAATTAAATTCGAGAACTCGTCCTAGAAAAAGGGGTACATACTTCATTGCTGAATATCACTATGGTCACCTTCGACGTACTCCCCTTGGGAAGCTACGCACCCACACCAGCACCTAGTCCACCCTTGAAAGCAATTTTGGAACTCTTTCTGGAATGGCCATCAGAGCTGTCATCATGTTACCTTTGATGTCCTGAATGTCATCAAAATGTCTTCCTTTCAATATTTCCTTTATCTTCAGGTAAAGAAAGAAGTCGTTGGGGCCAGATCAGGTGAGTAGGGAGGGTGTTCCAATATAATTATTTGTTTACTGGCTAAAAACTCCCTCACAGACATGCCATGTGAGCTGCTGCATTGTCGTGATGCAAGAACCATGAATTGTTGGCAAAAAGTTCAGGTCATCTAACTTTTTCACGCAGGCTTTTCTGCACTTCCAAATAGTAAACTTGGTTAACTGTTTGTCCAGTTGGTATAAATTCATAATGACTAATCACTCTGATACCAAAAAAGATTAGCAACATCATTGCAACAAAGTTCGCGAACTTAATTGTCAGACCTCATATTTGGTTTTATAAATATATGAACATATTTTTCATATATTTATGAATATATGCTAGTTGGAGGAATAAATGAGATAATTATTGCATGTAAAGGGCTTAGTGCAATCATGAGGCATGTGTGAAGCACTTGGTAAGTGGTAGATGAAAGTCTCATTTCTCCATAAGGTAGAAGAACTAAAGGAAAGACGGAATGAAGAAGGAAAGGTGATTTAAAGATTATGAACCCATCTAATTTAGAGAATAGGGTGCTATTAATGAAAATACAAAGGGGATTGGAGAGGAGAAGCATTTTTAGAAGGGAGAAGATAATTTATTCAGTCTGGGCCATGTTGAGTTTAAAGTGATGAGATATTAAGGGGTGCTATTGGGATATCAAGGGGGTGCTGATAAAATATCGAGGGCTGAGGTTAGGAAACTTGTTGGAATTCCAGCCTGGATCTCAGGAGAGAGGTTAAAGTTAACACTATAGAGTTTGAGAATGCTGTAGATATAGGTTAGAGTTAAAATCCCAGAGAAAATTCTAGTGTCTGGGGAGAGTAGAGCTAGAGGACAGACCCTGGGAAATGCCTCTTTGCCCAAGATCAGGTGAGGAAAAAGCTAAGACCAATGAAGAAGAGGAGGAACAGAGTTATGTTTTTATTAAATGTATTGGGGTGACATTGGTTAGTAAAATTTTGTAGGTTTCAAGCTGTCCTCTAGCTCTGCTCTCTCCAGACACGAGAATTTTCTCTGGGATTTTAACTCTAACCTCTAGCTATAGCATTCTCAAACTCTATGGTGTTAACTTTAACCTCTCTCCTGAGATCCAGGCTGGAATTCCAACAACTTTCCTAACCTCAGCCTTCAAGGAACCTTGTTCCTCTGAAGGGAGGGTGTTAGTGTTCTGTGTGTTCCAGTATCTGCTAAATCACTGGTTCCGGGGCCAATGTGCAGCGCCCTACGTGCAGCTCCCTGTGTGCAGCGCCCTACGTGCAGCTCCCTGTGTGCAGTGCCCTACATGTAGCTCCCTACGTGCAGTGCCCTACATGCAGCTCCCTACGTGCAGCGTCCTACATGTAGCTCCCTACGTGCAGTGCCCTACGTGCAGCTCCCTGTGTGCAGCGCCCTACGTGCAGCTCCCTGTGTGCAGCGTCCTACATGTAGCTCCCTACGTGCAGCGCCCTACATTCAGCACCCTATGACAGAGTATGCAATGCCCACTTGAGCCACGCCACCTCTGAGTAATGACAGCAGTGACTTCTAAAGAAGCTCCTGAGTTTCCAACGAGATTTTCATCTGCTCCAGGATTTGGAGTAAGAGGCCCTTCAGAGCCTTATCCAGCTGGTGGAATAGGGAAAATTCTCCCCATATTGAAGCTGATCAGAGCAAGAATGGCTTTACCTCACGTGGCCATCAGGCATTTATCTCAAAAATGTCACTTACAGAAAGCAATAGACTGACCCTTTGGTGAAAGGAACTTGTACTCATTCATTCCATCAACAAATGTGTTTGAGCCTGACGCTTTTCTAGGCACTGGAAATATGGCACTGAATGAATCAGACAAAACCCCTGCCCTCGTGGAGCTCACATTCCTGAGTGGGCAGATCAAATAAACAAAATAAATAATATGTTAGATGCTTATTGCCAAGGAGAAAAATTAAGCAGGGAAGGGCTGGCTAGGGGATGTCCAGGAGATAATGGCTGTGATTCTAAATTGTTGGAGGGAGGGTGTCAAGAAGATGATCACTGAGGAAGTAACCTTTGAGTGACCAACATGTCTAGGCACCAGGTTCTAGGCCAGGGTCGGGGGAAGTTTGAGACCAAGCGAGGAGATCACTGAGGGAGGAGGTCACAGGTGCAATGAGGGACCACAATCACATGAGCATCACAGGCTGTACTGTGAATGAGATGACAGCCACTGGAGGGTTTGAGCAGGACAGCGACGTGGCCTGAGCAGTCACCAGCTCCCAGGCCTGGGCTAGACCCTCTTCTGCGTCTACTCACACCAGTCATAAACTCTGATGTTTTGACAGTCACAAAATGTGAGCTGGAAACTGTTTTGAATGGATTTCTTCTCCTTTTAACAATTGTTCCACATGAGAATAATTTATTCTTAGTTTATATGGTTCTTTTGACTTTGTTCTTTCTGACAAATACCACGTGTGTGCGTGTGTGTGTGTATACGCTCACACACCTTGCATTTCTATGCATTATGTGTTAACTCAGAACTAACTTAACTATGTATTTCAGAGAAATGACTTTTTATAAAAACCTCTAACCTCCCTGGGGCTCAGTTTGCTCGCCTGCAAGTTGGGCGTCAGAAGGGCATCTGGGCCAAGAGCCTAACGCACAGTAGACACTCAGCACGTGTTGTCTCCTTTTCCTGTCCTTCCTCTACTGAAATTTTTGCAAATTAAATAACCACTTGTTCCTTTTCACCTCTTCCATGACTTTGTAGTTTTAGAGCATTATGCCAATGACTGTATTGGGTTTGGATGACTTCAGTTGACCTAATTTTACTGTTGCCTTGACCACTGTCAAATGAATTTATTAAGGTACATAAGATAAATCTATTCTCTCCCCATTTCAATAGAAGTGAAGGGATTTTACAGAGAGCACCAAGAAGGACCACATCAACCAAAACAATAATGCTGAGTAATAGCAGAACACATGTAAATATTTCATTCTTGCTAATGAAAAACAGTAGGCATATATTTAGGGTATCGTGTTCTGATACGCTATAAATTTTTCTCTATCAGGATAGAATAGCATAGCCAAAAAGAACCATGTTGATGTTTTTCACAGCAGTTCTAAGCTTTAAAAAATGTTACTGGCATAAAACTCACATATAAATACCAAACTACTAAAAGCAGCGGCAATTAAATGTTTAATGTCAACAGAATCACATTATCTAATGAGCTGTTTTCAGAAGTTAATAATGTGATTAATCGCCAATTGATAAAAACTGGGAAAAGTTCTTTTGTACTAATGTAGCACTCCAGATCCAAGTGCTGGCTGATGAGAGGCAGATCGTGGCTAAGGTACCAGTTGAACCGGGGTGGTTGAAGTCCCAGAGAGAGAGACGGGCTGGCTGCTCAGGCGGGTCCTCACTATGTGGCACTTACTTACCTGTAGCATCTTTATATTCCAGAGTCTGGTCCTCAGGTTTGTCGGTTTAAGAGCCATCAGAGTCAGCAGGATCAGGAGAATTAACCCATGTTAACCAGACTTACAAGAGATTGTTATAGAAACCAGATTGGCAGTATATTAATTTAAAATATGGACTAGAACTACCAAGGAGGTGGTACTTCTCCTTTTAACTGTCCACTCCTCTCTCCTGTATGAAAAACTGTATGGGGAGCATACTTGCAACAGGAATAACGGTAGTTCATTTATATCTTTATTCAACTTTTAATTGAGCACCTATTATGTGCAAGGCCCTGTTCTGGGCCCTGCAGATGCAGCAGAGAATAAGAGACAAAACATTTCCTGTCCTCTTAGCGTGTACCTTCTAATGGAGGGGCAGCAGGGGGTGGGGGTGGGGTGTGACAAACGATAAGCAAATACATATGAATCATTCCAGATAGTGATAAATGCTTCAGAGCTTTGCCACTGCAAATGTTGCGTGGGGCCCTGCTGCATGGACACCACTTGGTAGTTTGTTACAAAGGCAGAATTTCAGACCCCACTGCAACCCACAGAATCAGAACCCCCATTTGAACAAGATTCCCATGTGATTGATATTAAAGTTCGAGAAGCACTGCTTTAGAGAAAATGAAGTTGAATGAGGGGGATGGAGAGTGCCAGGGGCAAGGATTGTTATTTTATGTAAGGTACAAGGAAGGCCTCACAGACAGGGTGACACTTGTTCAGAGCCCTGAAGGAAGGGAGGGAGGGAGCCATGTGGATATCTAGGTGAAGAACGTTCCATGTGGAGGAATCAGCCAGTGCAAAGGCCCTGAGACAGGAGCATGTCCAGCAAGGGTGAGGAACAGTAGGAGGCTAGTAAGCAGGAGCAGAGAGAGTTAAGAGAAGAGCAGTGGGCTATAAGGCCAGAGAAGTAACTGGGTTGCTTGGTGGAGCAGATCATTTAGGGTCGTATAGAAATTATAAAGACTCTGGCTCTTACTCTGAGTGTGGTGGGAGCCTCTGAAGGGTTTTGAGCAGCAGAGGGTTATGGTCTGAGTTTTTAAAGGTTCACTCCACTTGCTGTAAACTATAGGGGACAGGGACGAGGTAAGAGGCCATTGCAGTAATTCAGGTGAGAGATATTGGTAGTCCACAGTGAAAGCAGTAGTGATAGAAAGAAGTGAACAGATCTTGGATATATTTTGAAATGGAGATGACAGGGTTTGTAGAACAGGATGTTGGGTGAGAGTGAAAGAGAAGGGTCAACATTCATGGCAGTTTTTGGCCTGAGCAACTGGAAGGAAGGAATTGCCTTTTTATTGGAGTGGCGCATATCACAGGAAGAAAAGGTGTTTGGGGGAAATTGAGAGTGGGTTCTGGACATATTAAATTTGGGATATCTCATAAGTACCCAGCTGGAGATTTGAGCGGGCAATTGGATATAAGAATCTAAGGGTTCAGGGTAAAGGCTGGAGATGTATAAATGAGCATCCTCAGAGCACAGATGGTATTCAAAGCCATGAGTCTATGCGATCATCTCGGGAGTGGGAGAAAGAGAACTTGGTACTTGGGTGTCACCAAGCCGAAACAGCCAGTTGTGGCCATCTGGTCCACCAGGGTAGACCTGCCATCCATCCAGATTACCCACGTCTGCTATTTGGGGCACATGGACAAGTCCTTGCCTGACCTTTGGTTCTCTTTTTGTTGATGTCCTGCAGACCCCACTCCCTTCCAATAACTTCATTTCTACAGACAATTGCTTTTGTTATAATTTTCTTTACTCCAGTTCTAAGAACATATCGGTCCTTTTGATTGGACTGAAGTGTTTTCCAAGCTTCTTCACCAGTGATCACGGGGACACTTATCCACCTCATGTTGGAGGCTGTTTCGTGTTTTCTTTTTAAACTTTTATGTTTAGTGTGTTTTTCCAGGACCCATCAGCTCCAAGTCAAGTAGTTGTTTCAAGCTAACTGTGGAGGGCGCAGCTCACAGTGGCCCATGTCGGGATCGAACCGGCAACCTTGTTGTTAAGAGCACTGCACTCTAACCATCTGAGCTAACTGGCCACCCTGGAGGCTTTTTCTTACATTTTCCTAACCCAACTTATCAAAAAGTTGAAAGAATTACACAGTGAACACCCATGTTCCCACCACCTAGATTCCACAATTAGCGTTTTACTATATTTTTAATATCACGTATCTGTTTATCTGTGTATCCCTTCATTCGCACGTTAATTCATCTTATTTTCTGATGCATTTCAGAGTAAGTTGCAAACATCAGTAGGCTTTGACCTGAAACACTTTAGCATGCACATCACTGCCTAGAGTTCAATACTTATTGGTGGTGTTTTTATGTAAAATTTACATGCAATTAGATATACAGATCTCAAGTATATAATTTGAGGAGTTTTGACAAATGTGGATACCTGTGTAACGCCACCCCCACCATGATATGGAGCATGACTTTCATCCTGTTGCCCTTTGCAGATTAACTGCCTCCAGCCCCACCCCCTGGAGGCACTTACAGTTCTAATAGCACATTCTTCCTATGGTCTAAGGCTTTGCTTCCTCTTTTCTTTACTCAGGCTCTGAGAATAGCCTGATCCTTTTGATTAGACAGAGGCATTTCCAGCTTCCTCAGCCAGCCATTTGGGAAGGTGGTGGGGAAGTCCCTCCATTTGGTGACATTTTAATCATTGCTTACTCAGAGGCTTCACTACAATATTTAGAGTCATCACCCTGAGAACTTTGCCTCCTGACTCCAGCACCACTCTAATCCTCAGATTTCTTCTCTCTTCTCTTTTGACTCCTGATGTCACCAGTGAGGAAAATGGATCCGGATCCATCTTCCTCCACTTCCTCTTAGTAATAATAACTAGGGCGAGTGTTGAGTGAGCCCCTACCAAAGCACCACCTGTATCTTGTCTCACTGATGCCTCACCAAGTGTCCATCCCATTTTACAGATGAGAAAACGGAGGCTTGGAGACCTTGAGTAACTTGCCCAAGGCAAGAGCCTTTCTGACTTTAAATCCTCTTACCCATCTCATGACTTGGGACTGGGGGGGACTTATCTCCGGGTTGCCTCCCCCTTTCCAGTGCTCCTTGTCACGTGCTTCCCGCTGGCTCTTTCCCGCAGCCGTGGTGAAGAACCCACCCAACAACCTGTGGATCATCGCGGCCGTGCTGGCGCCCATTGCCGTGGTCACGGTCATCATCATCATCATCACGGCCGTGCTCTGCCGCAAGAACAAGAACGACTTCAAGCCGGACACCGTGATGAACCTGCCTCAGAGAGCAAAGGTACGCGGTGGAAGTGGGCGGAGAGGGTCAGGGGGCCAGACCACTGAGGTTCTGTCGCCTTTGCTCTCAGCTCTCGAGGCCACTGCCAGAGCCTTCAGAAACATCCCACTGAGCCCTCGTGTAGAAGAACATTTATGTATTAACTTGTATTTGAATATTTTTTAAATTATAGTGAAATATTCATAACAAAATCTACCATTTTAGCCATTTTTAAGGGAACGATTCAAGTGTTGTTCAGTATAGTCACCTCGTTGTACACTTTATTTTTATAATCAGGACATGATAGCTAATGTTTATCTCATGCTCGTTCTTTGCCATAAGTGCTTCTAAGTGCTTTACGTGTAGCAACTCACTTAATCCTCACAGCAACCCTTTGAGGAAGGGCCCTGATCTTACAGATGAGGAAACTGAGGCACAGAAAACTAGGAGCTAGGTAGACCCAAAAGGGGCCTGAGTGGTTATCTAATCTGACACCCTCCTTTTGCAGAGAAGTGACTCCTTCAAGCTCACACAGCTCATAAAAACTATAACTGATGTTAGAGCCAGTTCTCTTGGCTCATAACACCGGGCTCTTTGGGGGCACACTAGACCCTCAAAATTTTCCTCCTTGCAGTGGCTTATCTTCAAAGGCTGCCATGATGGGCAAGCTGCAGCGCCTTGGACAGCCAGCTGTCAAACTCCAATTCAGTGGCTCCCATGCAGCTGGGAGCCCCATCCGCTCTCCATAGTCTCTACACGTCTGCCCTGCCCCCTCTGGTTACTTGGGAGGGGAATACACTGAGGAAATTCTGAAGGCTCATTTTCTAGTCACATAGCTCCCTTCATGGTAGTCCCTGAAGGAAATATAATAACCTGTGATACCCCATGTTTAAATAATACCTTACTGGGACTGCTGGATGGCTCAGTTGGTTAGAGCGTGAGCTCTCAACAAGGTTGCCGGTTCAATTCCCGCATGGGATGGTGGGCTGCGCCCCCTGCAACTAAAGCTTGAAAACGGCGACTGGACTTGAAGCTGAACTGCGCCCTCTACAACTAGACTGAAGGACAACTACTTGGAGCTGATGGGCCCTGGAGAAACACACTATTCCCCACTATTCCCCAATAAAATTTAAAATAATAATAATAATGCCTTACAATTTGCTGAGCTCTTCTAGGTCTGTCGCCTCATTTGCTCACCACAGCAGTCCTATGGGGTCAGTCATAGTCAGGACAGATTGTATTATTTTCATTTTACTGCTAAGGAACCTGTCATGCGGGAGACCCTGCTCCCTGCACCATTTGTCGTGCAGGAGACCCTGCTCACTGTGCCATTTGTCGTGCAAGGCGGCCTGCGAGGCCTCTAGTCCTGCTCCCCACATAAGAACGCAGGACATGGTGAGGCCAAAAAGGAACACCCACGGAGCCATAGGTAGGGGAGTCACACCACTATAAGCTCACTGGAGGCTGGAGTCACACAACGTGCGACCTGCTGTCCGCTTCTCTGCCTGCCAACCAACTGACTAACTCTCGACTCGACTCCCCAGCACAGCTGCGGTAGTTATATCTGTGGCTAATTGGCTAACTGGTTACAGCTGATGGTCAATTAGCCGCAGCTGACGGCCATCTACTACCCGAGCCAGCACCTTTCCACGTGAAGCCGAGCGCCTGGAAACTGCTCTCTGGGACTCTGTCCCCACAGAACCCAAATGGAAGAGCGACTGTGGGACTTGTCCAAAGTCACATAATTCTCAACTCTCAACAGAGGAGCGTCTCAGGCCCCTGTCTGAGTGTTTGGGCTTTTTCTACTTTATACGCCTCTCTGCACCCTGAGCTTCTCAGGTAGAATCCTCTTCCAGCTCTGACCGTCTGAGCTTTGTCCACCTGTGCAGAAACGACCTGTGCAGTGAATGAAATTTCATGTCCACTGGAATGTGTGTCACGGAGATAATCCTTGCTGGAAGTTACGCATGCCTTGTTCTTAGTGGGTGATCACACCTCGCTTTAGCAGAAGAAATCAAATGAATTTTATTGTTTAGTAAACCGACTCACCTGTTGAAAAGCTGCAGCGTGATTAGACACTCTATACTGAAGAGCCAAGCCCCAAAGAATGTTGTTTCTTTGGACACAAAGCCACCTGCTTCCCAGACACAGCATGATGTTGGTAATTACGCAAGCAGTGAAAAATGAAGCTGTTCCAGGAACGGGTATTTCATTTCCATCTTAGCTTAGTTACAACCTGAGCCTTTCAGACATAGCAGTAATCACCGGAATCTAACTGCAGCCCAGTCCAGGAATGCAAAACATGTTACACAGAGGTCGTAAATGCCATCTTTGTGTTACAGATTCAGCCAAAACTTTATTAATTTGCCAAGATTAGTTGGCCAGCACATGATTTAAGCCTAGTTTCTGGTCTGAAAACTATCTGAAGCTGGAACAGATTCATGTTTGTGGGTTCTCATAGCCCCCTTTATATGTTTCTATCCGATGCATTGTGCTTTGAGAGGTACCTGACTGAGTTTGCAAATCAAGCAAATTTAGGTTCCATGAGATGATTAAATTCACTTGTGCTTGGTGACGCTGGCTGTTGTCTCCCTCAATGAGGCTGGGCTATGCACTTTGATTTCCAAAGCCCTTTTATCATGGGAAACCAGCGGGGTGGAACTGCCTCTTTCTTACTGCAGTCTGCTGCTGTTGCAACCCAGGGACACTGCAGTGTTTGCCAGGGGAGAGCCGCCTGCATCACTTCTCACAATCTGTGTGTGTGAGCAGAATTCATTTCACATCAAGGGATGAGGCGGAATGAAAAAGTTAGCCTTCACCACCACTCCACAGACTAGGAGGGTGGCCTCCTGGTCTCTTGGGACATCACTGCCTCTTTAGAACGCAGGCTGCAGTGCCAGAGGACATTACCGGGGATCTTTGCTGAGACTCAGTAATAGACTTAACATGCCAAGAGAAGGTGAGTATGGCTTTCCTGGGAGCTGAGGCCAGGATGTGCACGCCCGTACCCCTCCTCAGAGACAAGGTACCACTGATGGAATCCTGTTACCATTGTTGTCAGTTGGGCTTCTGCAGGTAGCATGTTGAGAAGATGATAAATGCAGCAGGGTCAGGTGCTATGCCTTTGTCACTTCCTTTCTTCCCAGTTCACTTCCCTTTACTCTTTTTCATTGAATTCACAGCCTTTTCCCAGTTTTTCCTTTCATATAATTGAAGAGAACATGGCTTCCTGGAACAGACAACCTTATGAGACACTAGTTAGGGCCATATTCAGATGCAGAAGGAGCTTGGAGGGCCTGCAGTGGTTGGTTGGCATGACCCACTGCTCAGGCAGGTCAGTTACCCCCAAAGATACCCAACTATTTCTTTTTTCTCAAATACTATCTGTATGACCTACACTTAACTTCTTTCTGCCTTAATTTTCCCATCTGTGAAATGGAGATAACAGCATTCACTTATAGGTTATTGTGGGATTAAGTGACTTATATCAATTACTTTGAGCTATATCAGGTATATAATAAATATTATATACAAGTTGGTTTTTATTGCACATGCTTTATTCTTAAAATATCTGGGTACCTTTGAAATTACTGGAGATTATTTTGATTTGATAATTTTACAAAACTCATTGAAGTAACTATAGATACTTCATGTGATGTATTAATGGGATTGAGGGGCATAGTGTATGTCCAATGGGCAATTAGTTAATCTCAGGTAATTTTCAAGTTGAAGGTTGAATGACCCCTACCCTGTCAGTCAGAAGAGTCAGGGATGAGTCTTGAGTCTTTCACCACTTAGCTGTGTGATCTCGGGCAAGTCACTGAACCTTTTTGAGCTTTTGATTTCTCACCTATAAAAGGAAGACCATGATGTTTGCCCTGCTTACTTCCTGGGGTTGTTGAGAGGACAAAATGAGGCGTCAGTGTTTTGCAGGCTCTAAGTACTGACCATCTGCAGAGGTTGTTATTAACCTAATAACAATGGCCACCTTTTAAGCCTCTAATTCCTTAATGTCTCTATTTCTTTTCACCCGTCATCCACCCAGTCCCCTGCAGTATCCAGCAGATAACTTCAACCCAGTGTGGAGGGTGAGGAGCCAAAGCCAGAGAGAGTGAGGGGGAGAGGGAGAGGACCAGAGACAGCTTGTCCTCGTCACTAGGTTCTTGGGAAATCTTAGCTGCCGTTGGAGACTTCCAATTCCTTGCTGACACACCAGGAGTCTCAGCGCAGACATGAGGCCAAGTACGGAAGGAGATGCCCAACCAAGAGGCAGGCTGCAGAAGGAAAGGAAGGCCGTGGGCAGAATCACCAGCCGTGGTTACCTGTTCTGCAGCTGGCTCCACCGCAGGACAGCTATGTGAGCCTGGGGAAGTTGCTTAACCTCTGTAAACCTCAGTCTCTTCGTCTTTAAAATGGGGAATCATAATAATACCTACCTCCTTGAACTGTAGTGAGGTTGAAATGACAAGTGTACGTAATGTGTTTGGTACTGTACCAGTAATGTCAAGTGAAGCTGAAACTGGGAGCTCCTTGAGGGTAGGAGGGGGCCGGTTATTATTCACATTTATTCCCAGCAACAAGCACAGTCCCTGGCACATGCCAGCACTCAACAATTATAGTTGGAACAAAGCTGAATAAGACAATGAGGGCATGGGGATATTGTGGGAAAGGGACCAACAGGAGATGAGGCTGGGCAGGTAGTTTCAGCCAGAATGTGCCAAGGAGTTTGGGTGCCATGAAACATTTTTCATGACCTGGAGTGGTTTAAGGGAGACAACTTTGGAGGCTTATCAAGAGTGAGTCTGGAAAGGAGTACAATAGAAGCAGCAAGACCAAGGCAGGAGTCAATAAAACAGTGGACTGGGAGAGAAGAGGTCAGTTTCTGAAAACATTTCAGTTGAATCTAGTTGATAACCAATTGGTTGTAGGAGGAGCAGACAATTTAGTATTCTAGAAACGTTATCAAGTCACCCAAAGCTCCATTCTGTTTCATGTAGCACCAAGGTAGGGGAGGGAAATTAACAGAGAAACACTATTTCAGAAACACATTCCCACATCCTGGCATAGAATGTCAGAGGTTACCTCGTGGGTCAGAGTGTGAGTGTCTCAGAGAAGAGGGAGGGGTGAGTCCACTTGTCAGAGTGAGTGTCCCACGGAATTGGGGGAACTGTCTACAGCAAAACTACAGACAGCTTAAAATAGGAAGCTCTGCTGGGTTTAACAATAAAACTCCATTCTGTCTGAGACACGAGAGCAGGATGTGACAGGTTGAGCCACAGTCCTAGACTGTGAACTCTGGCTGTTTGCAGCTACATTAGCTGCCGAATGAAGAGCTTCTGATCGTATCAAGTTCTGATAGAACCCAAATGGTAGAGATTGAGTTTCATCCCCGTATTTTCTCGAAGAGAATCACTGATTTCTATTTAATGTGGACTATGATTTAGTAGAAAGGCAAACAGTATTGACTATTATTGACCAATGACTTACTATGTGCCAGGCGCTTAGCTAAATGCTGGACTTGAATTTACTTATTTAATCCACACAGCATCCCTTTGAGGGTGATTAAATATCACACACACACTTATCCTGTTTACATTATTATTATCTCCATTTTAGAGATGAGGCAACTGATGACGGAATTTCAGTAACTTACCCAAGGACATCCAGCTAATAAGTGACAGAGTTGGGATTTGAATCCAGGCAATCTGTTTTTGGAGCTGCGGCTCTTAAGTACACCGTTGCCCTGCCTCAAATCTGTATTGTGCTGCTTTGGGATGCAATGCAGAATAGACATACTCCCAGGAATTGTTTAAACACGCCAGATACTAATAGATGTCTGTTGGGTTTTGCTCACAGCTGCCCTAGTCACTTGGGATTTTGGACATTGTGCAATAAAAGCCTTGCTAATTTCCTAGTAATGAGTTATAGGAGAGCCATCCCGCTTAAGGGAAAGGTCTGGATTAAATAGTGATTCCATAAATTCCATGTTATTATTGATTGTACTGCCTCCTGGGGTAGCATGTTTCTTTCCCTCTGTTGTCATATCTGTGATCCCCTCTAATAGCCAAGGGTGGAGGAAGTAAAGCAGATATGTATAGCTTCATTTCTCAGAGGAGAAAATTGACGTTCAGAGTTCAAGTAACTTGGCAAAGTCACGTGCCTGTTATAGCACAAGAGTTAAGTGATGACAGAATATTCCTAGGTAGAAGATGATACAGGACCTGTTTAACGTATCAATTAAGAGTTTCTAATTAGCCATAGACTTAAAATTAGTGGTCTAAAATTCTTGAACAAAGTTTGTTCTCACACACATGTTTGCATCTTGTTTGGTCTATTTGTTTTTCTGATTAAGCCTTATCTATAGAGATTCTCTAGCTAGGTGGAGTTAACACGGAATCTGATTTTGCGGAGACAGAAATTATGATGGAGATTTGAGTTACCTTTTGTTTATTGGAAAGCTAAGTATGGTCCCATCACATGCACTTTTTTATCTGTCTTCTCTTAAAGCAGCCATTAGAGTCACACTTTGCCAGAAATATGACTGCAAATGGGTTTTCTCTTTGCAGCCTGTGCAAGGCTTTGATTATGCCAAACAGCACCTGGGCCAGCAAGGGGCGGACGAGGAGGTCATCCCTGTGACCCAGGAGACGGTGGTCCTCCCACTCCCTGTTAGAGATGCTCCTGCCTCACAGGAAAGGGACGTCCTCCAGGACGGAAGCACCATCAAGACGGCCAAATCCACGGAAACCAGAAAGAGGTAGGGACCGGGCCAACTTCTGCCTCTTCGAGTCAGCAAGAGAAGTAATTGATGGTGAGAGCAGCCAAAGCCCTCAAGTTAATCCCACTGTTCTGTTTAACAATTCCCCTCTATGCTCATTTTGAAGATTTGAAAAGGAGAGTATGCGAGATGAGCAGAATCCCAATACCTGCTTCTCATGAGCCACACTTTGTGAGGTTTTATATCACAGATCAACCACAACAGCAGAGATTTAGCTTGTATTTATTATAATAAATTTGGCACTGATGTCACACGTATATTTTTAAACTTATCTTAAAAGCGATGCCTTTCATTCAGCATGTGTAGCTGTATTTTATCTGGCAGTTTCTCAATCGTTTATTATTTTAGCTCAAAAACCATTTATTGAGTTTTTACTATGAACAGGCTACATTGACAGATGTTGGGAGGACGATGAAGGGGCTTAAGATTGATTCCTGACCCCAAGGATCTCATGATGGAGAGACAGAGAGATAAATAGCTGGATTACCAAGCATGACGTATGGGTGCCAACCATGGATTCTGAAGAAAGTGCTGTGGAAAAAAAGAGGAGGATGAACTTATAATTCTGATGAAGGAAAGCATCATGGAGGAGGTTATGTTTTAGATGGGGCGTGAGGGGTGAGTGGGGTGTCAATAAGTTAGAAGAGATAAAGGCATTCAGTCTGGAAGAGCTGGGAGAGATGAGGGACAGTCATGTTCACTTAATGGTGAATGTCCCTGGAGTTTAGATTCACAGTGGCTGGGCTGTCGTGAAGGATAAAACCAGAAGATAGTTAAGACTGTGGCGGGTTTTAACTGCCAGGCTAAGGAGTTTGACCTTTATGCTCTAGGCAATGGGAAACCACTAAAAGTTCTTAGGAAGACATAGTGTCCAGCCTATAATTTAGAAAGCTGACTCAGGTGGCAATGTGGATAATAGATGGAAGCGGTTAGGCTACCGACCAGGAGACTCATTAGGAGGACTTTGCAATAGTCTTATAAAGAGGTAATGAACCCTATGGCAAGCCCTGTGGCTTGCTAAACAAACTCCCATTGCCAACCCCCTTCTCTCTTGCCTTGAGACCACAATGGTGGGGAAAGCTACATCCTTCCTGCCTCCTTCCTCCTTTCCCTCCCTTCACCTAACAGGTATTTATTGATCATTTGCTGTTTGCCAGGCACTAACGATACCGTGGTAAACAAGACAAAATGCCTAGTTTCATGGGGCTTATAATTTGGTGGGGAGACATAGACAATAAACAGAGAAACGTAGGTCGGGTGATGATAAGTATGAGGAAGAAAACCAAAGCATGGCGAGGAGATAGAGAGATGGAGAGGGGGACGTGATGCTATTTTAACAGGAAGTCAGGGAAAGCCTCTTTGATAAAGTGACAGTTGAAAAAGATCTGACTGAAGTGATATGTAAACCTCAAAGCCATCTAGGGAAAGAACGTCTCGAGCAGATGGAACAATATGTGCACATCTCAGAGGAGGCAACTTCTTGATTTGCTTAACAAAGTGAAAAAAGGCCAAAGAGACAGATGTGAAGTAGGGAGGAAGTCATAGCAGATGAGTCAAAGAAGTTGCCTAAAGTCGATCATGTCAGGCTTTTATAGACCAAAGTCAGGACTTGGAATTTTGTTGTGAATACAGATCAGAAGTCATCGGAGGGCTTTGAGAATAGTGACATGATGTGACGCAGTTTTAAAGGCTCACTCTGGCTGCTGTGTGGAAAATAGACTGTAGAGAAGCAGAGGAGAAGCAGGCAGACCTGTGAGATGGCTGTCGCAGTAGTCCGGTAGAGAGATGGTGGTGTGAGACATGATTGGATTCTAGAGATACTTGGAAGGAAGAGCTGGCAAGATTTGCTGATAGAATGTTGTGGAGTATAGAAATGAGAGGGACAAATTTGCTATGATTGTATTGGGGAAGACTCGAGAAGAAGAGTTTGTAGGGGACGATAGAGTTTGGATATTGAACTTGAGATGTCCATTAGACATGCAAGTGGAGCTGTGGAGAACTCAGCCATATGAGTGTGGAGTTCAGAGGAGAAGTCCAGGGTAGAATATAAATGTAGGAGGTGGCAGTGCTTAGTTATGTAAAGCTATGAGACTGGATGGGATCACTCAGGAAAGTATAGATAAAGAGATCCAAAAACTGACTCTTGGGACATGGCAATGCTCTGAGGCCCAGATAGTGAAATAGAATCAGCGAAGGAGAGCAAAAAGCATCAGGAAAAAAGGCATGAGAACAAAGTAAGAGTGGAATCCAAGAAGTCAAAAGAAGGGAGTAGTCTGAGGAAGAAGGAAGAGGATTGTCTGTATCAAATACACACGTTTTTGTATTTCAGTCAAGCGGAAAACGATGTTTTTTCCCTAGGAGCTCTTGGTACCTCAGAAAGAGGCACAGGGACACCGGACTGGATTTCAGCTTGCTGTAAGAAAGAAACTTGAGGGCATGTGAATTAGTTATCTATTGCTCCACAACAAACCACTCTAAAGATTAACAGTTTTAAAACCACCACCATTTATTTAGCTCATGATTTTTCATGGGTCAGCAGTTTAGGCTGAGCTCAGCGGGGTGGTGGTCCTGGTCTGAGGTAGGCTTGGCTAATCTCAGCTGGGTTCACTCGTGCACCTGTAGTCAGGTGGCAGTCAAATGGACTGGCTTGTTGATGATAGATGTGTCTGGGGGAGCCATGTACCTGGGACCTCTTGACACATGATCTCATCCTCCAGCAGGCCAGCCCTGGCTTTCTCAGAAGGTGGTTACACGGTTTCAAGAGCAGCAAGAAAACAAACCCCAAAATGCAAGCACTTCTCAAGTCTCTGCTGTGTCATATTTGCAACTGCCCTATTGGCCAAAGCAACAGGCCTGGTCAAATCCAGAGTCATTGTGGGAGGGGGACTACCCAAGCTTGGGTCAGGGAGATATGAACAAATTGGGGCCATTACTGCAACAGTCTACCCCAGCAAGGGAGAGCCTTAGCAGAGCAGAAATATGCATCTATAAATATACATCTAGACAGAGAAATATACATCTATTCCTGCAATAGATGATTTACCTGAGTTGACTAGAAAGTAGTATTACCTACTCAGTAACTATTCTCATTTTTTGCCAAGTACAATAAAAGCATGTTAACAGCTTGTTTATCACCCATCTATAGGACACTGGAAAGGAATAAATAAAATTATTAAAATGAGAGTATTAACATAGCACTGCCAGGAAGAATAAAAATTCTTTTCCACCCATTCTAATTAACTTATGTAAAGATTTCTTTAAAAAAATTTTTTAGAACAAGCATTTTTTTCTCTTTTTAAAGAGTTTGTTTCAAGCATTTCTTCTTGCTTCGTCTATCGTCAAATTTGCTAACCAAATTCAATTACTTACTCACAGATTTTTATTAAGAAATATTAGCTTATAAAACAAATACAGATAAAGAATACGATGTCTACACTACTGAGTTCTACATTTGCTTCATGATTTTACCATAACAGTATAGTGTTACTAAGGGCTGGCTATGTCATTGCCAAAACTGTGGGAGAAACCTCACCCCTGTTCAAGTTCAGCTGACCTTGGGAGCCTCTGATCATTCGGAAAGATTCTAAAATGCCAAACCAAAGAGCAAACCCATCATACATGTATGTTTCTGGCTTCCCCATCTTGTCTCATCAGCTTCCTCCTTCCCGTTAAATCAGGACTGCATGACCTCTCAAAATGGGTCTGTTAGATGAGCCAGAAAGTTTTACAGGTGGAAACTAGGGGAAACCAGTGATTTGATGGTCATTAAGATATCTCCATATTTAAGAATGATTTTAAAACTGAAGGAACCTGAGCATTTAGCCACGTGAAGACAGCCAGACAGATATTGTGGGTCCTTTTCCTTACATAGGCTCTTGGTGCGATGTTGGTGGTCCATGACTGAGATTCACGAGCAAGGATGACGAATCCACCCCAAAGGGACAACTATTTGCAGTGGATACTTCAGTGCAGTGATTGGCCATCATTATTCAGCAACTGATTAATCCCCACCCCCAAGATTGTTCTTCCAAGTTCCATGTATCCATATCCTCAGAATGGGGACTATTGTGTTCCATAGGCTAAAGCTGCAACCTCACAGGTGACACTTTCTTGCTTTCAAAAACATTTTTGGTATTGTCATGTGAGTGGACACACATGCACATACAAATCTCACTCTCTGTTTTTGACCAGAACATTTTGAGTAGATGGCTCCATGTAAACATAAGACTATATACTGATGCAAAGAGTAAAGCAGAGTGGGGCGTTTTCTTTCCAGAAATCTGCCCATTCACACCTTTCTTTAGAGTGAGAGCAACAGCGAAAAAATTGTTTCAGGATCAAATGAGGAAAGGGGTATGCAAATCCTTTAAAAACCATTAAGTACTTTGTGAATGTAAAATAGGTTACAAGAAGCCTTTCCCTTTCCTTTCCTCTGGACTTCACCAAAAGCCCCTTTGTCCCAGTAAAGCCAATTGGAAGAGTAGGTACCATTAACTATGAAATTTTGGCAACAACCAAAGAGCATGTGTTTTCTCCATGTATGTGTATTTGTACATCCAGGATTCAGCAATCAAATAGCTGTTGGGTAAATAACATATATTCAGTAAATTAATACCTTACCCGTATTTTCCCAAACTACATTCTTTATATTACTAGTTTTATGGGAGATTAAACAAGATGAGTTTCTTAATGACAGAACTGATCAGAGCCTTTGATATGCTAATGTGCATTAGGGATGTACACACAGAAGGAATACAGTAACACCACTTCCCAAACTTACATTTGTCTGTGGAACTTTGGGAAGGAACATCTTACGTGGCCCCAGTGTTCTGTGGAACGCTCTTGGCAGACTCTGCCTTACCCCATGGTTGTGAGTGGGTACTTCTCATTGCTCATGGTTTTAGGGTGCTAAAGCGCATGAAGTGTACTGAACTGAGAATTCTAAATTCCCGGGGGGGGGGGGGGGTGACGAGGGAGAAGGCAGGAGGAAGGGGAGCATTCACAAGGATACACAGCTTCCCAGTAGGTTCTGAATTTGGACAATTGACAGAAGGACGAGGGGTTTGATGAGACTGCTGGATGTCTGCCTCCTGGTTGTCTCTCACAGAGGGGAAGGCGGGTGGTCTTTATGCCCAGCCTCCCCACAGGCTAGCACGATCTGAGGCCTGAGGCGCAGGCTCTCAAGAGCCCATTTTCCCTTGGGGTTCCAGAAGACCAGAGTCCGCTCCGAGGGAAGGCGAGAAGGCCCTGTGGCTCGCCCTGTGTAAAGGCTTGCCTTGTGTGGCACATTGTAGAAGACGAAAGCCCCTACCTGCTCTGGCTTCCAGGGATGATTTGCCCCTTCCCAACTCTGCCCTGGACAGATCATTTCACCTCCTTGAGCTTCACATTTCTCACTTGCTAAACAAGGGTGACAATCACCAAATCCAGGGGTTGTCATAATGATTCATGAACAGTTTTGAAAGCATGCGTCATTGTCCTTGGCACATTGTAGGTGCTCCTGGTGCAGAGCTCTTGGAGAGCATGGATGGTGTTTCAGTATCTCTAGGTACCTGTGTGCCTGGCACCGTGCCCAGCACAGAGCTGGTGCACAGAAAGCTTTACCTGAATGAATGAATGAATGAATGAATGAATGAATGAATGAATAGCTCAAACTGGTAGTTTCAAATGTAAGTGGTTAGCAGTTAGCGCAGTTAAAGAAGGTGTGTGTGTATGTCTGTGCGTGTGTGTGTGACAGTGATGAACTCAATGATGGAGTGACTGAGTCTTTAGTAATAAGTATATTCTGTAAAGAGAATAGCCAACAAGAACTGTGATTCACGCATGTCCCTGAAAGTGCCATGTGAATCCAACACTGCAACACCATCCAAAGTGTTGTGTTTGAAAAAGAGCACGCTTAAAACACATTGCCACCGTTTCCATAGTCACTGGTGCCTAATGAAAAAGAGATGGGAACTGAGGGCTGCTCTCATTGAACTTCTCTGCAGAGCAAAGCACCAGTAAATGCACTTCAGAACAACCAGCTACTTAACCCACGTTATTGTATAGTGGGTTTTTTTTTTCTTTTCATGTCTCATTTCTTCTTTGTGGATAAAACCAGAAGGAAAGAGTACAGACATAAACTGTGCAAATAAAATAACCTTGAGAGGAGGCTGCTCTAGTCGAAACTTACCATCTCCCTGTTGCTATGGTTACCTCCAGCAGGTCGCCCAGTGAGAATGGCTCTGTCATCAGCAACGAATCAGGGAAGCCCAGCTCAGGGAGGCGCTCACCCCAGAATGTAACGGCACAGCAGAAAGTGACAAAGGAGGAGGCACGGAAGAGAAACGGTGAGAAGCCTTCCTGGCCAAGCACCACCCCCAGGCCTGTCCCACACATGTGTGGACACAGACATGCACATACTTACACACACCAGTGTGCTGTAAACCTCAGTTCTTCTTTCTATTGTGTCCTACAAAGAGCTACCTACTGGGATATCGCCTTACCGCTTTCTCTGAATTAGTCTGTCTCGTGCTTTCTGCCCCCTGTTCCCATGGCATTGTGCAGGGTCTTAGAAAAGCTCTATGCAGAATGAACAGATGTTTGCTTAACGATCTTTCTAATTCTTGGGTGAATTGACATTTCTAGCACCAGGTCCTCTAGGGTGGCAGGTCTCTGAAATGCTGCTTGTCTTGGAGATCACCCCGGTTTTTCTTGCACTGACTCCCCTGATAAGTTTCGGGGGTTCAGTCTATGCCAACGGGTCCAGATAGTGTAAATCCCCCTCTCCCGGCAAAAACAACATGGAAATAAATCTGTCATCATAAAAATCAGCCTATGCTTTGCCTTTCTTCTCCAGGAAAACTGAACTGTTGAGTTTCTTCCTCAAACAGATCTTTGGTGTTGGGGTTTATTTATAAGTCGTCAGAGCTACCTGACTGTGTCACGACACCATCGACAGATCACATCTGTCGGAAACCACTGGGCAGCCTCCCTCTCCTCCTGACCCTGCCTTTGTTCTGACCCTCCTCTCCACTCGCTCCTTCCACGTGTGATGCTGGCTTACTAGAGCCCAGAGATGAGTGTCCAGTGCTGCCACGCAGGGCAGGGAAAATTCCTTTTGGATTTCAAAGGATTGTAGGTGGGATTCTACAGAAATACCAGGTGAAAAGCCAAACCATCTGGCGCTCTGGTTACCTATGCTTCCTTTACAAAGGAATTTGATGAAGTGTGGTTCAAGAACTCTCTCTTAAAGCTAGTGCCAGAATATTCTTCTGTTTCCAATTGTCGCCTACTTATTTCTTTTTTTCTGGCCAAAGAAAGATAAGAAGCAACGCCACAATGGGTTTGTCTTCTACAGAGAGAATGTGGTCCCAGCTCCCAGCCTTTATATAAAACACTTGTTTAAACTGTCAAACTGATTTGATCCTTGAATTTTTTTCTTCTGCTTTTCACACCAGAATCAGGATGTGAAGTGGGGGGTTTTCCTGAGACTATCTGCCCTCCCTGGGACCATCAGAAATCCTACCCATCAGCTCTCTGCCAAGCCAGGTCACAGAGGGCTAGAGGAGCTTGATTTGTGAAGCGGGATGTGAACTTAGCAACTTTCTTCTCTTCCTTCCCAGAGTGAGGTGCTAAGAGAGATGGGCAGAGGGAGGGAGGTGACACAGAGACAATGGACAGTGAAGATATAGGGGAAGGTTGTTTTAACTGAGGTCTGCAACTGCCATCGCCCCCTAACCAAGATGCCCTCCCTGCTTCTGCAACTCTCTCCCCACCCCTCTCTGCCTTCCTTCCTTTCTATTTTTCCTGGAAATATATAAAGTTAAGTCCACGTCCACCGTCCCCCAGATGGCCCATCACTCACCCCCATGCTCAAATGACTTTTAATAACTCAGTGTATGTCTTTTTATTATGCATATGACAAGACACACGTATCTTTGTTTTTTTGTTGTATTGCTTTGTTTTATTTTATAAAATGAGATCAATGTACATACTGTTCTGTGCCCTTTTTCTTGCATAAAAATGTGCAGAATAAAGACTCCTCTGTCAGTAAAAACACAATTACAAGACGATGCCTTTCCCTCCCCTCTGCTTTTAATTCATAGAAGAGGGGGAAGCAGGGCCAGTTTCAGACCTGGGGAGTCCCACCCCAGCTGGTGAGGCATTGATCTGAACTAAATGTTCCTGACTATTTCCCTGTTCTTGTTTTTCCACCCTCAGCTGCCTGCCTCCTTAGGTCACTGATTATTTAAATAGCAGGGTTAGAAGTAACAGTGGGGTGCATGAATAAAATGCAATTACTGTACCAGGTTGAGGATTTAATGTGTTTTTTTCTTATTATTACTACTAAAAAGCCATCCTTTCTCCAAGTTCCCAGTACTTAGTTGCATTTTATTTTTGCCAAAAGTAGACCCCGTGAATTTTCAGGTTTGGTTGCTTCTGCTTCACCACCAGTTCCCCTTTGATGAGGTTTCAATTTGAAATTTTCAAATAAAAGGATAGGACCAACTCATTCAATGTTAACACATGCCGAAGCACATCAGAATTCTAAGATGGACCTTAAATGGAACCTACACTTGTCCTTTTTTCTTTTTCAATCAAAGAGCTCCACTTTATCATAATGCTAGGTTAGCGTTCACTAAAAAAATCAATAGTATATTTTATTGGATTGGAATATGAATGGGAAAGAGAGAAAGAGGGAAGAGGGAAGGAGGGAAGGAGACAGGGAGGGAAGGAAAGAGGAACCGTGAATGGAATTGTGGAGGAGACAAAAAGGTATCTTTTCATCACATTGTCAGCTTGCAAAAAGTGCCTTACTGCGTGACTGGCCTCTGGGAATAGACCCTCATAGTATGGAATATTCACATACTGATGCTTATGGCTCAGTATCCATTCTAAACGTGTGGGTTACTTAGGTTAATTCATAAATGTTAATGTACCGGGCTGCATTCTAAAAGTGTTCTTGTTTTCCACCAGTTTTGTTGCGCGTGCTATTTTCCACTTTTGTGAAAATAGGAATTTAAAAAGGAAAGACACCATCCCTCTAGCACCGTGGCTGGCGTGGGTCCTTGGAGCTCGACGGCCTCCTTAGCTACGGTAGCTGCAAGGCAATTTTAGAGTCTGTTTCAAGACTATGCTTAAATATAAATGGGAAAGACACATATGAGAGCTAGGATTTTGACAGCAAAACAACCTGCAGTGTTTTCCACCAAATACCCACACTTCAGCCTCTGAACTAAAACCATTGTCACCTTAGAAAGAGTGTTTTCCAGGAAAAGAGTTAAAAATGAGTTCCAGATCAGAACATAATATACCTATTTGCACCTTCAGTCATTTAAGAGCTAAAACTTCTGTAAACCCATAAGCGTGCACCTTCCTTTAAGCCACTAAGAGATTTCACTGCCAAGGCTCAGAATCTAATCAGTCCTTGCCTTCTAATAATCATGGGGCACTTAGGACTGGAGGAGGACAAAAATCAGAGAGTTGCGAGGATGAATTACAACTTTCCTAGCAGGGGCTTTTGAGAATTTGTGAGAGATATTAGCTCAAAAACAGCTTCGGGGGCGGCTGGATGGATCAGTTGGTTAGAGCGCAAGCTCTGAACAACAGGGTTGCCAGTTCGATTCCCACATGGAATGGTGGACTGTGCCTCCTGCAACTAAAGATTGAAAATGGCAACTGGACTTGGAGCTGAGCTGCACTCTCCACGACCAGGTTGAAGGAGCTGATGGGCCCTGGAGAAATACACTGTCCCCCAATATGCACCAATAAAATTAAAAAACAAATGCTTGTAGTGTTTCCTTAAAAAAAAGAACACACCTTCAGTTTTAATTCTTTCTTTGACTTCCCAATGAGGTGAAGACTTGCTTATTACCTGATAAACGACACCAGAGGGCAGTGATGTTAGTCATACATTATTTGCCTCTGAGCTTTAATGAAAATTCCAGAAAGAGCATGCTTTGTTTAAGAGCATTTTTTTTGCCTTATATGAGAGGGCTTCCCCAATGCCAATGCAAATATGAAGAAATGAAATCTCCCTTCCCAGCCTGATTTACAGAAATTCAAGCCAACAGTGCAAATAAGACATAACTAGTTCCAGGCTGGTTGTTTCGTGACATTTATGTTGGTGATGTGATAGTATCTAGGACACTTCCTCAATTTAACTGTGGCCCTTTTGTTTAGCATTCTCTCATGTTTTTTTCTTTAGGGACTAATTATGCATTAAATGTTCCCATGAACCTGCTGTATTCACACAACATTTTAATGTGTTAATATTTCATGCAATGCTTTTTAACATATTTTTCCATACAATCTTGGAGCGGGGGGTGGGGATATCTAATTAGTTTTCTCTTAAACCTAGAGGAATTATTGTGCAAATCTGAATATGACTGTTTTGAGGGCGAGGATGAAAAGGAGCCGTAGTTTGTACAGTTGCCAAGGGTGTCCTTTTTCTGTCTCATCAGAGTTATGCTTCTCCCTTTATCCTGTCCATGGGGCAGGGAACGAGGGTGTGACAACCCAGAAGCAATCAAAATGCTAAGTACCATCCCTTCACCCTCTGAACAGTTTAGGGATAGCATGACTTTCATTTCTACATGTTTACCTGTTCTGCAAGTACTAACATCTCCTTTTCTCAAGCCAGGAAATTTTAACCATTCCTTTACTCATTCATTTATCCAACAAATTCTGTTGAGAGCCGGTTACATGTAAGACATTATTAAAGTCAAGAGGCCTCACCTTTAAAAAGATGAGCAAGAATGAAGCTTATATTCTAGAGGCAGGGGTGGGGGCAGATGCAGTTGGTACAACAAATCAATAGTAATAAGTACTATGAAGAAAACATAACAGGGTGATGGGGCAGGCTATTTTAGATGGGTGGATAAGGAAAGTCTTTTTCAAGCTGCAACTTGTACAGTAAGAAGGAGCTAGGCATGTAAAGATCTGGGGAAAGAGCATTCTTAGCAGAGGGAAGAGCTAATGCAAAATCCTGGAGGTGGGAATAAGCTTGATGTGTTCAAGAGGCTATTGTAGCCAGAGAAGAGTGGGTAAGGGGAGAGGCAGGAAGTGAGCTCAGCAAGGTGGCCAGGCCCAGATTGTATCAGACCTTGTCAGCCACGCTAAAGACTCTGAGTTTTATTTTCAGGTCCATGAAAGCTTCAGAGGATTCTGATCACAGGAGGACTATGATCTGGTTACCTTTTGAAAGATAATCCATCCTGGCTGCTGGTAGAGTTTGGATTTTAGGGATAGGAGGACAAGAGTGAAAGCTTGGAGGAGGGGGGTTGTTTAGGAGGTGTATTAGTTACTTATCGCTGCATAACAAATTGCCCCGACACCTAGTGACCAAAAGCAACAATCTGCATTTATTATGTCACAACAATCTGCATTTATTATGTCTAGTAATGTCTGTAGTTCAGAAATTCAGGAGTGGCTTAGCTGGGTGGTTCTGGCTCAGCATATCTCATGAGGTTGCAGTCAAGATGTTGTCCTGGGCAGTAGTCATCTAAAGGCTCTGCTGAGCCTGCAGAAGACACTTACTAGATGGCTTCCTCATAGCTGTTGGCATGAGTCTGTTTCTTGCCACATAAACCTCTGCATAGGGCTGCTTGAGTGTCCTCATAACATGGCAGCTGGCTTTCCCTAGAGCAAGTGATCTGAGAGAGAGCAAGGTGGAAGCCACAGTGTTTCTTAATGAGCTAGCCTTGGAAGTAACACACTGTCATTTCTACAATTTCCTTTTAGTTACATAGGTCAGGCCTGTTCATTATGGCTATGAATAGCAGGAGGCGGGAATTACTGGGCACCACCTTGGAGGCTGGTGGTTACCATAGATGGCTTTCATAACAGTTGTCCAGGTGGAAGATAAAGGCAAGAGTTGCCCAGCAAAACTCCACTGTAAAAATACATATGCAATGGTAACACGTCTAAATAGAGATTTTTCCTCTGTCATTGGCTGCTTGGTGGCCTGCTGTTTGCAATTAAGTCTACAGAACCAAAAGATACTTCAATTATAGCCAATTGTTACACTCTGAGGTGTTTTAGCCGCGTTGTAAAATAACAGTTTACTCGGCTTGATTTGACAAATCTCCTGTGATTATGATAAGTGGCAGAATGATACAAATTGTGTGTTTTTCAATAATTTAAATAACATTCCAATCTCTTGAGCAGACAGGAGAAAAGATAAATACACTTCTGTTACATTCATATTTTTATAATACCTATTTTGCTCCTAAATTGCCTACTGATTTAGTTGTTTGAACAGGCTTAATTTATCTCTTGCCAAGCCATGCTCAATAAACTGTCATTCTTATAGTTCCTTAATCAGAATATGCCATAAGAACGGTAAATCAGCAAGATACCACTGGCCCCCGAACTTCTGTCAGCTTAGTTATGGAAGCACAAGGCAGGTTGGTGTCTTCCAGCCATCACAGTAGAATTATCTGTCAGAGGCGAGAATTAATTTAAAAGAGCGTAGGTGAAAATTGCTCTATTTAATTAGGGGAGTTGTCTGTAGCTTTAAATTAGTTTCTCTGTTGGTTGTCTCTTAACTTTCTTTTGTTCTAGACAAATGAAAGAAACCAAAACCCAAATCACTGGAGAAGCACCCTTTAGAAAGAAAAAAAAGTGTCAGCAGCAATTACTATGTCTGGCTGAGCCAGGAAGACTTGTTATGCTAACGTCATGTAAAAATCGGTAGCTTTGTGGCAGAGACTAAGCTGCATGCTATTATCCTATTGATTGTCATATTATAAGAATAATCCCAGGTTTGGCCAAATTTCATTGTTCCCATCTCTGACTCAAACATAGAGGAAAAATTTACTTTTTAAAAAAAACATTCTGTCACAATTTTGAAAGAATGGTTCTCACTGTTGAAATTCAGTAAACATTTACTGTTTAAAAGTTTTTACCTTTAAAATTCTTTCCTTCTCATTGTTAATGCAGTGGAGGGATGAACAGTGTAGATCTTGAATTTAAAAGAAATACACCTGCAGCAGTAAGCCCTTGGCATAGAACCAGAGTCTGTTGTTCCCGAAGTCATTTTGAGTAAAATAACATCCATAGACTGTGAGCATTACACATAAATTCCCCCTGATCGTGCAGTTCCTACAACCATAAAATCGATGTGTTTGTTTGTATTTTAGTGCCAGTAAGTGATGAAGAGGAAGGAGCGGTTCTTTTTGACAACTCCGGCAAGGCAGCTGCTGACCCCTTTGACACGTCTTCAGGATCTGTGCAGCTCATCGCTATAAAACCCACAGCCCTCCCCGTAGTGCACCCCACCTCAGACAGGAGCCAGGAGTCAGCAGTCCTCAATGGTGAGGTGAGCACCTGAGGGCCCAGAGCTGGAGAGAGCCAGGAAGCCAGGAACAAAAACTGGGAATACCCGGGGTAGATTCGGTCTAAGTGTGTAAGGCTCCATTGGTCATTTGTACCTCTGCACGCGTTGGCCTCAGCAAAGTGAGTCAGGACACAAGTCACCCAAAAACGAGTTTGTTGGGTGATGTTTTCAGCGCATTTTTTATCTCGTTAGAAAGTCCAGAGGGGACTTTTTAGTTCTGAAGAGAAACATCAGAAATTCTTCTCCACCCCTTACACGAGTACACAGCCATCTACCTTTCTTGATAACACTCCTAAACTGTTCATTATGGGATGTCAGTTGTAGTGGAGATGAGAAGGGCTTGAATTGAGAGGGAACTGAAGAAGGTATTGTCATTCAGAGAGGGACATGGCCCACTATATAGGCTTTGAAATGACTTTTACTCCTTAGAGCAAGCTTCAAACAACCATTTGAGCAGACAGGAGAAAAGATAATGATATCTATGGATATCATGATGGTAAGCAATTTTCCTAAGAGTCTGAAAAAAATTTGTAACATACACCAGAGAATAATGATTTCACCAAAGAAACATGGATGGATGGATGATGGAAGGGAGGGAGGGGGTAGGGAGGGAGGGAGGGAGGGAGGGAGAGAGAGAGAAAGAGAAGGAAAGAAGGAAAGAAGGAAAGGGAGAAAGAAACAGTTTAGGGGAGAGCAAGTCAGGTAAAAATTACCTGCCATTCCTCCATCTTCTGCAGCAGGATGGTCAGGCAGCTGATGACATTTATGAACCTTTAAGCACATGCATATGGAACCTGCTTGCGAACATTTACATTACACATGTGTGCACACACACATACTTACTTAAAGAAACTGAAGCCAGAGGGGTCAAGTGGCCTGTCAAAGTCATACTGCAGGTTATTGTGACAGCCACTATGCTCAGGGCCCCTGGCTCCCTGTCCGGTGCTCTTTCCCTCTCTTTGACTTACTGTGGCCCATCAATGAAAAATAGCATTGTGCTTAAAAGAATATGGACTCTCAAGACATGCTACAAGGATTGGAATCCCAGCTCTTCTCCCAGCTCTTCTTACAAACTGTGCGACTTAGGCAGGTTAGTTCATTTCTCTGTGCCTCAGTGTCTCCATCTGTAAAATGGGGCTGTTGTGAGGATCAAATGAGTTAATATATGTGAAGCACTTATAACAATGTCTAGCACTCAAGAAGCTGTTATCATCATCATCATCATCAGTCAGCCAATGAACAAGGATTCATTGATCATGTACTTTATGCCCCTTGGCTCTATCATTTAGGAACCTGTGTATCTTCTCAAAGCCAATCATGCCCACTGAATCTTTCCTTAGGCACAGTTCTGCCACCGGACTCATAAGCCAAGTTATTAGAGCCTCTGAGGTTGCCGTTAATGCTCTGGTAACTGCTCTTGATTAGGACCCTCTGCCCAGTTATGGACTCAGGTAACGGCCGCCATGTCTGGATCTTTTCATCCCAGTTCAGTGATATAAATGTCATGAGGACATTTATATCCAAATGAAATTCCAAATCTCAACTAAATTCAATGTACTACTCCTTTTACCTGCCAGACCCATCACCCTGTCATGGAAGAACAGATGAGCATTTTCCCTGTCCAGAAATTGATACTTGTTACATTTTGGATTAAAAGAAACAGGCCTTGCTGGCATTAGGTTTGGAAAAGAGCCCTGAACTATTCTCTGTAATTGGCTGTCTTGTGGAGTTCAGGGCAGATTCATCTTACAACTTTCTTCTTCTCTTCTGAGTGGCTTATTTAAGCAAAGAAAGCACAGTCCCAAAGCCATAAATCTTTCTTTTATGTATCACAGGAAATTCTTGTAAAGAGTATGCTAAAGAAAACGTAGTAACAACATAGAAAGTTCAGAAAATAAGAGAAAAAAAATCGCTGTAACTTGACCACCCTAGCATATCCTCTGATTTCATTTTTGCACCTTCTTTTCAAGTTTTTGATCAAACTCGTGTATATTTTATTAGGTTGGTGCAAAAGTAATTGCGGTATTTGCAATTATTTTTAACCCTTTAAACCACAATTACTTTTGCACCAACCTAATAGAATGTAATCATATACAGACAGCTTTATGTTTTGCATCTTAAGCTTTTGCTATGTTGCTGTTGTCTTTCTGATTACCATTAATGACTTAGTTGAGAATGCATACCATTGATTGGAAAACTCATCTCCCATTTTTCCAACCTTCCAGGTATTTTTTTGTCTTTAGTTTCAGTTTTGGTTATTATAAATAACACTGCAGTGAATAATTCATGCATGACTTTTAAAAACTTTTTATTTTGAAATAATTTTAAACTTACAAAAGAGTTGCAGTAATAGTACTGAGTTCCTATACATTCTTCACCTAACTACCTCTAACGTTAACCTCTTACAGAACCATAGAATAATTATCAAACCCAGGAAATTAACATTGGTGCAATTCTATTGACTAATCTACAGACTTCATTTCACCAGTTTTCCCACTAATGTTCTTTTCCTGTTCTGGGATCCAGTCCAGGGTCCCACATGGTATTTAGCTGTTTCCTTAGTCTCTTCCAGTTTGGGATAGCTACTCAGTCATTTAGTCATTCTTTGTGACTTTATTTGTCTTTTATGACCATCACTTTTTGGGTATACTGACCATTTATCGTGTAGAGTGTCCCTCAATTTGCATTTGTCTGAAGACTGGATTGAGAATATGCATTTTTGGCATAACTACGGGAGCAATGTGCCCTTTTGTGGGCATCATATCAGGAGGTAATTGGTACTGATATGTCTGATTAGTGATGTTAACTTTCATCTCTGAATTTGAACTTCTCGTGCAATGTTGCTTTAGGAGAGATTCCGGAAATGGGATTCCTGTCTCAGAGAATGTCACACTAGCTTCTTCTCTTTACTGGTTTTCTCAGTAGCAGGCAGAATGAGGGAACAATTGAGACCTGTGAAATGCAACCAGCCTCAAAATATCATTAGGGCCCAGGTTGGGGAGACCTTTGCAAAAGTTAGAAAAAATATGTCCCCTGTTTATGTTTCTTCAAATGCTATGAAAATAAAACATCTAAGATGCAACCTTGTGTTAGTGAACTATCTTGGGCCTCAGACTGCAAACAGATAAATGTCTTACCAACTGGGTGAATTTTCCTTTTATGAATTACAGGAATCTTTTTCAAAGATTATTTTAAAGAAAACATAACTAATACTATACATGATTATATGAATATAGTTAAGTCTGATTACAAACAACACTAATGGTTCTCCATATGGTCCAATGAATGTCAGGTAGATTTCACCATTCGGCTCCATTTGTGGGAGTAACGTCCTCATCATTTGTTTTTTATTTAGCGTAGTCATCTGCTTGTATCTTTGACAGGTCAGAAGGTATTTTGGCCATGTTCCTTTCTATATAAGACCAAACTGGCTTTGCCCTATAGAGCAGGAGATGGTCGGCATTAGCGGCCATACAAATGTGGCTTCAAAATGTCCTCTCTCAACGAAAAACATAGATTGACAGAAATAAGCTCTCAAATGCAGGTTGATAGAGGAGACCCCTTGAGAGCAAGATGTCTGCCCCCCTTCCCACCCCATTCATCCCAACTCAACCTCTTCAGAAACTGGCTGTCTTATCCAGCTGGGCACCAGCTAATTGGCCAAGGGAGGCCATTGGGTTCCTCAGAGCTGGAGCTAGAGTCAGGGCACCAAGATCTAGCTGGGTTGTCAAGTCAGAGGCTACCATACAGGGGAACCATAAGTGTTTAGGCGGGATTAAGGCCCACACCACAAAACTAAACACATGGAGTCAGGCCTAGGCCTGAGCAGACTCAGGTGGACTAAGGGGAAGGAGGCCCTGATGGAAGGTCTCAGGCAACTTAGGTGAGTGCCAGACTCCACGTTGTTTGTGGCCCACTGTTATGTGGGCCAGTCTTGGAATGGATCACAGGTGGGTATGGCTGGCTCAAAGGACCAGACATGAAGCCTAGGAAAACTTTTCCTGGAGTTGTGACCCTCTGATAAAAGCCTCCTGTCTGTTGGCCATGCTGAGTCAGGTATGGGCCTGAGACTGTCTCTCTCCTCAGGTGAACAAAGCCCTGAAGCAGAAGTCAGACATCGAGCACTATCGGAATAAGCTGCGCCTCAAAGCCAAGAGGAAGGGATATTACGATTTCCCCATAGTGGAGACGAACAAGGCTCAAACGGAAAGAAAAAAGATGTACGAAAAAGCCCAAAAGGAAATCGAGCACGTGTTGGATCCAGACCCAGAACTGTGTGCCCCATTTGCTGAATCTAAAAACAGGTGCAGTGTCTAAGGGATTCTCTGAAGGTCGTTGTACTATTGGTGGGATGAGGGCAGAGGACGCCGTGCAGTCCTGAGCCCTTGAACTGTTACCTCAGGGCGCCTATTTGCAGGCAGCTGAGCCGCACCATGCTGATGTGTGTAAGTAGGTGTTCCACAATGACTCTGGAAGAGAACAAAATTAAAGCCATTAAAAACAATACATGGGCAAACAGCCATAATTGTCTGTTAGCTTAATGACATTTTCAAACCATAGCTGTTTGAGAGCTGGGTGAAGATATAATTACCACCGACCTGTTTATTCAACTTCCAGATCAAGGGTCATCGTATTGTTCAATTATTTTAGTAGTTCTTGCATAAGAAAAGCAAATTTCATGCCTCACCTTTTCATTCAGCTTCAGTAAGTATTTACCACATAGCTACTCAGAGCTCTGTGCTGGGTTCATCTCTTTAATTCATAGATTTGTTCGTGCATCCAACATTTATTGTCACCTACTATGTATTAGCCACCATGCAAGATGCTAACTACTGTCACGGTCATGTGTGCTCTTTCTCATTCATTCACTCAACTCATTCAATATTTTATGGAGTCCAAGACAGCCTAATCGCTGCTGTTATGGAACTTAAGGTCTGATGGAAGAGAAAGATAACCACCCCAAAAGTTTATTACTCCCAAGTGTGATGGAGATTTGAAATGTGAGGTTCCGTAACAGGGGGCCTGGCCTAATAATGGAGGGTTAGGACCAGTGATTTGAATTGCATCCTTCTAAGCTTTGCTGTAAGCAGAGAGGGACCTTACCTAGTGGGTAAAGAAATAGAGGTTATTAGCAAAGCTATACGTGCCCATGTTTCTTCTTCTCCTCCCCACCCTGAAGCACTTCCTCAAAAGCATTTTCATGATTCGAGACCATCTCTTTCAAATACACATTCTCCTTGGCAACTGCCACTTGGCTTGCAGCATGCCCACATTCTGACCACCCCATCGCCTTGGCACACCCACCCTCTGTAGACTGGGTGAGACGGGGCCATTCCTGGTCTGAGTGGGTATTTATTAAAAGCAAAAATGACTATGTGACGGGCTTGGATGGAAGCCACAAAATCAACCTGGGAGGTGGGGATAAATTTTATGAATGAAACAAACAATTTATTTTCAATGAACAAAAGAGGGAATTCTAAAGCAGTGCTTCGTTTACCATGCTTCTCGTTAGGCTTGGTGGGTATAACAAGCTACTGATGTAAAATTGTGACAAGGGTCATAATGCATGTGTCACCGTGTTGATAACTATAGGAGAAAGAGGAGAAAAGATGGATTTTATGGGGAGGCTAGGGGTTTCTTTAGCTTTTGCTTGCACTTGGAGACTTGTTACTTCAGCAGTCTTTTATAGATTGGTGCAGGAAGTTGTTTCTTGGTTTTTCTTTGGGTTTTTTTGGTTTCCTGCTGACACGTGGAAAATTCAGAAAAATGAACCAAAGCTCATGAGCAAATAAGAGGAACTTAGCGTGAAAACTATTTGCAAAATACATAAATATTTCGGTTGAGGCTTTTTATAGAATGAAGAACTCTTTTTTCTGTAGAGGTGCAGCTCCATTGCCTAGCATTGGTTTGGGCCAGATTCTCAAGGCCCTTTGATGGCCTGCTGGTCTATGAGTGTGTAGCCAATTCTTAGTAAGTGTCAGTTGAAGAAATGATTTAATGACTCTAACGCACCAAAAATAACATTAAAAGGTTTTTTGACCAGTTAAAGAAACCATATGGATAACCACAGACTGGGTGGGAATGGAAATTAAGGCAAGAGACAGGAAGGGGAAGGAAAGCTTAACAGAGAAAACGGGAGTGACGGAGACTCATGAGCTCTGTGGTGTTATTCTTGTTACACTCTGCTGTTGACTCCAGAGGCTGCCTACTGTGTGTACACAGCAGGTAAGAGCACGGTCATGTTCTTTGTGGCCTGCCCTTCCTCCAGGGGTTGGCATGTGACCAGGCTGCACGACCACAGCCTCGCAGCCCCACGGCCAGACTGACTGGTCAGAAGGTGGGCACATGAGTTGGTCCAATGACACTGAGTCCCAGGGCTCTTGCTAGAGCAACCAGGAAAGAGGTATTCTCTTGGTATTGAGGTTTCTAGGAAGATAGGATATAAACTCACAGGTTAGTGTTGGCTATTAATTGCTATTTGTAGTTCACCTGTTCAGAAGTTCTGCTCTCAGTGGCCTAGCCACTGCGAGGCACGAGTGAGGGACTCACTCTCTAATCCAAAGGCAGCATCAGTAACCAGAATGTTACCCTGAGACCTAAATAAATCTAATAAAAGACAAAGTTTAGATTCCAGTGTTGACTTATTCTGAAATCTTTTAGAAGAGTTTTCACGGCGTTTTCTTTAAAGTCAAAAGGACACCCCATTTTTATGTGATAAATTCTTACCCAAAGACACCAAGTATGTAATACGCATGAGGCAGATGCTGTCAGAGCCCCTCCCCCTCCATCCGGTCCCCTAGGCTCCCACTGCGCCATATAGGCCAGCAGCTTCCTACTTACTAAGAGCATCTGTGACTCGGACTCGAGGGCTTTTTCTCGGCAGCCCCTGACCTTAAGTGTCAGGTTGTCAGTTTGCTCTGGAGCAGCCTCAGTCAATGACAGGGCAACTGATGTATAAATGCCCCTGGCAGGAGAACTCTGGTGCATAGGCTACATTGGTGTAATAACCATGTTTTCTAATTTCTGTATTTGATTATTTGACATTTGGGGCCTTGCTGACTCTGGAGAAACTGCCCCTACGAGGGATGTCTCTAGCCAATTCCTGGAAAAGCAAAAGGCGCGCCTGCAAGTACACCTTTCACATGTGAACCAACAAGCCAGAGCCCAGAGCCCAGCTGCCCCCTTTACACACGGCCCTCACACTCTGGGCCCCAACCCCCTGTTCGAATCACTGCAGCCAGGTACCAGACATCTAGGGACAGCCCCGATGCCCCAGAGTCTGCTGAAATTATTCAAACGATCCAATCCTAAACCAGTGTAGCCTGCCTTGTCCATTCCTTCCCACAGAAACCACAATAAAGGCTCTTGTTCCCATTTTCCCCTCCCTCTGTCTGCCTTGTGGCTGACCCTGCTGCTTCCCCATGTACCCCCTCGCCACCATGGCATGGCAGGCCCCTTCCTCCAGGGATCTGTGAGTATAACAAGCTATCTTTTCAATGGCAGTTCATCTGATCTGTCGATCTTGCCATACCTGAATAAAATATAACCTACATTTTGAAACAATTTTCTCCCACACTTCTCCAGTGGGTTTGAGTCCCAGTTGCCCAAAACACTAATCTGCTCTATATCAGACCTTTTATCAGTCTCCTTCTCTGCCCTCTCCCGTTTTCCCACTTCCTAACTTGTGCTTCCTACAGCCTTCTCCCAGGTAAACCACTTGCACTTACATCATCCCAGAGTCCTCTTCTGGAAGAACCCAACCTAAGGCAATAACATAAAGACAGAGTTGCTCTGATGGAGGCAGGGCTTCCTCCTCCTCCTTCCCGATGGTTCTAGTTCATCTTTATGGAACCCTAGGGTTCCACAAGACACAGTTTGAGAACCAGTTTCTTAAACTATCGTGGGACTAAAAACTCCCTAAAGAAATCCAAATAAAATGTATCATTCTTCACCCAGCAATATTTTCAGAGGTAAAAAACTTACTTCTCAAGTTTGCAAGTTTCAAAATTGATTAACTTTTAAAGACTACAGCCAAGTACCAACAAGAAATGAATACACCTAATGGAACTCTGTTTGATTAAAATAAGTAATGTGTCTGCCTGAGAGCCTAATTTATGTCTAAGTAGTTGCTTGTATACCATGCACGCACACACACTAATGGTCTGGTCAGTTGAGATCCATGTGAAACAGCCGCCTTTAAGCTGCGTATCATAAAGGAACATTGTCTTTGATGGAAAAGGAGACTAAAGTATACTCAAGTGTCTAAGCTCTCGCTCACATTTATGGTTCTTGAAAGAGCTTACACAATCTCACTATTGTATTTCTAATCCTTCCAAAAATAACCTACTTAAATGTCAATTACTAACCCTAGTATTTACTCCCCCACCCCTTAGTAGTAAATCTTTTCTAAATGGGCTAATTGGCAACCTCAGGACAGTTGTGAAGTCTCCTTTTTTAAAAAGAGATTTGTAATTAGGTCAAGGATGAGAATTCTTTCGGGTCTTCCTTAAAGTATGAATCACTCAGAACAGATGGTGTTTCACAAGGTTGTACTCCTTTCCTAAAGGAAGCCTCTAATTGCAGATAACTATAGGGCAGGGTTTATTACTATTAAGTTTAAGCTCTTGTATCAGTCAGGATTCCTATGGTTGCAAATGATGGAAATCCAACACAAACTGGTTAAATAAAAAGGGAAGTTATTATTGAACATAATTTAAAGGTCAAGTCTTTGGGCATAGCTAGATTGAAGGAGTCAGACATATTTTTCTCCTTTTCTCTTCACTCTTTGCTGGCTCCTTTTCAGGTGGGCTCTTACCTCATTGTGGCAAACTGGCTGCCAGCACCTCTAGGCTTATATCCTATCTTCCTAGAAACCTCAATACCAAGAGAATACCTCTTTCCTGGTTGCTCTAGCAAGAGCCCTGGGACTCAGTGTCATTGGACCAACTCATGTGCCCACCTTCTGACCAGTCAGTCTGGCCATGGGGCTACGAGGCTGTGGTCATGCAGTTGGTCACATGCCAACCCCTGGAGGAAGGGCAGGCCACAAAGAACATCACAATGCTCTTACTAACAGGTTCTTCTGGGTACCAGGCAAGCAGAAAACACAGGTGCTCTCTAAATAGTATAAGCTCCTCATGCTGAGGTAGTAGGCCTATTAGTGTCTGTTTTATTCCCTAGGCTAATTATAAGGGTAGTGCTTTGCCTTGGGAGTTCTAATGTGTGTTCTAGACTAACAGGATGTGACTGTCATACTGTGACTAACTGGGTGTGTGATCATGAAAAGGCATGTATACCTGCCAGGTTTCTAGCTTCCCACATAGTCACTGGGAATCAATAAGGCAACGTTTTCACCTTCAGTCCATGAATGGATAGAATCTTAGAACTGAGACGTAAAATAGGTGATATTTGGGGAGTTCTCTCAAGATAGATGCTCTGAAATGCAAGTTATTTACAGAGAGAAACTTATTGTTAAATGAGAAGGAAGTCAGTGATTTCTATCCTACCTTTGTCACTTTGCAGGATCATGTGAAAGTCACCTGTCCCCATTGGGCGTCACGCCCCACTCGGAAGAGTTGTGTCTTGTGGAAAAATAACAGCATAGCCACAACCCTTGTTTGTCACTATTTCTTACTCCCTCCTCAAAAAAATTCCTCTAATGCCAAGTGGAAACAGGGCAGTGGTGACAAATGTATGCATTTCCAAGGGGGGAGCTGAGGAGAGCCTCTGAACGTGCTCCTCCCTGGGCCTGAAATGATGCTCTGTGCCCAGATGGGCATGTAGCTGCCTCTAAATAGGTCTCAGCTGAAATGTCACCTCTCCAGAGAGGCCTTCCCTGACCCTCCTACTTAAAGTCGTTCCCCATCCTCTTTATCCTCTGTCACTTCTCTTTGTTTTTCTTAATAGCACTTACCACTCTGAAATTATCATGTGGATTATCTGTCTCTCTCATTAGCTTGAAACTCTGTCTTGCTTACTGTGGATCTTCATTATGTTCCACAGTGACTGGAACACAGTAGACACTCAGTAAATATCGGGTGGATGGCTGGATGGCTGGATGGCTGGATGGCTGGATGGATGGCTGGATGGCTGGATGGCTGGATGGCTGGATGGATGGATGGATGGATGGATGGATGGATGGATGGATGGACAGGTGGACAAGCCCCAAACTGCCTCTTGGTTTATGGCTCCTTAGCCCATAAGGGAATCATTGTGGTGAAGGTAGAAAAGAAAACTTATCTGCAGTGTCAGTACTAAGCATCCCATCAGCCACAGGGTTTATTAACACATCATGGAACCCTTCCTGTGGAATCAGAAAGATGAAAAGGAACAGGAGGCTGCTGAGTCAACAGTCAACAAAAGCAAGTTTGTTCTTCCGGTGTTAGCTGTTTTAGAGGGTCAAGGGAAAGCCCCTGGCCTTGCCATCAGCAGGATTTTAGATGAGGTTGCAGTGCTGCAATTGACTGTAGTTAACCATACAAAAGAGCATTTACAATTCAGCCAAATGGTTACAGCATCTGGGGAAAAAAAACACATTTATTCCACTATTTCTATGGCCCCTGATGGCTGACAAACAAACCCATCAATTCTGAGATTTGTGAGGCAAGCCAACCAAACCCTTCATTGGTTGCCTGTAGTTTGGATCAGTGGAGAATTCCATCTGTCAGGGTATTTGCTGCATCATAACAGTTGTTGAATTCTTTTTAGGCAACAGACGAAAAACTCTGTCTACCGAAGCCGGCAGTCTCTGAATAGCCCGAGTCCAGGGGAAACAGAGATGGACCTTCTGGTGACACGCGAGCGACCCCGGCGTGGAATCCGTAACAGCGGATATGATGTAAGTCTCTGCCGGGCCAAGGTGAATACAAGCTTTGCTTTCCCTGAAAGCAAAAGGAATAAGGAATAGAGCATCCCATATGTTTTTGTTTATTCTATATTTGTGTAATTTTAAAATGCAGTAATATATTTTGTTTTATATTCCTTATTACCTATTTTGCAAAGTAAGACTGCTTGGAATTGTCAGAGTAACAAATTATTGCTAAAAGGATCTTGATTTCTAAATTCAGCCATTTTGTGAATAGTACATTATTGACCTTTAAACTCAGCAGCTATTCTAAATGTTCTTAATTTTTTCCTCCTCTGTTCTTAGGAACTCGGTAGAATCCATGGCCATGGGTTAAAATTCATTTGAACACAAGCTTCTTTTAATTCATAGCAATGTTGAGGAGTTGGATTTGTTCCTGGTTTCATAACTCCTCAATATGCCATGGAAACAGTAAGATGTCCAACAGAGCGATTTGGTGATTTCATGTGATGAAGTACATGTTTATGTGCCGTGATGTCTCCAAACTGCAAAAATTCTGCTAATCCCATCAAACGTCCCCAGATGATGAGTTATACAATTTGGTGCCTCCTACCAAGTTGTTTACGTGTCAGTGCACCCATGAGTTGCACTCACGTGAATGATAACCCTGCTGAAATATTCAATAAGCTTCATCCTGTCCCAGAATTTCAAATGGTCTTGAATATACTTTTAGGTCTTATGAAAAATGCTTCTTTCCCATTCTCCTAAAACGTTTCTCTTATAACAAATAAAAAAATTGTCTGTAACAAGAGTTATGATTCAAATATGTCTGGATACAGTTTTAGTATAATTTGTGAGGTTGTAATTTGAAAATGACACTTGATTTCTTAAATATACCATGCAAATTTACAGGCAAAGAGATTTTTTTTTTCCCATCAAGATTGGTCATTGTTTTCCACAAAAGCTTAAAATGGGTGTGTTTTTTTTAAATGGTCCAATTAAAATCAGAGATATTCTACCTAATTTGAATTTCTAATTACTTTCCTTACATTTAAACTTGATGGTTGTGTTGGTGATAGTACACTTATCTTTTTTTTCTTTTTCATATAAGACAGTTTGATAGTTTAGTTTTGTAAACTTCTAGATGCTTTGGGCAAATCATTATTTTTCTCCAAATTAAATTATTCAACATTAATTTTTCTCCTCATGCAAGTATTTCCTATACCAAACTCTGTCATCAATTTGATAATCAGCCTGTGGTTAAATATTGGGCATTTGAGTTTTCCAATTAATCTCTCCCTACCAACAGTGAATATTCTTCCTGGATGCTTGTAGTTGAGGGAGCATTTTCTTCTGCTCGGGCACACTTGAGGTATGATAGGACTCTTAATTAATTTCAAGATTAGTATTTATAGGTTTCTGGTGAGGTTCTAGGCACAGACATTTTTCCAATTTGAGGAAATAGGCCAAAGGTTTCCTATTAGTCTTGAAAAAGGAATATTGCAGATTTTTTTTAACCACTGTGCCATGACTTAGAGTACTCACTTAATACTCTTAGAATGTCATGTTAGTAAATTACTTAGAACAACAGAAGAAGAGAGATGATTTTTAAAAGGAGGTTGCTCACCCCTCACAAACATGTAAATATTCCAATCACAGATTACTTGAGGGAAGCACTAATAGATTTTTTTTTTTAAAAATACACATTTCTTTGAGACATGCATGGGATCTCAGAAACATAAGCAAGTATAAGTTTCCTTAAGAGAAAATGGTCATCTAGGGGACAATTTTAAGAATTTTGACTGTTGACTATAAGAATGAAATTAATTCCTGTATCTCCTCCTGTGCACAGTCACCAGTCAGGTAGGTACTCTCATTATGCCCATTGTCTAGATGGGAAAACCAAGACACAGCAGTTACATAATTTGTCCGCCTACCTCCAGAGCCCATTCCCTTAACCACCATGCAATATAGCTTCCATGTACACCCACCACACCATACATCTGTCCTCACATAACATAATATATAGTCTGTATTACTGAGTCTCTCTTAGAGGCTAGACATCAAGTCTCACAAAAATTCTTTCACAGATAACTCACACAAGCAAAACATGGACCAGTAGATAAAGTAGAAAAAGAGGAGCGTCATAGTTTTAAACAATGCATTCATTTTCTGATCTCTTGATTTTCCAAAAATGCCAAAGCACTCCTGGCAAAAGAATCCATTAGCCCAGCAATGAACAGGTCATTCAGTTGGAAACATGTCAATCTTCCTACTGGGTCTGGGGAACTTGAAGCCAGGCCAAAATTTCCAGTCCTTTCTGCCAGATAAGGAACACCAGGGGAACCTGCTCCTTGATACCGTAGAAACAAAAGCACTGAGAGATTTATTTAATTGTGAATTTTTTAAAGGTTGACTATTTTAGAGTCCCATCAGAAAAGCTTGCAAGTAAAAATAAATGAATAAATAAATAAGCAAACAAACACATGCTCTACAAGCAAATCTTAGCCCCAGGACTGATGGCAGCCTGAATTGCTTCAAAATGTTTCCACAGGGGCCGGCCCGGTGGCTCAGGCAGTTAGAGCTCCATGCTCCTAACTCCGAAGGCTGCTGGTTCGATTCCCACATGGGCCAGTGGGCTCTCAACCACAAGGTTGCCAGTTCGATTCCTCGAGTCCCTCAAGAGATGGTGGGCTCCGCCCCCTGCAACTAAGATTGAACACGGCACCTTGAGCTGAGCTGCCACTGAGCTCCCGGAGGGCTCAGTTGGTTGGAGCGCATCCTCTCAACCACAAGGTTTGCCAGTTCAACTCCCGCAAGGGATGGTGGGCTGCACCCCCTGCAAGTAGCAATGGTAACTGAACCTGGAGCTGAGCTCACCCTCCACAACTAAGACTGAAAGGACAACTTGAAGCTGAATGGCACCCTCCACAACTAAGATTGAAAGGACAACAACTTGACTTGGAAAAAAAAAAAAAGTCCTGGAAATACACGCTGTTCCCCAATAAAGTCCTGTTCCCCTTTCCCAATTAAAAAAAAAAAAAATGTTCCCACAGAGCAGGAGGTCTTAGGGCCTGCAAAAAAGAGATGCTTATCTCCAAGGGATTTGGGAATCACTGTTTTGCAAGAGTTCTCAACCTCTTGGTCTGCCTAACAGCTAAGGATGCAACACACTCCTGGCAGAAACTATGGCTCATTTGGGTAGTAATTTTCTAGGAGGAGGCCTCCCCTTTAGAAGAATGCATGATTTTAGACAGAAGTCCAAAACTGATCACTCCTAAAAGGCCAGACCATATCATTAAACTAACTTTGGCATTAAAATTAATTCCAGTGCATAAAGCGGGTAGAAGAGATAATCAGCCTAATATTTAAAAGCAAAAATATCTTTTTCATAGTATTTTTAAATGTTATTTTCCAAATGAAAGTCATATAGAAAGTAATGAAGCAGCAAGGAGAAGAAAACGGCCCAAATAATGAAGCAGCAAGGAGAAGAAAACGGCCCAAGCACAATAAAAACCAAAGTGTGGATGATGAATCAGCCTTTGCTTCCAATGGGCGAGTAATAATCAGATCATTCCCCAGAAATAAAAATGCACCTCCTCAACCTTGATTTGTGTTTGGAGTTTAAAAATCTATGACAGAAATGGGGTCAGCTATATACCTTGGCTCTGAAAGAGACTCTGAAACAGATTGTCTGAATTACAACTTTGAAAATGAATGCTGACCTCTCAGAAGTAGAGACCTTGGCAAGCTACTTCCCTTAGGTTTCTTTCCAGCGCTTTGTTGAAGGTTCCAACCCCTGAGGTACTCAGAGAGCATTCGTGGCAGACTGTCGGGCTCAGACTCTAAAATGTGGGCAGTGGGTTGAAAATGTGAAGGATGATTGATCCGTCGGTGCATCTCAGAAGCGAGACTGAAGGCTCTGCTCTAGCAATTGCAACCATCAGTTCTCATTCCAGAGGCCTTCTTTAGGGAAATGGTTTGAAAGGTTAGTAAAAACCGGGTGATTTGACAAGTGAAAAGAATATGTACATCTACCAAAAGGGGTACTGTATCAGGCAAGTTTCAGCTGCAGAAAACATCAAGCCATTTAAACAGACAAAAAAAAAAAAAATAACTGAGGAATGAGGTGCTGTCAACACCATCGGAGGGCTGGAGGAATGTTCCATGAAAACTGAACAAAACCACAGAGCTGGCACTGAGGAGGAGCTGCTTCCTCTGCCCCAAGCAGGAAGGTGGGGAAGTGAGCTGCCCTGGAACTGACTAGTAGAAGCAGAAAGATGGACCCTGCCTGGGGCGGCCAGTTAGCTCAGCAGGTTAGAGCGCGGTGCTCGTAACATGGTTGTTGGTTCAATCCCCACATGGGCCACTGTGAGCTGCACCCTCCACAACTAGATTGAAATAACTACTTGACTTGGAGCTGATGGGTTCTGGAAAAACACACTCAAAATAAATTTTAAAAAAAGAAAGAAAGAAAGATGGGCCCTGCCTCAGGTCCTCTGTCCAAATTGCACACTAGCGCATCTAATTGACAGAACCTGGTGTTTCCACCACAGCTGCCGCCTCGTGGAGGGCCTGAAGTGTAGGTTATCCAGTCAGCGTTCAGCGTCAGCACTACAGAGGGCACGCTGCAAAGATGTTCCCAAATGCCAGTCCACCACCCCCACCACGGGCACTGGGTAAAAGTGAGATGAGAGGAGAAGTATTTATCTTGCTGGCCTCTCTGGGCTGACAGTGCAGCCAGTTGCGTCTGTTCCAGGTGAGCAGTGGTTACTGGAAGGAGGCCAAAGGATCGAAACAGTGTTTTGATGGGTTCCATTTGCAGGGGAATGAAAAATCATCCAGAAAGCCCCTGACTGCCCGCGATAGCTTATAGCAAGTCTGGGGCCTTCAAGATAAATTTGTAAATCCTGTTATTAATGGGAGTCTCTCCTGCTCACCTACTGCCGCCCCTCCCCCAGCATTGTGCAGCCTCAGCCTGATGGCCGGCGACCAAGGCAAAGCACGGGAGTGTCCTGGCACTGCATGATGTTCCCAGGAAAGGGCACAACCAACTTTTGGTTTCTTTGAGAAGCCAATGAAAACCATGGTTGGATTTGGGGATTTTGTCCTTCACCTCAACCTGCTGGTTGCCCTCTGAAATAGGTGCTCTTGTGTTGAGCCCGCTGCTGCCACCGTCATCCCGTTAGCATTCCCCCTAGAACTGTCCTGCCTGTGTCTCCAATCTCAGCCTTTCATTTCTTTATCCCATCTCTGCCTGCAAGTTTAAATGATTAATAACCCTGGCGTGGTCTGTTACCTCAAGCTAATTTATAGTACATTGTATTTTAACAGTGGCTTTTAATCCAATGGAAAATATCTGATCACCTGTAATCAGGCCACCTCATTGTGCCTGAGGCAAAGAGGTGAAAGTGTTTGATGGTGAAGGTGGCTGTTTGGTATAGTCCCGATCTCACCAGGTTGGTGGCTGCCCAGGAAAATACTTGTTAACCCCCACAAATTTGGAGGCCCCTTGGCAGGTGGGGAGCAGGAGGTAGATTCTTGTTGGCACATTTGGGAGAGAGCAGGCCAGGTTGCAGGATGGCCTAGTGACCTCACCTGGAGCCAGGCCTCCCCTGCAAGCCCAGGACTTCCCTCACATGCAGCCAGTTTCCCACTGGGCAGGGGACAAACAACTTCCCTTCTGTTGTGAGCACACAAGTGCCATCTGCCTGCTCATTCCCTCTGATTCTCCCTGTGACCTGGATGCTCTTCCAGGTAGGTAGTTACCTGCCTACCCTCCTGCTTCTAGGTAGGTAGGTACCTGCCTACCGTCCTGCTTCTCCTGGATTCTGACGCCTCAGAGCCTCTTGACCAGGGTAGCCTCTTATTGCAGGCCAGGTTTCCCAGCATGCTCTTGGTATGAACACCTGTAGGGGAAGGAAAGGAAACGGGATTGGGCAGAGTTAAAATTTGGGCTATGGTACCATTACTACAAGGCTTCAGCTGATCTCACGGGGAGCTCTGAAGGCCACATGGCCCTGCAGAGTTGTCCTGAGTTTGTGTGAAGTATCTGGGCTTTTGTATTCTAGTATAACCAGTTACTGGGTGTCCTTGGGTAAGGCAGCTCTCATTAGGCAAGAACAACTCCCAGTGAGAGAATTGACATTGCCAAATCCTAGCAATGCCCGGGGGAAACAAGGGCAATTCCCACGTGATACCTGAGGGCCAGCTGCTGGCAGTGTGCCCAGCAGGCAGCTAGGGGAATGCGTCCTACAGATCTGAGCAGCACAGAGTGTCCTCGCCACATTGGTCCCTCCCAACCCTGGTTCTCCTTGGCCCACATGTGGCCTCCAAACCCCCACAGGAGCCCGAGGCCAGCAGACAAAGGAGAATACCCCTTGGGAATTGCTATCCCTTTCATTTCCTCCAGCAAACATTTATTGAGTGCAGTGGAACCATTGCATCATATCTGCATTGAACATAGGAAAAATCAGCAACCGAGGCCCTGAAAGACAAAGGAAAAACATAATTTAAATATTGCAAAAAAAATAGCTTTTACATCTATTCTGTTCATATTGTACATTACAGCTTATATATTTTGTTTTATATATTACTCTATAAGGTTATGTACATGGGCCATGTACGTTGTACTATGTGGACATTATAAGGGATTTTCAAACGTTTTACTCTACAGGAGTTTTACCTTCTCTGCTGGCATTAGCATCTAAGCCCCACATGCAATTCCACTGTACTACCTGTGTGAGGCTGTATTGGAGAAGAGAAAGGTGGATTAACTACAGTGCTTGCCCGCGGTGCTTTTCCAGACTAGTGGAAAAGACAGGGAGAAATACACACAGTGCGCTATGGCAGTGAACAGGGAGGGGAGCAGGAAGTCGTCCTGAAGGTCTGAACCCATCTGTCCCACAGTCTCTGCCTGGTCTAGTCCCCATTACTCACCACTGCTGAAGCCATCAAACAGCTGCCAGAGGAATTCTTCTAAAATACACCCTTGTTTCAAATAACTCCCCATAAATCTGGGGATAAGACTCAAATTCTCAGCTTCTGGCTTAGGACATATCTGCTCTGGCTGGCCCAGGCACATCCTTCTAGCTGAAGCTCGCCACTGCTGCAGCCACCCCGTGGCTCCAGCCTACATGTCCTTGCAAGACTTGTCATGTGGTTTCATACCTCTTGGTCTTTGCACGTTCTCATCCCTCTGCTCAGAACATCCCTTCCTGCTTCATGCAGGCCAAGGTTTCTCAACTTCGGCACTATTGACATTTGAGACTGTAACATTCTTTGTATGGAGGGCTGTCCTGTGCATTGCAGGATGTTTGGCTGCATTCTTGGCCTCTACTGGTGAGGTGCCAGTAGCACCTCCCAATGATTGTGACAGCCAAAAATGTCTCCAGACTTTGCCAAATGGACCTGGGGGCAAACCCACCCCTAGTTGAGAACCACCTGTCCAGACAATGCTTTCAGAACTTGGTTCAAACATTATCTTCCCCAGAATCTTTTCCTTGACCCCGTCATACGGGTCTGACTTGATGCCTGTCCTTTGTGTTCCCACAGCACCTGGTGACTCACACCAATCAAAGCCCTCTCTCCTTTCTTCCATCTGTATGTTTGCATGTATTATTTTCCCCACTTGACTCCTCAAGGACAGGAATCATGTTTTATTCATCCTGGAAACCTCAGCACTCGGAATAGGAACCTATGCTTGTAGGAGACACAGTGTCTCTATTTGTTGAGCAGCTTAACAAACAAGTGTGTCAACCAGAAGAGGTGACTCCTGAGCTGAGACTCAAAAGTAAGGGGCAGATTTATAACTCCAGGCCTTATAAACATTTGATTTGACTGGCTTAGACAAATGCATGTTACTGTGTGAAGTTCAGTCTAAATGGTGGTTATCAGTTAGGATGCTTTGTCTAAAATAACAGAAATCCCAGCCCAACTCAAAATGCCGTAAGTCATTAAGGGGGTGTATTGGATACAGTAAATCTGGGCACGGTTTGATTGGGGCTCCAGCTCCTTTCTCCACATTATACAGCACTGCCCTTCTTTGTGTGGGAGCTTCATCTACAGATTGGCTCTCTCTGGTAGGAAATGGCTGCAGCAGCCTCAGACCTCACATCTACATACTACTTTAACCAATGCAAGAGAGAATTTCTCTCTTCCCAATCACGGAAAAAGGTTTATGGGTTTTACTCTAACTGAGGTCAAGTGCCGACCCTAGTATCAATCACTGTAACAATGGGGGTGGGAGAGGAGGGGCTTAAACTGATGGATTTAACCCAGTCAGACTTCACTGGTGGAGCTGGGGTAGGTTTAGTACCCCAGACCCGCTAGTTGAGACATGCAAGAGGAGTGGATGGGTGCTAAGGCCATCATAGTCCCCACTGCTTGAAGAACAGTGGTGGTTAGGCTTTTTAAGGAGCAAAACCAGCATAATCCTCCCTGTCACTCTTCCCTCCAGGCTCAGCCGCTCATCTTTGGTTGGCCCTCCATAACGAGAAAGATCCCATGGTGATAAACCACTGATCACTATTCCCCTGGGCTTGGCAAGTCCTGGCGACAGTTAGAGGTTGTGTTTTAGAGGCAGATATCATGACAAAGAGGGATTCTGTGAGTTTGTCTGGCTTTTTCAAGAAGTGAAAGGAGGAAAAGCAGATGTGAGCTGGCGGTGGGGAGAGCCTGCTTCGTTATGACATAGTGTTGACTCTCAAGATTCATCTCTGTCTCCTGGCTGCCTGCAGTGCCAGCTCAGGTAAGGAGATAAGAAAAATCATGTGATGACTCACCTCAAAAACAAAAAGCAAAATAGCTTCCCATAAGAGAAAGCCACTTGTATGTGTTTACTCTCAGCCTGACTCCTTTTTAAAAGGTATTTTTAATTAATTGACTGTGGCTCATGTGTTGTTCCCAGAATTCACACGAAATGCTGTGAAATCGTTATGCGCATGGCCTCTGGAGCTAGGCTGCTTTCAGGTCCGGCTCAGCTACTTAATGGCAGTGTGAATTAGGGATAGTTACCTCACTTCTCTGTGCCTTAGGTTTTCCATCTTAAAATGGGGATGCAGAGGTACCCGCCTACAGGGTTGTTGTGAGAGTTAAACGAATGAATGCAGAAGGCCCACAGGGAACATTAATTGTTACAACTATGGCTAACAGATTCCATGAGGGAGAGAAGGATATACTTTTTTCTGTTTCTTTTCCGTTCTAGCAATTTAGACATCTCAGAACTGCTATGGATTTTGTCACACACCAAAGAGAGGATTGTATTCTTCAAAAGGTACCTTTCTCCAGCATGATGGATGTAAAGGGTGCCCAAGACCTTCCCCCCATTGCCCCAACACGGGCCACACTTCCAAAGGTGACCTCTAAGGTCATACTACACTAAACACAGGGTGGCCAGCGGCTGGAACTCAGGGTGAAAGGGGTCTCGTGACTTGCTCAGTAATGGAATTTCCACTGCTCTGTGGAGGGCAACAGGTTAAGGGGGAGAAAGGGAAGAGCATGGCGCCAGTTCCTGATACTCCTGCTCCAGGATGAAAACGCTTTGCTTTAGGAGCAGCGAGTGACGCTGACACTTGTCCTTTTGCTGATGACATTGAAGCACCTTCTTTTACCCTTCACTCTCCATCCTCGTAATCTCAGTGTAATTATGGGTCACTCTTTGGAAGATTTGAAAAAATGCCCCTCTTTGCTTAGAAATCTATGAGACCCTACCATGTCTTTTCTACTCACCTAAAACTCAGAGACAGCGTGCTGTTTTCACATCCCTATAGCTTGGAAGTAGTTGTATGTCATCTGTTAGAAAGCAATCGGAGTGAAATGAGAAGATTTCCTGAGATTTTTTTTTAATTCCATTTGCACACCTGTTGCAGAAGAGAAGTCATCAAATCATTATTTTGAACCCCCCTACCTATGCTGAGGGGTACCAATTTCCCTTTGTTGTGAGAGAAGCTTTTGAGGTGTAGGCTCAGGAGGAAGCTGCTGACTGCCCCTGTGTCGTGATAGCTCTTCTCCCACACGAAGAAGTGAAAACACCCTGACATTTGGTTTCCAGAAGCAGCTCTGTAAATATGCCTCTCATTCTTCACTGGCTGGCAGCATTTGCAATGGGGTTCTTATAGTCAGAGCAGGCATTTCATGGAGAAAAGCAGCACTGTTGTGTGTTGCCCAAAGGACCCTCTTTGGTGGAGAGAAAAATGGACATGGAGCCAGATCAATTCATCACGGCCAGATGGCCTAGAAATCTGTCTTGCTGAAAGCCCCACTTGGTTTTTGAGCCCTTGCTGTGCAGTGGCAGAATTTGTTCAGACTCTGTTCTCCTTACTGGATGAAACTGTGATTGACACTGAGCTGAAAATCACTGCCTTGAGGCAAATTTTGGAGAGGGCCTTCAAATTCTTGTGCTCCAGAAATGAAGTGCCCGCGTGAGGTGAAGTGGTATTGCACACACTTGTGTATCCTGGAGAGTATGACCTTGTAAGACTTCTGTCCACTGAAGGGCTCATGACTCGAGAAATTCTAGAATAACTGGCTTCCAGACTCCTTTATTCCTCCTCTTCCACTCCATTCTAAATAAGACTGTCTCATTTCTTTTAACACGTGGAACTGTCTTTTACTGTTGAAGACTTTTGAGCAGAAATTCTCCAGGCTCTACTTTAAGACTAGTTGCCATTCATTCATTCCACAAGTGTTTGTTAAAGTCCTATTTGCCATTCTGAGATGCAGCAGGAAACATGACAAAAGCCCTGCCCTCGTGGAATTTATATTCCAGTAAGGGGACAGATAATAAATACCCAAGTACATAGGGGTACAGCACAGTGTCAGAAATGCTGTGGAGGAACGTAAAGCACGGCAAGGCAATGGAGAATGACAGGCAATGCTCTTTCTGGGTTGACAGAGCGGGACTGTCTGGGGAAGTGACTTTTTAGCAGAGACCTGAAATGAGGGAGCCAACCAGGCTGACCCCCAGAGGGAAGAGCATTGCAAGCAGAAGGAACAGCAAGTGGGAGGGCCCAGAGGAAGACCCAGGCTTGGGGAGCTCAGGGAACATCAAGGAGACCAGTGTAGCAAAATGCCCCTTCTCAGTAAAGGGTCTCAGCTTTGACGCCTTCCTTTACTTCATCCCTACATCTCTCCCATCAAGTCCTGTTGGCACACTTCCAAAATATATCATGAACTCATGTACGTCTTCTTCGTCCATGTCCACTCTACCCCAAGCCCCTGTCATCTCTTCTTGCTTGGATTACTGCAAGAGTCTAACTGATCTCCCATAAATTCCAATCACGTTTCTCCTCTGCTTAAAATTCTTCCAGAGTTTCTCATTGCCCTTTGAAAACAGTCTAACCTTCTGACCATGGCCTTCGTGGCGCTACGTGATCTGGTCCCTGCCAGCCTCTCCGGCCCCATCTCCCGACAAGCAGGGCTTCAGCCACAGGGAGGCGTGGACTAGTCAGCTCGGGCTGCCGTAGCAAAGTGGTACAGACCTGGCAACTTAAAACAACTGAAATTTGTTTGCTCACAGTTCTGGAAGCTGGAAATCTGAGATCAAGGTGTTGGCAAGGTTGGTTCCTTCTGAGGGCAATGAGGGAAGGATCTGTGCCAGGCCTCTCTCCTTAGCTTGTGGATGGCCACCTTCGCCCTACTTTGTCTTCCCTCTTTACATGTCTGTGTCCAAATTTCCTCTTATTGTCAGGACACTAATCTTATTGAGTTAGGGCCCATTCTAATTACCTTTGTAGAGACTCAGTTTCCAAATACAGTTACATTCTAAGGTACTAGGGGTTAGGACTTCCCGTATAAATTTGGGGTGGGGACACAATTCAGCCCGTAACAGACACCTTCCTTTTTTTCAAATACTGCTCTTCCCCATCTCAGGACTTTTTCATAAGTTTTCCTACAATCATCATGTGGCCAACCCCCTTTCTCAGGGTCTCCAAAAATGTCACCTCTTCACAAAGGCCTTCCCTAACCTTCCTCATCAAACGAGCTACGTTGCCCAACTCATTTTGTTTGCGTTAGTAAGGCAAAATTTATATATGATAATATGTACAGGTCTTCAGTGTGCAATTGGATGAGCTTTGACAAATGTATATGCTATTATAGCCACCCTATCTAATCAAAATATAGAAGATTTTCATCACCTCCAATACACTGCCTCATTCTTCCTTTAAGTCGGTCTTCACCACCACTACCCCCAATTGGCAACCACTTTTCTGATATCTACCAACATAGTTTTACCTGTTCTTGAACTTTATGTAAATGGAATTATTTGGCGTGTACACTTTTGTGTCTGACTTCTTTTGCTCAATACTTAGCTATGTTATATGTATCAGTAGTTTATTTTTTTATTACTGAGTACTACACCATTGTGTACGTATACCACTATTTGTTTATCCATCACCCTATTATTGGACACTTGGGTTGTTTCCAGTTTGGAGCTGCTAGAAAAAAATTGCTATAAACGTTTTTATGTAAAACTTTATGAACATGTGTGCCATGGTCTGAATAGTTGCATTCCCCCCAAATTCATATGTTGAAATCCCAACCCCTACTGTGATGGTATTCGGAAGTGGAGCCTTTTGGGGTGATTAGGTCACGAGTGTGGAGCCCATGCTTGGGATTGGGGCCCTTATAAAAGAGATCCCACAGAGCAACCTTCCTCCGTGTGAGAATGCAGTGAGAAGTCTGCAGACTGCAATCGAGCCCTCACTGGACCCTGCTGGCACCCTGACCTTGGACTTGCAGCCTCCAGAACTGTGAGAAATAAATTTCTGTTGTTTATAAGCCAGCCAGTCTTTTATTTTATTCTAGCAGCCTGAACAGACTAAGACAATACGTTTTCATTTATCTTGGATAAATATGTAAGAGTGGCATTTCTGGGTCATAAGATAGGTCGATATTTAACTTTTTAAGACACTACAACAGGTTTACAAGCTGTGTTTACTATTTACCCTCCTACAGCCGTGTGACGGTTGTAATTCTACCGCTCCACCTCACCAACATTCGTTGTTATAAATCTTTTTAATTTTAGCCATGCCAGTGAATGTGAAATGAGTCTCTAATTACTAATGATGTTGAGTACTTTTTTATGTGTTTATTTATCTATCAATGGACATTTCTGTATCTTCTTTTATTGAGCTACCTATTCAAGCCTTTGCCCAGTTGTTAAGTTGGGTTGTCTTTTTGTTATTCATTTGTAGGCATTCCTTATATATTTTGGGTACAAATCCTAATATTTTCTGCTGGTTTGTGGCTTGTCTTTTCACTAGTTGTCTGATTTAAATGAAGAAAACTCGTTTTTCGTTTTGATGAAGAAGCCTTGGAGCTATAGAATGTGCTCCGGTACCAGGCATTAGAATTAAGCTGTGTTGGAATATTTTCCAAAAAGAGAATATTTGGCGTTCCCAGCAGGGTTGTAATTTCCTTCAAGTGTGCTCCTGTGGTGTTTCAAAGAGAAGCTGAGTCACATGGAAACGTAGCCACTGTAGTCCATCCTAGGAATATGGGACTAGTGTGCTCTTTGGAAAACAACGTTGTATCAACTGAAAATAATATCGACTAAGGTGTTTCCTCACCAAAAGGATTCATTCGAGAAAAAAAGAAAAGGTCTCAACCCATTGCATGCAGACGTGACAAGCCACATGCACACGCTGTACTGCATGCCAAGATAAATAAGTATATATGGAAAGGGACAGGAAGTCAAGGAGAGGGACAGTTAACAACCGTGGCACTTTACTGTAAGCATAGAGTTCTCCTGTTGGATGACATAGAGTGCAAGAACTCCCATAAGTCCTAGCTCCTCACACAGACCCATGTTCATTGAAAGTCTCAGGCATAAAATTTATCAGTTCAAAGGATTACAGATGCTTGCTCTATCCAGTGGGCACCATAAAGCTCAAGCCCAGGGTCCTGATTGTGTTCATGTGTGCAGAAGACATGGCCTGAATTTTTTCTAAATACCCGTAGCCCTTGGTGCTGAGTTATGATATACCATAAGTATCCAAAATTTTAAATATTCCCTAATCCAGTAACTCTACTTCTAGGAATTTAACCTAAGGCTAAATCCATGGTTACATGCAAAGTTTTAATCACAAGTATACTTATTTCAGCTTTGTTTCTATAGTAAGATATTGGAAAAACACCTCAAGTAGTAGACTGTTAAATACAGGCTGAAAACTCCATATGGCAGAATGCTGTGAAATCATTTAAAGTCATGCCTTATAAATACATATATTTGTTGACAGACATTTATTTATAATGTTGTATAAGAAAGAAGGTTTCAAAATATATATAATATAACCTCATTTTATAAAAAAATATATAGAGATATATGAGGGCTGACAATTAAGTTCACAAACTCATTCTAGGAAAAGTGCTACATACCTCACTGCTGAATATCACTACAGTCACCTTCCAAGTATTCCCCTTGGGGAGCTATGTACCAATGCCAGTGCTTAGTCCACCTTTCAAAGCAATTTGGGAACTCTTTTTCTGGAATGGCCATCAGAGCTGTCATCGTATTACCCTTGATGTCCTGACTGTCATCAAAATGTCTTCCTTTCAATATTTCCTTTATCTTTGGGTAAAGAAAGAAGTCATTGGGGACCAGATCAAGTGAGTAGGGAGGGTGTTCCAATACAGTTATTTGTTTACTGGCTAAACACTCCTCACAGACAGTGCTGTGTGAGCTGGTGCATTGTCGTGATGCAAGAGCCATGAATTGTTGGCGAAAAGTTCAGGTCATCTAACTTTTTCACGCAGCCTTTTCAGCACTTCCAAGTAGTAAACTTGGTTAACTGTTTTGTCCAGCTGGTACAAATTCATAATGAATAATCCCTTTGATAAAAAAAAAGGTTAGCAACATTATGCAACAAGTTCAAGAACTTAATTGTCAGACCTCATATACACATAGGTATGTATGTATATGTTCTGGTTATAAAATCATGGCCCAGATGTCTCAGTCTGAGAGAGCATTTATGTAAACAAAAGTAATTTTAAAATACTTCTCCTCCTTTACCGGTTGCCCGGTAACTCTTTTAAAATTCTCATTTATTATTCAAGAAAAAAGAAACACCACAGGAACACACTTGAAGGAAATTACAACCCTGCTGGGAACCCCAAGTATCCTCTCCCATAATTCCTCTCCCATTTTCTTTTTATAGCTGCTTCTGCACCTCTCTCCAAAATCCCCACCAAAAAATCCTGTGGCCCACACCCCTTCCGCTTCTTTGCCCTCCCCCACTTCCTATTCTCCATCACAGAAGCCGGAGAATCTGTGTGGCAAACGGTGGACCCTCAGAAGAGGAAGAGGGGAAAACTGACACTCCCCAAACCAGCATTCTCTGCAGTGGCTTGGGGTGTGGTGTGGAACTAGCGGGTAGTGTGTTGGCAATGCTCCAGAATTCCTAATATTCATCCTATTTCACATGCATAGAAAACATCTGGAAGGACATGCACGATGGTCAAAATGTTAACAGTTATTTCTGGCTGTAGGATTAGAGAGGATTTTAATTTTCTTCCTTTTGCTTATCTGTGTTTTCTAATTTTCTGTCGTGAACAGACTATTCCCTGATTAATTTTTTAGAATTTTTATTGAAGTATATCTTTATTAGTTTATAAGAATAGTTTTTAAAATAATAGCTCCTCAGTGCTTCTCAGGCATGTGCACTTGGAGAAACAAGTCTGGATAGTAAACTCAAGTTAAGGAGGTTTAAAAATATATTCTCTGTCCCAGATATGGCCCCCAACATTGTACCCAACCCAACCATCAGCCAACACTGGGAATTTATTCTTTGCTCCTGTCTCTCCTTTTTTGTGGGGGGGCGGGGAAAGCAAAAGGTATTTTCAGAAATGTGCAAGTTACAGAGAAGGAATTGGGGCAAGTTAAGCCAATAGGCATGATATGCCTTATCTGGAAAATGGGTACAACCATACAGCTCTCAGGGATGGGTAAGATAATACATGTGGAAAACCCAGCACAGGGCTGGCACATCACAGGTCCTCAAATAGATTTAAATACCTGCTAGGTTCTTCCACTTAATAATTACTGGCTTCAGCTTAGGGGTAGGCCCTGGATTGGAGGCTGTGGATATAACGATAAGACACTCACCCAGCACTAAAGGAGCTCCCAGTCTTTGGGAGGAGGCAAATAACAATAATAATGATAGCAGCTAATATTTATTAAATGCTTATTGCCTGACACTCTTCTAAGCACTATATTTGCATATTGATGCGTTTCATCCTTATAGTGATCTATGAGGTAGATTGTCTCAATAATTATTTTATAGTGTGTTTCCCTGGTCACAGAATTCTGTTCCTCCCTCTGTCAGAGCCCGTATCTGTAATATGGTAACGGATCTGTTTATATATATAGTGAGTAAGAGCTTGGGTGTTGGAATCAGACTCCCTGGGTTCAAATCACGGCACCACTAATTCTGGGCAACATATTTGATCTTTCAATGCCTCAATTTCTTCATCTGTAAAATGAGAGTAATTCTAGTTTTTACCTCATAGGTTATTGTAAGGAAAAGAGTGAATATGTATAAAACATTCAAACAGTGTCTGGCACATGGCTGCTAATAAATGTTAGCTGTTATTACTGCTGCTGTTGTTATCTGAGTCCTACAGATTGGGAGCTCCTTGAGCGCTGGGTTACTAACTTATTAATCACTGTGTCCACAACTCCCAACCCAGGGCCTGGCACAGGAGTGACATCAGTAATTATCTGTTAAGTCAAAGAACAAACTTAGTAGTGCTCACATGTTTCAAGATGGGGAGGGAGATAATGGGGGTGGGGGGAGGAATTGCTCCAGAAGTAGACATCAGATTCCCTCAAGAATGATGACAGTAGAGGAATCTGGGCCCCTCTAGAACAGAGAGAGTCAAAGAAACAGTAAATGTGGAAACCAGCAGGGACTTCGCAGACCATAGTTCAACTCTCCCACTTTACAGATGGGGAGCCTGAGACTTAGGGAGTTCATTGACTTAACCTTGGTCTTGTAGCTCATTAGCATTGGAGGAAATTTGTTAGAGAAAGTGGGCCCTTTATCTTAAATTCAAATTCCACCCCATTGGCAATTGGACAGAATTGTTTATTTTGGTTCAGTTTCACAAAGCTTTATTGAATGCCAAATGCCACGTGCTAAGCTCATGAAAGCCAGAGATGAGGTGAGCTCAAGGAGCGTCCAGACTTGGGCAAGATAGACATTGAATAAGCAAATCAAGTGTGATGAGGGATCAGCCTTGGGGACAATGGTAGCTCATCTTGTTTTCATTTAGAGATCTCGAGAAACTGAAAAACCAAGTGAGAACAATGGGAAAACAGTTCTTTAAATCAAACCTTTTGAGGTGATACCTGGGTTATGACTCTGGGCCCTCCAGTAAAGGGAGCCTCCCTCCCCCCATGCAAAGTGGAAACTCGAGGGGAGGAAGAGGAGGTTAATTTTCATTGGGGCGTTATGGGGTAGATGCAGCGGGATCCTGGAGAAAGTGTCTCCACCTCCCCAACAAAGGTAATATGTCCCCACCCACCTTACTCAGAAAACCCCCAACCCAGCACAGCCACATTCCAGGGCTCCCGGGAGAGTAGGAGAGTAGGCAGTTATTGCTAAGAACTATACGTTGGCCTTGCTTAAGCAAAAACTATAGATTCACATAATAAAGATCCACCAGTATGACCGAAATGCATGGCATAGCTCAAGAGCGGGGAAAAATCATAGCTCACGCCCATGCCATTAATCTTCCACCTGCGAAGAGTTTAGCATTAAGCATCTGTTATTTATTAGGGAGACTGGGGATGTAGGAGGAAAGGCAATGCGTGGGTAGCAACGAGCACTGATGAGGCAACGTAGTGCAGCAGGTCGCACAGGGGACAGGAACTGGGAGAGCTAGGCTCTGCCACTGTCACCTCTGGGTGACTTTAGCTAAGTCGAGCCACTCGGGCCTCAACCTCCTCATCGGTGAAATGGGCTTGAATTAAATGGCCTCCTAAAGTCCCCTCAGGCTCTGAGATTTAGTTCAGAATGTTCTGTGCATTGTGAAGAAAATATTTTTCAGAAGCTGCATTCACTACCCTAAGAGGTATCACCAGGCCTTCAAGAAGCACATTTCCCTAAAGAACCCCAATGTAGAAGAGCCCCAGTTCATCCCCCAGCCAGTTCGCAGGCATGCATCCAGGCATGAAATGTCTTTGAGTTCTTGTTTATTATTGTGAAGGTAACTTTCCATTCTACTCCATAATCTATCCTTGCTTGTGTTAATATAAAAATAGTGCCCTAAATCACTTACTGTAGAGATGTTTGTTGATAAATCTAGGCTTGCAAGTTGCCAGAGAATCTTGTTTTTTGACCTTGAAGTATAGCCAAGCCCTAACTCTGGGTGATAACAGGAAATGTCTCATTTCTTTTCTGTGCTTTCTGTATTTTTTATTTCTTCTCTGATGAGCAAATGTTTAAAATATGGAAAATAACAAAGTTCTGACCTTCCATGTATAGCTATTCAGGAGGGAAGGACTTCCCGTATGAAAGTGTTTTCTGATGTTGTTTCCTTGCTGCGCTTATTCTTATAATCAGCGTGCTTTATCCATAGACATTACATGAGAAATAAGTGCAGTTGAATGAATCGAAGTAATAACGGCAATTATGACGATGACAGCGGCTACTGTGATTGTGTTTTTACCATGTGCTACTGTTCTAAACTCTTTACATGTATCATCGTATTTAATCCTTGTAAAAACCCTTGGAGGCAGGTCTTATTATTATCGTCATTTTACAGACAAGGAAACTGAAACATCGAAAAGTGAGGTAACATTCCTGGAACTCCTTTTCTGCCCTGGCTTTTAACTTCTCGCACACATTTTTGACCTGACTTTGCTCTGGTGTTCGCCCTGCGCAGCAGCTGCGTGGCTGTGTCACCTTAGCAGTCCCTTATCGTTGACTTTTGCCCTGAGCCTTCTCTGCCATTGTTCTGTGGGAGGTCTGTGGGAGCCCATTTCGCCCACCTGGCACCTGCACAGATCTCAGAATGCAAGGAGGTCCCTGGGGCAAGCCTGGTGTAACAGGGGGCTAGAGCTGGTGCAGAAAACTTTGTTACACAATCCTGAATGCATTCTACATGGTTCCTCGGAGGTTCCCCAGGATAAAACACAGTGCTCACAGCAACCACTAATTTAGTCCCCGCCTTTGATTGGCTTTTCTTCCTTCCCCAGCTTACTCATCCTAAGCCCCCACTGCTATTCTCTAGAATTGTTTTTCCAAAATAAATTATCTGTATATAAACATATGTCTCAGACTCTATTAGGGGGCAGGGGCTAAGCTAAGAAATTGCCCAATGTCACATAGCTGTTAAATTGTGGAACCCAGGTAGGAGACTATTCACTCTATGTAAAATAATAAGAAGCGCCCAGAACCAGGATAGAAATACACAGATCTTTTTTAAATGGGTGTATGTGTATGGAGGAGGAGTGTACACACACTCAGATAAGCTTGGGAGTGGAATAAGTGCACCAAATGTTGATGGATTTTAAAAATGTTTTCCTCTTGTTTATCTGGATTTTCTAATTTGTGACAATGTGTTTCCGTGGGCCGTACCCACACCCCCACACTTTTATCTGAGGTTTCGCTTTCCACAGTTTCTGTTACTTGAGGTCAGTTGCGGTCCAAAAATATTAAATGGAAGATTCCAGGAATAAACAATTGATAAGTTTTAAATTGCCTGCCATTCTGAGTAACGTGATGAAATCTCTCACCATCCCGGTCTGTCCCCTGTCAGGATGTGAATCGTCCCTTTGTCGAGTGTTTCCAAGCTACGTACCGTGTTCCCCCAAAAATAAGACCTAGCCGGGCAATCAGCTCTAATGTGTCTTTTGGAGCAAAAATTAATATAAGACCTGGTATATTATATTATATTATATTATATTATATTATATTATATTATATTATATTATATTATATTATATTATACCTGGTATTATATTATACTATATAAGACCCGATCTTATTTAACTATAATATAAGACCGGGTCTTATATTAATTTTTGCTCTAAAAGACGCATTAGAGCTGATTGTCCGGCTAGGTCTTATTTTCGGGGAAACACAGTAGGCTCCCCACCCATTAGTCACTTAGCAGCCATCTAGTTTATCACATTGGTTATTAGTAAGACGGAGAGAGACTACATTCCCATAACTTATAGTATATTGTTATAATTGTTCTATTTATTATTAGCTATTGTTGTTAATCTCTTACTGTGCCTAATTTATAAATTAAATTTTATCATAGATATATATGTATAGGAAAAAACATAGTATATATAGAGTTTAGTACTGTCTGCAATTTCAGGCATCCACTGGGGGTCTTTTACATATCTCCTCCAGATAAGGGGGGACTCCTATGTCACGGATAGACAGCAGGGTGGGAAGCTGATCTGTGCCAATTTATCCTTGCAGAACTCTTAAGTTCTTTTAGCAGACAATGGTAGCCACAGGCATTACTTGAAGTAATCGCAGATTAACTACTCTCCCACAACCTCACCATGACGTTAGTACAAAAGAAAGTCTTGGACCAAAATCTGCCATGAAGACTTACAAACTAAGCATTCATTAGCAAGCAAGCATCAAGACACTCCGTGCAGCCTGCTTTGGAAGCTGGTGAAGTCCCAGCTCTCTGCCCAATTAAATACTGCAGCTACTCTCTAAATGGAAGGTCCATGGGAGGAGGGCAGGAGAATGTTCTAGATAGTAGGCCTCAAACTTGAAACTGGTGGGCTTGTTAAGGCACAGATTGCTGGGCCCTGCCCTCAGCTTCTGATTTAGTGTGCACCACACCTTGCGATCAGTGAGCTAGAGGCCGGGTTTTGTTACTATTTCTGAAACTGGCATCAGGCAACGAACAATTCTCTAACCCATGGCTGGACCATTTAGAGTTAGTCTAGAATCCAGAACGCCAACTTTTGAGGTGTGGACTACAAAACGGCTCTAGATTCTTTTACCTAAAAGGCATAAGAGCAGAGAATGTTTCTAAAAGGTTTTCCAGAATACCGTTAACGTCGGCAATGGAAAGGCATTTCTCATGGTCACTAGGCTAACTAGCAAGGCCTATGGCATTGCTTGAACTATAGATTACTGAAGTACACAGGGACAGCTGGAGTGTGGCCTTACTACTAGAAAGCCAGGTGACTCTCCTGTCGTGTGAACGCCTGGATAGGACACCGAGGATATAACTTCAATTCGCACATATGCCTAATATCACCTCTCTGAGCTGAATACTTTAGAGTACACTACAGACAACATTCATGGGAAGAAGCAAAGTTAATTAACAAATCAATGGGCATTTGTTTGATCCCGCAGACGGAGCCTGAAATCATAGAGGAAACCAACGTTGACAGAGTTAATGAGCCCCGAGGCTACGCCAGGTCGAGGCAGGTGAAAGGCCACTCGGAGACCTCCACGCTGAGCTCCCAGCCCTCCATCGATGAGGTCAGGCAACAGATGCACATGCTGCTGGAGGAGGCCTTCAGCCTGGCGTCCGCGGGGCATGCCGGCCAGAGCCGGCACCAGGAGGCCTACGGCTCAACACAGCACCTGCCCTACTCGGAGGTGGTGACCAGCGCTCCTGGGACCATGACGCGGCCCAGGGCTGGGGTGCAGTGGGTGCCAACCTACCGCCCAGAAATGTACCAGTACAGTCTGCCCCGGCCGGTAAGTCGCACGTCTCGCCTGCCTGCCATCATTAGGTCAGTCTTGCCCGGGGTGTTCCAACAAGCGTCTCAGAGTGGGGACTTCTGGTGATGGGTCACCTTGGGATTTGGAGATGAACTTTGCTAGGCTCTCATTTCATCCTCCACGCTAAGCCTTTTAATCCTGGGCAAAGGCACACAGGAGGCACTTATGTCCAACTGTAACACATTTTAGGATGAATTTCCTCTCCTCTTACCCCTCCTGTGAAGGGCTGACCTCATTCTGCACGCACTGGTGGTTTCATACATTTCCAACTGTGAGGACCCGTTTTAAATGTCAAAACACGTTGCAGAGCTGCATGTTAGGGGTCCACATAGCCTGGTGGTTCTAAGCAGAAGCTCTGGAGGCAGGTGGCTTGACTTTGAATCACAGCTCTACTACTCACTGGCTTTGTCACCTGGGGATGTTACTAAAATTCTCTGTAGGTGAAATCAACAAATAAGAAAAATAACTTACTTCTTATGGTTGTTGTAAAGCTTAAACAAGTTAATATACATGAAGTACTAGAAGAATGCCAGGCACACAGTAAATGCCATAGAAGTATTAGTCATGATTATTTCATTTAGTGGTAACTACACTTCAGTATCTTAGAAAGGATCCAATAAATAAAAGCTTCCATAATTTAAACGATTTTAATTAGTTTGCATTTCGTTCATCACCGTAGGATCTACATATCTTTTTAAAAAGTAGACTTCGTTTTATAAGCCATAGACCACAATAGACATGCTTTCTGCATGTATAGATTCCACCTTTGTAATATTTCATGGCCTATCCCAAGGGTTATTGATTAATAGAGCTTTATAAATTGTCATTGTGATATATAATTACATAATAAAAGCTAACATTTATTGAGCGTTTCACTGTTGCTAGGTACTGATCTAGGTGTCACGTGTGTTAACTCATTTATTTAGTCCTGACTGCAAGCCTCTGAGACAGGTACTAGTTTTATCCCCATTCTACAGATAAGGAAACTGAGGTTACAGAGCTTGTTCAAGTCACACAACCAGGAAGGGGCAGAATCAGGACCCAAGGCCAGGCATTCTGGCACCAGAGCTCATATTCTTAACCAGCATGCCATTCTGCCTTATGCTGTGTTACACTGTCTCTCCATCCATATTATTTCTTTCATTTGCAGTAGATTATTTGGGACACCGATGGGCTTGTGGAGTCTTGTGATAACATCAAGCTCCCCCCGCGGGGCCCCCTCAAAGTACACACTGCACACTATATTGGCACGTTAAAAATTTCTGTTATGCTATGTAACTACATAGCCTGCACACTATTGTAATTTCCTGGCTGTTCTCCTTTGATCCAGATTCTCCTCCCCACCCCCAGGTCACTGAGATGTCTTCCCTTGGCACTGCTCCTAATCCTCTCTCTCTCTCTCTCTCTCTCTCTCTCTCTCTCTCTCTCTCTCTCTCTCTCTCTCTCTCTCTCTCTCTCTGTCAGTGCCCTCTCTTTGAATGTCATTCTCTAACCTAACCGTTCCCTCTTGATGAAGCTTTAGCAGGATAGACTGAAGTTCATTTCGAACTGAACCTCTAGGGCAAGGGTGGCTGTGCTTGGGTCGGGTCATCTCCAGTGCAGAGACTTGTCTTTGGGTTGGCAGGTACAGAATTTCTATGTTGTTCATTCACTCTAGGGTGATCAGATCTCAGGACTCTGACTCATGCTGATTAAGCTCGCAACTGCTTTCTTATTATTAATTCTAACTCACAAGCCCGCAGTGAGCAGCCAGATGACCAGGTGGGCCAGAAACTTGCTTGCTGATCAACAAGTAAAACCAGTTTGGGGAAAAGAAAACATTGTCAGAATTGGTTGGTCTTGAAGTCACCTTTCTCAGTCTGTGATCTGCAAACCCAGGGAGTATAGTCAATAAAGGAAATAGGGTAAACACGGGGCATCTTTTTTGCATCCCATTTTCTGAAATATGGGTAGAATAATGCAAAATTCTTAATATAATTTTTAAGGTAAAATAGACGAATTTGGGGTAATACCCAGAACTCAGGAATATGACTTTGCCTCTGCTCTGAGGGAACTTCGCTGGATACATTCAAAAAGCACTGCCTTCCAGAAGAGTGTCGGCAACTCTGGGCCACCACTGGCCACGCTCCCATCAGTCTAGAGTCCAAACATCCTTTTTTCAGAAAGAGAAAAATTCTCTGAGTCTTACAAATCTGTCACCTTAAAATACTTTCCCATGACAATCATATTACAGTTTCCACAATTACGTTATTTTACTAATTGTCCATTAAATGGTGCCCACCTTTATGGGGCAAGAAGGGATTTTATGAGATTTAGAAAACGCCCTAATCTTATCACATTTATACATACCATGAAAGTGTCTGTCCCTTGGGAAAAGTTGCCTGAATGCATTCTATATTGATTTGCACTGACTTCAATTTCATTGATTCGTCCTTCCTGATCTTCAAACATTGATCGTGTCCCTGGATTTTCCCTCAGCCCAGAGTAGAATGGCACTCGCCAGCTGAATGACCTTGGCCAGTGACGACTACTCTGAGCCTCAGATTCCTCAACCATAAAATAAATGGTGGTGATAAGAGGGATGCAATGAGGATGAAATGTGTGTAAAATGCTTAGCACAGTCCTGGCACCTGGTAAGCACTCAATACTGGTTTGCTGATATTCATTAGAGTTCTTTGTATGGTGCCTAGCAAATCAAATTACTCGATAAATGATAGTCATTATCATAAAAATATTCCCTCCTTTTCATTGGATTCTACTACCATGTTTCCCTGAAAAATAGAACCTAACCGGAAAATAAGCCCTAGCATGATTTTTCAGGATGACATCCCTTGAACATAAGCCCTAATGTGTCTTTTGGAGCAAAAATTAATATAAGACCCGGGCTTATTTTCAGGGAAACACGGTAGTTATATCCCTTTTTCCTGACAGTTCCGAGACTACATCATCTCCCCTTCCTACTCCATGAAATTCCTTTAAGAGCATGCTCTGGGTGCCCCAACTTAAGAGTCCCAGAGAAACTGCACTTGAGTTTAAAGGTGACTCTCAAAAACACCTGGACCCCTCTGGCTGGAGGCCAGGTTCTGGGGATCCATAAAGAGATCTGAATTTCAGAGAGAAAAATGTAAACAACCAGGATGGGTCTTCCAACCAATGCCAGGCAAGAAGATGCCACAACCCACATCCGTTATGCCTCGATTTAACGAAACCAGCTAAATATTTCATTATGGGGCATATGAAAACTTAGATGGTTGTGTTTGTTATAATTTGGGGTTGGCACTTGTGCCAAGAAGGACAAAAACATCAGCATGATATACTTTAAAAATGAAGCCTCCAAAAAAGTAGAAAAGGCTTGAGAAATAACACACCAGAGAGATCGGCCATTCAACCAGAACAATATCAAAGGCAGTTCTTTTGTTATTAAGGTTTCATGTTTTTGCCAACAACACATGTGGCCACTATTTTCATGAAAGGAGAAAATAGCTAACAATACACAGTAGAAATGATGGTTCTTAACCCAAGTTCTTGCCAAGCCCCGTTGTGCTATGATAATGAGGAAATCAATAGAAAAGGTGGCGATTCAGAATGATAACTGTGATTACTTTCTGGCTTCCCGAAAGGCAGTGCTTTGAGCTCTGCTGCAGGATAATTGGAAGCTGGTGGTTTTAAACACACTAGGCCAGGCTGATGGCATTTATTTATATCATGGAAAAGCTTACTGCTGGCAGCTTAGGGTTTCTGCACTGCATTTTAGGAGACTCTTGATCATATGTTGCCTCTTGATTCTGTGAAAAAACTGGGCTTGACACTAATGACCAATCACATTTTGCTAGCCGCCATAATGGGTCTGTGCCAAGTAGAATGAAAACGTCCTACAGCCTTCCTGTTGGTGTCAGAAGAGGGGATTGCGAAAAGGGCAGCATCTTCCCCACTAGAGGCTTTACAGACAGAACAGTAATAATAAGAACAAGAACAACAATAGCTGCCATCTATTGAGCTCCCACTAAGCTAAGTGCTGTGTAGACATTACCTCTTTTCATCTAACCACCACTCTATGAGGTCAATAATATTATCCCTGCATACTCAATGAGGAAACTGAGGCTTCCAGAAGTAAAGAAACTCAACCAAGGTTACACAGCTATAACAGGGCAGAACTGGGGTTAGAACCTAGAGCTGACTGACTTCAAAGGCCACACACTCTGTCCACCCCTCTGGCCGGGTGAGCCATAGGACTGTCCTCCAGGCTCTGATGAGAACGCGAATGTGAAAAACTTCAGAGTGTCATCTTCTCGTAAGGAAGCTTCCCCGGTTTGAGAGCATTTTGTCCATTCCCATCGTAGTCCCTTGGAAGGGAGACATCTCTATTAGGATGAAATTGAGAATTTTATATTACTGTTTCCTCCTCTCCCCTCCAAAACAAAACAAAAAGACCCTTCCCTACACCTGTGCTGATGAGCTATACAGACATGTCTCATCACACCACACTCATCTCACCACCACAACTCTCGGGTCCAAGAACTGTTACATTTCTCGTGTTTCTCCAAATTAAATTGGAATGTGTCTGAGCTCCCATCTGTCCACTGTCCATTATTCTTGGCCCCCCTCCACCTCTGGTTACACCAAAGTCATTGGCAGTGTGATAAAGTTGGATCCCTGGGAGAGTGTGTCTACCCAGGCACTATTGATGGGGCCTTGTCCAACTCTCAGGAGCCACTGAAGGGCCATCACTCTGTCACACCTGGACCAGCCTGGGCATGGGATCTCTGTCCTCTGACTGCCCTGAGAAATCCCTTTTGAAAACCAACTGAGTACCCAACGCCTGGCAAATGCACACCTCTCTAAACTTAGAAATATCATTCGCGTGAGTAAAAACCATAGTTTACACAGGAAGTCTGCATGGGAAGGGAGAGAAGGAGCAGGAAAGAAAGCGTAGAGAATACTCATCTCAGCCCACAAACTCAGGTGTGAAAGACATGTAACTTTCTGTATTTTTATGTAATCTCCACATGCCAGAAGCTCAGTCTCAGTCAATTCAGGGTTTCCCTCCCTATTCCTGGGTTAAGCTAATTTGGGGTAGCGGGACCTGCATGGTGCAAAGCGTTGTGAGGTGGCAGGGAGAAGGCTTCAATATTTGGTCCCAGGTTGTCCTCATCTCACTACTCTGGCTTGTGTTCCTAGGAAGTCCTTGTTTCCATCTAGTCTCCAGGTATTAACGCAGGTAGAGCACAGCTGGATCCTGGATCCTGGTCCTCCTGCTAACAAGCTCTCTCCAGACTTCTCCCTCCCTTCCTCCCATGTGTGAATGCATTCTCTCTCTCTCTCTCTCTCTCTCTCTCTCTCTCTCTCTCTCTCTCTCTCTCTCCCCCTCCCTCCCTCCCTGTCTCTCTCTGTCTCTCTCTCTGTCTTTCTGTCTCTCTCTCTCTGTCTCTCTGTCTCTCTCTCTCTCTCTCTGTCTCTCTGTCTCTCTCTCAACTCTGGGGGTGGTGGGGGAATTCTGTGCTGATTCTGGGTTTTCCTAAAAGTGGTTACAGGTCCCTTATCCTTCAGATTCCCAAAATTGTTATAGTATTTATAGCCTCTTCTCCCTCTCCTGCTTCCCCTTCTCTTTCCCCAGAGCGAGGCAGGACACAAATCCCCTTCTCCAGACCCATCAGCATCTAAACTCTACTGCTTCCTTCCAACTCTCCTCTCCTTCCTATCTGAAGGGTGTTTACCTAATCTAGGGGCAGAGTAGTCTAAATGTACCCCACTTCTTCCAAATCTCTTGTTTTGGCAGCAACCTTAGGCTTTAAATGCTTTAGGACTTAGGTTTTTGATAGAATCCTAAACTCTTGCAATTCAATAGCTCTGGCTTTTGAAACTCTAATAATAACTGGCTCTTGGGCCATCTTCAGTGGCTGTGGACTTCCTTCTCTGGGCCAGGGTGGGATGCCCTCACTGCCTGGGGCAGGGGAAGGGGCCTGGATTCAAGGAACTGTGGGGTGGGGGGAGTCTTGGTTACTGAAATTACTACCTAAAATATTATCCTGTCTCCGGAAGAAGAGAATATCACTATCAAGTTATCGAGTAACTACTGTGTGCCAGATATTACATTAACATGTAAAATGAGTCTTTCAAACAGCCTTTGAAACGGGGGTATGATCATCACCAAATGAGAAAGCAGACACAGAAGGTCAGTTGCTCGAGGTCAAGCAGCTGGTGAGGCTCAAAGCCAGGACTCAACTCTAGTTTTGTCTGACTCCAAACCCATGCCCTTTGCACCACACCACCCTCAGCTCAGAATTGCGAGACAGTGCCCTTAACTGGTTGTGTGATTTTGGACAAGTCAGTTTACCTCTCTGGGCTTCAGTATCCCCCTCTGTTAAGGTAAGGTGTGTGATCTCAGTGTTTCCTGCTCTTTCCATCCTGAATCTTCTATGATTCCTGAGACCTTGGAAGTCATCTGATCTCCTCTGTAGTTTCCTTTGTACCAGGAAAAATCTTCCAGAGAAGGGAACTCCTTTGGTACTTGTCAAGAGTTCAACACTTTTAATCAGTTCTTTTGGTGAACTACTATATGACAGACACAGGCATAGAAAGCTTTTTCTGGGCTGGAAAACTATATTAACTAGAGAATAAGCCTTTCAAGAACCAGGGATAAAAATAGGTTGTCTGTCTCCTCTACAGAATATCGTGAGAGGCCAGAAGAGAGTAGAGGGGCTATAAACCCCTTTCTCTATTTTGGGAAAGGCATGTCCTTACTCATTGATTTATAGATAATAATGAAATGCAAAGCTGGAAGGATATCCAGGACAATGATTTTCAAATTCTCTGCAAAACCTTAGGGTTCAGGGAAGTTTCCAGTGTGTCATCATGCAGATCAGTAAAGGGCCAAATTCACCAGGACACCCAACCACCACCACCACCACCACCACCACTGCCTTAGTTCATAAAAGAAAAAAATGAGGTACAGAGAGACTGAATGACATGTCCACAGAAAATGTATGGTTGAATCAAGATGAGAGGCTGGGTCTCCTAACTCCTGGTTCATTCAACATTAATTCAGCAAATAGTATTTAGTCCATTAGGTGCAAAGCACTTTGCTTGGTAAGGTCGGAGTACCAGGATGAGATAGACTATGTTGCCAAACCCCAAGGAGCTTAGGATCTACTGGAGCTTCAGATTTTGATTCCCTGAATACTACTTTAGCAGACACAGTTTCCTGATGCCCCCCCAAAAAAAAGGAAATGCAACATGGTAATGTAACTTTCCATATTGATTTCATCAGTAACTCTAGATCTGGGCAAATGTTTTCTTTCACTCTTGTTCTGGAAAGTTAGTATTGCTGATACACTTGTAGGTGGACAATTGTTTTCTTTGAGCACTTTGCATTCCATGGTCTTCTAAATGCTGTTAAGAAGTCATCTGTCAGTCTAATTGTAATCCCTTTATGGATGACATGCCTTTCTCTGGCTGCTGTTAAGATCTCTTTGCCTTTGGTATTTTGTCATTTTACTACAATATATCTATTTATCCTGCTTGGGATACATTGTACTTCCTGAAATGATTAATTTATTGATTTTATCAATTCAGGAAAGTTCTTAGTCATTGCTTCTTCAAATATTGCCTCTCTTCCTTTTTCTAACTTCTCTCCTTTAGGATTTTCATTAGCTGGATATTAGGCCTTATTTCATCTTCTTTTACTTTTTTTATATTTTATATAAAATATAAATTATATTTTCTATCTCCTTGTATCCTTGAGTTTCATTCTTAGTCATTTCTTCAATTCTCTTTTCTAGTTTACTGATTTTTATCTTCATCTGTGATGAATCTATGACTTAATTCCCCCATGTTGAGAGTTTGATTTCAGTAATTACATTTCACTTCTAAAAGTTCTATTTGTTCTTTTTCAAATCTGCCAGGTTATTCCTGGTAGTATCTCTGTCTGGTCCATTGTTTTCTTTTAAAAAGTTTCTTGCATTGTTATAATCTGTTTTGTATCTGGAATTTTCAAACTCTAAAGTCCTTAAAAGTTGTTTGTTGTTTGTTTTTTCTGCTGACTTTCACTTACATTTTCTGGTGTGTTTTCCAGTCTTTGATTAAGAACTCCTGTTTGCTTCACCTTAATTTGTGCTAATCCTGAGAACCTAGTTTAGAGACACCTTTCTCCCAAAATGACTTACAGTTGCTTCTGCCTGAGCCTGGGAGCACACCAACCTTCCACCCTGGAAGGGACCAAGGATAGCCCCCTTCCAGGTTGGCTGTGAGTGTTTGAGGTTCACCTGCCTCACCTTGCCCTGTCCCAAAGCTTAATCTCTTAATTGATTGTCAATATGACGTTTGTCATCTAGGCAACCCAACATTTCCTATTTGCTTAATACTCACTATTTCCATCTCTGGTTTCAGCTCATGGTTTTATTGTAATTTGCTGAGGAGTGTTTGTGTGGGAGCCAGGAGAGGGTAGAGTCCTTGATATTCCTTTGCATCTTACAATTAATTCCTTTGGTTCATTAAAAGGTATGTTTTACCCAGGATCTAGTTGCTATTTAGTGGGTTAGCCCTTACAAATGTGTAGTCTGCCATAATGCTAGAGGGAGAAGACTCATTCCATTTAAAGAATCCTATTTATGGATTCCTTCTACTGTTTCTTTTTGTCCTGATGCCTTCAGGTTTAACATCTTGTCATCCTGTTCCTCGAGAGATCTGGCAGGTCATGACACCTACAGAAAAAAAATGAATGAGAAGCACAAGTTAAGCTTTGTTTTCTCAGAGAGCATTTCTAGATTTTTCTCTTGCTAAAGAAAGCTGTGTGGCCTGGCTCTCTGATCCTATCACTGACCGTTGTCCTTTTATCCCCTCAAGTGTAGATTAAAGTCTTCACTTTTGTGATAGTTCCAATGCTGTAGCTTTGAATAGTGCTTTATAGGTTGCAAAATATGTACACATACACTGACTTGCCTGATCTTCGCAGCACCCCTCTAAGCAAGGCATCCTTCCCCCATTTCTGAAGAAGACACTGAGGCCCAGAGAGGTCACCTGACAACTTGCTTAGGGACACAAAGTCTATTCATCATCAAACTAGCCCCTCCACCCATAACTCCTGACTCCAAACCCATTGCTTTCCAGCACGAAACCTGCTTTCCATAAGTGAGAAAGTAAAATGCAATCAGTGGTTCATTCCTTCATCTAATATTCATTGATCATCTGTGATATACCAGGCACTGTTCCAGGCACAAGGATTTAGCTGACAACAAAGTCCCTGCCCTCATTCCAGTCTAGCTCATGACAGATAATAAATAAATAAGCGATGATAATAGCACACCAGGGAGAAGGAGCAGCATGTACAGAAGCACAGGCGGGAAAGAACTTGGCAAAGTCAACTGCCAAGAACACCTTGGCAAAGAACAACTGAAGGACTCTGTGATTACAGTGGCCCAAGCAGGGAGTGGCCGGTTAGCTCAGTTGGTTAGAGCGCGGTGCTAACAATACCAAGGTTGCCTGTTTGATCCCCGCATGGGCCAGTGTGAGCTGCACCCAGTGGCCCAAGCAAAGGGGAAAGTGGTAGGAGATGAGACAGAAGAGGGGCTGGGGAACATGCTAAGGAAGATCTAAGGAAAAGCTTGAGGAAGGAAGGAAAGCCTGACCCTCGGAAGTTTGCTTCCCTTTTAAATAAGAAGAACCCGTGTGTTGCTCAGTTCTGGGTTTTGACAGATCTGCCTCTCTTTGCTTGTGTCATTCATAGGCCTACAGGTTTTCCCAGCTTCCTGAAATGGTCATGGGCTCTCCCCCACCACCTGTACCTCCTCGGACTGGCCCTGTGGCAGTTGCTTCTCTCAGGCGGTAACACATTCTTTGCTTTGTTTGGAATATTTGGAAAGGGTTTGGTCCTAGGAACCCTGACCCAACAGACTTCCTTCATGCCCTGCCCATCACCTGTACAGATAGCCATGTGCCTCGAGCACCCCGAGTACCAGGAAGGAAGAGGGGCCATAGAAGGCTGACCTACTTTCTTGTCATTTTAAATAGAAAGTCCTGTAGAACCCACAGTTAAAACCCAAACTCAAGCACCCCATATCCTGAAAGCCCCATCTTTGACCTTGAGCATCCAAACATTACTCCAGTTTGGGCCACTGCAATGGCTGCCTCAAGTCTGGGCACCTCCTGCCATGTGTGTGCATCCAAAAGTCCCTTCGGGGTGGTGTCCAAGAAGCCAGCATATCGGGGCCCCTAACTCTTGACTTCAAGAGAGATAGGCTGAGAACACAGGAATTCAGATACGTCTACCATGTTTCCCCCAAAATAAGACCTAACCGGAAAATAAGCCCTAGCATGATTTTTCAGGATGACATCCCCTGAACATAAGCCCTAATGCATCTTTTGAAACAAAAATTAATATAAGACCCAGTCTTATTTTGGGGGAAACACAGTATTGTGAAGCACATGTCCAGTATTCTCTTTGCTCTGTAATAATATAAAAAGCAGATGTTTTTAATAAAGGTAGACAAGAAACAGAAAGGCCATGAGTGCTGGGAAAGAGTCGTCATGCCCAGGGCTGGGAGAAACAACCGGCCCTCCCCCAACACGCTAGTCCACCCTGTCTGTGGACCACCGTCTTGAATTTGGTGAAAACAGTGAAGAAAAATGACTTCCCTCAGAAGCAATCCTGCCCTTATATCCAGTGGTTTAGAATGCAGAGCTGTGTGTGGACAGCACGGCTGGGTGCCAGCCGAGTTCAGGGTAAGGTGGGAACAGCAGACCAGGGTTCCATCTAACCTGCCAGTAACCTGCTGTGTAACTCCCGACAAGTTGCTTCACCTATCTGGTCCCTGGTTCCTTATCTGTAAATGATCTCAAAGCCTGTGGGATTCCTCACAGGTGGCCAAGTGTATGGCACAGAACCCAGGAATTCTCCTGGGAAGGGCTTCCTGAAGGAGTAGCAGTGCTGGGAACAGCACGTGGGAAGCCAGGACTGTGGGAGTGAGCAGACTGGGAAGAGGAGGGAGGGATTCAGAAAGGGAGACCCCACACTGCTGGGCCTCCAGCACCCACCCTGATTTACAGTCAAATCATCACAGCCTCTGTGTTTAGCCCTCCCTGGGGAATAGCACAGGGCTTCTCAGTTACTGCTGAGGGCTCCGGTTGGGAGGAGCTTAATGGCCGCCATTTGTGGTAGACTTGCCAAAGGCCAGCATCCATTTCATTTCTTCTCTCCACCACCAGTCTCCTCCCATGTCCTGCCACACTGCCTGCCATCCTTGCCAACTATCAGGAGGGCACTGCCCTCTATACAAACCCAAAGAATTCAACCAGGGAGGAACCTTCAGAATAGGGTCATCCACCCCTTTTGGTTTACAGACAAGGAAACTGAGGCTCAAAGAAGGGAGGAGCAGGTACCCAGACCTCTGCCTCCATACCGGGCTCCCTTGCTGTGGCTCTGTTTGCTCCTAAGTGACAGTGGCAGCCTCTTGCTCCTCTGCTCAGAGGGGGGCCCTGTGAGCTGGCTGCCTGCTACCTGCTCTAGCGGTCTTTGCCTTCCTGCCATTTTAATTGTAGGGGAGGCTGGAGTCCCTCTGTGAAAAGGAAGACAGAGTCTGTGGCTAAAGCACCTCTCATAATAAGGGCAGAGGCCCGTGCCCGCTGAGTTCAGGCTGCCCTCTAATTATGCAGCTCTCTGAGCACTAAGTGGAAACAGGATCTGTTCAATGGGCCGGATTCTCTGCTTGCCTGTCGGACCAAAACCAGTATTGTCTCATTCAGAATACCCTGGAAGTGCTGAAGTGCTAGTCTCCTGCCCCTGGAGTTTCCCAGAGTCTTGAGCTCTTTTCTTTCTGGCAGTAGCAGCAGGGAACGTGGTCCTCCCAGCCCTCCCGTCACCCGTCCTGGTGTCCGGATGGGGGTCGCTCCCTTCCCCCACTCCAGACAAAGCTTTCTCATTGGCTGCCAATGATGTCATCACCTCCCGGGTCTACCATCCCCTGCTAATACCAAGCGCTAATTGCTTGGCTTATTTTTATATGGAAATTGAGTGTTTTACTCCCAGAGACACAGGAGTCACCCTCAGGGGAGCAGTGACCTTGAATATATCTAAAAATGATTCCAGCTCGGGCGCCAAGATGGCTATTACGGGTCTGGACGTGTTGCCCCCGCCCGTGTTATTTGGGGGCAAATCCAGGCCTGAGGACCCCACCATAATGGGGCTGGAGGCCCTGCGGCTCCCCGAGGTAACTGCCCGGGGGCTGCGGTCCAGGTAGGCGGCTGACGGAGTCCCTCTGCCCGCCCAGGTCCACCTCGGACGTCGGCAGCAAGACCAGGATGGCGGAGTCCGCCCCGGAGCCGGCCCAGCTGCACGACAGCGCCTCCTTCGCGCAGGTGTCCAGAGGCCCCGTGTCCGTGGCGCAGTTGGATCAGTCGGCTTTAAATTACTCAGGTGGGCAAGAGGCTGCAAGGAGCCCACGGCGCACCCCAGCCCCAAATCCGCACTCTGCCTTCTACCTGCCGTCTGCGGGACCTGCTGCATTTCTGGATCCCCTCGTGCCTTCCGCAGGCCTGGCTAGAAGAGCTACTACCGATTTTATTAAAAAGATCTGAAATCTGACAAAATATTCAGATGTGTTACAGTCAGAGTATAGGTTAACATTTTGCCAGACTTTGGGTTTTTGTTTTTTTTTTGTTTCTGTTTTTTTAATTATTATATATATTTTAAAGCATTACGGATACAGCTCCCCACCCCCATCTCATTTCTCTTCTCCCCAGAGGTAATCACAATCCTTAATCTTAGGTGTTAACCTTTTGCTACATATGTATGTGTATACAACAGTATATATTAAAGCTTTATATATTTTATATCTATATAAGTGGTATCAAGCTATACATTTCCTTTTGTACTTTGTTTTCTTGACTCAACATTGCTTTCAAGTTTTCTCCCGGTTACTACATACATAGAGATCTAATTCATTCATTTAAACTGCCAGATGGTATTCTACTGTGTGACATACCACAGTTTATCCTTTCCCCCAGTGAGGGACACATTGGTTGTTTCCAATTTTTTGTTATTGCACACGATACTGAAATGAACATGGAGGTCCTGTACATGCCCTAAATGGTTTTTCAGTTCATTCAAACCATATCTTTCAGGCTAAAACTGCAAGCACCCAGTTGTCAACACTTATTAAAAGCAATCACTGTGTCCAGAAGTTTCACCAATGGAATCCATTCTTCTTGGTTTCTTGTCTCAGCTCTTTAAAAATATCCATCCTCCTGGGAGGAAAACACCTGGACACAAAGGTGTCATTTCCTCTTGCCAGTAGGCCTGCGGTGTTGGGATGGGTGTGGGGGATCTGGTGAGGGCTCAGTGAGGGGAATTGAGCTATCATTACTCTAGAAAGCCATGTCTGAGTCACAGCAGGTGAGCAGGGCTGGGGCTACAGATGGAGGTCTGCTGCCATTACCCCTTTTCCCAATGCTAGAGTCCTCCACTGTTTCCCAGCTTCCCCCAGCTTGTGCAAATGTCAGCCCAGTGGTGAGGCGCTAACCTAATCTCCGCCATCCATCTCCTCCATGCCAGGTAATACAGTGCCGGCAGTGTTTGCCATCCCAGCTGCCAACAGACCCGGCTTCACCGGCTACTTCATCCCGACACCTCCCTCATCCTACAGGAACCAGGCCTGGATGTCCTATGCAGGAGAGAATGAGCTCCCGAGCCAGTGGGCCGATTCGGTGAGACCCTTGCTGATTCGCACACAACTTTACCTGTTTACACTCAGGGAGAAAATGGGTGAGAGGTTGAGACTGAGTGTTTTGTTATCTCAGCCCCTCTTCCACCAACTAGGTGGCTAAAGCCAAGCATTTTGGAGGAGACAGTGTGATAAGGTTCAGGATGTCCTTTGACAGAGGAACTTGAGACCTGCCTTCTAGTCTAGGTTCCTCCTCTTTTTAGCAGGGCCACCTTAATCAAATGCACCTTTATAATAATTACCATTTTGGGGGTATTTTCTATGTGCCAGACACCCTGTTAGAGATTTTATTTATATGATCTTATTTAATCTTCCCAGCAGTCCTATCAGATAGGTATTATTAGTCCCATGATGCATCCCATTTTGCAGATGAGGAAACTGAGGCCTAATCTAAAGCCACAAAACTTTCGTAAGGTGCTAAGGCTAGAATTCAAACCTGCATCTGTCTGGCTCCAAAGTCTTTTTAAAGTTGTTTCTTTTAACTTTAAAATTCTGTAAAAATTTTTTAGACAAAATACCAGAAAATGAAGTATTAGAAACTCAAGACTGAATTATTTTGCAAGTATCTCCTAAGGCTTCTGCCTGACTTCCAACCAATGACTGTCTCGTCATCATCCCCTGGTTTCTTCCATCATTATAGCTAGAAGTATATGGCTCCTATATACAGTGGACCTGGCCCAGCCTGGATCAAAGAGGAGCAGCAACCAGATGAACCTAGATATTCATACCCAAACCTGCCTTTTAGTCACCTGTCAAGGGCTGCTAAGTGAAAAAAAAAAAAAAAAAAAAAAAAATCCAAACAAACAAAAATAGCACATTGATGGCCCCTTAGTGGGTTGCCTGTGTGAAATCATCCATCATGGATAACAAAGGCAGGCTGTATCTCCAGGCTGAACCTCAAGGCCCCTAGTACTATATGCATTTTAGGGTTTGGTCTCAACATTTGAAATTCATCCTAGATTTAGGAAACACATTGACGCCCAAGGCCTGGGTCATCTTTTCCCTTTGTCCAAACTTTTGGGGCCCGTACTTTTACCTCTACAGGTTCAACTCAACCGCAGTGTTGAGATCCATTCTTACTGTAGTAATGCCCCTTCTAAATGCTCATCATCAGGGGTGAAGTTATTCTGCATATATTAATTTTCCTGATGATCAAAATGTAGCCCCTTAATTTCTAAAATATTTTAAAAATATATGCCATCTTGCATTTTTAAAATTCTAGAATGAATTATATCCTTCCCCCCTTCTTCTTTAAAATAGGAGCATAATTTAGTTTATCTTTAGCAAATGACTCAGCATTATTATGCCTCACTATAGTAAAATGACATTTGTAAGATGGTCTCTCATGATTTGTAGGACTATTGTCCCCCTCAAATATCTCCAAAGTCCCATAATTTTTGGAGTTGTTACAGTGGTTCAACACTTCTATTCACTGGATTTTACTTATATTTAAAAAGTGGTCAGGTAGATTCAAATGTAGACCCAGGTATATTCCAACCAACATATCCAGTGAGTACAAATTACCTATTTTCTAAACAAACTGACTCCAGGTTCTGTATCTGTACCATGGTATGTGGCCTCCATTTTCTTCCAAATCTCTTTCCTTGTCTTCGGTCCCTTCCTGCTTCTGGTATCAGACGTGTCCTATGATTTTAGCCCTTTCCTAACCTGAGGCCCCTCTCTTCTTTCCCACCATTCTCTGCAGGTCCCCCTCCCAGGGTACATCGAGGCTTACCCCCGGTCACGTTACCAGCAGAACTCTCCCTCCAGGCTCCCTCGCCAGTACAGCCAGCCAGCCAGCATGCACCCCAGCTTGGAGCAGGCCCCAGTGCCCTCCACAGCAGCGTCCCAGCAGAGCCTGGCAGAGAACGACCCATCTGACACACCACTGACCAACATCTCCACAGCGGCCCTCGTGAAGGCCATTCGGGAAGAGGTGGCCAAGCTCGCCAAGAAACAGACAGACATGTTTGAGTTCCAGGTCTAATGCCTTAGCCTGATGGGACTTCCAAACTCCACAAAGACAGTCTTCGGGTTTCTCAAGCCTAATGTGCTGGGACTTGAGGCCTAGACAACAAGTGAGTCATTATCACCCTCAGTTTCTGAAAAGGTGACCAGTGGGGCTTCTGGGAAACAAAGGAAACTCTTAAATGACTGGATTTTCAGCTTATTCAGCTGATTGTACATCAAGAAGTCCTTACTTGGGACCACATGTTTGATATTCTGTTATGTTAAATGTTTTGAACTATGGGTGTATTTCCCTAAGGAGCCTTAGTTACAAGAGACTCTAGCTAACCTACAGATTTCTGTTCAATGCCACATTTCAATAAATCACCAGAAGGAGAGAACATACCTCTATCTTCGGTGACCTCTGCATGTTCACTCTGTTTCGGTGTTAAAGGCAATTCAGGCGTGTGATTAAACACCAGACTGTACTCTCTCTCATTCAGCCATGACGTTAATCGGTAAAATCACCTCTGGTCTGTAAGGGGGGCACTGACTCCAGCCAAGAAACTTAAGCCCTTTTCTTTTAAAGATTCATATTCATATTGGAGGAAAATCAGTGCTATCGATGAGATGACTGTACCTATCAATAGTCCTGATGCTTTTTTCCCCCATTAATTAAACAAAGGCCAAGAAAGAGAAGATGAGAGGGAATGGTCGATTTGTGTTGACAGGTTTTTAAAAAGGTGTTATTTTGGAACTGAAGTACCCTGCAAGTTGGGATCTAACCGAAAGAGAAGCAGTGCTAAGAGCTTTTAGAAACCTACAAAAGAAAAACAGTTATTGGTGGAGTTTTTGTTTGTTTGTTTGTGTTTTGGGGATATTTTTTCTTTCTTTTTCTTTTTTTTTTTTTTTTTTTTTTTTTGCCCTGCAATGAAGATGGCCTGAGAATGAAGCATCTCTCTTTTTTGGATTAATAGATACATTGACTTTTACAAGAAAAGCTCTGTCTCTTCAACAATGATGTCCAGCCTCTGCAGCTGAGTTATACAAAAGGAACTAGCAATTAACGCCTGCTACAAGCAGGAATAGTGGATCCACCGTTTCCTTAGGCTGCACTCTCTGTTTATAGAAGCTTCTGAATGTAGGAAATCTGTTGATTTACATTGAAATGTAAATAACGTTTTAAAAAGTGTATGGAGTTAGCCAGTCCTCTCCCTTCCCAGCCCCTGTAGTTAATGGGCGCTGGAGGACATTTGCTGAAATGGCAGGTCTGCTGACCTTGTGAAGGTGAGGTTGCAAATCACCCTCCCTGCCATGGCCAGTCAGCTTCCAGAGCTCTGTGTGGACACCGTCTTGGAGCCCTGAGGCACTGGCCATAGACGGTCAGTGCAAAGCAAAACAGCTGCTGACTGGGAGCCTAGGGGAGGAAACACGCTGGTTCCCTCACCAACTTAGGGAGCCATTCACGATGTTGGGGATTCACTTGGTATCTGTTGGAGAACGAGATTCTGTCCTGTCTTCACCCAAGATCCATCTGGCTTCAGCTATATCCATTCCTTCTGAGCCCATCTCTCCATTCTCCTCATGAGTTTCTTTGGTCTTTACTGAGAGAAGGTGAAAATTTAAAAGTTGAGAGAAAAGTAGGAATGGAACTGATTAGAATGGGAGATTCAAACTGTCAAAGCACAGACTTTTCAAAGAAGCTGTTTTTATTTCCCAATGGCAAATTGCCCTTTCTGGAATGTTCTAGAGATGATGTATCATGGAATCCCCAAATAAGTCTCTTGTTCAGATGATATTAGGTAGTGTCCTTTTGGTATGCTGGTTGATCTTTCATAGTGGTAGTTTTTTGTTACTTAAAACGAAATCAGCTATAAATAAAATGTATTTTTGTAATTTCCATGTGTATATACAGTATATTTCTACCAATGGTCAGTTGTTGTAATCCAAAACCTAAATCAGCTTGCAAAACACTGGACAGTGCAAGATTTTATCGACAGATTAACGCAATGCCTAAGTCTATCCAAATTGGTATTCAATGCACTTGAATGAACAAAGAGCCAAAGAAACTCAGCCTTTTCATGCAAATGGTATGAGTCTGATAAAGTCAGCTACATTGTCCCGCCTTATCAATAATATTAATATTTCATCAGTGCAATGACATCAACTCAGTACTTTGTCTACTTGGTAAATACCTAGAAATACTGTTATGTGAAAATGAAGTTTTAAGAACTTAGTGTAATTAAAATACATGCACATGCTTCCAAGGCAGTGTCTGAGCTGTGGATGTGCCAGTAATTTACAGAGAATGAGCCTACGGTTTGCAGAGGTATGGCTCCAGATGGCTAAGAGGTTGGAGAGAAAAATCATTGCAGTCTTTACAGAACCCCACGAAATACTAAGTTAGTCAACTGAGACAACTAAAAATACAGCATGCTAAATCAGACGCTCCCCTAAACTAGACACCACAGTTTAAGAAAAGTATATGGGTGGAAAACTTTAAGTTGAAAGAAGTCCCTCTGTTCATGTGTTCCCACCAATGGGGAGACAGCCGCCATTGTTTGATTTTCTGTGACTAAGATGTAGTCCCATCTCTGAAGTCTCTTGAACTCATGGAGATGACAGATACCTGGACCACTGGTTCTGTGAAAAGGCAGATGGTCCAAAGTGCCTCATGGAAGTACAAATAGAGTCTCATGAGAAGCCAGAGGCTTTGTATTCCTCATGACCCTCCAGATAGTTGAAGAAGCCACAAAGACCTTGGTGACCTTGGAGAAGGAAGTGAAAGTCCAGAGACGTGAAGTGACCTGCCTGAGGATTCCAGCCCAAGCCTGCTGATTCATGATCCAACTTGCTTTCCATTTCACCATGCTGCCTGCACGCTTGTCTATGATGCATTTCTTGAACTCTGCTAGGAACTTTAAAAAGTAGACAAGGGTCATATAAGAGATTCCCTATGTTCTTGTGAAGACAAAAGATGACTGAATATGTAAAGAACTTCAGATAAAGTGTATAGAGAACAATGCATTTGTGGCATAATAAACATTTTTTGGAACTAGTTTTGATGTGAATTTTCTGCATTCTGAAAAGAAATGCATTATGGCTTTTCTCAGAAAGTGCCATCAAGGAAATGGTGTTCTCAACTGCTGTTCAAGATTAGGGGTGTATACCTCTCTCAGTGCCATGGATCCAAACAGGCAGGCAGGGAGGCCCTGATAACTTGTCGTTGGGAGGTAGCAGATTCCATGCTCTGCACTGGGGGAGGCAGTCCAGTGGTGCAGGAAAAGATCTGTTGTGCGCCCTGGTACCTATGATCTGAAATAGCAGTTGTTACCTATGGAGCAGCAAGTTGCCTCTTTCATCGTGTGCTGTGGACGAACTGTATCCCACCACCACTAATTTATGTGTTGAAATCCTAACCCTCACTGTGATGGCGTTAGGAGGTAAGGCCTAGGGAAGTGCTTAGATCATAGGACTGGAGACCTCATGAATGGATTTAGTGTCCTTATGAAAAGGACCCCCTTTCCCCCTCAGAGAGCTCTCTTGCCTTCTTTTCTGCCTGGGAGGATAAAATAAGAAGTCGACAGTCTGCGACCTAGAAGACGGCTCTCACCAAAACCCTACCACGCTGGCATTCTGATCTGAAGTTCCAGCCTCCAGAACTGTGAGAAATAAATTTCTGTTGTATGTAAGTCACCCAGCCTATGGTACTTTGTTATAGTAGCCTAAGCTGGCTAAAACAGGATGGATTATGTAAGAATCAATTCTCTGGTCCCAGGAGAAGTTATCTGTGCATTTTTTAATTTAAGAATTCAGCAGACGGGCATGTAATTTCTGAGCAATCTTGGTGGAAGAATGGATAGGAGATTGTTAGATTTATGATTTAAAAAAAACTTCTGAGAGAGAGTACAGATGGAGGAGGAGAGGAATTTAAATACCTGACTAAAGGAAATGCTTCTCTAACAGGCAGAAATTAGGGAAATGGATCAAAAGATTTAAATATTGATTAGAGATAAATAAGCTTTTTTTTTTTCTACATAACACCCAGGCACTCAATGTTTAATGAATAAAATAACAGATATTATTTTAAAAGATTGAGAGCAGAATTTAAACTTAACCCATTCCTTCTTCCACACACCAGAAAATAATTTGGACTTACAAAATACAGCCAAACGCTCTTAGGGAAAGACAGTAAGTTAGCTTGGAGCAGTGCCTGACTCAGATGCAGCAAGTATTGGAGATTAAACTCTACCACGGAGTCAGTTCTAAAGGTATTTTAGTCAAGGAACTTTGCAAGGACTAGAAACCCATTCATACTTGCTAATTCATGCTTTCAGGGGTTGACTGAAAGCTAGAGGGCTGTTTCATAGAAACAAAACACAGTTCCCATATGGGAAAGAGATGGAGACTGCGTCTTCTCTTTTGTCCTGATGTTCTCTCTCCAAGCGAGTTTCATCTCTGTTTCTCTCTGCATATCTGCTCAGATCTCTTGCTTCCCTCAGCCTACTAGCTTTCTCTGTTTTCTCATTGTTGTATGTGCATCCAAAAATCCACCCTGGGACCCACTCCACACAACCTTTCCTTTTTAGTACCCATCCCTTTCTAACTCTGTGCCCTCCAGGGCAAATTCTTGAGAGTCTGATTGGTCCAGTTCATGGATCAGGCACCCTTGGGTCAGGTGTCTATCCAATCAGCTGTAACCAAGGAGGCAGAGTCATGTAACAAGAGCATGTCCCCTGGGACTGACCCTTTCAATGAGAGCTTTTGTTGAGGCCTAGTACCCAAAGGAAGGAGCATGAATGGACAGGACCCTCAAAGGAACCTGCAATTGACCAGTAAATACTGGAAGTGACCAGTATTCCTAGGATGCCAGCCAGCAGGTGAGTAGTCCCCATGGATACTGCCACAGAGAGGAGAGGACTTCCTTGATTTGTAAATCAGTGAGAATGTGTTAGCTTGAAACCATGGCGGACTGTCCACACCTGACCCAATCACTTCCCACCAACCACCAGTGCTATTGATGTTGCTGCTGGATCTAAGAAGTGATTTCTAACCAAGGCCCAGTTAGCACAATGTCTTGCTCAGCAGACAATAAATATGTGTAAGTTGAAATTCATGATCTCAGCTCAAGTGCTATCAACATGGCTGACGGCCACCCACTTGCATGGATGAGAAAACCCATGAACCTCTCAATAGAATCTTTGGAAACAAAATTAGTTTCAAGGGAAATTGATATTCCTGTGGCTCAAACATAATAAGTTAGTGTTCCAGGAATTGAAAGGTCTCTTGATTTCTTAAGGGGAAGTGTTACAGGATCCTAGCCTGTGGTAGGTGCTAACATGTAGGGTATTTCTGGAAAGGAATATTTAGGAAACAGAATTAATAGTGCCAGAAACAAATTCTTTTAAAGGATATTAAGTTGCTTTGATTTTGCAGATTTCAAAAATAGGGAAATTTGGAATGTGGCAGCATTTGTCTCCATAGATCAAACCCAACTTCAATAAAAGCTACTATATAATAAAGTCTAGAAATTGATTGTTTTTATTCTCCAACCTTGGCCAGACTGTTGTAAATTATGGAGGGAGGTTTATATTTAAATTTATATTTAATATAAATTAGCTGGGGCCTGACCTTATTTTCCCCCATCTGTACCGTATGTCTAAACTCACCCCTAATCCACACACAAACCCAGAGAATGTTTGTAGCAATCAGAGGAGTATCATTGGTCTGGAAATTTTGAAAAAGGCATAAACTGTCAAGTCCTTAGTCAACTCACTATAAATCAATCTCTGATTCCTTATCTGTGTAACAAATGTGTGTAACATCATCAGTACTTCTTACTTCCTGTGATGGTTATCAGGAGAATGTGGCATAATGTACGTGAAAATGCTTTGAAAAGTATATTTGAAGGTATTCTTGCTAAAGTATTGGCTTCATAATTCTGTCTTATCTAACAAAATATCTCCTTCCATCCACTGAACTAATTTGTCACATGTTCTATAAAATTTTTTAAATTTAAATTCTATAAAATAAATGAATGAATAAGCAAGCCGTTCTTAAGTTTGGAGCTGCCCACAAAAAAGGCCAGCGTCATCTGGAGCTATGTTTTGCTGCTGTGGTGTTGTCTATGATTTGGAGGATGTGTCAGTACTCATACACGTGTTTTCACTCTGGGTGGAAAACCCAGCCTGGGGCGATTCCTTACCAACCCCCTTAGACACATTGGTCAAAGACAAGTACTGAACCGGAGCCTTGACTGTAGCTGTTGTCATTTATTGCTTTGCTTTCTAATTAACTTTGTACGTCCTTGGCCTCTGCCAGGAACAGAGTGTTCATTTGCTGTCAGAAATTTTTATTGTAAAATAAAATGGCAAAAGCTTTCTCATACCCCAAAACCTGCCTGCTTGTCATTCTGCCTCTTGCAGAGGGTGAGATGGAGCCCCCGTCACACCCCTGCTGAGCAGCAGGTCCTGCTAGGGATTGGTAAAGAATAGTTGTAGGCTTGGCAGACCCTGTGTGGTCTCAGGAGCCATCCCAGCCTGGGGCATGAGCTCACTGTCCAAAAAGAGCTCACCGCTGGCATCCACAGGCCCCAGGGAAGCAGTTCCAGCCTATTCATGACTGTTCTTAGGGCAGATGGTGTCCCAGGGCAGAAATAGCCAATGTCTCTTATGTACCCTTCTCAGAGCATGAAGTCCCGTCTAAGTCAGAGGCCCCCGAGGAGTCCAGGGATGATACTGCTATGGGACACTCCCAAGACCACCTACCTCTCCCACCCTGTGCTCCTCCCAGTAATCACGATGCCTGCCTTCTGTGCAGCCCTATCCAGAGACCCTGTGTGATACTCCCTGCTCTGCCTCTGCCCTAAGCTGAGTGGACAGACATCCGACCCAACAGCTACAAACTCATAGGCTCATCAGCCACAAGACATATGACTCAGCACATGGGGCTAGGCCATCAGATTCTCTCTCTAGGAAATACCAAGAAACAGAGTCTCTTAGCAGCACATGGTGAAACTGAATGATCAGGACTCGGAGAGGCCATGATGGGCTCAAAGGTCTAAGACTATTGAGTAAGAAGTAACCCTGAGGCCAAGGAGATTTAGCGCATAGGAAAGAGGGCCTGTCTCTTGTAACAAAAATAGACAAAGACCAACCTACTGTTTCTCAGGAGGCCTTATGCCCTGATGGAGAGCACCCTGGGACTTCTGTGTCTCCTGTGAGACTTGGGCAGCTCAGGCAGCAATGCAGTGCTATTTCTCCCTGGAGCCCAATCCACTGAAGCTCTTTGCAAGTACTTACAAAAGTACTTAAATACTGAAAGAGCAACGGTTTTTACTCCTCTCTCTGTTCCTCTGTAAAAAGGGCTCAAATACACACAAAAGACATCCGCAAAGCCTCTGTCTTGCTGCAGTGATGAGGAATAAACTTGGAGGCCCCACAAAATGCTTTTGTGGGGCTCCCCCTGGGGTGGGGACCATTACAGAGAACAGGACCAGTGGGCCCAGGAACTGAGGGGTTCCCTGCTCCTCCATTTTCTTTTTCTTTCTTCCTGGACCCTGGCTGTTCTTATATTTCAGGACAAATGAAATGATCAAGTGAAAGGAAGTGGTGGTGCCTTCTTTAGTACCAGGAACGGCAGACAGATACAGACCCGGAGAACGGCAGACAGACACAGACCCGGGGAGCCGGAAAAGACCCATGGCAAACCCAGCCCCTCCGTGCTGGTCCCCATCAGAAATAGGAGAGCAAACATACAATTAGGATTTGCGAACTTGCTCCCGTGAGCTTACATAGGCAACACTCTACCAACAGCTCGGTAAGGTTTTATAACCGTGGTATATCAGTGTCTCACAGCTGGGTTCATGTCAACATGTGGCGATGTCTTGCTGAGTGGAGTTCATTATTGTTGTTGCATGTTTCCTGTGCCGTCACTAGAATGTCTAAGCTTGAATTAGAGCAACGAACAAACATTACATTTTTTGTTAAACTTGGCAAGAGTGGAAGTGAAATCAGGGACATGTTAGTCCAAGTTTACGGGGATAATGCCATGAAGAAAACGGCAGTGTACAAATGGACTAAACGTTTTTCTGAGGGGAGGGAATGCGTCACTAATGAAGAGAGGTCAGGGAGGCCAGTAATGAGCAGAACTGACGAAAACATTGCAAAAATTCATCGAATTATGTGTCAAAATCATCAGCTGACAGTGAGAAGCATAGCAGACCAAGTAAACATTGATAGAGAAACAGTTAGGAAAATCTTAACTGAAAATTGTGGCATGAGAAAGGTGTGTGCAAAAATGGTCCCAAAGGAGCTCACCAAGGAACAAAAGGAAAGGAGAGTCGAAGTTTGCCAGGACCTTTTGGAGAGGCAAGACAATGTTTTGGGCTATGTTAACACTGGTGATGAAACATGGGCATACCAATATGACCCTGAAACAAAGCGTCAAAGTGCACAATGGAAGTCAGCCAATTGTCCACTACCAAAAAGGTTCTGTCAATCCAAATATAGAGTCAAAACGATGTTGCTAACACTTTTTAATATCAGAGGGATTATTGCTTATGAATTTGTACCAACTGGACAAAACAGTTAACCAAGTTTACTATTTGGAAGTGCAGAAAAGGCTACGTGAAAAAGTAAGACAGCCTGAACTTTTCACCAACAATTCTTGGCTCTTACATCACAACAATGGCACACCAGCTCACTTGGCACTGTCTAAAAGGGAGTTTTTAGGCAGTAAACAAATAACTGTATTGGAACACCCTCCCTACTCACCTGACCTGGTCCCCAATGACTTCTTTTTTTACCCGAAGATAAAGGAAATATTGAGAGGAAGACATTTTGATGACACTCAGGACATCAATGGTAATATGACCACAGCTCTGATGGCCATTCCAGAAAAGAGTTCTAAAATTGCTTTGAAAGGTGGACTGGGGGCTGGCGTGGATGTATAACTTCCCAAGAGGAGTACTTGGAAGGTGACCATAGTGATATTCAACAATGAGGTATGTAGCATTTTTTCTAGGGTGAGTTCATGAGCTTAATTTTCAAACTTCGTATTCCAAAGGATGACTTCTAGACTTCTCTGAGTAAATGTCATGCATTCACCTCATGAGCTCTTCTGGCCACTGAAAGCCAGAAAAAATATGCCTAAAAAGGAACGTGGAACCAAGTAATGGAAACATTAGTGAGGGTGTTGTTGATGGTCCATTACCTATAAAATGTACACAGATGGTTAGTGGGAAACATTAACTGCTTTAAACCTCTCTCTGATCTCTTGGAGGTACAGTTACAACACATACTGGTTTGCACAGTTGAGCACCTTAACAACATTTCATTGTGTTTACACGTGGACAAACCCACATTTAGGGAGAAGCCATCTGACTCCTTGGACCTGCAATAAAGTTTTGTTAGCATAACAGTTTCACCACCAATCCCTCCCCCAAGCCAAAGATCCCTGGCAAATGCTTGTAGATAAAAGCACTCCTGGTTATCTGGTCTCTGAAATGGGCTATATGCGCTTGCTCTGGACTCTGACAGGCTTTCACTGGACAAATAAAAGAGCTTGCTTTTGCCCAATCACTCAGAACCTCCCCACCCCCCCAGTCCTGTGGCTGAGGCCTTTGGGAGACCCAAGGGCACACCTCTTGAGGTCATATCCCCAGTGATGCCAACACAACCTAAAAAAAATTCAGACTACCGCCCAGATGTCTTATCTATGGGACATTTGGAAACAGTTGGATTTGGGACCTAGGGTCTACCTATAAGCTGGATGTCGGATTGGATTTCTCATGCTTCATCCTATTCTGCTAGGATTCATGGTGGCAAAGCGGAAGCTGTGTGCATTCTCCTGCAGAAGTCCATTTTCTGGGTCACATTTTGTCAGCATCAAGAGAAAAGGCCTGGATAGTGTTAAGACTGTGAAAACAAAAGGCTGCCAAATTGTGCAAGTTACATCATGTATTAAATTCACGTGCTTTGGGAACTCAAAGTTCTTTTTAACTTACCGTTTGTCTCTAAAACTGGTAGTTCCCAAACAAGACTTTTCTGCCCAAAGGGCCTATTCTTTAGAATGGGTCCAGGTAAAAGAAAATCAGTCAGAGACCAGAAACCAGATATCCCAACTGAGCAGAAAAGGATTGCTGGACTGTCTCTCAGCCAGGGGTATGTATGCCTGGGTGTGGTTTTATCCTTTTGGTCATTAATCTTTTATTTAACTGGACCTGTACAGGAAGCAGATAGAACCTTCCACATAACCATCTGTGTAGTTCTTCATTGGCTGAGCAAACACTTCCTGAGGACCTACAATGCACCAGACAACGTGCTAGGTGATGGGGATTCAACAGTGACCAGGACATGGTACCTGCCCTTCACAGAACTCACAGTCAACGAAGATCAACCCTTGATACACCAAGCCCAGTATGTGAAGGATTCATCATTCATTCAGTGCTTTTTGTACTTCATCGAGCCAGCCAAATGAAAAGTGAAGTCCCTTTCTTTCTGGAAACATTTAGGTTTAGAAAAGGACAAACTCTGCAGTTGCATCTTCTGATTAAGCTGCACAGCCTTCCTTCCCAATGATCTTTAAGCATTTAATAAGGTGCCCACAATAGTCCCATGGAGATAGAGAACAAATTGCCAACTGCCAAGAATCAATGGGTTGCAAACTCACACTTCAGAGCTGTCACTACCCAATGGAATCAGGAGCCCAAACTGTAAGAAAAGGAATAACCAATTTGGGAACTATACTATGCAATCCAAATGAAAATTTCAGGAACCATATACTTTACGAATGAAACCACAGTGCACCAAGCACTCCCATTTTGCACTGTGCATTTCAATCAAGTGCCATTTAGAAGGCACTGGATGATTTACGAATGGGTTTGGGTCTTTATTCAACCTCTGAAATATAGTGCTTTATGGAGCAAATCTAAATAAGCAAACCAGGTAGAGCTTTGCAGTGATACCATTTCTTTGCTGCATTACTCTGTTTAGCTTTGGGGAAGTTGTGGTTGGGTTTTTTGTTTTTGTTTTTTGGGGGGTTGTTTTTTGTGTGTGTTTTTTGTGTGTGTGTTTTTTGCAAATTTGCATATGAAATAAGCACATTGTCTTACCGCTCATTTTCTTTCCAAGGTGTTAGTGGATTTTGTGTTCACATTTCGTCATCCCCACCCCCACCCCCCGCCCCGCACTCCAGTTCAAGCCGTTGTTTCTCAGTCTAGTTGTGTAGGACACAGCTCCCTGGCCCATGCTGGTATTATGAGCCTTGTGCCCCCACCCGGCTGAGGTAGTCAGTCGCCAGTCACTGATTGGCCGCTCACAGCAGCTCACGGCAGCACACAGCACCCCACTGCAGCTCACAGCAGCTCTCACTGGCTGCCGGCCACTCCTGTTGGCCACTGGCCACTCATGGCAGCACATGGTAGCCCATGGTACACAGTAGCCCACAGCAGCACACAGTAGTCCACGGCAGCACACAGCAGCCCACGGCAGCTCACACCAACCTCCGGCTGCTAAGCTCACGGCACCCCAGCTCCAAGGAGAGCTGTTGTTCACAATCTTAGCTGTAGAGGGCACAGCTCACTGGCCCATGTGGGAATCGAACAGGCAGCCTTACAGCCTGAGCCATCAGGCTAGCCCACATTTCGTCTTTTATCTTAGTTAATATTTCTTTCTCTAGTCCCCATGAAAAAGATTTTAACAAACATTTACAAATTCTCAGAATACTAGAAATCACCATATGTTGAACTGATGTATCTTGTTGTTTTTGAAATTATAGAATTCCAGACTCTTTGAGTTGGAAGAGAATTTAGTGGGGAAATTATCCAGCTTTGCACCCTGCAATCAACACAGGATAAATCTCCTGGCTTGTGTACATGATGTTGGCTTAACTGGTCAAAGATTAGGCAGAATTAGGGCTTTGTCAAGGCACTATTCAAAATGAGGGGGAGCGCGGTACTCCTAACCCTGTAACCCTGTAATGCCGCCAGTTCAATTCCCACATGGGCCAGTGAGCTGCGCCCTCTACAGCTAAGATTGTGAAAAACAGCTCTCCCTGGAGCGGAGCTGCCTTGAGCTGCCACGGGCTGCCACGGGCTGCTGTGTGCTGCACTGGGCTACTGTGTGCCACCATGAGAGGCCAGTGGCCAGTGTGAGTGGCCGGCAGCCAGCGTGAGCTACTGTGTGCTGCCATGAGTGGCCGGCAGCCATCGTGAGCTGCCGGAAGCCAGTGAAAACTGCTGTTTAGTGGCGGAGCGCAAGGCTCATAATGCCAGCATGGGCCAGGGAGCTGTGTCCTACACAACTAGACTGAGAAACAACAGATAGAACCGGAGTTGGCAGGGTGGGGGGGGGGGGGGAAGAAAGGAGGGAAATGATGGGGAGAGGAATAAAGGGAGGGGAAGATGGGGAGGTTTTAAATATAATTTGATATTTAGGAATAAAACAATGTAGTCACCATGGGGTGGGATTGGGGAAACTGATTGTCTTAATTTTAAGTTATATATAGAATGAGAGAGCACAAAAATCTTTTCAGTTTGGGGCCTGAACTATGTCATGACCACTGTTTTCACACTTTATAGGTATCCCAATCTTAGGATTTAGGGTCACCTAAATTTGAACCTCATCTTTACCAAATTCTAGTCGTGTTACTCGGGGCACATCGTGTCCCCTCTCTGAGCCTTATCTGTGAAATGAAGAAAAGCTTCAAGTTATAAACTAAATAAGTCACAAGGATGTAACATACCGTATAGAAAAAAAGGAAAAAGGGACAATTTGGGATTTAATAGTGGCTTGGTTTCCAGAGTTAACTGATGTAGGAGCCGTTAAGCTAGCTACCTGGGGGCTTACACAGAGGAAGGAGCTGCCACCTGGAGAAAGTGGGTAGGCAGGCTTTGCTGCTGACTCGCTGTGACACGTTAGGCAGTAACTTTTCTTCTGTGACCCTTAGTTTCCTTGTTTATAAAGAAATATCGTTTTTATCTACTCCTGCATCAGTTCATTCTGGAAACCAAGTTTTCCCTCTTTCCAAACTCAATACGATCTAATTGATTAAATAAGCGAAAAAATGTGTGTATATGTGTGTGTATACTTCTATCTAGACCATATGGTAGTCACTAACCCCGTGTGACTATTTAAACCTAAATTTAAAGAATGTACTAGCCACATGTCAAGTCTCAATAGTCCCATGTGACTAATGGCTTCCATATTCAACAGCACAGATATAGAACATTTCTGTCACTGCAGAAAGTTCTATTAGGCACCATAGATCTAGACCATTCAACCATTATAGATAATAATTATGGATAATAAACAGGCAGAGAGACAACAGTCCATAGATAGGTAGATAAGCAGATATGAGTGAATGTGAAAGCCAAGGACATGACTGTAGAATTTATAAACACTGGCCCACAAGCCCTCCCTCTGCTTCCTTCCAACAGGGTCAGAAATAGAACACCAAAGCTGTCAATACTGCTCCGTGAACAGGGATGGGTACTGGATTGACTGGAAATATCGAGGAGAAACTGGCTGGGTCAGGCCTACATCACCATAATAGCGACTGTCAGAGGGAGTGAAAGGTGGCCTGTGGGTCAATAGGAAAAAGAATCAAGATGGAGAGATAAAGGAACACGGGATTGTCACAGCTCTGTGGTTTTGGTTATTGCATGTTGGAGCAGTGGTCAGATTAAGAAACTGTGGAATTTTTTTATAAAAAGGGAGAGGGTGTTTAACATTTAAGAGTGTAGAACTGGGGCCGGCCCGGTGGCTCAGGCAGTTAGAGCTCCATGCTCCTGACTCCGAAGGCTGCCGGCTCGATTCCCACATGGGCCAGTGGGCTCTCAACCACAAGGTTGCCAGTTCAATTCCTTGAGTCCCGCAAGGGATGGTGGGCAGTGCCCCCTGCAACTAGAAACGGCAACTAGTAACGGCAACTAGTAACGGCAACTAGTAACGGCAACTGGACCTGGAGCTGAGCTGCGCCCTCCACAACTAAGATTGAAAGGACAACAACTTGACTTGGAAAATAAAAGGCCTGGAAGTACACACTGTTCCCCAATAAAGTCCTGTTCCCCTTTCCCAATAAAATCTTTAAAAAAAAAAAAAAAAAGAGTGTAGAACTGAAGACTCAATATTTTCACTTTGGAAATTTGTTTTTGGTTCCATTGCCCTGACACAAAAGGCTCTCTCTGGCATTGAACTGAAGAAATAAAACTTATCTGTGCTTTACATCGTTACAACCTGATAATATTTCCAACGTACAGGGACAAGCTGGCTCCACACTACCACAGAAAGCTTTTACTAAAGTGGCAGTGGCACTTAATACTTGTTACAGATCCTGTGGACCTGTGCCCTTGTACAGGGTCTTAGGTCCTCAGCAATGTGCTCTGAAGACCATCAAGCTAGATCTAGGAGGGCAGTAGCGCCTTCTGAATATGCAGCGCTGGGGGGACAGGCTCCTCTGTGCTAAAACAAGTCAGTGGCTGACTGATGGGGATGTAACCTGTGCACTCAAAATTAAGGTGCTATAAGTGAGGGGCAATCTATTGCCGAGCCTCACAAATATTGCTCTTGTCCGAGAAAAAAATTGCCCCTGAACTACATATCCTTCCTTTTTTTTTCCCACAGGAAATTCAGCTCCATTATAATCGTATGGGACATCGTCGCATGTGCAACCTGTCATTGATAGAAACATCATTGAGTGGTACACGACTCTGTGTGTGTGTGTGTGTGTGTGTGTGTGTGTGTGTGTGTGAATAATAGGAACTAGGTAGAAAAATAACAGAAAACAAAGGATTAACTAGGAATACACTGTAGATAATGCTACGGACTGACTTGTGCCTCCCCATCCCCACCCTCAAATTCGTATGTTGAAACCTTAATCCCCAATGTGTTGGGATTTGGGGCTGGTTAGGTTTAGATGAGGTCATGAAGGTGGAGCCCTCGTGATGGAATTAATGTCCTTATAAGAAGAGAGACATCAGGGTTCTCTCTGCCATGTGAGGACACAGCAAGAGGGGGCCATGTACAAGCCAGGAAGAGAGCTCTCACCAGCAACTGAATTGGCCAGCACCTTGATCTTGGACTTCCCAGCCTCCAGAATTATGAGAAATAAATGTCTGTTGTTTAAGCCACCCAGTCTGGTATTCTGTTATAGCAGCCCGAGCCGGCCAATACAGATAATAAGTATCAATCAGTTCAAGCCAGCTGACTTTAAACATGTGAACTGGACTTTTCACCTTGAAACTGGTTCTGAAAAGAGATTTTCTCTGTGCAAGTAAAACATGACTCTTCACAGGCAGCCACCTGCAGCCTCTGGGAGAGGCCCCTTTAATGGCTGCAGTGTCTCCTGCTCCCCAAACGTTTCCAAATTGGATTTTCTTCTAGATAATAATGAACAAGCTGATAAATGTCAGCCCTGGATGTGAGAGGGGGACTGGAAAGAGAAGGGGGCTGTTTCATCCCACTTCTAAATCCATGCTGCCATCTGGTGGATCCCACCACAAGAGAAATAGGAGAATTTGGTGTCAATGACCGGAAACTTGAATGCAAATCTGCCCAGCAAACCTTCTGAGGCAAAATGATGGTGAGCATCGGCTGTGTGTCGGGTCATGAACTGAACCATTGACACACATTATCTCAGTTAATTCACAACAACCCAGGCAGGGGAAAAAAAGGGCTCAAAGCAGATTAGAACCTGCTTCACTGAAAGAACAATTAAATGAATAAAGGAACGAACACGAGTAAATGAATGCAGGCTTAATTTACGTGTACTGTTTTCAGTTATAGAGTGTTTGTACCTCTTTCAGATAAACTCTAAAATTAAAAATTCCGGGGGAGTTTGTGAATGGCTAGGTGGAAGAGCTAACCTGGATTCCTCCCTGCAGAAGAATCCTTCCTCACACCTCTGTTGACTCACCCTCCAGGCGATTATATGACATTTCCTGCTCTATCTCTCCTCTCCCCCAACTTGTAACCTAGCTCAAGACCAGCTGGGGAGCCCCTCCATTCTTCTCTTAGGAACTGGAACTAGGAAAGAGTTTCTATGGGCAGTTGACATAGTTCCTGCGAGTTACTTGGTAGCTAACTTATGAGGAAGCTGATGAAAAAGCAGGAAGGGGCGGCAGGTGCAGCAGGTATATGGAGAGAAAAATAATAGGAGGGCAGCTGCCTGGACTCCTGGTGGCTTCCAGGCCCTGGTGCCAATTGGCATGAGACCCATAAGCAGGCGTGTGGTGTCTTTGTAGCTGCTCCCCCTCTCCAAGTGCTTCTGGTGGGACTGTAATCAGAGGACCCTGGCCACCTATCCCCAACAGGGACAGAGATGGACATGTAGCCCAATGAGCCAATCACATTTCCTCTCCAAGGAATGGTAGCTAAAGCTGAGTTCAAGAGTGGCAGTACCTCATTCCTTTCCTTCTGAAGGCCTGGAGGTTTTCCTTTTTTATTTCTCTTGTATTCATTTCTATTGCTTGTAGACAAAACCCTACTGTCAGGGGCGGATGGGTGGCTCAGTTGGTTAGATCGCCAGCTCTGGGCAACGGGGCTGCCGGTTCGATTCCCACATGAGCCAGCGAGCTGCACCCTCTGCAACTAGAATGAAGTCAATGAGCTGCTGCTCAGCTCCTGGGTGGCCAGATGGCTCAGTTGGTTGGAGCATGTCCTCTCAACCACACGGTTGCTGGTATGACTCCCGCAAGGGATGGTGGGCTGCGTCCCCTGCAACTAACAACGGTAACTGGACCTAGAGCTGAGCTGCGCCCTCCACAACTAAGACTGAAAGGACAACAACTTGACTTGGAAAAGTCCTGGAAGTACACACTGTTCCCCAATAAAATCCTGTTCCCCTAAAAAAAATGTTAAAAAAAAAAAAAAGAAACCTACTGTCAGCCACTCTTGTTATTTAAGTAAGAGAGTTTGAGTGGCCTTCTGTTTCCCCAACCAAGAGAGCACCTAGAGTTGTTGATTTCCCAGCTCTGTGTGATCGATGCACTTTCTGGAGTCCTCTCTGTCACTTTCCCTCCAGTTGCTGCACCGTTAGATATCTTCTTGGGTGTGCTGATGATGTGAGCCGGATTAAAGGGCTGAGTGAGGATGAAAGCCCTCCCTTCGGGGCACCACCTACAGAGGCCAAGCCCTTGGCCTTGCCCGCCTGATGGGGGCCATCTGATGCTGCCTGGGAGAAATGTGGTCAGCCCTCTCCAGAAAAGAGTCACACTGCCTCCCAGCCAGGCTCACCTCCTTATCACCTGTGTGAGGCTGAGCTCTTGGGCGCTGCAAATTCAACGCTTCTCCCTCCCTACAGATTGGGTCTCCCTTCAGCTTACATCCTGTGATCCCCACCACTCCGTGCACCAGTAGCTCAACAGTGAAGGCTGTGTCTTAAACATACTCAGGGAAATAATAATAATGACTCCCCACTGGGGGCAGTTTCATATCTATCACCTTATTTGTTGTCTCCCACCCAACCTTCCTGTAAGAGCAGTGTCTCCATTTTGTAGATGAGGAAACAGGCTCAGCGAGGCTACGTAACTTTCCCAAGGTCACATATCTAGTTGGTTACAGACTCAAGACACTGTTGAAAGGAAAATGGCAGAGTTCCGTGAGGCATCAACATGGTGTTCACCTTCAGGGATCCAGAAAGCTTTGAATCAGTGATTTGCTCTCCCTTCCTTTTGTTCCAAGAAGCCAGGCCTCTGTAGGCACTGGCCCTGCCTGACTCCTCTGGCCACAGAGCGGGGCACATACTATCTGGATAAAGTAGAGGGAGGTTTTCCCATCACCCTTGAAATTTATATTTCTCTCAGGACTAACAGATCTGTGATGAAGGGGTCATGATATAAATAGCCAGTTTCGTGCCTTATCAGGTTTCCTATTTCATCTTGCTCAAAACAGTTGCCACTGGAGAGAAGGGACTTCATTAACAGGCCATTACCTCTGCCCACTCTCTACCCTAATTTCCCAAAAATAGAAGTTGCTAATCTGATTGGTCAGGGTCCAGGACATCTCGGGCTCTGCATCACCAATGGGCAGGCTTACGCCTTCTTAAAAGTCAGTACAGGGGTGGCCAGTTAGCTCAGTTGGTTAGAGCACAAGCTCTTAACAACAAGGTTGCCGGTTCTATTTCTGCATGGGATGATGGGCTGCGCCCCCTGCAACTAGATTGAAAATGGTGACTGGACTTGGACCTGAGCTGCGCCTTCCACCACTAGACTGAAAGACGACTTGACTTGGAGCTGATGGGTCCTGGGGAAAAAACACAGTTACCCAATGGAAAAAATAAAAAAGTCAGTATGCATGTACTCCCTGAGAGCCTATTACAAGGCACAACCTGCCTTGGTGAGCAGACATGACCAGGTTTTCCTCCCTCCTCTTCCATGTCTGTAACTGAGTGGGCAGAGGAAGCAGGGAGCTTTATTTATATCTTCAGCTCAACTTTGAAAACCTCAAAGCAGCTTTCCCTTTAGCTGAGGTATAAATAAAGTAGTACTTTTGTTTCTCGTTTATCTGGTGGTGTTCTAGTAAATGTTTAAACAACCAATTCTTTGGCTGGTGAAGGAAGAGACAGGAACAACCCTGATTCATACATTTGCCAATTTCCATGGTGTAAATACTCCCATTGTGGTCAATTTCTAGACATCAGCAAGACATTATTAGGAAATAATGTACATTAGCATACCATCATATAGGATTTCCACCATGCAGACGCAGCAGACGTAAATAACCCCACGGACACAGGTAATGGTGAAATGTAGCAAAATAATTAGGAAGTGATAGATTTTGAGTATTTATTACTTTAGTTTCAAATACAGCCAAATTGTAATTTGATATAGTTTAACTTCTAATAATGGCTGTATTTAACAACCAGCTTACAAATTCCTGAAAATTTAACAATTGGCTCTCACAAGCTGTTCAAGCCGGCTACAGCCTGCCACTGCATTTATGTTATTCCTTGCATGTGGCGTTCTCTCAATCGGGACCCTTATCGTTTTCATCTCCCAGGCATCCTTTTCTTGGAGGAACAACTCTTCCATTCCATTTTGTTCTGGAGGAACTGACAATCACATGACCTGCCCCACCACTGTGCTGATAACGGGACCTGCGATCAAAGCCATGGGATGAGGGAATAGGCGACAAGGCATTCCTGGGACCTTGGCTGTAATACCATAATCTGTCAATCCCAGTCTCCCTTGGGAAGTTGTGGAAAGCAACCCAGCCACCCCCAAAACTGTGCCCTACCAGCATTGAGCCAGATGCTTCTTTTTGACGGCTCATCTGGGGCTTCCCTTCTAGCTGTACCTCACCGAACAGGAGAACTTGGGAGAACCTTGACAGGCCCAGGTTCCAGTCCTGGCTCTGCCATTCCCTAGCGCCGTGCCTGTGGGCAAATCATTTCACCTCTTGGAGCCTCTGTTCCCTCATTTGTAAAGCGTGACAAGAGTAGTACCTATTTCACAAGGTGGTGGTGAGAATTAAATGAGATTATTCATGTCAACTGCCTCCCTCTGTGCCCAGCACAGGGCGTGCACTGAATGGGTGTCCAATCTTCAGAGCATGATGGGTGGGAGGGGTAGAGTGGAAGCTGGTGGGACTCTGGGGGAGAGAATAGGAAACAGACCCTCACTGGATAGCTCTGTCTCCACCTGAGCCAGGTGAACGGTGTTTTCTGATGCCTGATTTATTCTCATTAAGATTCTCCAAACCCCCTGTGGGGACAGAGCGAGCAGTGCAGTTTCCAGGCTCTCAGTCTCACGTGGAAAGGTGCTGGCTCAGGTAGTAAATGGCCATCAACTGTGATTGGATGGCCATCATCTGTGGCTAGTTGGCCATCAGCTGTAACCAGTGAGCCATTGGCCACTAATATAACTGCTGTGGCTACGCCAGCAGCAAATGGGGGCTAGCAAGAAGATGGTGGCTGAGCGAGCAAGCATGGATTGCAGTTAGCACGGCGGGTTGCAGCTAACAAGTGAGGTTGGTTGGCAGAGAGAAGTGGATGGCAGGTTGTGGATCGTGTGGCTCCTGCTTCCTGTGTCTCCAACCCAGCCGCCAGCAAGAATATAGTGACTCCCCTACCTATGGCTCCGTGGGTGTTCCTTTTTGGCCTCACCATATCCTGCATTCTTATGTGGGGAGCGGGACTAGAGACTCCGCATGCCACCCTGCATGACACCCCCTCACTGGCTTTGCCAGCCTGAAGTATTCTGGAAGAACAAGCATGCTTCTCTAATACAAAGTAGCCTGGGGCAACAGGAATCTGGCTTCTTCCTAGGGTGGGGAGACAGAGCCTGGAATCCCTGCCCAAAATGCTAGGACTCCTGTGGGTAGAGCAGAGGTAGCAAACTCTGGATGACCATCCAACCTTTATTTTCTTTGGCCTGCATTGTATTTGCAAATACTTGAATTCATTGCTAAGACTTAGAAAGCAGGAGCTTTTACTTGATACTGTATCCATACTCCTGGCTGGGCAACTAGCAGCTGGAGCTGGGTACCAGCTACCCCAGTCAGGCATGCGCTCTGCAGCTTGCCAGTCTCCACCTGGCTCCCTGAACTCACTTTTAGGGTTTCTAGCTGGGTCTTGTAGGCCTGCTCACTTCTCTCCTCAAGCTGGAGGTCACTGCACAAACTTTTGGGCACATGTATGCAACTTCCAGGTCTCCCACTATCCCATGTACCCCTCTACCAGCATCTGCGCCCTCATAGCACAGATGTGACCATCTGTTACTACAGATGAACCATTTCTGCTCCCATCTACAGCCAATCCCTCTACTATAAACTAGATCCCATCCCTCTCCTCCACCCAAGGACACCATCCCAGCACTTCCTCGTCTCTCGTCTACATCATCAGTTTTTCTCCCTCTACTGACTCATTCCCTCTCAGACCACAAACATGTGGTCCTTTCTCCCATCTTAATAAAACTTTCAACCCCGCTTGCCCTGCCAGCTACCTTTCTAGTTCTCTGCTCTCCTTGGCAGCTGATCTCCTTTAGTCATCTACACCGATTGTCTCCAACTCATCTCCTCCCATTCTCTCTTAAAACTACTCCAGTTAGGCATTAACCACAATCACTCAGCCAAAACTGTTTTTGACAAGATCACCAATACTCAATCCATACTGCTACATCTAAGAGGGAATTCCTCAGGCTCCTCTTACTTGGCCTAGCAGCACTATTTGTCAGAGCCGACCACACCCTTCTCCTAAATGCTTTCTTCACTTGGCTTCTAACACACCTGACTCACTGACCACTCCTTCTTGTTCTCCTTTGCAAGAAGTCCAAACTTCACAAACTCTTTGGCCATGATCAACAGTTGCTGCTGGCATAGTGAGGGCACAGGGATGCCAAGCATCAAAATGTTCTACGTGGTGGAAGATTTGTTTCACAAAATACGTTTCTGTTTTATGTGCGTGCTTGTGTCTCTGAGATCTCACTCCTCCTCCTCAACGCAGAGACAGCACCTGGCAGTGGGGGCAGGGGCGGTGGTGGCAGCAGGTGCCCCATAGACACCTCTCACCCAACAAAGGAGAAAGGGCAGATGGGGCTGCTCTGCAATCTCACTTCTTGCTTCGCTGGATTATTAATTACTGCAGCCCCTAACTGCTTTCCCTGCTTCCTTCCTCAATCTGTTCTCGACCTAGCAGCACAAGTCAGAACCTGTCACTCACTGGCTGAAAACCGTCTAACTACTCCCCATCCCACTAGGAGTAAAACCCAAAGTCATTACCACGGGCTGTAAGGTCGCACAAGAATGGCCCCTCTCTGCAAGCATCCCTACCACTCTCACTCCTGCTCCTGCCATCTGGGCTTTTTGCTGACCCTAAAACATACCAACATGCCTTCAGCCTTTGCAGTGGTTCTTCTGCCTGGAACATTTCCAGGGTGCCACATGGCTAGCAACTGTTTCAAAGTTTGTTTAACTATTACCTCTTCAAGAAACCCTATTTGAAATTCCACCTGCTTGCCTAACACCCCTGACCATCCTCCGCCTACTCTTCCCCCCCCCCACCATGTCATCTTCTGTGATACCATATTATTATTTACTTTGTGATATTTATTGTCTGTCTCCCCCACCCCAAATCCTAAAAGGCTAGGAGGGTGTCTAGCACATAATAAATCCTCCATAAATACTTCTTGAATATATGAATTTCTAGGATAGAACATGGCTTTGATCTATCAAATAGTTTTGTGGTCCAAAAACCATGAAAATAACAAAACACTTGCAAGGACTAAAGCTGTTTGAAAACAAACCAACCCACTGTTCCAGTCCTTGAAGAGCCTTTCTGAGCAGGGATGCAGCAACAGAACCAAATATATATTGCCCTTGGTTTTCCCCAATTCCCTCCTGACTTGGCAGTGTTGGGGATCGCCTCCCCTGGTCTTTGGAGCCCCTGAATGCCAGCGGGGCAGTAGCTTCCAGCCCCCAGAGAGAGACAGCTCTCTCAGCAGCAACACAGAGAGAAAAGAGACGATGAGATTTACCACATAAGTGGGCACTGTATGACTATGTGCTGGGAGTAACAAGAATAGCAGTAAATACAGAACAGAAAATAGCGATCTTTGAAATGACAACAAACGGGACACATTATCTAAGCACTAACACCTAAAGAGGTGAGCTGCTCTGGTGAGCAGCTCCTCAGAAGAGAGAGGCCGACTTCTTTCCAGGCTGCCTGGTCTTCAGTCCTTGTAACTTTTCATCTTTCAGCGCCTTTAAGAACTTATCTGCAGGAAAGCAAAACAAACTTAGCTGGAGGAGAGATAAGGGCTTTTTCTAACACTGCCAAAGCAATTATGTGTCCCCTACATGAGCCCCAAACCCATTATGATCTGAGATAGGTGGGGGAAAAAACCCTAACAGCCAAAACACGTGGAAAACATACAGTTGAGCAATCCAGGACTTAGAAAGCCCAAGTTTTCTAGGAATTCTTTTCTTCCCCTGGCTATGGGGAAGAGGGCATTGCAAGGTGTCTGTGAATTGGGGACTATTCCCACCACAGCATGGACCTAAACATTTAGGTCATTTCATACTCCCCTTCCCTGCGTAGCAGGCAGAGGGGCTAATGTTACCTATAATATACAATCATGGTTCTTTCCTGAACCATCTGCCCTCCTCCAGTGGTCAAATGCTAGCCTTAGCCAGAACCGGTGAGGGAAAAGACAAAGTCTGCAGAACAGCCTATGGCTACTGAATATTCTACAGTACAACAGGTCCTTCTGGGAGTAGAATTGGATTTAACAATTTTACTCTCCAACAGGGAGGAGTCAGTCAGCTTGCATGGCAGAGGAATCCCATCCACATCAGCACACTTGGTCTGCCCTGGTCCAGATCCCTAAAACTTCAGACCTCAGATCAAATGGCAGAGCCCAGGACTCTGGTGAGGGGACTACAAGGCCAGGGCCAGGGGACACAGGGATGCTACCTTCCAGCATTGAGAAGTGAAGGGTCCCAAAGCCCCTCAGCGAACGTCCTTGGGCCTCCTGGGTTTTGCACAGTTCCCACCTCCCCATTACAGACACTCCAACTGGCCTTCACCTACTTCCCTCACCTCCCAGCGAGGACCCCAGTTTAAGATAAACACTAAATCTCAGGTCTGGAGAGAATGGGTTGTATATGGTAAGTGGAGCTCCAGGGGTGGCAGTGTTACTGTGCAGGAGGCTTGACATTCAGGAAGGGGGCTGTGGTGGATGGAGTTTCTGGTTTGGAGGCTCAGAGTCCAGATTACGGAAAAGGCTCAGGACGGAGGGAGAATGGAGCTTGGGACAAAAGGGTCTGCGAAGTCCAGATTTGTGGTTAGGGAAGGAGTCAGTTGAAATCCAGGATAGGAGTCGGAGTTCTGGGGGGATAGATTTGGGATCTGGGACTCCTGCGTGCTAGACTCTGAACCCGAGGCCACATTGCGGGGGAGGGGATAAGGGGGGGCATGGAGCCAAGGAGGGAGCCGAGGAATCTAAGGGTGGGCTCTGGCTGCCCGGGAAGATCACGCACAGCGTTGGGAGTCGAAGCCGTCCCCGGTGATGGTAAGCAGCTCCAGCTCCTTAATCCGGATCTCCAACTCGCACAACTCCTCCGGGTGGGAGGCAGAGGCAAGCTGGGGGGTCGTGGGGCTGGGCGCCAGGGACGAGGCAGCCACCTCGGGTCCCGGCGGCGAGTAAAAGAAACGCAGAGGCTCATAGGGGATGGAGGCTAGGCCCGAGGGCCAGGCCGGGGGACAGGGGGCCTCCCTGGAGGGACCCAGGCCAGGCGGCGGCGGGGGTGCTGGGGCCGGCGGCGCCAGAGGCAGCGGACGGCCCCCTACCGCCCCGCCCACCGGTGCCCCGCCCGCCTTCAGCGGCACAAAGAGTTTCTTCCAGATGTTGAAGTCACTGAGCGGGGACGAGGAGATCCCGCGGTCGTAGAGGGACGGAAAGTAGAGGGGCGGGCCCGGCCGCTGGCTCATCGTGGGGCTGTGGCTGCCGCGCCGCCCCTTAGGCATCATTTAAATGAGAGGCTGCGTGGGGAGAATCCCCGCGCCGGGGGACACGCGCCTGCTCCGAGTTGCCAGGGTTCTGAGGTTCCACAGGCCAGGCCCGGAGGAAGTGAGGCCCCACCCTTTCGCCCCAGCCCCGCCCCAAATAGGCGGGGTTCTAAGGTCGGGCCGGCCACGCCCCGGAACGTGATCTCGCCCATTGACCGCAGGCCAAGTAGGCGTGCCCTAATGCGCTGCCCAACCCCTAGGTTTCTGCTTCACGGGGAAATCACACCCTCTCGACAACAGCACCCGGTCTCCTCCAATCCCCAGCCGGATCGGCCCCTTGACTCCTCCCACAGCCCCTAAATTCCACAACCTCGCTCCCTTGCTATTGTACCCCGGAGGTCCACCTTTCACAACTTAACATTACCTGATCTAAAAGCACGAAGCTGGGAGCTGGCCAGAACTGCAAGACAAGACTTTCTTCAGTCTTCCTCTCCTTTTATGGGGAGAAAAAAAAGTGTTTCCTGCAAACCTGTTCTTTGCTCCTCCCAACTTTCCTTACCACTGCTCACCGCAAAGAAGTTTGGGGAATAACTGTCCGACTTTTCATCCTCTACAACTGGAGGCAGAAAAGAGGAATGATTGAGAATGGCAGTTAGAGCCAACCCATGTTTCTGCCAAATTTCCCAGTGTTTGGGAGATTCTGGAACAAGGACCCTGGTATGGATTTGTAATAGATCTGAAGTAGAATGTCTTCAATGACATGCGGTGTAGTTCTCTTCCAAACACATTCCTTATCAGGAGCTAACAAGCCAAAAACTAACCGCCAAAAAGAAATATTGCTGAACCTGTTTCTGGAAGACAATGCTGCCAAAAAAAACGGGTTCGTGGTGCCATCACAGGATCACTAAATAAGCCAAGCAAACAACGCCCAACAAGCAGTGGATTTATTAAAAGAAAAGAAGTACACTCCCTAACTAACGGATGTGAGTAACCCAGAAGAACAGCAACTGCCTCCAAGAACAAAGAGGCTTGGGATATTTTTAGAATGAGGGCACGAAATATTCAAGATTCAGGGGTGGTGTTACAGGCATTCCCATGGTGGGTCCTTGCTGACTATTCCTTCCTCTTGGGAGGTGGGATTCCCTTTTGTTTATTTGGCCCTTGTCAGAACAGTCATGCAACACATGAGGTAGAGATTTTTCCCTGGCCTTCAATGCTAATAGTTGTGGGGAGCCATGGTTACAGCTATGCTTAACCTGTTTCCTCCCCTGAGGCATTGTCTCTGCCTGCATCTGGGGGGTGCTTGCAGGCTGCTGAGGAATGTGGGAGCGGCCAGTTCCCGGACACAGAAGACTGATGGCTATCAGGGTAATTGATAGGATAATTACTTTTGGGAGTTTCAGTGATTTTGTATCCTCTATGTAAAAGTTAAAAATTTACATTTGCTAAGGTAATGCATACTTTCTTTGTTAAGTTGCACGTACTCAAACTGCATATATTGGTGAAGAAGAATAAACTCGAGGCTTCAGCATCACTGAAGACCTGCAGCATTAGCATTTGTGTGTCTTTTATTTCATTCCCACTCCCCCATTTAGGTTCTGATCGACTTGTGGCGGCTGGCTCGCCACAAATAGTCCATTACAATTAGCTAAAGTTTATCTTGAGGTGCAAGTTGGAGGCCTGAGTCACCAAAATCTAGTTCTGGATGGTCTCGTAACTGTACCTTTCTTAACAATGATTTCATCTTCTCTTTCCTCTGTCTCCTCTCACACCTTCCTTCCTTTCCTCCCCACTCTCGCCCCATGGCCCTATTCTTTCTGATTAAAAAAATACAGTGAATGCTGCTGTCAAGTGCTGTTCAACGGAAACGCAGGGATCTTCAAGCAGCACCTTGAACTTTAGTAACAGTGTGTGACAAATTTCAACTTGTTTGGGGCAGTCAGTCGGGTGTGAGCTAAGGTTGAGAGAAGGTGTGTTTTAAAGTGTGCTGTAAATCATCTTCCATCATGACAATGCTCCGTGTCACACATCGCTTCTGGTATATGGCAATTTCTGTCAAATAACAACATCACGGTGTGTCCTCATCCACCTTATTCATTCAATCTGTCACCATGTAACTTCTGGCTATTCCCCAAAGTCAAAATGATTCAGGACATTGAGGCAGCCACCACAGTGCAACTAAAGACACTCACAACAGAGGACTTCCAGAACTGCTTCAGAAAGTGGCAAGAACAATGGGATAAGTGTGTTAGAAGTGAGGGGGAGTATTTTGAGGGGGAGTAATCGCAATGTGTCTTTTACTGTAATAATTTTTTTTTCAACATTCACTGTATTGTTTGATCACACCTCATATTCTTTATGAGTGACCTGGATGTACTGTTTAAGGGACAGAGCCAGCTCCTTTACATGAATAGCCCGTATTAGCCATGCACTGAGGGGAGGTAAACTTCCTTCAAAGCCTAGCCTAATGGCCATTGCTGTGAATGAGCAAAGATGGATAGGAGCCATTTTAGGCTGTTGGCCAGTCAAGATCTGAGTCAGTACCAGTTCCACTAGCAAATGGTGTGTGTGTGTGTTAAGCAGTAGTAGTACTAGTAGTAGTAGCAGTGAAGGGAGATAGATGTCCAATTGGATATCTTTGGGCAAGTTGTTTGACTTCTAAGTCACTTTTCTGTAAAACGGAAATAAGAGAAGCAGGCTGCCTCGTACAGTTGTTTGAGAATGGAGTGTGTAAAGTATGGTAAACTTAGTACATCCAGATGTCAGCTATCCCCACTGAGGGGCTTGTGTGACACGGAGAAGCTTTGTGTTCTCATACTTAGCTGGATCAAGCCCAGGGATCCTATACTGCTGAGCATATAATAGGGCTCGATAAATATTTGGGCACTTTTAAAAACAGAGTTATGTGTTGTGAGAACTGGAAGGGACCAGAATATACCACGCCAAAATATGCCACATTGGCATAAACATTATTCTAAGTTGAAGGAAATTAGAAACAGATGACATAGGAGCAGCTCTCCCTCTTCTCCCTTTCTGCCTAAGAGCAGGGCATACATTTCCCTTTGCAAAAGTAACTTAAATTTCCCCTGGTGAAGTTGCCCCTCCCCCATCCCAGGAAGAGTAGATGACTCTTCTCACTGGAGATGCCACTGCCTGAGTCTATATAACAACCCTTATCTTCCATAAATCTCCCCCATATATTTTCCTTCCCACAATTTACAACCCCTAGAAGCCCAAGCCCCTTTCCTTTGTCTTTTCCCCAGTTTATCACCCTTTGTTAAAATGGTTTATAAGCTCTTAAACCTAACCACTTCTTTGGATTTTCATTTCTGTTCTGTGAGCAGCACCTGTGCATGCATAATAAATCTTATCTCTTATTAATCTGTCTTTTGTCAGTTTAATTAGCATGACCTGTTAATCTGTCTTTTGCCAGCTACAGAACCATAGAGAGTAGAGGAAAACTGTTTTGTTTTGTTTTCTCACCCCTACAGAACCACAATAGTGGTGAAACAGGGCCTGGCTGGCATCCCACAGTAGAGGCCTCTCCTTGTGCCCGGCCACACCTTTCCTTGACGTACCTATCGCTTAGCAATAGATCATCCCCCTGTGGCTTGAGCTCGGAATGTCCCCTGTCCCATACAGTTCCGTTTTAGAAAATTACCCTGAAATTAATACCTGTAGGCTTATTGATCTCAGTGGCCTACCAGGCTAATCCCATCATTGTTCCTGGGTTCCTGATTCTACCAGACAATCACGTGGCCACAGAGAAGGTTCCATGAAGATCCCTGAAACCATCACGTATCCTTTAGAGGAATGTCCAGATTTTCCCTTAAATGTCCCAGGCTGGTCTGAGAATGTTAAGGCAGTTTTTGGAGGTGTTAACCTGCTGCCTTCTCAGACCACCAGTGCTCTGATAATAAATGCTTATTCTATGACCCAACTCCTATGTTGATCTGTTGGCTGAATGGTGCAGGCAGCATGAGCCCCGAACTTGTGTGGCTTCCAGTTTCAATGGTGAGAGCCAGGGTTTTGGACTTAGGCTTGGGACCACGCCCTGGATGCACTATGTTTTTGGCTGTGTGAATGAACCTTTTTGAACCTCAGCTTTTCATCTATATAATGGGAACAGTACTGGTACCTACTGATTTGGATTGGTAAGATTAAATGAGACAGTCTAAGTCCCTCACCATGGTACATACTCAGTAAACGTTAGCTCTTGTTATTACATACTGTGTTTCCCCAAAAATAAGACCTAGCTGGACAATCAATTCTAATGCATCTTTTGGAGCAAAAAGTAATATAAGACCCAGTCTTATTTTACTATAAGACCCGGTATAATATAATATAATATAATATAATATAATATAATATAATATAATATAATATAATATAATATAATATAATATAATAATATAATACTGGGTCTTATATTAATTTTTGCTACAAAAGACGCATTAGAGCTGATTGGCCGGCTAGGTCTTATTTTCGGGGAAACGGTATTGAAGATCCTTAGAAGAAAGAGATTTTTCCATTATTTTTTTTAAATGATGCACAACATTTTAACTTGTATATTGTCAAATGAACTCAAAAAGAGTCTGGAGGCTTTGGCTAGAAATAAATGATACAGATTTATTCGAGAGTCTTATGGATTTGCAAACTGGAAACACAACTAGGCAAAACCCGGAGTGTTCTGAGGCAGAGAAAAGAGTTAAGAGTTCTTATAGTTGTGGACGAAAAGGGGCCCACATCCTAAACCTGACAAGTTCAGGGGCGGCCTGCACGCAGGCCCTACAAACTCAGAGACTGAAATTAACCACATAGGATGGTCTGAACATAAAAATTCCTAACTAAAAGCAGGTCATGGCCTGTAGTCACATACTTGGCCGGTAGCTTCCTTGACAAAGGTCAATCTTTACCTATCTGTTGTCTTTTTGCATCTAAGATAACATGTCCTTGGAATGTCAGAGTAATCCTTTTTTCCAGACTCCCCCCACCCCCAGGGTACAACCCGCCACACCAGAGCAGGAAACTACAGAATCCCTCTTTGTCCTTCTTGTCCCTTGATTATCATCTCTATGTGCTGTGTAATGCTAACTAATAACTATCCTGTGCCCACCAATGTAAAAGTATGTCTCTCCAATTTACTTTTTATCCAATCCCAGAGATTTACCGTTTTGCTTTCTCCCACCCCCTTAATCGACCACCAATGGATTTCATGTAACCCTCCTCCTTTGATTCTAATGTATAAAATAAGTTGCATAACTGCCATATTTTCTGGAGCATTTTCTCAATCCATTGAGATTTTGCTCCCTGGCAATTGTCATCAGTTTGGCTCAAATAAACTCTGATAAGTTTTCTCTTAGGCTGGTGTTTTTTCATTGACATAGTAAAAAGTACATTCTTGAGAAGAATCTGTCTGCATTCTTAGCCTCTGGATTGGCCTGAGATAGTAATCCTCTAGATAACTGATGGTCTGGATAACAAATGTCAGGCTGTCTAGATACATGAACATTTTTTTCCTTATTCCTTCAAGGGGGTAATCAGAAGATGACCGACAGGTTTGATGTACATCCAGGTATTGACACAGGGCTGGAAATTTCAATAGTTTAAGTTCCCAGCAAGTTAAAACAAGAACAGAATTGTTTCCTCATGTCTCAACCTTTTTGATTTTAGTAATTTAGCAGCTTGACTAGACTGACTCCATTTTATTTTTTCACTCTGTTCCTTAAAATTCATTCAAAGAGAAAAGCTTACAAATTTTTGCCCCTTAACTTCAGGATAATCTAAATAGATGTTATACTGAATGGCTTAATTATAACACAATCATGAAGTTATGGACAGTGGGTTAAAAAAGAGGTTGCGTCCTCTAACAACCACACAATACACCTCAAATGTGATAATAAACAAACACTGAGATAAATGACAAGTAAAGAGTTAACAGGAGCCAGCTTGTAAGCTGACAGGAGTGAGCTTAAATATTAACTGTTTGGAGCTGAATCTCCTGGCTAGTCCTGCACCTGCAGGTTGACAAAGCACCTTCCATCATCATGGGTGGTAACAGAACAGTTCCCAATTGCAACAGCAACCCCCTGCAATCTGACATCCATCATAAATAGGACAGTTCCCAGGAGAAAACAATTGTAATGACAGCCCCCCTGCAAGCTGACAAGCACCAGACATCCTGCTTAGAAAAATATAAAATGCGAGCACTCCTTCTCATCGGGGCAGCAGTCCCTATCAGGCTCTACGCTGGCAAAACTTCCCTTTGCCAGAACTCTCTCTCTCTCTCTTTGACTTTCTTTTTCTTTTTCTTTTTTTAAGAGATTTTTTTCTTTTTTCTTTTTTTTATGATTTTGATGTAGGTGATGTTGGATCTGCCGGCAGTTTCTGAGTGTGGGCCGGGATTGTGTCTTGTGAAGCCAAAGAATGGAAACACGAACCAGGGAGAGGCAAAATTTTTTTAAAAGAGTATAGTTTATTAGAGGCAGGAGAAGAGGTTGCAGCTTCCAAGTGGGAGGGGGTCCCGAATGGGGGTGCCCGTGACTGAGGCAAAATCTCCAACTTTTATATCTTCCCTTTGCCTGTTTGGGGAAGGGGAGCTCTTTGGAGAAGGGAACTGGCGCCTTCTAATGAAATTCATCTACCAGGTTTGTTCTGACGGGGAAACTGACCTTAAAATGGTTCCCTGCCACGGGGAACTGAGCTAAAATGATGGCCCCAGCAGAGAGAGAAGTCCCCAGCCTAAGCCCCAGCCCACTCCCACATAACCCCCTTCCAAGCCACACCTTGAGCCAATCACCAGACGACACCTACCCCTTCCCCCACTCAAGGAAGTCCCCAACCCATAAAAACCTGTTCAAAACCTTGCTAGGGGCTCAGTCTTTTGGGAAGGATCCCACTGAGTCCGTAATAAAGCTGACTCTCCTAACTCTCTGAGTGCCGCTTGGGTTCTTTCTGGTCTTGGATTCTGCAACAATTCTACTTGTCCATCCTAAAGGAATTAGTAAAATAACCTACTCTTAGCTATCAGAGCTCCGCTTGTCAGGACAAAAGGAATTTTATGATTAATCTCAGGGTCTTGTTACATTATGTGCTGGAGCGAAGGAGTAATTTCAAAATCTGAAGTTTTAGGCTATGGCTGTCTTTTGTTTATTCCACCAGGGACCTCCCTGTCTACCTAGGGACATGCTAACTATCCTGTATCAATTTTATTGGGGAAGGGGAACAGGACTTTATTGGGGAACAGTGTGTACTTCCAGGACTTTTTCCAAGTCAAGTTGTTGTCTTTGCAATCTTAGTTGTGGAGGGCGCAGCTCAGCCCCAGGTCCAGTTGCCATTGTTAGTTGCAGGGGACACAGCCCACCCTCCCTTGTGGGAGTTGAGGAATTGAACCGACAACCTTGTGGTCCATGTGGGAATCAAACCGGCAGCATTCAATGTTAGGAACACAGAGTTCCAACCGCCTGAGCCACCGGGCCGGCCCCTCTCTTTGACTTGCAATAAATCTTTTCTTACCCTTATAGAGTCTCATAAATTATTTGACATTCTGTGAACGACCAGGAGTTAATTCTATGCCAAGACAAACTCCAGTCTAGAGGTGAAGTTCAGATGTAGTAATAACACACCATGGTAGATAAGGCAAACCCCTACAGATTATTTCTGCAAGCAAACATGCAGGAAACCCAATTTGGTGATGAAAAGATAGAGCAGGCTTGCATCCAATTTAAACAGAACTTTTCCCTTCCTAGTCTCTAAAGCTCTTGTTACCTGCTTCCCCAAGTGCCATCCTGTTGGGCTTGAGGGATTCAATTCCTAACACTCTTGCTCCCTCCTACATTTGGAACCAACTGAAACACACACATGTACACGAGTCCTTTGCTGATAAAAGTCGTTTGGTGGATGTGGAGGTCTGATATCCAGCTGGACTTGCAAATCCTGAACCAGTGAATTGAGCTCAAACACCCAATCAAAGACTAAGAGGGAAAGCCACAACCTTCGTCTGTAGGTAAAGGGCCATTACTGGCAGAGTGAAAAGCAGGCCAAGGAGGCCTGGTCCTTTCTCCAAACTCACCAATCAGAGCAGTGGCTTTTCCACCCTCAGGAAAGGAGCCACGAGTGTCACTCTTAAGAAACATGACACAGCAGGATGGAGGTTCCTCCCAACACTTTGACTGAAGCTATTTAACCTAGGCTGCCTCATCGCAGCTGGAGCTTATAATTTCCCATTGCCTCCACCCTCTCTCGCCAGAAGGTCCTGGGGGAACCTTGGCTGCTGTTTGCCTGGTTCCCGTAGTCACTGTGCTGCGGGAGGTAGTACAGAGACCTTCTCTGGACTTGTGAAGCCAGAGCTTAACAAAAAGGACAAAATTTAAAGTTAAAGATAGAAACACAGGAACTTGAATATTAACTGCAATTTAGCTTTATGGTTCCTTGAAATGAAATCTGTCAACAACCTGCTTTTGCAGGTGATAGCCAGTTCCCGAAAATGTAAGCGTAGATAACAAAGCTATACTAGAGTAATTTAAAGAGAACGATTTTATTTAGATATGATGGCAACACAGAAAAATTGACACGAGTCCTACAAAAACTGCCCTTCACTGCAAATCGTTAATTTCCTTTATCAGATTTATTTCTTCATTGTTTTTTAAAATTTTATTAAATTTATTGGGGTAACATTGGTTAATAAGATTACATAGGTTTCAAGTGTACAATTCTATAACACATCATCCGTATATTGCATTGTGTGTTCACCTCCCAAAGTCAACTCTTTTTCTGTCACGTTTGACCCCAACCCCCTTACTCTCTCCAACCTTCCCCCACCCTCCTTTCCCTCTGGTAACCACCATTCTGTTGTCTGTGTCTATGAGTTTTGTTTGTCTTATTCACTCATTTGTTGCTGTTTTATGTCCCACATAAGTTAAATCATATGGTTCTTGACTTTTCCCATCTGACTTATTTCACTTAGCATGATATTCTCAAGAACCATCCATATTGTCGCAAATGGCGTATTTCGTCTTTTCTTATAGTCCATTGTTTATCAGATTTAGAATCACTTAGTTCCTCTCCTTTTGCATACAGAGTCCCCTTTCAAATCCCTTAAAACCCGTCATCTTTTTCCTGAGGAGACAGAGTGGGTTTTCTCCGTTTCCATTTGGCTGCCTCTCGAAAATAAACTCCTTGTTGTATAGTTGATGCTTTAGTGATTGGCCTAACTGCACCTAGGGCAGATGAACTTGGGTTTGACTACACTTGCTCCCCTGGAAGTCCCACTTCCCTCCCATCACTTTAATTCTGCATCTAGACACAATGCCAACAATCACACCTTAACCAGGTTCTCTGCCTCTTGCGGGGTGTGTCACATTTGGCCATACCTACCTTGGCTCCGGACATCTTTAAGGAACATGCAGGGCTTGTGGCTTGGAATACAACAGAGTTGAGTTGTTATGGAGTGAATGTTTGTGTCCCCTGCCCCCAAATTCATATGTTGAAATTCTAAGCCCCAGTGTGAGGGTATCAGGAGGTGGGGGCCTTTGGAAGGTGATTAGGTCTTGAGGACAGAGCCCTCATAAATGGGATTAGTGTCCTTAGTGAAGAGCCCCCAGAGAGCTCCCTTGCCCCTCCCACCATGTGAGGACAGTGAGAAGACTGCCATCTACGAACCAGGAAGTGGGTTTTCACCAGACACCAAATATGCTGGAGCCTTGGTCTTGGAATTCCCAGCCTCCAGAACTGTGAGAAATAAATGTTGTTTAAGCCACCCTTCTTATGCTTTTTTTGTTATAGCAGCCGAGACATAATAAGAGTCATGTCTGAATCCAGGACTCTGTGACACTGGGAAAGTCATGTCAGCTCTCTGAACCTCAGTTTTCTGATCTATAAAATGAAGATAAAATCCAGTTCGCAAGGTTGATGTATTTGATGACAATATGTATAAGCAGTACTTGGGATACATAGTGGGGTGATCCACAAAGTGTGACGCTGACTATTATACAGTTATACATGGATTCTTTGACTCACCATTAAGCCCTAGTGAATTGATGAGGAAAATGGAGTGGTAGGGGACGGTCCCTTCCCAGAAAATCAAACCCACTCCAGATACTATAATTTACCCTATACCTTAGGAGCTGATTATCTGTTGTCCTGCTGAGGATAGTGACATTAAACTGAGAGGCTACTGTGTGCCACGTACTCATCTTAACTCATTTTTATCTTTCTAACCACCCCAAGCAGTAGGTGTTATTATCCCCACTTTCCGGATGAGAAAAACAAGGCACAGTGTTAAGTCACTTGCCTGACATCCTGTGACTGGTTAGCATCAAAGCTGGAATTCCAAACAGGCAGGCTGGCCCCTGTGCCCAGCCTTTCCGCCACTCCCTCCCGCAGCCTCTCAACAGTTCTCCCAGCTCTCCTGTCTCTGGCTTTCCTTCCTCTTCCTGGTAGGGTCTGGCTCTAACTGGAAGTTGTTTGTGTCACAGCTCAAGGGCCCAGCTATCTTGGGAAGCAGGAAACAGTCTTTTCTTTATTATTCATCTGAATTAACCATTGTGTTGGTCAAGAGGTGGTGGCCCAGGCATTCCCACCTCCCTTCACAAAGACCGCTATTTCAAGAAAGTTTCTAAAAAATGCTGAAGTGCAGTCTTTATTCTTGTTTTCCTCTGTAGATGTACTTCTATGCACTTGCAGAGTAAGCAAATTTTTTAATAAACTGAAGCCTGAGAGGCAGTTTAGTGGAATGGAGAGGGCAGGGGCTTGGAAGATCAGAGAGCTGAGTTTAAGTCCCATCAACCAGCATCAACTAGCTGTGCAAAATAATCGTAGCTAACACTTACTGACCACCTAGTAGAACGTGCTCCCATGTTATCCCGGCAGTAACACTTACACGCTTGGTCAGAATTTTCTGTTTACAAGCAACAGAGGTTGACACTGAGAATTTATACGAAGGGCTATGAGCTAATTCAAGGAGCTGAAAGCTTAAGAATTAAGTTTAGGAGGTGCAGAGACCAGGGCAACTTTAGGGATCTGGGTAGCAGGAAGGAATCAACAGCCTCTTCACCAGTGGTAGTAGACGCTGTTGGCTGGCAATTCGCAATGACTATTTTTATCCCCTTTCCCTGCTGGACAAATGAAATACCAGCTTTGCCAGTCTCCCTTTCAGGTAGGGGTAGCCATGAGACATTTCCAGCCAGAAGATATGACCAGAAGATTTTAATCTCCTGATAACAGAGACAGAAACAACGGAAGTTTTCCCTTCATTTCTTCTTCCTACCTTGAACCGGATGCAATATTGGAACGTCTGCAGTCACTGTGATCATGAGGGAAAGAGCAGGAATATCACTACACCAGCCAAGACACTGCTGAGCAGCTGCACCAATGCCAGCAGCTGCCTACCTTCCGACTATTGATGTGAGAAAATCAGACTCTATCTGATTAAGCTACTCTAAGTTCGGTTGTAGCCGTCCTTAGAGACTCACAGCTTCAACCAACATTTTTTTTCAGTCCTTGTATAACTCAAGTCTTAAATTCCAGGAGAGAGTATGCCCACCTTTCAGCTAGAGAAAGGTAGGCTGCCTTCATTAGCAGTCCCACCAAGACTGTATTTGAAGGGCGGAAATAATTCCCCAACAGGTAATTATGGTTCTGTTATCAGAAGGGATGGAGAACAGATGCCAAGTGTCTAAAACTCAAATGTCCATTGTGGTAGGTACCATTGTTACAACTGATGATGCCACAGAGGCCAGAGTGGTGAAGTAGTACGCTTACTAGTCAGTGATAGAGGCAGGAAAAAGGACCTCTTATAACTGTTCTGTGAATGTATTGCGTTTAAGTAAAGGTCTGTTGCAGTGAGATCTTATTGTAAACCCACATTTTAAAAAATTCTCAAAACTACTTTATTCACATCATACACACATTATTTCCATTACAATCTTTAGTGTGTGTGTATGTGTGTGTGTGTGTGTGTGTGTGTGTGTGTGTGTGTGTTTTACCTTATTCCTATAGCTCAGGGAAAAGGGTGGTTTAGTTAGCAATTGTAACCCTTCACACTACATAGTAGTTGCCTTGGTCAGGGATGTCTGGTAACAGAACAGAAACTTTCTCTAATTAGTTCAAGCAACACAGAAGGTCTGAGGGAGTTACGGTATGGAAAGACCTTACGGAATCCAGGGGCAGTGACCCGGCACACAGTACCAGTTAGTGAAATGGGCAAGGAACTGCACTTTGTAAACATTCTGGTAGGTTCATACGATGTTACTGAGAAAAATTAAGTGAACTCGTATATACAATGCTTGGAATAGTGCCTGACTCACAGTAAGCCCTCAGATGTGACTACGACATTCACTGATGAAAAATTTAATGCCAGGTCCCATTTGGTCTACACTGGTAGAGTTTATGAATTATAATGCCAAGTTCCAGTTCTGGCCACAGCACCATAACACACCAACACACAACAGCTGCTTGCATTCCTGTAAGGGCCATATCTTATTGGCATCAGTATTTTAGGTTGACTGCCACTGATATATCTGTAAAACCTACAGCCAGATTGGGTGGGGTTAGTTGAGCCAGCATGAGAACTGGTTATATACTACATAGGATCGACATACTGGGGTTGGCTAACTTGCATGTAGCCAATAATAGCAAAGATGAAAATGGCAGCACCCCTAGAGCTGATCAGAAGCTCCCCACTCCACAATCCCAGAATCTTCATTCCCAGTTCTGTGCACTTGTACTCTGCAGCATGCGTGCTGTGCCCCCACCCCAACCAGAGGCTCCGGAACTACATGGCTGCTGGGAGGAATAGCCTTACCTATAACAGACTCACAGACACCCACCTAGAGTTAAGTACTGTGCTCATTTATCTTCCTCCAAAATAATGTGTGTATAAATAGGAAGCTTTAAAGAAAAATGTTATGGTGAGTATCCTATAAGTAATATTAAAAAATTTCTGGTCAGTTTCCATTTACGCCAAAGCCAGTGGAATGAAGCATGGTTCACTGTAGATTCGCAGACCCCTGAGGTTGTTCACCCTGTACTCCGTGTAACCTGCATCTTTACTATAGCCTACTTCCTACCTGCCACTTTATAAAGGCATGACCTCAAGCCTCACAATTCGTTGAGGTCGGTGTAAGAAGCCAGAGTTCAGAGAGACATAGCCAATCAGTGAAAGAGACAGGATCTGAACCAAGGTTCTCTGCTGCAAAACTCATGCACTTAACTGCTACTATCCTGAAATGAAATGCAAGAAGCAGTGGGCCTTTGGAAACAGACTGTGGCAAACAGTGTTTGAAATTATCTGTTTCCAAAAGAGGCCTAACTAGGTTGTATAAAGCTCTATTGGGTAATGTAACCGTCCAGTAAAAAAATAAGTCTTTAATATTTTTTCTCAGAAAAGGCAGGAATAGATTTTTTCAAAGCAATAAAGCATCAGGGTCTCGTTCCAGGCTTTTTTCCTAAGTCAGACTGGAGTACATTTAGAACAGTGTGCAAAACAGGCAGGATAGTGGAGTGTCTGACTTGGGAAGTTGAGTGTGAATAGTGTGAATACTGGACTTGCCAACCTACTGCTTCAGTGACCGTTAGTTAGCAACTCAGTTCACTTCTCCAAATGTAGTTTCCTCTTCAACAAAGTGGGCTGATGATAGTACAGATGAAAATACATGTAAAACAGGGAGCATTGAACCCTGCACCAGAATGTACCCCTCTTCACTAGTACCCCTAGTGATGGTCCGGCCAGTACTTCCTCTGGCCAGCTCTGTGCCTTCCCAGCACATGAAGAATCCCTTAGAGAACTGTCAGCATTAGTTCAGATCTGTTTGCAAGCAGGCAGCAAAACCAATGTGAGCTAGTAGACTTTGAACACTGAGGAGAGACTTATGACGTACAAGATAAATCATCTGGCCCTAATGAGGATGCAGACATATAAAGCATGGTTTATACTCTCAAGAGGCCCAAAGTCCAAAACACATGGGCTGGGCAAGCCCTTATTTTACCAGGATACACCCTGCATGATGTAAGTCATAGGGCTGACTGCAAGGACACAGGGGAATACACCCATACCTTGAAGCTCAGTACTTCCAAGACTAAGTTGGACAATGGGTCAGCATCCTTCGGGACATACTAGGAGTATATTTCAGGACATATCTACCCATTGGGTGTACCTTACAGCTACAGCTCATCTCCCGAAAGAGAAGATCCAATGGAGTTATCACAACGCAATACTGAACCCAATAGGAACATTTGTGTAAAGCAATGCAAAGGCTACTGACTCTCCGCTCACCTGGCCTTTGCAGTATTGCCTTTGGGCCCAGACACCCAACCCTTAGTCTACAGCATGAGTAATAGCAACTTTCTACACAAAGAAACCTTGAAGCTTAAGGCCACTTATATAATAGCCTTTGCGAGTTTCAACTCGAGCAACCCTCTCCTTATTTCCCCATTTAGCAAAATGCAGATTCAGCTTTAGAGAATGACCCCTTTTTCAATGTACTCTGGCCCAAATTTGGCACATGACCCAAGATAGCAGTCAGTATCACCCTGAAATCGGAATCTTGAGAATGAGAGTTCTGGAACTGCCCAACTTCTTGGCTTTTGTGGTCTGGTTGGATTCCCCTTTAAAAGTTTCCCCAAATTCATTTTCTGCTTAAGGGAGTCAAAACTGATTCTTGCTCCTGACTGCAAAGTGCTTTATGAAATGAGTTGCTTTGCTCAGCGAGCAGCTGTGGCATGGTCAGTACTTCCTCGGGCAGAAAAAGTCCTGTTAAGGAAAGAGTCATACTATTTTGTCTTGAAACATAGAATTAAAGATGATGTAAGGAAAACCACTGAGGCAACAGGGAAACAGAGCACCAAGGTATGCTAGGTTTGGATAAGGAAGTCTTTGTTTATGGCACCAACAGAAGAAAACTGGCACTGCCCAAGATCCTTTCTATCATTGGGCGTGTTGTATGTCCCCTAATCCTTTTGGGCCAAAGACCACACCCAAGCATTTGATTAAATTTTATTTTCAGAAAGGCATCATTCATTCCAGTTTGTCTAACAGATTACATAATCAAGCGGTTTTTTAAAAAATGTTAATCAGGAAATCCCACTTTCATCTGCAAAAGTCAGGCTATACGGTTAAACACAACCAAGATTATAAGAATACCAATGTCATTAAGTTTCCCAGACCTTGAGAATAATTCACCAGCACCCACAAGAAAAAGGCAAAACTTTGCCCTCCTGAAAGGTGTATCACTTTTTAGGAAACTGGTAGAACTTCTGAAAGCCTCCACAATTGTGATTAGGCTGATAGCCCTTACAAATGGTATTTTATACAATCTGTGTCACATTAGCTAGGAGTCAACAGGCTTGATGTCAGCAGGTAACATCCCTGCAGATCTGTGGCTGTCATGATGACCTCTGGAGGTCCCAAAATGCATGGAAGCATTCCTTTGATAGAGATTGTTGAAAAGACCCCACCGCCCCACCCACCCCAAGAAGTACTATCATACTATTTAACCACATGCAAGGAACAAGATGGGATATAGCTGAGGACTGCAGAGAATCTAGTCAAGCTGTCACTGCAAAAAGCAGAGGAAAGAAGCATGTAACCTTATCTCAAATCACAAGTGCTTCGCTCTTAAACTTCTTCCCTCAACTGGGCCTTCTCTGCAGACAGGGCTGGTCTTCAGAGTTTCTGAGTCTCTCTCATCCAAGTTGCTCAAGCTAGTTTACTATCTTTCCCAGCAGGAAAATATAAAGCTTTTGGAATGCAGCAGCAAAGGACATAAGGAATACACAGAAACAGGGAGTTTAGGAGACACTCTCCTGGTATCGATTTAGAGGAAAATTTTCCAGAAGACTGCAAGCACCTGAGTCATCAGCAGAAACGTTTTCCCTGATATACTTGTCCCCCCACTTCTGTTGCACAGGTTCTTCTGGCAGCACTCATACTTTAGTTCCTTCCCCCCTAACTGTTTTACGATGTCGTTGTAATTGCAATTAGCAAACTGCCAACACTGGTAATATATTCGTGTGTCTGTGGGAAAAAACACACACACAAAGGTAAGCAGACAAGTGGATAAAGTTCTTTACCTGTCTTTGAACTTTCAATTCTATTTCTTAGAACTTACCTTGTGGAAGTGGAGAAATTTGGGAAAGAATGTGCATCCCAGTTGGGTTGTAAAGGGGAACAGTTAAGTAAATGATAATACAGCTCTAAATGGAACTTTTCCATAAAACCCAAGTCTCAGCAGAGCCAGTGCGGTTGTGTGTATGGGCGAGGCAACAGGCAACCATACCGATGTTTTAAGAGATTTAAGAGCTGTTTTAAGCCTTTTAAACACATACCCCCATTGATCCAGCAACTCCACTTCTAGAATTTACTCCACGAAATTACCAGTAAAAATGGTTAAAATACATGCTCACAAATGGCTATTGCAGTACTATCTGTAACAGCAAAAAGCTATAAAATCAGCCCATTAACAAAGAAGTGTTTGAAGAAATTACAGTAGAGTACCATACAATGGAATCCCATGTAGATAAATAGTGACGTAGGCCTGCAGGTGCTAATGTGGAAAGAGCCTGAGGTTTAAAAATGTGCAGAAAAATTTAAAACTGTTTTTAAACTTTTATTTATTTTAAGTGTGCTTTTTCAGGACCCATCAGCTCCAAGTCAAGTAGTTATTTCAATCTAGTTGTGGAGGGTGCAGCTCACACTGGCCCATGCGGGAATTGAACTGGCGACCTTGGTGTTATGAGCATCGCACTCTAATCAACTGAGCTAACTGACCGCCCTAAATTTAAAATGTTTGTGCTTCAAAGGAAAACAAATTCCTAGAAACATACTCTCTTCCAAAAGTGTCAAGAAGAAACATAATCTGAACAGATCAACAACTACTAACGAAATCAAATCACTAATCAAAAAATTCTCAACAGGGGTGGTTAGATGGCTCAGTTAGTTAGAGTGTGAGCTCTTAACAACAAGGTTGCTGGTTCGATCCCTACATGGGTCACTGTGAACTACATCCTCCACAACTAGATTGAAACAACTACTTGACTTGGAGCTGATGGGTCCTGGAAAAGCACACTTAAAATAAATAAAAATTGAAAAAAAAAAGAGGCACAAATCAGCAGTTACAAAATATTAGATGGGTGCAACAGTAATTGTGGTTTAAAAGGTTAAAAATTATTAGAAAATTACGTTTGCACCAACCTAATATCACAGGGATGTAAAGTACAGCATAGGGAATATAGTCAATAATACTGTAATAACTATGTATAGTGCCACATGGGTACTAGACTTATTGGGGAGATCATTTTATAAGTTATATAAATGTCTAACTACTATGCTGTACACCTGAAACTAATATAATATTGAATGTCAATAAAAAAAATAAAAAAAAAATAACCACAATGAGAATCACTTCACACCCACCAGTATGGTTATAATCAAGAAATTGAAAAATAACAAGTGCTGGCAAAGAAGTAGAGAAACTGGAACCCTCAAACATTGCTGGTGGGAAAGCAAAATGGTGTAGATACCTTGGAAAGTCTGGCAATTCATCAAAAAGTTAAAAACAGTTACCACATGACCTAGCAATTATATCACAGGTATATATATATACCCAAAAGAGTTGAAAACTATGTTCACACAAAAGCTTGTACATGAAGGTCCATAGCAGCATTATTCAAAACAGCTAAAAAGTATAAACAGCCCAGATGTCCATTAACTGGTGAATGGATAAACAAAATGTAGTATATCCACACAATGGAATATTATTCGGTCATAAAAAAGAAAGAAGTACTGATACATACAATACATGGGAGAATCTTAAAAACATTATGTTCAGCGAAAGAAGCCAGGTGCAAAGGACCACAATACTGTGTGAGTCCATTTATATTAAATGTCCAGAATAGGCAAATCCATGGAGACAGAAAGTAGCTTAGTAGCTGCCAAAGTATGTGGGAGAGAGAAATGGGGAATGACTGCTACGGGGTAAGGAGTTTCTTTTTGGGGTGATAAAAATGTTCTGGAATTAGATAGTGGTGATAGTTGTATTCACAACCTTGTGAATACACTAAAAGCCACTGAATTGTACACTTTGAATATACATTTTCTGGTTTGTGAATTATATCTCAATAGAAAAAAGCCTAGATACAGAACTGTATGTAGAATGTGAATCCACTTGAGTAAATAAAGTGTATGTATGGGGCTGAATGTATTAATTTTCTCTGGAAGGACTGCCCAGTAATTTCAAGGTGTTACCTTCACAAAAAACTAATCTTCACTTACACATTTCTGTATGGATTGAGTTTGGTTTTTTTAAAGTCACTGGATGATTTCTAAAATATTTTACATTTCATTAAAAATCATTAGACTATTCAGTAACAGGAAAAGTTCCCAAAAGAACATGCCATTAAGGTCCCAACTTTTGCACAGGAAAATAGAGGCCAAAAGAATATATGCCTAGTTTTTTAATATTTAGAAAAATTATGTTAAGTGAAAAAAAAATGTGTTAACTGAGAAAGAACAGTTACAGTAGATTTTCCTCTTCAGAAATAACTGTCTAAATGCTAAGGCTGTGTGCTAGATGCCTGGTATATACAGATAAAGAAGGTGTAGTCCTTGCCCTGGAACTGTTTTATCTTCTGTGCTGGAAAGAAAAAAATACAGATGCCTATTTCCTCATTTAAGGCTTGTAACTAATTTATCCAATTTCATTCATAGTTTAGCACAAAACATCTAGGCTTATAACTGCAGATATAACTGTCCGGTTCTCCCATTCAGAGGGATGGGTGTTTGGACAGGATTTTAATGAAGTTTGGTTAAGTGGCAGAGGCCAGATAGGTTTTGTGTCATAAGTATTTAAATGGATGCTTCTAATATTAAGGACGCTGTTGAACAGGACAAGTGACTGCGTTATGTAACAGGAATCAGGCATGGACCTGGGAAAGCATTAAAGCTACCAGAATTTTAATCAAGGAACCCTAACAGCTTGGGGAGAGCAGACAGTAATTTATTAATAACTGCTACCAATTTATCACTTACTATGTGTCCTGCAGTGAGCCAAGCACTTTCCTTAATTATCTTATTTGCCTATTTATGACGGTGAGCTTCTCACCAAAGCCACTATGAGAACCACCCAAATAAAAGTGGATTATTATCAGAGTCCCTGGAATGTTAGAGGTTCTCTCTCTGCTTGGCTTGAGTCCACCTTCACAAAGCAACCGTCCCCAGCTTTCTCCTAAGTGTGCCCCTTATTCAGCGGACCATTACAGCAATGATCCTTGGCACTGTCATCAGAAGCTTCTGCCACAGTCTAAGTACATGGTTTATACTTCCAGGACCTGGCCAGAAGGCCCGTCAATAGGGGCTGGATTAACAGCCAACACCTGTCTCTCTTCTAGACTCACTCTGCACAGCACTACCATACCCATTTTCTCCTCTAAGTGCTCTCCACTGACCCCAGGAGACAAGCATTCCCATTTTACAGCTGGGGCCACATGTGGGTAGAGTAGATAAATGATTTCTCTAATGTAGTGCCTGGCCTTTGACTCAAGTTCATGACGCTGTACCCTGCCTCTACCAGGCTGATGTCTCCAGAGCTGGAGGGGGCTTACATATTCTGTGAAGATCTGCCTCATGGTCCGAATATCTGTATTTCAAGAACTGCTGTTATCATCTGTCTAGCTTAAGTTTTGAGATTTATGATCATGAGAAGAAAAAAAAATATTTAAGATTCACATTATTATCCTTTTTAAAAAATAGATTTTATTCTTGAGAGTTTGATTCACAGCAAAATTGCGCGGAAAGCAGAGTTTCCACGTAGCTCCCTGGCACCTCCACCCCAAACACCTTCCTGACTATGAACGTCCCACACCAGAGTGGGAACATTTGTGACAACTGACTCTACATGGCCTCATCATTATCACCCAAAGTCCGTGATTTACATTTGAGTTCACTCTGGGTCGTTGTATATTCTAAGGAGCTCAACAAATGCATCACGTGCATCCTCACCACACTGTCAGAGGAGTTTTCCTGCCCCAAAACCCCTGCACTCCCTCTAGCCATCCCTCCTGTTTCCCAGCTAACCCTGGCCACCACTGACTTGTTTATTGTCTTAGTTTTGCCTTTTCCAAAATGTCATCGAGTTGGAATGATATGGAATGTAGCCTTTTCAGGTTGGCTTTTTCCACTTAGTAATATGCATTTAAGTTTCCTTCATGTCTCTTTATGGTTTAACAATTCATTTTTTATTAGTCCATTGTCTGGATGGACCCTAGTTTATTTATCCACTCACCTACTGAAGGATAACCTTGGTAGCTTCCAAATTTGGGCAATTATAAATAAAACTGCTGTAAATATCCATGTGCAGGGTATTGTGTGCATAGAAGTTTTCAACTCATTTGGGTAAATATCAAGAATGCAATTGCTGACTCGTTAGTGAGAGAATGTTTAGTTTAAGAAGCCGCCAAACTGTCTGTATCACCTGGCATTCTCACCAGCCGTGAATGAGAGCTCTTATCTACATCCATGCCGGCATCTAGTGGTGTCACACATGTAGATAAGATATTTTGGACTCTGGCCCTTCTAATAATTGTGCCTCACTGCTTACATTAAGTATTTAAAAAACCTAACAATTCATTATAAGATGAATGATCTCTGGGCATCTAGTGTACAGCATGGTGACTATAGTTAATAATACTATACTGTATATTTGAACTTGCTAGGAGAATAGATCTTAAGTGTTCTCATCACGCAAAAAAGGGTAACTACGTGAGAGGACAGTATGTTAATTAGATTGATTGTGGTCATCATTTCATAATGTATACATATATCCTATTACATACACCTTAAATATACACAATTTTAATTGTCTAGTATACTTCAATAAAGTTGGAAAAATTAAAAGTCTAATAATTCAGATAAGAAACAATGGGAATTGAGAGCTGGAAAAAAGATTTTGGCTGTAGTCTACTTCCCTCTTTTCTTTCCCCTCCCCAACGCTATCATCCAACACTCACATTTCATAAATAAAAAAGAGAGGCAGACAGGACTTACTGGTGGCAGGACAGAGCTCAGAGCTCCTAATTGCTAATTCTACATGTGTAATTCTTATACTTATTATTCTTATAATTCTTATACTTATAATAATATTATATAATATTATCCTACACATAATATTGCTTTTATTCTCTCATTTGCAAATTACCCTTTTTGTAGTGGGGGGGCCAAGAGACACAGACAATCAAGGTTAAGAACCAAGTCTCTGTGCTCAAACGTAACCGGTGCTCAAACATTTGTGGAGTGAGTGACTGTGTTTCCTCTACATTAACGATGAATTAATAGGGTACTCCAGAGGCAGAGGAACTGTCCCCCTACAGCATCAAGTTTCTCGTGTGGAGGTCTTGAAATTTGAGTTGCAGTCCAGAAATTTGTATCAAAATTATCAGCTACTCCTGTTTTTTATTTTTTAGACAGGATAATTCTACTTTGTTCTTACTTATTGAGGGTTTCTCCTTTCTGGAGAAATCTCCTTTCTATGAGGTTTTTCTGAATCTGTGTTTCTCCCAAGCCTTTCCTGAGTTTACCTGATCTGTTCAGCATTCCTTGATGTTGCCACCGTGAAGAATTTGTGGTAGAGGGTGCAAGAGTGAAATAACCTTGACGGGTGATTTCATTTTTGTCTCTTAGAGACGTAAGTCTGGGAGGTTTTACCTTGTACATTACCCAGCTAAGGAGACCCGGAAATAGCTATTCCTCACCAGTATTATTTCCATACATCGATTCAATCAAGAACCATATCCAGCAAGAACAGAGAGCATGCGTTTGCTGACTTCTTTCCTCTGTCCACCATTTCCTAAATCCTATTTTACTAGGGTTTTTGGAGGGTAGAGATTCTAGAGTCTAACAAAAAAGGAAAGTGTACTTTGACAGGACTTGTCCATGTTAGCAGCCCCTCACCCCACGCCCATGGCTGCCCTGCTCTCTGAGGCCAACGAACCTTGGCACCTGCTTTTGCCACTCTCAGGAATACTCTTCCTCTTTTATTTTCTACTTATCCTTTGAGCTCAGCTTGCAGGACTCTGTATATACTAAATACCCCATGGAATGAAAGAGAGGTATAAATAAAGACATTTGTGACAGATAAACAGGCCTCTCTCGTAGTTTTAATTGTCTCCTTTCTTCATCTTTGCATCTCTACCCCCTAGCTCAGGCTCTGACACACTCAGGCTCTTAAAAGTTTGGAAGGCAGCCAGTGTTGCTGCTAAGAGAATAGGCATTGGAATTAGATGGATTCCCACACTCCAACCCTGGGTTGTTTACTTGACCTTAGTCTGTTGCTTAATCAGAGCCTTGGTTTCCTCATTTATGAAATGAGTGGTAGGTGGGAAGCATTAAATTAAACATGTATGGAAAGTGCTTAGTGCTACACGCAACGGGTGCTATTAAGTGGTTGCTGTTACTTATTGAATACACGTCTAAGGAGAATGAGAGTGGTAAAACTTTTTTCCAGGCTCTCACCATCCCATTACACTTGAGAGAGAGGGAAGGGGGAGGCTCTTACCGGCTTTGGCGTAGAGACATGCATCCAGATTGTGTGTACAGTTGGTGGTGGTAGTGCATCTACCAGCTGGGTTGAGACAGGAGTAGCACTCCAGGCTATGACCTAGAATCAGGAAGCAAACCCGTCAGACTCTGGCAGACCCGCACTGACTTGCCCTCATGGCACCAGAAAGCCTACCATCTCCTCTTATGGGGCAGAGGTCAGCAATTCAGTGTGCTTCCATTCCCACACAAACCTGCAGCAGCTGTATCTTTCCAAGCTCAAACTCCAGGTCCAGCAGCATTTTGGGGGGCCCTGATGCAAGTTCAAAGGGAATTTCCATATTTAAAAACCCATATAGCTGTGCAATTGAGAAGTTGCCCACTACGTTCAACCAGAAGTGAGGAAGTGATTAATCTGCAATGGAACAATATATTGAAAGGAAACTATCAAGAGAATAAGCTAACAGATTCTATAAGTGCCTTCCAAGCAACGAATGTGCTCCATGAAATCACACTCCGATAGACTGATAATCAGTATTTTTGGCAGCAGCTATCTGTCTATATTTGAAAAGACATTACAAAGAGGAAATACATAAAATCTCATTACAGATCAGTATTAACAGATGAATAGTTACAACCAATTTGATGATAAGGAACCACTAATTTTTGAGTCCCACGTAAGTAAAATGTTATTCTCCCCAAAAAGAATCCCATCTGTCTCATTAGTAGATCTGTATTATAAATAATTGTACTCTATTACATTTTGAATTCTGTCAATTAAAATTTTCTAGAAATTGGTTTTCTCTCTTATTATTTACAAAAAGCCTACATAATCTCCTTGATTCTGTCTCTGGGCCTGCAAAGTCTTAAATACTCTCTGGCCCTCTAGAGAACAAGTTTGATGACCTGTGGGGTGAGGTGTCATCACTGAAGCTGCTCCCTACCGAGGGAATGACCTATCGCCAGAAGTACACACAACCAAGGGAAAGACAGCAGCTGCGCACCTTAAACTTAGGGCCTTGGGCAGCCAGGTATTAGCAGTGACACAGCACAAGTGACAGCGTACATGAAACGCAAAACTGGTAGTGCCAACATGACACAGGCAGAAAGTGACATTTGTTCCTTATGAGGAAGCAAAGCAAGCCACACACGTGTTCCTCTTGCTACAGAGCTTAAGACTCAGGAACACACAAATACCTTTAGGAGCCAGGGAGGGGTGCCCTGGAGGTGAAGGAGTTAAAAGGCAGACGCTCTGGCGCCAGGCTATTTGGGTTCAAATTCTGGCTGTACCACTGCTGTGGGATATTTTGTAAGTTATTTAATCTGCTTGAGCCTCAGTCTTGTCATTTGTAAAATGGTGATAAAAACAGTACCTACTCCATAGGGTTGACATGAGGATTAAATAAGTAAGTACCTGTGAGCTGATCAGAACAGTGACCGGCACATAAATGCTTATGACCATGACCATCATTCTCATCAGAACACAGGAGAAGCCCCGAGGCAGAGGGACTGAGCTCAGCACCCTAAAGATGGTGTACACTGGTACCCCCCACAGCTGGTGGTGAGAGGGGTGAGTAACTTAAGCTGCTGAGTGTAGCCTCCTCGGCCCCTCCCCCCCAAAAGCAGCTCTGTAACCCGACAGGCTGTAACTCAGGAAGGTGCTCCACTGAGGGCAACGCTGTAACGTAGGAAGGAGTTGTCACAAAGCCCTGGACCTGTAACACTGGAAGGCAAGAGAACCAAGGCCAGGCCGTGGCCAGTGGCATCAGCTCCATCTTCCTGAGGCCTAAGAGGAATGAAGCGCATGGCTGAGGGGGCATAGATGGTCCAGATCCACGTCCCTCTGGACCACTCACCTGAATGGTAGAGGACACACAGGATGAGCAGGAGCCCAAGCAGAACAAAACTTCCTTTGCTTCCCATTGTGACTGTCTATAGAACCTGGAAGGAAGACACACAAAGAATTGTCACAAACCAACAAATGCCTGCCAGTTTTCTCAGAAACTAAGAGTTAGGAGGTGTAGAGGGCTCCCGGAGACATGGGGAAGGAGCTAGCAGACCAAGAAAGCACAGGAAACCAACCAAGCTGGGGTGTCATATGGGGTGACTCAGGTGGGGCAGTGCTTGGTCTCCCTCCTGCCCCAAGACCTCAGCTTGCTGAAGAAATGCCATTGGTTCTGGTGAGAGAGGCAGCTACGGCGAGTCAAAGCACAGTGGGCCCCGCGTCAGGACTACCCTCGCCCTGCCCTAGCTCTCACCTACAGTGGCTGTGAGCCTTTAGTAAACTCCGTCCCTGCAAGCCTCAGTGCTCACTCCATGCAGCGGGGACCACACTGCCTTCCCCATAAGGGGTGTTCAGTCAAATGAGAATGAGGAAAGTACCCAATACAGCAACTGCAATTCCTGCCCTGCTGCAATTCCAGCCTAAGCTGCTGGCTGAGCTGGGGCCTAGGGAAGGCCACTTCTCCAAGCCACGCCACTAAATGCATCAGACCAAACGGGTGACTGGAAGGCACCAAGATGCATTCAGCAGCAGAACTGGCTCCCACCTTAGCAAGTATGATGGGGATACAACAGAGGGAAACGCTCGGCCTCTCAGACTCATCTCCTTCCAGCCTGCCTTGTGTCAGTGGCCTCCAGGCGAACAGCTCCTGCTTAGTCATGCACACAGACATGCCAATCATTAGAGGAATTCTGCTTGTGGTGTGAGTTTTACAAGAGCAGTTCCTCCAGTTTCCCCTTCCCCTGACGTAAAAGCCGCCTGAACTCTGTAAGACGGATTTGAGGAACCACTAGGTCTCCCATCTTCTCCCTCGGCTCCTTCACTGATAAACCTTTCCTTGCTCCAAACTCGGATGTTTTGAGTTTTTGGCCTTTCAAAGCATCAGGACTTTGGACTGGTAACAGGGACCCCTTCTTGATCACTCTGGGTTAAGTAGACGGGTTCGTGGTAACTTTGATGACGAGTCCCTATTTATGCCTTAATGTGTAGCAGTGAGCATCGAACCCTCCTTTTGTCTGCTAAGGAAGCCAAGGCACAGGGAGGTTTTTAATTGTCCAAACCACTTCCCTGAGACCATCTGAAACAAGGAGGAGACAGGTCCTCCAACTAAACTCTGTGGTGAGGAGACTTCTTGTGAATTCAGCTTCTGAAATAAATTTGTTAAGCTGAGGCTCCCAGAGAAGAGATTTTATATCAGGAGATTCACAGATGCCTGTGAGTATAGTTACTTCTCTGGGGAGCCTGGGGCCTTAGAGGCTGGTGAACATTAAGGCTAGACGTGTCCTCAAGGATAAAACCTGAAGTGCTTATTTTATAGGAAATGAATAGAGACCCCAGGGGATGAAGTTACCTGTCCCCAGCAAACAGGTGAGTTGCAGAGCTACATCAGGTAGATCATGCTTCTATTCACCAGGAGCTGATAACTCACAAGTAGCTTAACATTACCTGGTGGCTAGTAGTGGCAAGAGCCTGGAGCTTTGCCTCCTTATCACCTGTAACACAGTGCCTGGGGCAGCCCAGCAGGCCTATTTACAGAGATCAGTTACTCAGTTCAGAGAAGTAATTATAACACCAGTAGGGAGAGACAAACAGGCACATCATAATGAACAGCCCCTCCCACTTGGAGGTCCCCCTGCTTGTTATAGCTGCTGGCTACAGCCAGCTCCCCACACCCCCAACTCTCTAAACCACACAAACCTGCAGCTGCCCATACAAGGGTCTTCTCTGCGATTTACTCTAGGATGCCAAGTCCCTAGCTTTCCAGAGGGCCACTCACAGAGAGCCTATTCATGGCCCTGGCCTTGGAGGTTATACCCACAGAGCCAACTGTTTAACGAAGATATTTCACAAAAATATGGGGCGCAGGTAAAAACACATCTTCCACTTTGGAAAACCTCCAGCAGCTCAGGGCTTGGTTTTGTTTGTCTAGCTGACGTGCTTCAAGAGCTGTCCCAGAATTTTTAATGCACTCCTTTTTAAGTGCTTCTACTTGGCAGCTGTCAAAGATGAATTCCATTAGACACCCGCTCACTTCACCCCAAAATCCATATTTGGGCTTTCATCATCCAAGCCACTCAGCCTAATGGGATGTTCTCTTAGAGACAGCTTCAGCAAAGTTATGTTTCTACTTTGAAAGTACAGAAGCACCAAATCTCAGGCACCTTTGGTCCAGTGAGGCAACTCCCTACCTCCTTTGGAGTCAGGCATTACCCACCATTTTGGGAAATGTTGCCACCTCCCTCAGTTAACATTCCGAGCCCTGTGTGCCTGTCCTGGAAAACTGGGAGTTCATGGCCACCAGTGGGAACCATGAACAAGGTGGGTCACAGGGTACCCAAAATATTAACAGCCACCATTTGTTCTCCACATAGCAGGTGCCAAACCGAGCCCTTTCTGTGAATTATATCAATGAGGTCACGCCTATGATTTTACTGCTAAGAAAATGGTATTAAATGGCTCGCTCAGGATTACCCAACCAGTAAACAGCAGATCCAAGATTCAAACCCTGCTCTGATGCCAAAATGCAGGCCCCTGACCATTACGTTGTGACGCATAAACTTGATGAGAAAATGTGGGTTCACCAGTTCTCTTCAAGCATGCCAAGCTTCAAACTGTTCTGACTCTACCGGTCGGTGGATTCCAGAGCCAGTCACCCACAGGCAGATTAAGCTGGTTAAGTTAGGGCCAAAGGATAGGGCAGAGGTGTGTCCCTGATCTTGGGGGTCTCGGAATTGAACACAATGTCATATTTGAGTTCTCCCTCGTGTTTGAGATCTCTCCCTCCTTTTCAAAAAGCAAGACGACTATCATCACAAGACGACTTAATATAACGTGGGCTGGGTCACTAAGTCAGTACATTTTATGGGTTGATTTGTTTAGAATGAAGTAGAATTACCGCAATTGGCAGAGGTGGGCAGCCAGGTCTCCGCTGGGGCCCCCTAATCTCTTTAGGAAGTCAGCATCAAGTAAGAACATGATTTTTAAAAGAATCAGCTGGTCACAGCAGAAGGCACGTTCAAAATGGGACACTGGGTGTGCGAGGAAGGAACGAAACCACTGGTCAAACGGAAAACCTGAGGAAGCCTCCTGAGCTAGACTTCAAAAAGTGGCAACTAAGTCAAATCACTCTTCCACAAACAAGAGCTGGGAAACATGGAAACACAGAGTTTCAAATGTCACAAGTACTGAGTCACAGACGTCACAAGATGAGTCACAGACCCCAGCTCTTCTCACTGTGGGTTACAGACTACAGGGGAGAAACCATTTTCTTGACACTGTTCACGTATGTCAGGAGAAATGGAATATGTGAGCTGGCACATTTCCCGGATCCTTGGAGAACCTGCTTCTCCTTAAACAACCATTCAAGTCACTATTTAATATCCCTTTAACGGTTGTCTGTCGGACTCTAAGAAGGGCTCCATCCAAGCCGGCCCAAGAAAGCAAAACCTCACACCAAACTTGGACTTAAAACGTCGAAGTTTCGGCCCTGCCCTGTTTATTAAAATTCAAAATTTACACTTCTGGGTGACAGAAGAATGTCCGTGACCACTTAGCGATGAGGTTAACCTCCTTTCAAGACGCGATTTCTTATCCCTAGATTGCAAGAGATTCCTTTCTGAGAAAGGTGAAGGCAGGTGGTCAGAGTTCAAGGAAAATACTCCCGAGGGAATGGAGAGCACCGCCCGCGTCGGGGTGTTTTGGGAAGAGTGGCCTCTCCTCCCTTTTTGGTGTAAATAAAGGAAGCCAAGCTCTGGGGAACGTAAAGCGTGCGACCAGGAGCGTCCAGTGCAGGGGGACTCCTGCCAGGCCGCGGGCGAAAAGACAGGGCCTTAGGAGGCCGCCCCGTCCCGGGGCTACTGGGAAAAGCCGCCCCGGGCGCGGAGGCCCGCGCAGTAGAGGCACAGCCTGCTCGGACCCTCCGAGCCCCCCAGTCCCCGGGGGCCCGAACCCAGCCGCCCGCGGGCGCAGGCCAAGCTCTGCAGCCGCCGCAGACTCGGAGCGCGACTCCGCCCGCCGCCCAGCCCTAGGTCTTACCGAACAAGGCTCGGAAACCGCCAACCAGCGCCGCGCGGGGCGAGTGGGGCGCGCCTCCGGTCTTTATAGCCTGGGCTCCGGCGGACTCCGCCTCCTCTCGCCGGCCCCCCTCGCCCAGCGCCGGTTTAGTCCTGCGCGCTGCAGTCTGCGCGTTGATCAGAGTACAAGTGCAGCCTCCAGAACCGTGGCGGTCACTGCACGCGCCCAGGGCACCCTGGGAGCTGGGCAACTACAGCACGTAAGGGGTCTCAGGCTGCCCGCCCAGGTTCAGAAAAAGACCGGTGGCCCGGGCTAGATTGAGGCCTTTAAAAACCAGAAAGGAAAGTTTACGGTGTCTTCCTCCGGTTTGTTATCGAAAACAATATGAAACTCCAAGACTTCTAATTTCCCCTTTTAAAAAAATAGTATTAAAATGTTTTTCAAAACTTTTTTATGCCCATGCCAAGCTCTCACTGGTCCCGGCTGTTGGGTTTATTCAGTCCTGCTGCAGCCTGAGGCTCCTTTCTGCTCTTAGGCTCTGGAGCCTCCGAATATCCTTCAGCTTACATTGGCCAGTCTGGGACCAGACCTACCATTTAGAACGTTATTTTTATGTGAAGATGTAATTGGCAGTTTCTGTTTATCACTTGGAAAGTGTCCCACCCACTGCAGAACTAGCTTTTACTCTTTCACTGCCATTAATTGATTTCAAGTTTTTTTTCAGAATGTGTCAGAAATCCACAAAAAGCAAAAAGTTGATATTTTGACGTTTATGCCTTTAATAATAACAATCTGAGCTGCTTTGTATATAAATGACATTATTTTTATGAATAAAATTTTCAGATATATTCATTCGGATGTAAACAAATGTCGGGGCGAAAGGGTTAAGAGCGCCACGGAAGAGAGAGTGGAGAGAGAATAAGCGAAAAGTACAAGTCTTTCTCCAAGAGACTGACCTCTGTTGGTGATTATGACACTGCCGATCAGGGTAAGAAGGTTGGCATCTCATGGCTGCTTATGCTGAATGGGAAGGGGAAGAAGACATGGGATAAAATTCAAGCAGGGCAAATCATATAACTGATCATCACATGTGCCTTCCGCCATGATCCTGATAGTTTAGGGGTGTCAGGAAATGAGTTTCGCTGGGTGTGTGTGCTAAAATCAGCTAATACGTGTATTGCTGATGATAGCTTATTTACAAAGCTCTTTCAGATGCATTATCTTATATGCGTCCTATTAGCTGTTCCATCCTTGAAACTCTTGGATTCCGAGATGCCACTTTCCCTCGTTTTGCTTTCAGTTCCTTGACCTTTCAGTCAGAGATTCTTTTCCACTACCCACCCATAATCTGGTGTTGCCAGGGTTGGACCAAGAACCATTGCTGTAAGTGCTCCCTGGGATACTCTAGTGCATCCACCTTGTTTTACCTTGGAGATATGTTTGCAGATGATTTGCAAGTATTTATTCTCCAGGCCTGACGACTCCCTCAGTCTTCATACTCATATCAAACTGATTGCTGACATCTTCACAAATGCCCCAGACATCTTTAACTCAAAATGTGTCCAAATATGAACTCATCTCCAATGTTCCACTGCTTTTCCTGCAATTTTTTTCTTAAATCAAGCCAGAAAACTGGGAATCAACTTTGATTTCTTCCACTCCCTCACATCTAATCACTAAGTCCTGTCTACTTCATCATTTAGTTACCTGCTTCATCTCTTTACTCCTGCTACTGCCTTCATTCAGCCCTGTAGCATGTTACTTGGGCCATTACAATTTTGTCATGCCAGGTCTCCATGCTGCCTGTGCTAATTCCTGCATCCCCCCACCCCTTCTCTACCTATCCTCTTCCTGGACACCTGGCCGTTTTATCTCTCCAGCCTATGTTTGACTTTTTACTTTCCATTCAATTTTTCCCTTTTATTACCATCCTTTCTGGAACACAATGACTGCAGCTGCTCTTGCAACTTTTAAGATTCAAGTCTTGTGCTGAAGATGGCAGAACAAAGATGGAAGGAATCTGGAATGTTGACACCATTGGGCCACCATATGGCACGTGTCAGCCCTGAATTAGTTCCCTTTGACTTTTCACAAGAGGAAAAGGGAAAAATTACCCTTAAGCTGTTCAGGTTACTATTTATTTAGGTATCTGTCTCATCTTGACACATCAAACTTTAGATAAATAAGGTAGGTGTTCTCAAGGGACCTCAGAGCCAGAAATGGCCTTCACCAAAAGCATAGTATGACCAGGTGTTAGATCCAATGAAATAAAAAAATCTGAGCTTGTCAACTAATCTAATCACACATTAGTACGAACTAGAGTTCATTCATTCAACATACCAACAGAATGTGAATTTTGATGAGAGAAAGCCAGCCTGAAGCATTTTGAGAGGCAAGGGTTAAATGGGATTGCAGAGGAGATTTGGAGCATCATGAGAACTCTGGGAACTGAGAGAGAGGAGAGGTCATTCAAAAAAGAAAGATGCCAAGAAACGCAAGGGATCCTGGGGCCAGCTTTCACTTCCAAAATTAACTAGTTTTAAATTATTGCTTTATTGGGAAAGTTTGTTTTTCAGAAAAATCAGTAGGTTGAAAACAAGAGGGGCAGCCGGTTAGCTCAGTTGGTTAGAGTGCAATGCTCTTAACAAGGTTGCCGGTTCGATCCCCACATGGGCCACTGTGAGCTGCGCCCTCAACAACTAGATTGAAATAACTACTTGACTTGGAGCTGATGAGTCCTGGAAAAACACACTTAAAATAAATAAAAGTTTTAAAAAAAAAAGCGAGAGATAGTCATAATAGAAGGATGTGGTAGACTGATAATACTCTATTTAAAAAAATAAGCAGGAGAAACTACTTATTCCATTTCAGAACATTTTCACATGTGCCAATAGGAAAGGGTAAGTTTGCCTTCGTGGTCCATCAGGATGGCAGCTGTTTAACCCTGTACACATCCCCCTCTTACTACAGTTTTCCCTATAAATGAACTGTTCTTGGGGAAAATTGGAAGTGGAGCACATGATAGGGTAGCAAAAGCCAGGAAATGACTTTGAATGAGCCTCTGGCAACAGGCCAGCAAGTTTCCATCTCCTCTTCCATCTTAAGAGCAAAGGGTTATCAATATTAGTTTATAGACAATAGGCAATTACACAAAATACAGCATTGGAACCAAAAGTTATTTTTAAAACGTGAGTTTTTGACACTTGGAGGATTTCAATCCAAACTCTCAATTATATAATTACAAAAAAAAAAAAAAAAAGAAGTCCATGTTTCAGAAAAACATACTAATCTTAACATAAAACTCATGTCACTTATCACAAAGTTAGACAGTCAAGTGTATAAAGGAGAAACAAAACAGAAGCAGTATTTACAAAACTGGACTAAATGAGACATGAAGAATTTTTTGTTAATAAACAACACAATACATACTTTTACACACTACATTTCAAAAACGATGCATCTGTGAACAATATGATAAAAGTCATAGCATTGAAGACTTTAAATTAAATTCAAGGTTGTCATATTGAAGATTTTAAATTAAATTCAAGGTTGTAGAGTTGGAGACTAAATTCAAAGTCAAGCTCATAGTGATAAGGAGCAAATTCAAGGTCGTAATGATGAAAACTTTCAATTTAAGGACAGATTGTCTAAGAAAGGACAAAACTAGCACTCAAGCTATTTAGTCAATTAGTTCCCCGTGAGTACAAAATATATAGGAATCACTAAATGGATTAGCCTAATTACAAATTCTGTTCATTTCTAAATAACACACAACCGCAAGAAGTCTTTTCACAGAATTTTTCAGTCAGTTTCTCACTATCCTTGGGTATTTCTGCTATATTTTAAATCCTGATTCAAAACAATTCCCTCCTATTTCCATATTTTTATAAGTATAAAATATTTTTAAAGAAATGTCTGTTCCTTAGCTAGAGAACTATTCCCCTATTGCACCCTCTACCTCAACAACACAAAGTACACCCAAACAATTCAATTCCTAATGTAGTCGCATAGAACCCAGGGCCTGGAACAATATTTCATGCTAGTTTTCTGGCTATATGCTGAGGACAGTTGAGTTATTTACATTGTTAAGAAATCTATTTAACAGGCTGGATTCATCCCAGCGCTTCCATCAGCAGAGGGGTGCTAAAAAAGGCGAGAGCAGCGGCGTCTGCGAATGGGAACATCGAAAACTCTCCTCCGCCTCTCCTCGTCGTCTTCATCAGATTCCTCCATATCTGCTGAATCATCATCATCGTCTTCTTCCTCCTCCTGTTCTTCTTCTTCTTCCATCTCTTCATATTCATCAGGACCCATTTCCTTGAAAGAGAAAACAATCTTTTGATAAGAACTTCCATCAGTTTTTTACACTTATTTAATGCAAATTCTCATTTATCTAGACTCTAAACCGGACATACCAAATATGAATTGTTATAGACTTGACCAGCACAATATTCACAATGCACATGCTGATGCAAGATTCCAGAATGTATGTTCTATCACATGTCTAAAAATGCTCCATGTGGTTTTAATAGTAAGTATACCTCATTAACACAGTACCTATATTTTACATTGTAGTTGATAATTCATTTACATGATAGTTGATAATTCATATAGCAAACAGACCACTCCTAACCCGAGATAAAATTTTACCGAATTCATCGTATTAGTGTATTAAGCAACACCTCTTTATTAATCTTTATGCTTACAGAGAAGAGGATGTCAAAATATTAGTAAGGTATGACCTCTACTGGTAAGTTTTATGTACTGTCAACAAGAGGTCTAAGAATTCTATTGAGTTCCTACTGTAGACACATCATTTCAATTCAACCACCTTTGGTAGCCTCTACTTTTAAATTAACTTGTTGAAGGCTCTCAGAATAGGACGGTAGTGATGTTGACCATGCAACATCTGAACACCTCTTGGAAACTTCAATTTCTCTTGAATTGAAAGCGGTGTCTCTAATCAAGACTTACTCGGCTGTCAATTTTCTCTCACACTTTTGAAGACTCAATGAAAAGAGCTGCTTTGTTGGACATAATTCTTAACAGCAAGGAGGTCCCAGCTGGTAATGTGGGAAGTGTTGGGAAGCTTGGGATGTGGTGTCAGCAAGTCCTTCCACCGAGGCTTTTATGCCATTACATGATGCAGCACGCCACTATCCTTGATTTCCTCTCCATCCACTCTCCCCGTTCACTGCCCTCCAGTACACTGGCCTCCTTGCAGTTCTTCAAACACGCCAAGCATATTAGTGCTTCAGGATCACTCCACTTGCTGTTCTTTACCTTGGAGCACCCTTCTCCCACATATCCACCTGGTTCCCTCTACTTCTTTCAAGTATTAACTCAAATGTCACCGAGGCCTCCCCTGACACATTTCTATATTAGAATAACCCAACAGGACACTCCTTATCCCCTTTACTCTGACTTTTCTGCAGAGCACACATTACTACTTGACCTAAATACACAGTGTTTATTTGCTATACTTTGTCTCTTCTAACTAGAATGTAAATTTCAAGATAGAGATTTTGATGGTATTGTTCACTGCATTTTCCCCAACACCTAGTATGTATATATTCAATAAATATTTGTTGAACAAGCAAATTAGTTAATGTGGGAGAAAGGTAGTGTCTTTAGGATTTGTCATAGGGATTTTCACTTGGGATTTATTATAACACAAACAACAACAGAGGAAATATACATAAATATGGACATAGATATTCCATTGTTTATCTTTGGATCTTTTTTCTTTAATCCAGGGAAACCGACTTTAAAATTCAGGAGGAGGTCCAAAAGGGGAAGGGGGAAAGGCTTAGGAAATTCTAAAACATTCAATCCAGGTAGTATGACTATTAATTATCTTCATGAAGAAGAAAACAAATATTGTTAAAGAAATCAACGTGGCTACCGAGGAAGATTGCTGATTATCACAGATAAAACTTACATACACAAACAGCAGATGGAAAGCGGAACGCACAGATGAGAATGGAAATAAATCAGTAGCAGGAGCCCCTAAAGTGTCTAAAAACAAACAACAAACCACCTAGACCAAGAAAAGGCTTAAGACCAACCGAAAGTGTATTTTAAAGTGGCATGCAAAGTATAAAGCAAAAGAAAGGATTAAACCTCCTAATTAATCATGTTAGAGGACACAAAAGGAGAACAATTCAACTTCCATATCAAGAAAACTAATATTTAAACAGGAAAGGTACAACACCAATACAACACAATACAAAAACAATCCCCACTGCCTCTTTCATGTTAATTAGAAATAAGTCCAGAATTCTCATTTATTTTTATTGATTTCTTATTCTTAAGACAGAAAAAACATTTTCAACAAGGCAGGTGAAAATTTTATACTATTTGTGGTTGGGAAGACACTAAAACTCTAAATAAGTAAGAACATAGTTAAAAGAGGGTTGAACATGTAATGAGTTTATTATTGTAATTTAAAATTATAAATTTAAAAATTTTAAAAAGGAATAAGTAAATATTATAAAAATTCTCAGTTTTAATTTCTAACATGATAAATATCAATATAACCCACATAAGCAAGAGTTCTCTGGAGTCCTCGTAACGTTTTTTAATTATAGTTGACATACAATATTATATTAGTTTCAGGTGTACAACAATGTGATTAGACATATATATATATATATACATTACGAAGTGATCACCACAATAAGTCTTGTAACCATCTGTCACCACACATAGTTATTAGAATGTTATTGACTATATTCCTTATGCTGTACTTTACATCCCCGTGACTTATTTTATAACTGGCAGTTTGTACTTCTTAATCCCTTCACCTTTTCACTCATCTTCCCACCCCCCAACCACACTGGCGACCATCAGTTTGTTTTCTGTATCTATGAGTTTGTTTCTGTTTTGTTTGTTTGTTTTTTGGATTCCACATATAAGTGAAATCAAACGGCATTTGTCTTTCTCTGTCAGACGTATTTCACTTAGCATAATACTCTCTAGGTCCATCCATGTTGTCGCAAATGGCAAGATTTCATTCTTTTTTTATTGCTGAGTTATATTTCACTGTATATCTGTACATCTTCTTTATCCATTCATCTATCTAGGTTGCTTCCATATCTTGGTTATTGTAAATAATGCTGTAATGAACAAAGAAGTGCGTATGTCTTTCTGAATTAGTATTCTTGATTTCTTCGAATAAATACCCAGAAGTGTAATTGTTGGGTATGGTAGTTCTATTTTTAATTTTTTGAGGAATCTCCAATAACTTTTAAGAGCTTAAGGGGGTCATGAGACCGAAAAGTTAGAGAATGACTATCCTTAAGTAAAGACTACTTTATACACACCCTAATAAACATTAAAAACAAGCCTCAACAGGATCAAGCTGACCCAATAACAACAACTACCTGCCCAAACAACTCTCAACACTCTTTACACTTTATGTCAGGAATATTAGCAACTTTAGGACAAGGAATATTGTCAGAGATAGCGGGAGATTTTATAACAATAAAAAAAGCACTTCATGAAAAAGACATCACAATCCTAAGTATACTTGCATTTAATTATAGAGCTTCAAAATACATGAAGCAAATCTGATAGAATTAAAGAGAAATAGACAAAACTGTAATTATAATTGGAGATTACAACAATCATCTCTCAGAGAACAAAGACAAAAAAATCTGTAAATATATAGAAGACTTGAAAAACAGTAAATCAGTTTGACCTGTCATTTATAGAATAATATTCCCCAAAATAGCAGAATATACATTCTTTTCAAATACACAAAGATTATTTACCAAGATAGAGCATCATTCTGGACCATAATACATTTTAAAAGGATTGAAATTATACATAGCGAGTTCTCTAACCATAACAACAAAATTAGAAATCAATAACCAAAAGGTAACTGGAAAACCTCCAAATGTTTGGAAATTAACATATTTCTAGAAAAGTCATCGATCAAAATTAAATTACAAGGAAAATCTGAGAATATTTGGAATTAAATGTTAATGAAAATGCATCAAAATTTATGAAATGCAGCTAAAACAGTACTTAAAGAGAAAAAAGGTCTAAAATAATCTAAACTTCTACCTTAAGAACCTAGAAAAAAAGCAAATTAAACCCAAAGTATGAGAAATAAAGATAAATAAACCCAAAGTATGAGACTGCAGAAATCAATGAAAACAGAAAATGAGCAAATAGAGAAAATTAGTGAAACCAAATTGTTCTTTTAAATGATCAACAAAAGTGAAAACCCCCCAGCTAAATGATGAACAAAAGAGAATATATAAATTACCAATATTAAGAACAAAAGACACATGACTATAGCTCTTGCAGCCATTAAAAGGATTATCAAAGGAATATTGTAAATAATTTTATGCCAATAAACTCAACAGTTAGACAAAATGGACAAATTCCTTAAAAGACACAAATGACCAAAAGTGAAACAAGAAACAGAAAATATGAATATTAAAGAAATTAAATTCCTATTTCAAAACTTTTCCAAAGAGAACTCTAGCCCCTGATGACTCACTGATAAACTGTATCAAACATTTAAGGGTAAGACGATATCAACCTCATACAGAAACTGGGCTAGTCAAAAATGGAAGACTTATAGGAAGAGGCAAGTTCCCAGAACTGGAAATATACAGAAAGCATTCCTTCACTGGGAGGGAAGCTAAACTTCACTTCCAAACCTAGACTGTAGATTGTTTTCAGCAGATATACCACAAGTATAATGGCCTCAAGTCTCCTCATCATCCTTCTTTCTCCAAACCGGAGTTGGGAATGTGTCAATGCTGGGTCAGATTAATATCATGTCCATCTTCCCAGACTTATTTTAGACCCACTCATCAGGGTCATCCCAGGAGCCAGATGGCTTTTACTGAACATCTGATGCCTACAACTCAATTACATTCTTCTGGGTATATAATTCATATTTTATTCCTATTCTGTAACTGGAGCCTCATAATTTTCTCTAATCATTTTATAGCCCAGAAGATTGGGGTTACTGCTATACTTGTCATAAGGTAACCCTAAATGAGATTTTAAAATATACCTAGTTGACTTAGGAAATGATCCCAAACAAGGACTACTAAAATTAAATCCTCTTTGTAATGATTTCTATTGGATATTTGTATTATTTTACAAAATTGGGAGTTTTAGCAAAAACACTGTAAGAAATTGTTTCCCCAGTCTTAATGAAATAAAATAAAGCAGATTATAGCTGGCCTAATGTGGTGTTTCTCCTTAGTTGACAGAAGTATTTTTGGAAACAGTGGAAAAGAGGCTGAACTTTTAAAAACAGTAACTACTCTATACAATACTATAATGGTGGATACATGTCATTATACATCTGTCCAAATCCATAGCATGTACAACACCAAGAGTGAACCCTAATGTTAACTATGGACTTTGGGTGCTAATGATGTGTCACTGTAGGTTCATCAATTGTGATAATGGTACTACTCTGGTGGGAGATAGTATATGGGGGCAGAGGATATATGGGCAATCTCTGTACCTTCTGCTCAATTTTGCTGTGAATCTAGAACTGCTCTAAAAAACAAGATCTATAAAAAATAAACTAACAAACAAAAACAGGTAACAGTAGAGTTACTCTGATTGAAGAACATGGAGCCTACCTACTTATTGTCTACCTCCCCCAACATATTCACACATCCCACCCCTCTCCAATATACTTCCCTCAAAATTTCTAGGGTTCTCTGGAACACAATTTATAAACTATGTGTCTGGCTAATTAACAAAGACCCTCTGTGGAGTTAATTTTACAAAGTCATGTAAATCAGCACCAGAGGAAAATTTAACCTACCAATCGAGCTATAGACACCCTGAATGTCGGACATGCCATATGGAATCGGGGAATGGCCACATTAAAGATCTTGTCTTTAAAGTAAAGAAAGTGGAAGGTATAATATCCTTCCATATATCCCGATGTTGTAGAGAATGTGGTACAACTTGTGTATTCATATACCCGACCAGGGCTGATGATTGGAAATTCACCTGCAGAGAAAACAGTAACAATAAACCAAAGTATAAAATTCAGTTCTTCATCACAGCAATTAAGATATGTCCTCTAGGGGATTACGTAAACTATGTTAAAGTAAATTCACAATCAGAAACAACTTCTAAAAGGAAATATAACAAAATGTTAACAGTGACTATGAGTGAGTATTTTGACATTATATTGTGTTATAATCCCCCTACTTCTCTGGGAAATAGGGTGATATCTAGTAAAATAAAACAAAACAAGAAAATAATTATTTTATTTTTCAAAATGTTTTGAGGCATTTTAGACACTAGTTTTAAGATATAGCTAACAAAGTATCACAGACACAAGTTTAAACAGAGATAAGGATCATCTAAATGTTTAAAACATAAAACTCTGAGGATGCATCTTAAGCATTGAGCCCAGGCAAAATGGCAGTCAACAGGGAGAGTTCTTACTCCAAAGGATCAAATGACTGAAAAAAAAATTACAGCTTTAATAAAATTATTTAGCACTATCCCCAAATAAATCCAGGAAAAATTCCTTAAATAAACATACAAAATATGAATTTATTTGTTGGCAATGAATTAGAACTTTAATGTGAACCGAATTTTGTACATGCTTAGGACAGATTACAGAAGTGTATAGCTTAAGTGTTATTTTCTTGAAGCACAAATACAAAATCTGAAAAATCTAAGGGTTCAGAAACTTAAGATAATCAGAATTTTTTAAAAAGCTGAATGTCAGAAAATCAAGCTACAGATGATTGAAGTCATTTCCCCCAAAATTTAAAAAAGATGACCAATATGAAATTTATTCTCTTTCTGCCCTATGCCTGGTAACCCTGCAGAATATGATAATGAAATACTATCCAGCTTAAAAAAAAAAAAAAACTTACGAAGGAAAAGCAAGGATCTCAGGTGATCCACAGAATGGAAACTCAATAACTCAATTCCTGAATAATTAAGTTTGCTATAATTTTAGAAAAGTTATGTTTGAAGTATTAAACTGATAGAATAATGACTTTTACATATTATATTGATGAAGCAAACCTATTGTAGTTAGGAAAAGTCTAGAATCGATGGTATCGTTCACATTGTAAACACGGCTACTAAAAGGATGCCATCTTATCCACTAACAACATCGTGTATTTTCCAAGCTGTGTGTCACATACATGCTCCTCCAAAATGTCTTAGGAGCAACTGATGTATAAACCCACATCTTGCGTTACATACCAACTACTCCAGGTCCTTGAACTTCTTCTACATCACCTTTAGCATTTGTTATTCTCCAATAGCGACTGTCCAACTGACAAGCCTTCTCAGGAAGTGCATCCTTTGACATTTCAATCCTGGAGAAGGGAATGGGGCGGAAGAGACACAAATCAGGCCTTTTTTGTTTTTTTTTGTTTAAAAGCTACAGTATTTGGGATAAGACCATGAAGGGAATTTCCAAAAAAAATTAAGAAACCCAACGCAAAGTCTGTGTTAATCATCTATTTCTGGAAGTTCTCCAAGATAGTGGCCTGATTATCTTGGCTCCCCCACGGAAATGCTTTCATTCAATTTACACTCCTGTCTTTCAGTGAGGATCTATAACACAAAGGGCAACATAAAAACTTACAAAGACACGCTTACAATAATCTTTCGCTGTTCCAATAAAGATCACTAGAATTATAGTGCCATGAAAAACTTCTGTTTTAAAAAACTGAGTCTTTTTTTCACTACAAGGCTATGCAACCCATTTCCCCCTTTTTCCATTAGTTTCTAGAAAGCACAAAGCAAAATGTGACTATTCAGTTACTGGGATGACACTTTGACTCTGCTTCCCAATACTGTTATTTTCCTCCCTTCCTCTGGTAATCTGCTGTCTCTTATTTTCATTTTGATTATCCTATAAGTGTGTGTTGGTATTATTATTTTAAGCATGTCTCGGTCCTAGGCAAAGTCTAAAGTAAACAACAAACATCTATACATATGTAACTAGACATATCAAAGGCTACATAAAAGCCACGTCCTAGGATGCTCCTGCTAAGTATACATTACGAAAATATTTCTAGTATGTATATATGCATGTACATGTATTTTTAAAACACTCTGTATAACATCATAAAGTACATAAAAAAATATCAAAAACAGTCTCCAGAGTCCCTTAGAGCAGTAAGTTGTCTTTATGTCAGAGCACAAGAGTATTTCTAATGAAAGTGAATTTAATATTTGTTTTTTATTTAACCAAATCCAGTGCTTAATACCATGTTTGATATACAGGCAGTGCTCAATAAATATTTGGCTTTTAATTGAATACAGACATGCCAGATGAAATTTAAAAAGCATGATTTTATCGGGCAATTTTGACAGGTTCCAGAAAGCAGTACAACTCTAATTTTGACTTTTCATGATGATTACAACTTAGTGGTCCACCTTGCAAAGTGGCACAATACTTATATTTGCAAGAAATAAATAACTTAGAGTTTAATATAAACTCAAGGTACTTCACAAACACTATATTGTAGAACATTTTGTTACCCACATTCCTCCACAATTCAGCAAGAAGCTGCTTTTCAAAATGTGTTTTATAAATCATGTCAAATGGGGCAGTAACAACACATCCATAGGATATATCCCACTATTAACTAAAAGGCGACCCCTTTAAAATTCTCACCTGATTCGGTACGTGAAGAAATAGTGGGGTGGATGTACAGAGCTCAGTTCTGGCAGAAACGATGTGGAAACTGAAACTGTTATATCCCCAGTTGTTGCTACACATTCTGGATCATGAACATATCTAGGTAATTTAAAAAAATTAAGTATTTTTCAGTCAACTAACGTCAATTCTATAAGATAAAAGGTTTAAAGATACAAGGCAATATATACTATACTTCACTTTAGGACCGAAAATTTAAATCCTATTTGGGACCTTAAAGGGGTAGCCCTCTTAAGCTAAGAGAAAACTAGAAATTATAAATAAACCAGAAAGCCTTGAAGACTCTGGATCAGCAATGACAGCCATCAAGGTTCAGTCATCCGTGGTTCACTTGGAAACTAAAAAGCGCTTATCTCCATTTTCAGAGCTAAGGAAACTTTTAGGACATCTGAAAACCCAACTAGACCCTATAAACAGTGGCTCTGACAATAAAAATGCGTTAGTATGTTATTTTAGGGGCCACTATTGTATACTTAATCTATCATTTCTGCCAACCATGCTACTATGAGCCAATATTACCTCTAATACTATCTATAATACCTGGACATTCCATTTAGAGATAATAAATAATATTTGCCAGGAGTTAGTTAAGTTACTGACTTGCTATTCATAATGAATCTACTAATTGGCATATAGCTTTTTTTTCTTCAAGAAGAACTATACAATTTCCATAAAGCCATAACTTCTAAATCAAAATCAGTTTTTTCTCTTGATTCTTCAAGCAAGAAAAATACTGGCTGTTCAAGTGTTTGGATGTTTTGGCTTTAAAATGAGAATAAAATAGATTTATGATTATGAGAAGTTCTGTTGTTAACCTTCCTGGGAAAATTCATCTAATGATCTGTAACTGAATGTTTTTACTGATTATAATTATTCCAGTCCCAAAAAGCCCCAAGTGAAATACCTGAAAATTTGGTCTCTGATGATAGGGAAGCCACCTGATACAACATTGTTGACATAAGAAGTGAACCAGTCAGTAAAAGTAGCACCTGTAAAGCAGGAAGGGGGAAAGGAGAAGGACAAATCGGTTTTGTAAAATCGATCAGGAAACAACTGTAATTCCTCTATGCTTAAGACGTGATACCAAAACTACAAACATTTATAGATAGAATTCCACTAGTCTTTTATTAGGTAAATTTCTATCCTCAATTCTATCCATCTTATTCCCAACTACTTTAATTGGGAATTCTGCAACTACTTTCAAACTACTTTTTACACTTATAATTAAATAATAGATCTTTAAACTTTAATTTGTTCCAGTATAAGAATGAAAAGCCTTCTCTTTATAATTTCTTGAACAAAGGAGATACAGTCACTTTTAGGAAGAAACTACAGGAAAAACATCAGCACCTATCCTCAGACAATCAGGGTACATCCTGACTCATGCGCAGCCTGGACATCTAACAGGGGTGTGGTACTGTGGAATTCTGGGCGTCAGGACCATCCCAAAGGAGACTAGTGGCACTATGACAGACTCCAATGGACAGCGATCCTCCACAGTCTCAATGACCAGGCTCGAGGCAAAAAAAGAATGACTAGAACAGGCCAGTCCAGCTTATACATCCATGATCTACTGATTGGAGCAATAACCAGCATTTAATTTACATAAATTATGCTTGCCCCTTCTAGGTACTACAACATAACTTTCTGAGACCCCCCCATTTATTAATACATCTCAGTGCCTAGCACTTTAGTCCCTTACTCAATGTCCAATGAATTTCTTTGTAATCTTGTTCTATTAACCCAGTTTCTGTACTCTGCCATGTGAAATGCCAGATGCTAAATTTATAGTATGTACTTAACATTCTATTTTGGGAATGATAGAAGATATGATTTAGGCTTGGGTCTGATTTATTAAATGCTATTACGTTCAAAAGGATCACTGAACATCTGTTCACTTTGAGCAAGATATTAAGGAGCCTATTTTTAATGACATGAATAATATTAAACTTCATAAAAGGTACAATTTTGTGTTTTGAGAACTAGTAATTTCCTTGTGGAGTTAAAAAAATAATTTAGTATATTTCATGGAATAAAATGGTATATAAGAAAGAAATTTCTTATGATTTACATAAAACAGAAACTGACATAGTTAACGTATTTAAATTTATTATAATACATACACACCAAAGTATGTTCTTTAAAATGAGGACAGAATTTTCTATGCAACTTTCACTACCCTAAACTTATCTGAACATAGAATCCAGTTTTCTTAAATATCTATTAATAATGCACTGAACACCAGGAGATTCTATCTTATATTAGGGTTTTATCAAGGTAGCTTAAAGGATGCTGCTTTCTTCTCTTTCCTCCCAGCACGAACTTCCTACCTCATCTCTTCTCAGTGCATCTCAAATCTTTTGTTTTGCTTTCTCATTCTAGGAGAAATCCCAACTACCAGAATAGTATTAGCAGACCTTAGTACTCTGCTCTAGTGGTGGGGTCTTCCATACCACATCAGACCAGCACCAAACTAAGAGTAAGAAACTCAGAACCTAGCAGGCAGCTTACCTTAGCGCTCAGGCAGCCTTCAGTTTACAGACTGAGTAGCACCATTGCACTAGAGCTAAGGAAACTTTTGGGACATCTAAAAACCCAGCTATACCCTATAAACAGTGGCTCTGAAATCATGATGATCACCTCTGAAAGAATGTTACGCAAAGATGCCAAAGAGGGCAATCAGCAGGGACATAACCCCAGTGTTTGCTTAATTGAGAAACCACGAACCACATGAATCAGGGAAATCCCAAAGCTAGGGGTTAAGTGTAAAAGCTTTTTATAACTCACTATGTACGAGTGAGAGCTCCTTGATTTTGTGAAGGACACCACAAACCTGGAATGTGCCCAAGTATGGAACAAATGGACACTTATACTGTGTCCAAACTGCCACGTAGAAGAAATAATTAAATACAGACATCTTACCCTGCAAGGGCCCTTTATTATTAGCATATGGGGATGTTTAATCTGTGCTAGAAATGCCATTAAAAAGCAAAATGGATAGTCAGGAAGCTTCTCTTAAGTGAGCAAAATCTAAGCAAAACAAGATTGGATGAATAGCAAAGGGATGAGCTGCACCTGCATAAAGATTTAACTGTTCTCAAATCCGATGAGAAAAACTCTTTTAAGGCAAAGAAAAGCTAGCTGTGCCAAGGAGTTTATGAAGCCCACTTTATGCTGGTTTCTGCAGTCTGCAGTTTTGATGTCTCTAGTGTGACTCATCAGTATTTTACTATACAGCACTGAAACAAAAGAGACAAAGTATAAAGTAGTTTTATATATCTGTATCTCTATGTATTAACACTTTGTAAGCGGGCATTTTCCCGCCAAATTGCGTCGTAACGCGGGGCTTTTTTGACATTTTCTCGCCAAAATTAGACTTTCCGTAAAATATTCATATCTTTCGATCTATTTGATATTTTTCTATGAAACTTTCAGTGTTTTAGTTTAAAAAGAGGTCTCTATTTATTTACTTTGCAAAATTTTTGCCGGTTCCAACTAGAGGCAATATGACGAGTTTACTCATTTCCCGCAAAAAATGTGTTAATATGATTGACAGAAAATGCATGTGCATGTAATTTCTATATACTCATAGAAATTCTGTACATTTCACTGTCCTATAGCAGAGTCCTAAGAGAACAAGATTGTATAAGGCATGGCTTTTTTCCAAATAGAAACCAAATTCAAACGAAGTATAAGGGCTATTTTAATGAGAGCCTAGATACAGTACTTGAATAAACCAGCAAGCCTAAAGAAATACAAGTATAAAATTGCCAAATGATCAAGTAACTGAAAAGTTTCTACCAACTTAATTTTTTTGACCTGAAGGAAGAAGGGAAAAAAAACGACTTTATTTTTTCTCCTACCTATGATAAACATGTCAATAGCAGCTGGATTCCGAGCCATTTGGTCCTAGGTGAGAAAAAGGATATTATAATTGAGAAAAACACATTTTATTTAATTTCTCATTGTTCATTATCTATATTCTTCCCTGGAGACAAGGCAAAGCAGATAAAAACAACTTAAGTGCTCTAGCCAATACTCAGACATTCTTCACACTTTTCAGTTCCTACTCTTAGAACTGAAGAAATAAGACTGAAACCAAATACCATATTTTCTAATTACATTAAAATCCTAACAAAAGCCTCCTAAAAAGCACCTACATTTTTCAACTACTCAAATACCTACTGAAGAGTTCAGTAGGTGTATCAAATGATGTTCAAAAGCTGAATTTTTAAAGTTAGCAATGTATATTACAATTAATTACTTCAACAAAAAGCTCCTTAGTTTTCCTTAAAATTAAAATGCCTTAACACAAATTATAGCTTCCCCTCTGTATGTACAAAAGTTTGTATTGTTGGTCCATTAGTAAAATTTTCTTTTGGCATTCTACGCTATTATGTTAGAATATTAGCCCTCTAGTTAGATAGGTCTATGATTAAATTGCATAATGCTCTATGTCCATTCTACAGCCCTGAAAATTTCTAATATACACATTTATACACTCATCAGAACACATCTTAAAGCCACATTTAAACACACGTCCTACTTACGGGACATTGGTAGAAAACTTCATTTTTGTTCCGGCCCTCCGCCGCTTCCACGGCGATGTACTGACTCAAACCAGTATGTATGCAAAAAGTTAAAGGGAGACAGTGTTTCAGTCCCTGTCTCTGCTGGAAGCCTCCAGCAGCCGTATCGACATCTAACAGATCCTCAGAACGATAGTGATTAGACAGTGCCATACTTCCCAACAACCTGAGAAAAGACTCAAAAATTTAATCAATTGCAGTGCCAGACAACTGTGCTTTATCGTTTTGATGAGTAACTTCACATTAACAACTTTTTAAAGAACTGATTAATATGTCGATTCTAAACTGAGAATGCCCAAAACACCACAATTTCTATATATTAAATTTGAACTCTTGAGTGGAAAGATTCTGATTTAAATTAAAAGTGTACATGTCTAAAATAGCTAAACGTCAGCTTTGTCTCAAAGAAAAATAGTTGTATTGCTTTCAAGAATCTACCTTGCCATGATAAACTGATTTGTCAGTGTTTTGCTATATATGCATGTATGCTAATGTTTAAAGAGGTAAATCTCCTCTGATACCTTTATCCTCATACAACCTTTAGCTTACCCTATCCTACCAGACAGTATAAATGTTAATCAGACTAAAACTTGTCAAAATTTTCATAAGCGTAGGATGTGTGGGATCTGAATTCATCTCACTGCCTGTGCATGAGAACAACACACGTGTGGGTCCTTGACGATATTCCTATCCTAGGTCTCACTGTTTGGGCTGTGGATAGATACAAATTCCTGTGTTGAAACTGATAACCTGTTTGTCATGTCAATGCTGGGCAACTCTTTTAATAAGTTCTCTCCTATTTGCTCTTGAAATGTGACAATTTCTCAATTTTGTCAAATTTCAGTTCAATAGGAAAACAGATTAGAAAAAAGCCACTAACTTAGGCTTATCTAGTCCTGGCTGCCCAATATTTGATACTGAATACTACCTTGTAATCTCAGTACGATAACCTTCAAGATTCCCTGTACTCACTCAACCCAGATCTGAAATGACAGCAGGGCCACATAGGGTTTTTTATTGGTACCACGTTCCAATAAGAACAATGCAAAGTTCACCCTAAATTCTTATTAGCATTTCACAAATGCAATATCTCTGAAACAGCTTAATTTCATAAAAGAATAAAAGAAGCAGACCCATTCAAAGCATATAGTTTTTTAAATTGTGAGTGAATATGATAGCCAGTACGTGGTCTGCTTTCCCCAAAAGGTTCCACAATCAATACTTCATCTTTTAGAAGTTAAGTTTAAAATAGGCCACTTAATTATAGGCTATACTTGAATAGGGCAAAATTGTATTATCTTTAGCTCTGAACAAATTATTGCTTTTTACATGTATGGTAAAAGAATTTGCATCAAGCTCTCAAACACAAGTTACCTGGCCTGTAACAGGATAAATATTTCAAGGGTTCCAAACAGCATCGTTTAAAATATACTCACACATACACCTCCCTCTGTGTCCTATAGCCCTCACACCTAAACAGACTTCATTTTAACTATAATGATGTGTTGATAAAAATAATGTTTTTATGAGATATGTGTTTTTGTAAAATCAAATTCAAGCTGTAGATTTTGTCTTATGGATTGCTACAAGAGGGAATGCCTATACTCCTTTAATCTATTAAGTGTAACTACAAATACAGTTTATTTTCACTCAAGAAAATAACCCAAACAGCAAACATCTTACCCAGGAACCACTAACTTCTGCCCATTGTGGATACGGTACGAACATCGATAATCATCAGGAAGCTTGCAACCAATCTGAGCTTCCACCGCATCTAGGTCTTCCTCTCGAGCACCCTCTGCAAATGCATCAAAAAGCAGATTATGAAGAAACAGTAAGCCTTAACTATAAGATGAAATACAGTCTTTCTGCTAGCCAATGAGACAATCTTAGAGCAAGTGAATTCTGTCCAAAATGCACTGCTGAAATACAGGGAAATGAATTGAAAATTCAGAGAAATATTGTATCATTTTAGATTGGCACTGACATTTGAAGCACTGAGCAAATTCCTGTTTCCTCTCAATAGGGAAAACACAGGTAAGTAAAATATGGAAAGGTAGGCACCAATGAAATCCACAGTAATTTTTTTCACATTACAATGCAAACATTCGGGCATACCTCATTTTTCTTAATCTAGTATACTCACACTTCCCTATTAAAAAAAAAAAATCTCCAGAAGTTCGCTACGCTGGTGTTCAAGAGTCTTAACATAGTCTCTAAATGGGAAATATAGGACATAGATGTAGGTTCATCCTGTGAAGAGGCCAATAACTTGATTTCAATTTTGCACGTCTGTAAGCCTGCCATATATTCTAGCTTTAAAAAGCAGGAACTAATTACACATACCAAGAGATTTACTTCTAGTAATGGCCCACCAGGTCGTAGGATCAAACCTTTTGCCGAGAACTAGAAAAACTGAACAACAGAAAATTCATTTCAATGGTTTTGGAGACCCTCAAAGACAGTGAGAAATGGCAGGGGTGGGGGAGTCCAGAAGAAACTGATGGGTTAGCAAGCCTTTGGATTTGCAGCCACGTTGTCTGTGAGGCAATCGGCAATTCTGAAAGCAACCAGGAAGCTGAGAGGCCAAGAAGCTGAACGATGCTTTCAGCAGGGATCACAAGACTGAATGAATTTTCCAAAATTGATGAAAGAAAACATCAAACCACAGATTCAAGAAGGATTATAAACTCCATGGAGAATAATTACAAAGAAAATCATATCTAGACACATTATTGGAAAACTGCTGAAAATTAAAGACAGAGAAATCTTAAAAACAGCCAGAAAAGGGAGAAAAAGCCACATGATCACCTTCAATGGAACAACAATAATCCAGACACCTAAATTCTCAACAGAAACAAGCCAGAAGGATGTATCTTCAGAGTGCTGAAAAAATCATTACTGTCTATAATTCTATATCCAGTGAAATATGTTTCAAAAGTGAAGATGAAATAAATAATTTTTAGACCAAAAAAACCTGAAAAAATTCAGCAGTAGCAGTCCCTCGTTTTAAAAAATACTAAAAGGAATTCTTCAGGCAGAGAAAAATGATCCCAGATAAAAGCAGGATGAAGATGCAGGAAGAAATGAAAAGCAACCAGATACATCTACATTAATATTGAAAAAATAAAATTTTCAGGAATATAATATATGAAAATTAAAATCACAAAAACTATAATACAAACGGCAGGAGAGAGGTAGAGTTAACATTTTCTAATGTATACTAGTTTAAAACAGACTTTAATTAAATAAAAAAGGGGGATACAGCATAAAAGATAATTAAGACGAATGTAAAAAGGAACACCTGCTCAGGTGATACAAATGAAAAACAATAGAAACATGGTATATTTAAACTCCAATATATTAGCAATTACATTAAAAATAGACTAAATAATCTAATTAAAAGACAGACTGACAAACCAGATAAAAAACAAAGCATGATCATATCCAAGAGGAACATCTTAAAGATGTAGGTACAGAAAAAAACGCTAGAATAGCTCTAGTAAAATCACACAGAATAGACTTTAAGGCAAACAGCATTATTAAAGGTAATGGAGGAATTTTTTATAACGGCAAAAAGGTTAAATTCACTATACAAATATTATAAATCTAATTTTGTGTCTAATAACAGCTTCTGTGTGTGTGTGTGTGTGTATATATATATATATATATATATATATAAAATGAACTAAAATGGAAAAATATATCTACAATCATAGTGGGTATATTAATTTTCTATTGCTACAATATTAGTAGCTTAAGAGACTCATTAATTATCTCCATTTATGTACATCAGAAGTCTGACATGTCTGAATTGGATCTTCTGCTCAAGTTCCACAAGTCTGAAATCATGATGTCAACTAAGGCTGCTTTCTTATCTCGTGCATCTTATGCTTGGGATTCTCTTCCAAGCTCACTGGTTGTTGGCAGAATTCAGTTCCTTACAGTTGTAGCTGAGACCCTCAGGGGCCATTCCCAATGACCTGGCCCTCTCCACAACCTGCCAGCTTGCTTATTCAAGGCCACAGGAAAGACACCCATGCATCAAATCTCTTTGATTTCTGGGAGGGGGCCCAGTTCCTTTTAGGACTCACCTGAGTAGGTCAGGCCCACTCAAGACAATTTCCTGTGATTAATGATTAACTCAAATCAACAAATTTGGAACTTTAATTAATTACATCTGCAAAACTCCTTCATCTTTGTCATATAATACGCCCTCATCACAGAACTAAAACCAATGATATCCATAGCACCACTCACACTCAAGGTGAGTATATTATTACACTATGCAAGTGTGGGAAATCTTGGGAACTATCTCAGAATTCTGCCTAGCACAGTGAGAAATTTTAACATACCTCTCTCAGTAACTAATAGAACAAGTAGCAAAAAATATTAGTAAGAGGGCAGAAGATTTGAACAAAATTAACAATTTTTGCCTAATTTTTACATATCACTGAATCCAACGGTGGCAGAATATACATTCTTTTCAAGTGTACATAGAACATTTACCAAATGGATTATATACTGGACAACAGAACAAATCACAACAAAATTCAAATGATTGAACTCATATATTCTCTGATCACAATGGAATTAAAATACAAATTATATGGAAAAGATTACTAAAAAAGCCCCGAATGTTCAGAAATCAAGCAATATATTTTTATATAACCCATGGGTCAAAACTGAAGTGAACAGAAATCAGAAAATATTTTGAACTATGTTAATGAAAATACAACGTATTATTTGTGAAATGAAGCTAAAGCTATGTTTAGAGGGAAATTTATAGCCCTAAAGTCATTTGACAAAAACAAAAAAAGCTGAAAATTTATAATCTTAGTAATCATCTCAAGTCAGGAAAAAAGCCACAGTAAAATAAACTCAAAGAAATCAGAGAAATTAATGAAATAAGAAACAAGAAACAAACATAGAGGATTGACAGGGATGGCTGGATGGCTCAGTTGGTTATAGCTCGAGCTCTGAGCAACAGGGTTGCCAGTTCGATTCCCACATGGGCCAGTGAGCTGCGCCCTCCACAACTAGATTGAAAACAACAAGCTGCTGCTGAGCTGCCCCTGAGCTCCCAGGCAGCCAGATGGCTCAGGTGGTTACAGAACGTGCTCTCAAACAACAAAGTTGCCAGTTCAAGTCCCATATGGGATGGTGGGGTGCGCACCCCCTGCAACTAAGATTGAACATGGCACGTTGAGCTGAGTTGCTGCTAAGCTGTTGAGGGGCAGCTGGATGGCTCAGTTGGTTAGAGCACATGCTCTCAACATTATGGTTGCGGGTTTGACTCCCGCATGGGATGGTGGGCTGTACCACCCTGCAACTAGACTGAAAACGGCAACTGGACTTGAAGCTGAACTGCACCCTCCACAACTAGGACTGAAGGACAACAACTTAACTTGGAGCTGATGGGTCCTGGGAAAAACACTATTCTCCAGTGAAGTCCTGGAAATACACACTGTTCCCCTTTTCCAATTAAAAAGAAAAAAAAATCATTTAAAAAAGCAAACAAAAAGGATAGACAAAGGCAAATGCCAATCTTTTGAAAAGACTAATAAAATTGATTAGCCCTACCTAGCAAGACTGATCAAGAACACAGACAAAGTACAAATAATACCAGAAATGGAAAAGTTAAATCACTGTAGATCCAACAAGCATCACAAAGGTAAGAGGATATTATGAAAAACTTTATGGCAATAAATTAGAAAATGTAGATGAAGTAGGCAATTTCCTAGAAAAACGCAAGTTATGAAAACTGACATGAAAAGAAGCAGAAAATATGAATAGTACTATTTATAATAAAGAAATGGAATGCGTAGTTTAAAACCTTCCCATAAGAAAAACTCCAGGATTGAATGGTTTCACTGTGCATTCTACTAATCATTTAAGCAAGAAATAAGGCCTGGTGGCTCAGGTGGTTGGAGCGCCATCCTCCTAACGCCGAGGTCGCCAGTTCGATTCCCACATGGGACAGTGAGCTGTACCCTCTACAGCTAAGACTGTGAACAACAGCTCTCCCTGGAGCTGGGCTGCCATGAGCAGCCGGAGCTTGGCACGAGCTGCCCAGAGCAGCAGACCGACTGCCTCAGCCCGGGGGAGCGCAAGGCTCGTAATACCAGCATAAGCCAGGGAGCTGTGTCCTACACAACTAGACTGAGAAACAACAGCTTGAACTGGAGGATGGGGGCGGGGGGGGGGGGGGGAGGAGGCGGAAGAAGCGAGGGGGGGGGGGGCGGGGTGGAAAAGAAAACAAGTAAGGCCAAGCTGACATAAACTTTTTCAGGGAACAGAAAGAGGCAATACCTCCCAACTTGTCCAACTTGTTTTACAAGGCCAGCATCATCTTGATACCAATACCTGACAAGAACATTGTAAGAAAGGAAATTTACAGGCCAAACTCTCTCCTGAACATAGATGTAAAACCCCAATGAAATACTAGCCAATCAAATCTAACAATATATAAAAAGGATAATATATGACAACCAAAGTTTATTCCAGGAATGCAAAGTTGGTTTAACATTCAGAAAATCAATCAGTGTAATTCAGTGCATTAACAGAATGAAGTAGAAAAACAGTGAGGCTGGAAAGGCATTTGATAAAAATTAAATTATCCATTTAAAACATGAAAACAAAAACCCCTCTTCTCGAACCAGGCTCAGAAGATACTGTCTTCAGTCTGATAAAGAATATCTACAAAAAACCTACAGCAAACATCATTTTTAAAGGAGAAAAGTCTCCCCCAGAAACATAAGGATGCTCACTATCATCACTTCTCTCCAACATTTCACTGAAGGCCCTAGCCAGTGCAATAAGACAAGAAACAGAAATAAATGACATGTAAGGATTGGAAAGCTAGAAATAAAACTGTCATTAGTCTACATGCTCAGGGAAATGCAAATAAAAACCACCACTACACACCCACAAGAAAGGTTAAAATACAAAGAAGGAGAACATTAAAGTGCTGGGAGGAATGTAAAGTGGTAGAACCACTTTGGAAAATTAACTATCTTTTAAAGTTTATATATACATCAAAAATGATTTATATTTCTATTATTTACATTTTTCTTACATTGACATTATCTGTAATAGCCAAAAACTAGAAATCACCCCAAAATCCATCAACAGTAGAATGAACATATATATTGTGGTCTACTCATATAATGGAGTAGTACACTGAACAAATTGAACAAACTACGGTTACACACAACACAGTTGAATCTCACAAACAAAATGGAAATCATTCACACAAAATACTTAAGCATGCAATTTACATAAAGTTAAAAAAGAAAGAAAACTACTCAGTGGCATTAGCAGTCAGGAGAGTGATTACCTCTGAGAAAGAGGGAAGGTCTAGATACAGATAATTATTCTACTTCTTGACATGGAGGGTGTTACAATGGGTGTGTTCATGTTATAATAACTTACGGTCTGTGCACATTCTGTAGGTTAGTTAACATGACTTGTGATAGCATGTGGTTATCATGTACCCACAGATAAGTGAGGAGGGGTGTACTTCACCTCTGCAATAATCTTTCTGAAAACCCATTACTCCAGTCTAGTCATGAGTAATACTTCAAACTAAGTCAGTCTGAAGAACATTCTACAAAATACCTAACCAGTATCCCTTTAAACTGTCAAGGTCACAAAAGACAAGGAAAGACTGAGAAACTACTATAGAACAGAGGACACTAAGGAGACATGACAACTAAATATTCTTGATTGGACACAAGAATTGAAAAGGGACATTAATGGAAAATCTGGTAAAATCTGAATAAAGTCTGGAGTTTAGTTAATAATAATGTGCCAATAAAGAGTTTGTTTTGACAGATGTCCCACAGAGCAATACCTTAGGGGGAACTGAAATTGAGTGAGGGATGTACAGGACCTCTGTATTACTTTTGCAACTTCCCTGTAATCTAAAATTACTCCAAAATAAAAACTTTACTTAAAAAGTTTAGTACAAAACAAGCTGAATAGCTGTTTGAACCATAGTTGGATGAGGAAAGAAACTAGTATTTATAGTTAGTGCTACATCTTGGACCTTTACCATACAACATTAAGAAACCAAGAATTTCTTAAAGAGAGTAAGCTAGAGAAAAACAGTAAACAAATAAATATGGCAAAAGAGAAATATAAAGAAACATATGTTTACAAAATAGTAAAATGAAGATGTATAGAGGAATCCTACTGTAATAGAATTAGGGAGTCAGACCAGGTGAAATCTCAGCTCTATCACTTAGTGACTGATCTCTGACAAGTTATTTTACCGCTTTAATCCTGTTTCCTCAATGGGAGATAATAACACCTAAGAGAATTAGTGAGGATTAAATAAGCCTCATAAATTTAATGAAATGCTTCACTGACACTCAATAAATGGAATTTACTTTCCTTGTCCCCTAGCCTACTTGCATAAGGAAACAGTGAAAAAGTTACTAGGAGACAAGAAACCGAGATCAGCGTTCTGTCACTGACTGGTTATGAGACCTGGCATTAAGTCACCTGAACTCTCTGAGCCTGTTCCTTCGCCTGTAAAATGAGAAGACTGGTATAAATTAGGTATCAGCAGACTGCCATCTGTTTCTGTAAATAAAGTTTTCTTGGAATACGGCCACCCTGGTTTGCTTATGTATTGTCTATGACTGCTTTCCCACAACAGCAGAGTTAAATAGTTATAACAAGACAGGTTCTGGCCTCAAAGCCTAAAATATTTACTACATGGTCATTTAGAGAAAAACTTTGCCAACTCCTGATCTAAATGATCTCTAAATGCCCTTCTAACGCTAAAATTTTAAACTAACATGTAAGGTAAATATGAAATTCGAAGATACCTGATACATACCATTAGCTAGACTGGTAGAAGATATATTAATATACCATAATTTCAAGAAACTTATAAAAATTCCCCCAAGCCCAATACCTATTTGCTTTTCAAGTTTCCTTTCTAGCTGCCATCTCTATAACCTTGACATTGAGTCAGGGGCTATGACCCCTGAGGTGATGGGCTAGTATCCTAACTGAGTTCTAAAACTCACAGGCCTAGCATTCCTAGAATCCCCAGCATTCTAAATATCAAAGAGCCTTTATCCTATTGTAACTCATGGCAAAGACCCCAGAGAACTGGCACCTGGGAATAAAATAGGGGCTGTCATAAGGAATCCTCAGACAACCACAACCTCACCTCCAACCACTAGGTACAGAACAGGGAGCAGGGAAGCCTGGGAATACCAAACTGAGTGAGGAAAAAAAATAAAAAAGAAGAAAGAAGGGAAGGAGGAAGGAAGGAACGAACAAGCAAAAAAGAAGCTGCTATGTATCCTTAGTTTCTTCCTTTCTTGGTAGCTTGGTGCCTAAAAGGAGAATCATATCTACATTTTCATATTGCAAATGTCGTAATGTTGGACCAGCTCTCCAAGATTCCTAACACATTCTAAACAAAACAGGACAGGTCCTTTCTCCCTTTAACAGCTGTTAAGACCTTAACTCTGGAGTCAGCACTATATTCAAATCCTGGTTCTGCCTTTTGCTTTGTGAAGTCAAACAACTTACTTAGCTTTAAAATGAGAATAGTAATTACCTACCTCACAGAATTTTGGCAAATTAAATGGAATACTACAAACTCCTTAGCTTAGTATCTAGCTTTGTGTTTAATAAATAAAGCTATTGTAAACCCTTACCTATTTTACTTATCACCACCAAATACATATTTTCAGAATTATTTTCCTCTTGAAATTATTTAACCAAGAGGATATTATTCTCCTACCACGTAAAAAACCTATTAAAAATATTGGTCAAGGGTACTTTCCTTCAAAGCTTACACTCTATGCCAAATCATTCTTCCTTCTACCTCCCTAGCAATTCCGTTTTACCGTATTTCCCCAAAAATGGAACCGGGTCTTTTATTAAATTTTGCTCTAAAAGACACATTAGTGCTTATTTTCAGGGGATGTCTTATTTTTTCATGTACAACAAGCTACATTTATTCATGTACAACAATCTATATTTATTCATTTATTCATGTACAAATATCTACATTTATTCAAATACCATCATGTCATCTTCTTCTGGAACATCATCATAATTCTCCAAACCCCAAATTCTGGCTTGAATTTCTGCGACTCCATTTCCTGTAGAACGATCGATCGGCCCCAATCTCTCACGTCCAGCAACAGAGCTCTCCTTAAATGAACACTTCTTGTCCATGTAGCCTGCTCGTAGTGCATTGGCAACACAGCTGTCAGTGATTTTATCCCATGAATTCTTCACCCAAGTCACGACCTCTTGCAGGCTAGGCTTCACAAAGTTTCCATGCTGATTTCTCTCCATTCTATTTTCAATGTAGTCATTGATTTCCATTCGCAAATGGTCCTTGAATGGCTTGTTTATTGCAACATCAAGAGCCTGGAGATAGGCAGTCATTCCTGCGGGAATCATTATTTGATCTATTTTTCTCTCTGCAAGGAAGTTCTTCATGTCCTTAGCGCGGTGAGTGCTGGCTGAATCCCAGACTAGCAGACCTCCTTGGCCACCTCACAAAACAAGTGGCAGCATTAAATCGACCCACTTCCTTATAACTGCTTGTGTGCACCAGGCTTTTTCGGTTTCAAGAACGTAAATGCCTGAAACATGTTCAACCTTAACGTTCTTACCCTTAGTGATGATTAGAGGTGGAGCTTTCTTTCCATCCAGACGAATTGTCAAAATACAGGTAACACGTGCACTTTCGTAACCAGTGGAGGGAATGTAGTAGACTGATGAGTCACCTCTCTGATCAACTGTCGTTTGAGATCCTTGGCCCATAAACACTGCACTTTCATCCATAGCAATCATGTTGGAGAGCTGGTATTTAGAAAAGTCAATGCCATCAACAAAGGACTTGAATGCAAGTGCACGTTTAATAACTTCAGTATCTTCCAGCTTAAACAGTGTTGTCAATCTTAGAGGACAGTTCATATCGCTGAAGGAAGCCATCCAGCCAGTGTTGTGATGCTTCGAATTCTTCTGGGGATATTTCTAACTGTGGTGCCACTGCAAGGGCAAATGCTTGAATATCAGCCCTGCACACAGCCAAAGCCTTTGCTCTCCTGTCATCAATCCATTCACAGATGATGTCTTCCAGCTCAGGAAATAATGGTTGCTGACCTGATCCACACTTGCACTTCTTAGCATTTCCTTCGTCCACCTGTTGACTGAGGTTATCATACTCTGCTCGCCATTTTCAGACCATTCGGAGATCCAACTTCTTCTCTTTGCAGAAAGCCGTAAGATTCTTGCCCCGCGAGTCCTCCACGATTCCTTTCTTGTACTCTACGGAATAGCTCTTTCTTTTTGTACTCATCTTGTCTGGGGGTCAAAATATTATTCCCTTTAAATCTGCCATTAAATCAAGTGTTAATTGGAGACTTACGAGACAGGAATGGCAACAAAAATGATGACAGTTAAGAATGATGGTCCACACAAAAGCAACGAGAAACTGCAGGCACCAAAATTCAGAAAATGTTTCTTTATTTCACACGAGTGCATTATTTACATCCGTTACAACACATGACGTATTGAATTATGAAGATTTATATTAGACACAACCACGTTCGTTCGTTATCAAGTGCGCATGTTATTCGTGCGCTCTGTCTGTACTCTGGTCATTCGGCGATAAGTCTCGAGTTCACCTGTTTACATAGGTGTTTACCTCTCATCCACAGGCCCCCACTTGGGTATTTACAAATAATTATAATTTACGCTGTCATTTAATTTAAGTAATGTCAATATTATTTTTTTATATTGAATTATATATTAATATTTTATAATTCAATACGTCCATTATGTGTTATACCAGACGTACTAAATGCATCCGTCTGGCTGACCATCTTAACTGGGGCTTGTTTTTGGGGTAGGGCTTATATCACTAACATCCTGAAAAATCATGCTAGGGCTTATTTTCCGGTTAGGTCTCATTTTCGGGGAAATACGGTAAGTACCTGGTCATGCGATCATGATTTGTATGAAATTCATATTTTCATGAGCAGTTACAGTGGAACTATGAAATGTAAGTCAGTTTCAAAAGAGACCCGAGTTCAAAAGGAATACATGAGTATAAATGATCCAAATTTCACCTCAGCAAAACCAAAACATGTATAAAATTTCTTTAAGTGGAGAAATTTGGAAAAACTTAAGAAGCCAAAGCTCATAAGTAGCAATATCTTTGCAATCTATTTATGCACTTTCTTGGGCATAAAATGAAAAAAATCAAATTAATGAGAAGGAGCTTGTTGATATCTCTTGCCAAAATTGGATAATAATGGTGAAGCAGAAAGAGCTCAGATTCTGCGGTCCAATAGACCTCAGTTCAATCTTAGTTTTCACTATTCTGTAAGTGTCAAAATAGGATGAAAGTTTTCCTTACTCTATTATGCTACTCTTCCACTCTTAAAATCCTAGGTCTTTAATACTTGGTGTTTCTAAATATTAGACTGTCAAACAAATATTTACTTGTACTAAATACAGGAAAGATGGTTGATACAGCAGGCAGTTTTTCAATTTAAAAAAGTCTTTTAAAAGAAATCACAATAGTTACCCTCAAGCAATGTTTGCATTATTAGTTTCTAGATATAAAATAAACATAAGGGGCAGACGGGTGGCTCAGTTGGTTAGAACGCGAGCTCTGGACGATGGGGCTGCCGGTTAGATTCCCACATGGGCCTGCAAGCTGCACCCTCCACAACTAGAATGAAGTCAATGAGCTGCCGCTCAGCTCCCAGATGGCTCAGGTGGTTGGAGCACCGGCTGTCCACCACACGGTTGCCGGTATGACTCCCACAAGGGATGGTGGGCTGCACCCCCTGCAACTGAGATTGAACACGGCACCTTGAGCTGAGCTGCCACTGAGCTCAGGGATGGCTCAGTTGGTTGGAGCGCGTCCTCTCAACCACAAGGTTGCTGGTTCAACTCCCGCAGGGGATGGGGGCTGCACCCCTGTAACTAATGGCAAGTGGACCTGGAGCTGAGCTGCGCCCTCTACAACTAAGATTGAAAGGAACAACTTGACTTGGATGGAGCTGATGAGTCCTGGGAAAAACACACTACTGGTTCCCCAGTAAAAAGTCCTGGAAATAAACACTTCCTCAATAAAGTCCTGTTCCCCTTCCCCAATAAAATCTAAAATACAAACAAACAAACAAAACATAAAAATAAAAAGAGTTCAGCTTTTCCTTCTAATAAATAATCATGTGGGTCCCGAGATGGGCAAAAACAGGGCAGGCACTAGGGCAAGGGTCCTCTTAGCAACACAGGCTTTCTATTTCCTTGGCCAAATGTGAATGGCAAATTACAGGTAATGATGCATTAGCACAGATTGGCATAAAGGATAGAGACCCAGTGTTACTTAACCGAGTTATACTATAGGAACTAACATGGGGAAGGAAGATCCCGCACTCCCAGTCAGTACCTTTCAGAGACAAAACCATCCGAGGACATCTGGGCTCCAAATATTTCTTGAGATCGTCCCAGGCCTTTTTAATAGCAGCATAATGGTCAATGTATCTTCCTACATCAGAGTAAGTATCAATGAAGAGAGATTTCCAGCACTGATTCTTCTGTGCTTTCTCTTCCCTAAACAGAGTACAACAAGGAGGTTAAAAACCTTTTCAAATAAAATTAGCACATATTTAGACAGTTACCAACATACTTTATTGAAACTCTGGTTACGTTTGCCTTCCTTTTCATTTATTTTAACCAGGAAGACTAGAGAGCAAAACGTGACACATCAAAACATTTAACAGGAGTTATTGCTGGCATGGTGGGGATTACGAGTCACTGATTTTCTTATTTTCTACTTATTTTTTCCTAAATTTTCTAATCTTAATAAACTATGTGAAGAGGATATGGGGTATGAATCTCAACTTACTAAAAACATACCAATTATAAATTTAAAAATGTGTGTGTTGGGGTGGCTGGTAGCTCAGTTGGTTAGAGCGCGGTACTAATAACACCAAGGTTGCCAGTTCAGTTCCTACATGGGCCACTGTGAGCTGCGCCCTCCTTTAAACAAAACAAAACAAAACAAACAAACAGAAAAATGTTTGTTGACCCTTGAACAATGCAAGGGTTAGGGGCACAGCCTACCCTGAACCCCTCAGATAAAAATCCGAGTATAATTGTTAAGTCACCCAAAACTTAACTTCTAATAGCTACTATTGACCACAAGCCATAATGATAACATGGACAGTTGATTAACACATATTTTGTATGTTTGTATATTATATACTATATTTTACAATAAAGTAAGCTAGGAAAAGAAAATGTAAAGAAAATCATAAGGAAGAGAAAATACATTTATAGCATTCATTGAAAAAACAAACATCCATGCATATACAAGTGGACCCATGTAGTTCAAACCCATGCTGTTCATGGGTCAACTGCTGTGGTTCTATTTTAGAAAAGATTTAGACTCTAATGATAACAATAATACTAATTTATCTCCAGCATGCACCGTTGTGGTTTATAGTGACTACTTGTGGGCTTCTAATTCCAAAATCTGAATGTCCATCCCTGACAGCGCCACTGAGCTCCAGACCTGTCTGCACAATCACCTGCTTGACCTTTCCACTGGACGATCCGCAGGGTTAGCCAGACAATCTTACAGCATCCAAGCAATCACATGATTCAACATCTCTACTTGGTACAATTCTACAAACATTTATTGAGTGTCTACTTAGCCACTGAGCACTTAACTAAATAAGGCATTTTTTTTGCCTTCAAAATTAATAGTTTTAGGGGGAAGGGGATGGTAGATGAAGGTAGAGGGGATCAGATATATAGTGATGGAAAGAGTACTGACTCTGGGTAGTGAACACACAATGTGATATATATAGATGATGTAATACAGAATTGTACACATGAAATCTATGTAACTGTACTAACCATTGTCACTCCAATAAACTAATTAAAAATAAAATAAAAATTCCATCATAAAAAAGAAAAAAGAAAAATGAAGTGTCATCAGGGAGAAAGAATGAAGTATAAATTTAAGAGTCAGAAGTGTTACAAGATAAGGCAGCCACAAAAAGCAATATGGTAACATACTAACGAGCCTGGACCTTATCCTGTAGGAAATGAAGAGCCACTGAAGGGTTTAACAGCACCGTTCGAAGAGCAGAACTGTGGTTGTGGTATGCCAGAGGTGTAAACTCGAGGCACAGAGAAGAGTCGGGAGGGTTTTGCAGTGGTCTAGGTAAGAGACGATAAACTGAACGACAACTGTGGTAGCTGGATGAAATGAGTAGGAAGAGCCAAGAAATATAGAGGCTAAAATCAGACAGGCTTGGTAACCAACTGAATGGGGGAGGGGGAGAGGCAAAGGGAGAGGGGCATGGAGAGGGGAGGGGAGGGAGAGGGGAGACCAGACTGAATGGGAGAAGTGGGGCGGAGAGAGATCTAGGATGATTCCTGCTTCTGGCTCAGATGCCAAGGAGATGGGATGGTACTGCCATGAAGACCAGGAATGCAGGAGGATCAGGATTAGGATGGGGAAAAGAACAATTCAGGATGGTGTTGGGTTTTTTCGGGGGAGGGTTGGCAGGGAAGTATCTTTTTATTAACGTAAACAATATGTAAACATATTTATCAAAAACAAAAAGTACCAACAACTTATAGTAAAAAAAATTAGTCTCCTATTCTAAGCCCAACCCCTCTAAGAAAACTTTATAGTTATTTCTGGAAGACATTTCTCTAATTCTAAATGTTTATGCCTCTAGTTCTTGATTTATCAATTTTACATCTATGTACTGATACCCTAAAGTAAAGTATCAGGATACAGCAATACTTAAAACTCCCTCTTCCCCATTCTTCTCCCTCCCCATGTTCGATAATTCTGTTATTTAATTTTCAGCTCTACTGAGTAGCTTGCAGCTTTAAATAATATACTTACACCTCTGCTTCTTGTTTCACCAGCTTGTCACACCCTGACTCCCCTCAAGCTAAGCAATACTACCCTTTCTTCCACCTTTCCCAACTCCCCACCTTCTGTCAACACTTTTATTCTGTCAAATTTATTAACATTTACTGAATTCAGTGAACCCTGCGGGTCATGCAATGGAAAGGTCCAGCAGATGGTTGTGCAAACAGGTCTGGAGCTCAGTGGCGCTGTCAGGGATGGACATTCAGATTTCGGAATCAGAAGCCCGCAAGTAAGTAGTCACTAGAAACCACAGCGGTACATGCAGGAGAACTCAGAGGGAGAGGAAGAGTGGGCCATGGACAGAAGCTTGAAGAACACCAACACTTACTGGCAGACACAAGAAGAGCCATCAAAGGAGATGAAGAGATAAGGGTTAGAGAGCAGAATCAGGAAAGACTAGTGTTACACAAGCCAATGGCCGAATTTCAAGAATACGTATTTCCCGAATACTCACTCAGATATCAGCCAGTATTTTTTGCAATGTCTTCTCCATAGTGGATCATGGCTTGAGAGCTGGCTAAGTCTTCGACTGACATAGCAACAACTGACAGTAGTCAGATTCACAGTTAGTATGAAAGAAAATAAGGAAAAAATTTAAAAATAAAGATGAAAATAGTCAATGTTTTCTTCTTTTCCTTTGGCTTTTTTTATTTTCCATTTTCTGCCCTTATAGTTGCAAAAAAATACTTTCTAAAATCTGCTTGATGTGTTAGTTAGTATAATTACCTTGTGAGTACTGAAATCTTAACTATTTCAATACACAAACCCCCACACCTCCACAATTGTAATTTTCATATGAAAGTATAAACCATATAAATCATTGGAATTAATTTCAAATCAAAGAGTCTTTCTACATTTATTATTGGGACAACAATCATTTCTGCATATACGAAGAAATGTTGTTCAGGTGTAAACAAAGTCTTTTTTTTGTTGTTCAAAACCTCAGACATTTGATATTAAATACACAGGTCTTGTTCTAATTTTTTATTTTTTTTTATACTTTATGTATCTATTTTGACATTCAGCATTATTTTATACTAATTTCAGCTGTACAGCATAGTGGTTAGACATTTATGTAATTTAAGAAAAGATTCCCCCTGATTAGTCTAATTTTTTTTAAAGGAAAGAAACCTGGAGCGGAAACCTCTTTTTAATTATAGCAACTATTGGAGAACCCACCTAAAAAATGTCAGATTCGTAACAATTCTGCTTTAATATCCACAGATATTCAAGTTAGCTGCTCAAAAACATGGAATGTTAAAAACAAATACTTTCCTTACTATAGAGATTTCTAATTTAATAGCGCACCTACCCTGTAAATCATACCTACATGTTTAATTTCAAAAAGAATCAACCTAAGATTAGGAAAAGGGATTTCTATCCTTTCAGAAGAGGAATATGTAACAACTTATAGAAAGTAGATATTCAAAGATCTCACTTGGGCAACAGCTAACCAATTAAGAAAACACAAATCACATGGGGTTGGTTTGTCAAGGCCATGGAGAGGGGGGGCATGTTAAAAAAAAACAAACCCAAATTGATGGTAAACATAACAGCATTTGTTTGGTTTTCAGATTTTACACAAAATTCACTCTCATCCTTTTCTGCCAAACTCACGAGATACCCAAACTAACATTTCCAAATACAGGAATCCCTCCACTTTTGTGCCTTACAGTACATTCTCTCTTTTCTTGATCATCCTCCCTCCACTGTCCCATGAGCTAAACATAAAAGAATCACCAAACGTGATTTTGATGCACAATCAAGGCCAAGACGTACTGTTCCAGAGATTCTGACTCAGTTGGCTTGGGGTGAGATCTGTATCTCAGGCATGTATATGTATGTTTAAAACTTGCCACATGTAATTCTGATACACAGTCAGGGTGAAGAATGACGGGTACACAATACATCACCCTGGAGTGGAGAAGATTCAAACTATGCAGCTGGCATTACATAATGACCCGAATGGACTGATCCAGTCCCAGCCTATCCAGTTCAGCAAATGTGTACCAAAAACTTCAGCGCTTAGCAATGGGCAGGTCGCTCAGCAAAGTTGGGCTGTATCGTGC